>NW_028168578.1:0-600000 GCF_964237585.1 Gallinula chloropus | reverse complement strand
CCCCAAGCAGCCCCTCTCAATTTGGGTCTGGGGGCTTTCGTTGGGCCGGGAACCTGGGAGGTACCTGCCAGGTTGCAGTTGGCGGCCCGAGAAGCACTCTCCGGCCAACATGCCAAACGTCCAGCGACTGCTCCCAAAGCGAAGGAGCCAGGACCCAAAGACCTAGCTGGGCTGAAGGGGCCCCAGGGGGCCCCCAAGCAGCCCCTCTCAATTTGGGTCTGGGGGCTTTCGTTGGGCCGGGAACCTGGGAGGTACCTGCCAGGTTGCAGTTGGCGGCCCGAGAAACACTCTCCGGCCAACATGCCAAACGTCCAGCGACTGCTCCCAAAGCGAAGGAGCCAGGACCCAAAGACCTATCTGGCCTGAAGGGGCCCCAGGGGGCCCCAAAGCAGCCCCTCTCAATTTGGGTCTGGGGGCTTTCGTTGGGCCGGGAACCTGGGAGGTACCTGCCAGGTTGCAGTTGGCGGCCCGAGAAGCACTCTCCGGCCAACATGCCAAACGTCCAGCGACTGCTCCCAAAGCGAAGGAGCCAGGACCCAAAGACCTAGCTGGCCTGAAGGGGCCCCAGGGGGCCCCCAAGCAGCCCCTCTCAATTTGGGTCTGGGGGCTTTCGTTGGGCCGGGAACCTGGGAGGTACCTGTCAGGTTGCAGGTCGCGGCCCGAGAAGCACTCTCCGGCCAACATGCCAAACGTTCAGCGACTGCTCCCAAACCGAAGGAGCCAGGACCCAAAGACCTAGCTGGCCTGAAGGGGCCCCAGGGGGCCCCGAAGCAGCCCCTCTCAATTTGGGTCTGGGGGCTTTCATTGGGCCGGGAACCTGGGAGGTACCTGCCAGGTTGCAGTTGGCGGCCCGAGAAGCACTCTCCGGCCAACATGCCAAACGTCCAGCGACTGCTCCCAAAGCGAAGGAGCCAGGACCCAAAGACCTAGCTGGCCTGAAGGGGCCCCAGGGGGCCCCCAAGCAGCCCCTCTCAATTTGGGTCTGGGGGCTTTCGTTGGGCCGGGAACCTGGGAGGTACCTGCCAGGTTGCAGGTCGCGGCCCGAGAAGCACTCTCCGGCCAACATGCCAAACGTCCAGCGACTGCTCCCAAAGCGAAGGAGCCAGGACCCAAAGACCTAGCTGGCCTGAAGGGGCCCCAGGGGGCCCCCAAGCAGCCCCTCTCAATTTGGGTCTGGGGGCTTTCGTTGGGCCGGGAACCTGGGAGGTACCTGCCAGGTTGCAGTTGGCGGCCCGAGAAGCACTCTCCGGCCAACATGCCAAACTTCCAGCGACTGCTCCCAAAGCGAAGGAGCCAGGACCCAAAGACCTAGCTGGCCTGAAGGGGCCCCAGGGGGCCCCCAAGCAGCCCCTCTCTATTTGGGTCTGGGGGCTTTCGTTGGGCCGGGAACCTGGGAGGTACCTGCCAGGTTGCAGTTGGCGGCCCGAGAAGCACTCTCCGGCCAACATGCCAAACATCCAGCGACTGCTCCCAAAGCGAAGGAGCCAGGACCCAAAGACCTAGCTGGCCTGAAGGGGCCCCAGGGGGCCCCCAAGCAGCCCCTCTCAATTTGGGTCTGGGGGCTTTCGTTGGGCCGGGAACCTGGGAGGTACCTGCCAGGTTGCAGTTGGCGGCCCGAGAAGCACTCTCCGGCCAACATGCCAAACGTCCAGCGACTGCTCCCAAAGCGAAGGAGCCAGGACCCAAAGACCTAGCTGGCCTGAAGGGGCCCCAGGGGGGCCCCCAAGCAGCCCCTCTCAATTTGGGTCTGGGGGCTTTCGTTGGGCCGGGAACCTGGGAGGTACCTGCCAGGTTGCAGTTGGCGGCCCGAGAAGCACTCTCCGGCCAACATGCCAAACTTCCAGCGACTGCTCCCAAAGCGAAGGAGCCAGGACCCAAAGACCTAGCTGGCCTGAAGGGGCCCCAGGGGCCCCCAAGCAGCCCCTCTCTATTTGGGTCTAGGGGCTTTCGTTGGGCCGGGAACCTGGGAGGTACCTGCCAGGTTGGAGGTCGCGGCCCGAGAAGCACTCTCCGGCCAACATGCCAAACGTCCAGTGACTGCTCCCAAAGCGAAGGAGCCAGGACCCAAAGACCTAGCTGGCCTGAAGGGGCCCCAGGGGGCCCCCAAGCAGCCCCTCTCAATTTGGGTCTGGGGGCTTTCGTTGGGCCGGGAACCTGGGAGGTACCTGCCAGGTTGCAGTTGGCGGCCCGAGAAGCACTCTCCGGCCAACATGCCAAACTTCCAGCGACTGCTCCCAAAGCGAAGGAGCCAGGACCCAAAGACCTAGCTGGCCTGAAGGGGCCCCAGGGTGCCCCCAAGCAGCCCCTCTCTATTTGGGTCTGGGGGCTTTCGTTGGGCCGGGAACCTGGGAGGTACCTGCCAGGTTGCAGTTCGCGGCCCGAGAAGCACTCTCCGGCCAACATGCCAAACGTCCAGCGACTGCTCCCAAAGCGAAGGAGCCAGGACCCAAAGACCTAGCTGGCCTGAAGGGGCCCCAGGGGGCCCCCAAGCAGCCCCTCTCAATTTGGGTCTGGGGGCTTTCGTTGGGCCGGGAACCTGGGAGGTACCTGCCAGGTTGCAGTTGGCGGCCCGAGAAGCACTCTCCGGCCAACATGCCAAACGTCCAGCGACTGCTCCCAAAGCGAAGGAGCCAGGACCCAAAGACCTAGCTGGCCTGAAGGGGCCCCAGGGGGCCCCCAAGCAGCCCCTCTCAATTTGGGTCTGGGGGCTTTCGTTGGGCCGGGAACCTGGGAGGTACCTGCCAGGTTGCAGGTCGCGGCCCGAGAAGCACTCTCCGGCCAACATGCCAAACATCCAGCGACTGCTCCCAAAGCGAAGGAGCCAGGACCCAAAGACCTAGCTGGCCTGAAGGGGCCCCAGGGGGCCCCCAAGCAGCCCCTCTCTATTTGGGTCTGGGGGCTTTCGTTGGGCCGGGAACCTGGGAGGTACCTGCCAGGTTGCAGTTGGCGGCCCGAGAAGCACTCTCCGGCCAACATGCCAAACGTCCAGTGACTGCTCCCAAAGCGAAGGAGCCAGGACCCAAAGACCCAGCTGGCCTGAAGGGGCCCCAGGGGGCCCCCAAGCAGCCCCTCTCAATTTGGGTCTGGGGGCTTTCGTTGGGCCGGGAACCTGGGAGGTACCTGCCAGGTTGCAGTTGGCGGCCCGAGAAGCACTCTCCGGCCAACATGCCAAACGTCCAGCGACTGCTCCCAAAGCGAAGGAGCCAGGACCCAAAGACCTAGCTGGCCTGAAGGGGCCCCAGGGGGCCCCCAAGCAGCCCCTCTCAATTTGGGTCTGGGGGCTTTCGTTGGGCCGGGAACCTGGGAGGTACCTGCCAGGTTGCAGTTGGCGGCCCGAGAAGCACTCTCCGGCCAACATGCCAAACTTCCAGCGACTGCTCCCAAAGCGAAGGAGCCAGGACCCAAAGACCTAGCTGGCCTGAAGTGGCCCCAGGGGCCCCCAAGCAGCCCCTCTCTATTTGGGTCTAGGGGCTTTCGTTGGGCCGGGAACCTGGGAGGTACCTGCCAGGTTGCAGTTGGCGGCCCGAGAAGCACTCTCCGGCCAACATGCCAAACGTCCAGCGACTGCTCCCAAAGCGAAGGAGCCAGGACCCAAAGACCTAGCTGGCCTGAAGGGGCCCCAGGGGGCCCCCAAGCAGCCCCTCTCAATTTGGGTCTGGGGGCTTTCGTTGGGCCGGGAACCTGGGAGGTACCTGCCAGGTTGCAGTTGGCGGCCCGAGAAACACTCTCCGGCCAACATGCCAAACTTCCAGCGACTGCTCCCAAAGCGAAGGAGCCAGGACCCAAAGACCTAGCTGGCCTGAAGGGGCCCCAGGGTGCCCCCAAGCAGCCCCTCTCTATTTGGGTCTGGGGGCTTTCGTTGGGCCGGGAACCTGGGAGGTACCTGCCAGGTTGCAGTTGGCGGCCCGAGAAGCACTCTCCGGCCAACATGCCAAACGTCCAGCGACTGCTCCCAAAGCGAAGGAGCCAGGACCCAAAGACCTAGCTGGCCTGAAGGGGCCCCAGGGGGCCCCCAAGCAGCCCCTCTCAATTTGGGTCTGGGGGCTTTCGTTGGGCCGGGAACCTGGGAGGTACCTGCCAGGTTGCAGTTGGCGGCCCGAGAAGCACTCTCCGGCCAACATGCCAAACGTCCAGCGACTGCTCCCAAACCGAAGGAGCCAGGACCCAAAGACCTAGCTGGCCTGAAGGGGCCCCAGGGGGCCCCCAAGCAGCCCCTCTCAATTTGGGTCTGGGGGCTTTCGTTGGGCCGGGAACCTGGGAGGTACCTGCCAGGTTGCAGGTCGCGGCCCGAGAAGCACTCTCCGGCCAACATGCCAAACGTCCAGCGACTGCTCCCAAACGGAAGGAGCCAGGACCCAAAGACCTAGCTGGCCTGAAGGGGCCCCAGGGGGCCCCCAAGCAGCCCCTCTCTATTTGGGTCTGGGGGCTTTCGTTGGGCCGGGAACCTGGGAGGTACCTGCCAGGTTGCAGTTGGCGGCCCGAGAAGCACTCTCCGGCCAACATGCCAAACGTCCAGCGACTGCTCCCAAAGCGAAGGAGCCAGGACCCAAAGACCTAGCTGGCCTGAAGGGGCCCCAGGGGGCCCCCAAGCAGCCCCTCTCAATTTGGGTCTGGGGGCTTTCGTTGGGCCGGGAACCTGGGAGGTACCTGCCAGGTTGCAGGTCGCGGCCCGAGAAGCACTCTCCGGCCAACATGCCAAACGTCCAGTGACTGCTCCCAAAGCGAAGGAGCCAGGACCCAAAGACCTAGCTGGCCTGAAGGGGCCCCAGGGGGCCCCCAAGCAGCCCCTCTCAATTTGGGTCTGGGGGCTTTCGTTGGGCCGGGAACCTGGGAGGTACCTGCCAGGTTGCAGTTGGCGGCCCGAGAAGCACTCTCCGGCCAACATGCCAAACATCCAGCGACTGCTCCCAAAGCGAAGGAGCCAGGACCCAAAGACCTAGCTGGCCTGAAGGGGCCCCAGGGTGCCCCCAAGCAGCCCTCTCAATTTGGGTCTGGGGGCTTTCGTTGGGCCGGGAACCTGGGAGGTACCTGCCAGGTTGCAGTTGGCGGCCCGAGAAGCACTCTCCGGCCAACATGCCAAACGTCCAGTGACTGCTCCCAAAGCGAAGGAGCCAGGACCCAAAGACCTAGCTGGCCTGAAGTGGCCCCAGGGGGCCCCCAAGCAGCCCCTCTCAATTTGGGTCTGGGGGCTTTCGTTGGGCCGGGAACCTGGGAGGTACCTGCCAGGTTGCAGGTCGCGGCCCGAGAAGCACTCTCCGGCCAACATGCCAAACGTCCAGCGACTGCTCCCAAAGCGAAGGAGGCAGGACCCAAAGACCTAGCTGGCCTGAAGGGGCCCCAGGGGGCCCCCAAGCAGCCCCTCTCAATTTGGGTCTGGGGGCTTTCGTTGGGCCGGGAACCTGGGAGGTACCTGCCAGGTTGCAGTTGGCGGACCGAGAAACACTCTCCGGCCAACATGTCAAACGTCCAGCGACTGCTCCCAAAGCGAAGGAGCCAGGACCCAAAGACCTAGCTGGCCTGAAGGGGCCCCAGGGGGCCCCCAAGCAGCCCCTCTCAATTTGGGTCTGGGGGCTTTCGTTGGGCCGGGAACCTGGGAGGTACCTGCCAGGTTGCAGTTGGCGGCCCGAGAAGCACTCTCCGGCCAACATGCCAAACGTCCAGTGACTGCTCCCAAAGCGAAGGAGCCAGGACCCAAAGACCTAGCTGGCCTGAAGGGGCCCCAGGGGGCCCCCAAGCAGCCCCTCTCAATTTGGGTCTGGGGGTTTTCGTTGGGCCGGGAACCTGGGAGGTACCTGCCAGGTTGCAGTTCGCGGCCCGAGAAGCACTCTCCGGCCAACATGCCAAACGTCCAGCGACTGCTCCCAAAGCGAAGGAGCCAGGACCCAAAGACCTAGCTGGCCTGAAGGGGCCCCAGGGGGCCCCCAAGCAGCCCCTCTCAATTTGGGTCTGGGGGCTTTCGTTGGGCCGGGAACCTGGGAGGTACCTGCCAGGTTGCAGTTGGCGGCCCGAGAAACACTCTCCGGCCAACATGCCAAACTTCCAGCGACTGCTCCCAAAGCGAAGGAGCCAGGACCCAAAGACCTAGCTGGCCTGAAGGGGCCCCAGGGGCCCCCAAGCAGCCCCTCTCTATTTGGGTCTGGGGGCTTTCGTTGGGCCGGGAACCTGGGAGGTACCTGCCAGGTTGAAGTTCGCGGCCCGAGAAGCACTCTCCGGCCAACATGCCAAACGTCCAGTGACTGCTCCCAAAGCGAAGGAGCCAGGACCCAAAGACCTAGCTGGCCTGAAGGGGCCCCAGGGGGCCCCCAAGCAGCCCCTCTCAATTTGGGTCTGGGGGCTTTCGTTGGGCCGGGAACCTGGGAGGTACCTGCCAGGTTGCAGTTGGCGGCCCGAGAAACACTCTCCGGCCAACATGCCAAACGTCCAGCGACTGCTCCCAAAGCGAAGGAGCCAGGACCCAAAGACCTATCTGGCCTGAAGGGGCCCCAGGGGGCCCCAAAGCAGCCCCTCTCAATTTGGGTCTGGGGGCTTTCGTTGGGCCGGGAACCTGGGAGGTACCTGCCAGGTTGCAGTTGGCGGCCCGAGAAGCACTCTCCGGCCAACATGCCAAACGTCCAGCGACTGCTCCCAAAGCGAAGGAGCCAGGACCCAAATACATAGCTGGCCTGAAGGGGCCCCAGGGGGCCCCCAAGCAGCCCCTCTCAATTTGGGTCTGGGGGCTTTCGTTGGGCCGGGAACCTGGGAGGTACCTGTCAGGTTGCAGGTCGCGGCCCGAGAAGCACTCTCCGGCCAACATGCCAAACGTTCAGCGACTGCTCCCAAACCGAAGGAGCCAGGACCCAAAGACCTAGCTGGCCTGAAGGGGCCCCAGGGGGCCCCGAAGCAGCCCCTCTCAATTTGGGTCTGGGGGCTTTCATTGGGCCGGGAACCTGGGAGGTACCTGCCAGGTTGCAGTTGGCGGCCCGAGAAGCACTCTCCGGCCAACATGCCAAACGTCCAGCGACTGCTCCCAAAGCGAAGGAGCCAGGACCCAAAGACCTAGCTGGCCTGAAGGGGCCCCAGGGGGCCCCCAAGCAGCCCCTCTCAATTTGGGTCTGGGGGCTTTCGTTGGGCCGGGAACCTGGGAGGTACCTGCCAGGTTGCAGGTCGCGGCCCGAGAAGCACTCTCCGGCCAACATGCCAAACGTCCAGCGACTGCTCCCAAAGCGAAGGAGCCAGGACCCAAAGACCTAGCTGGCCTGAAGGGGCCCCAGGGGGCCCCCAAGCAGCCCCTCTCAATTTGGGTCTGGGGGCTTTCGTTGGGCCGGGAACCTGGGAGGTACCTGCCAGGTTGCAGTTGGCGGCCCGAGAAGCACTCTCCGGCCAACATGCCAAACATCCAGCGACTGCTCCCAAAGCGAAGGAGCCAGGACCCAAAGACCTAGCTGGCCTGAAGGGGCCCCAGGGGGCCCCCAAGCAGCCCCTCTCAATTTGGGTCTGGGGGCTTTCGTTGGGCCGGGAACCTGGGAGGTACCTGCCAGGTTGCAGGTCGCGGCCCGAGAAGCACTCTCCGGCCAACATGCCAAACGTCCAGTGACTGCTCCCAAAGCGAAGGAGCCAGGACCCAAAGACCTAGCTGGCCTGAAGGGGCCCCAGGGGGCCCCCAAGCAGCCCCTCTCTATTTGGGTCTGGGGGCTTTCGTTGGGCC
Organism: Gallinula chloropus; assembly: GCF_964237585.1. NCBI lineage: Eukaryota > Metazoa > Chordata > Aves > Gruiformes > Rallidae > Gallinula > Gallinula chloropus. The sequence goes on along the minus strand of NW_028168578.1, from coordinate 592,316 downwards.
GGGAACCTGGGAGGTACCTGCCAGGTTGCAGGTCGCGGCCCGAGAAGCACTCTCCGGCCAACATGCCAAACGTCCAGCGACTGCTCCCAAAGCGAAGGAGCCAGGACCCAAAGACCTAGCTGGCCTGAAGGGGCCCCAGGGGGCCCCCAAGCAGCCCCTCTCAATTTGGGTCTGGGGGCTTTCGTTGGGCCGGGAACTTGGGAGGTACCTGCCAAGTTGCAGTTGGCGGCCCGAGAAGCACTCTCCGGCCAACATGCCAAACATCCAGCGACTGCTCCCAAAGCGAAGGAGCCAGGACCCAAAGACCTAGCTGGCCTGAAGGGGCCCCAGGGGGCCCCCAAGCAGCCCCTCTCTATTTGGGTCTGGGGGCTTTCGTTGGGCCGGGAACCTGGGAGGTACCTGCCAGGTTGCAGTTGGCGGCCCGAGAAGCACTCTCCGGCCAACATGCCAAACGTCCAGCGACTGCTCCCAAAGCGAAGGAGCCAGGACCCAAAGACCTAGCTGGCCTGAAGGGGCCCCAGGGGGCCCCCAAGCAGCCCCTCTCAATTTGGGTCTGGGGGCTTTCGTTGGGCCGGGAACCTGGGAGGTACCTGCCAGGTTGCAGTTGGCGGCCCGAGAAGCACTCTCCGGCCAACATGCCAAACGTCCAGCGACTGCTCCCAAAGCGAAGGAGCCAGGACCCAAAGACCTAGCTGGCCTGAAGGGGCCCCAGGGGGGCCCCCAAGCAGCCCCTCTCAATTTGGGTCTGGGGGCTTTCGTTGGGCCGGGAACCTGGGAGGTACCTGCCAGGTTGCAGTTGGCGGCCCGAGAAGCACTCTCCGGCCAACATGCCAAACTTCCAGCGACTGCTCCCAAAGCGAAGGAGCCAGGACCCAAAGACCTAGCTGGCCTGAAGGGGCCCCAGGGGCCCCCAAGCAGCCCCTCTCTATTTGGGTCTAGGGGCTTTCGTTGGGCCGGGAACCTGGGAGGTACCTGCCAGGTTGCAGGTCGCGGCCCGAGAAGCACTCTCCGGCCAACATGCCAAACGTCCAGTGACTGCTCCCAAAGCGAAGGAGCCAGGACCCAAAGACCTAGCTGGCCTGAAGGGGCCCCAGGGGGCCCCCAAGCAGCCCCTCTCAATTTGGGTCTGGGGGCTTTCGTTGGGCCGGGAACCTGGGAGGTACCTGCCAGGTTGCAGTTGGCGGCCCGAGAAGCACTCTCCGGCCAACATGCCAAACTTCCAGCGACTGCTCCCAAAGCGAAGGAGCCAGGACCCAAAGACCTAGCTGGCCTGAAGGGGCCCCAGGGTGCCCCCAAGCAGCCCCTCTCTATTTGGGTCTGGGGGCTTTCGTTGGGCCGGGAACCTGGGAGGTACCTGCCAGGTTGCAGTTCGCGGCCCGAGAAGCACTCTCCGGCCAACATGCCAAACGTCCAGCGACTGCTCCCAAAGCGAAGGAGCCAGGACCCAAAGACCTAGCTGGGCTGAAGGGGCCCCAGGGGGCCCCCAAGCAGCCCCTCTCAATTTGGGTCTGGGGGCTTTCGTTGGGCCGGGAACCTGGGAGGTACCTGCCAGGTTGCAGTTGGCGGCCCGAGAAGCACTCTCCGGCCAACATGCCAAACGTCCAGCGACTGCTCCCAAAGCGAAGGAGCCAGGACCCAAAGACCTAGCTGGCCTGAAGGGGCCCCAGGGGGCCCCCAAGCAGCCCCTCTCAATTTGGGTCTGGGGGCTTTCGTTGGGCCGGGAACCTGGGAGGTACCTGCCAGGTTGCAGGTCGCGGCCCGAGAAGCACTCTCCGGCCAACATGCCAAACATCCAGCGACTGCTCCCAAAGCGAAGGAGCCAGGACCCAAAGACCTAGCTGGCCTGAAGGGGCCCCAGGGGGCCCCCAAGCAGCCCCTCTCTATTTGGGTCTGGGGGCTTTCGTTGGGCCGGGAACCTGGGAGGTACCTGCCAGGTTGCAGTTGGCGGCCCGAGAAGCACTCTCCGGCCAACATGCCAAACGTCCAGCGACTGCTCCCAAAGCGAAGGAGCCAGGACCCAAAGACCCAGCTGGCCTGAAGGGGCCCCAGGGGGCCCCCAAGCAGCCCCTCTCAATTTGGGTCTGGGGGCTTTCGTTGGGCCGGGAACCTGGGAGGTACCTGCCAGGTTGCAGTTGGCGGCCCGAGAAGCACTCTCCGGCCAACATGCCAAACGTCCAGCGACTGCTCCCAAAGCGAAGGAGCCAGGACCCAAAGACCTAGCTGGCCTGAAGGGGCCCCAGGGGGCCCCCAAGCAGCCCCTCTCAATTTGGGTCTGGGGGCTTTCGTTGGGCCGGGAACCTGGGAGGTACCTGCCAGGTTGCAGTTGGCGGCCCGAGAAGCACTCTCCGGCCAACATGCCAAACTTCCAGCGACTGCTCCCAAAGCGAAGGAGCCAGGACCCAAAGACCTAGCTGGCCTGAAGGGGCCCCAGGGGCCCCCAAGCAGCCCCTCTCTATTTGGGTCTAGGGGCTTTCGTTGGGCCGGGAACCTGGGAGGTACCTGCCAGGTTGCAGTTGGCGGCCCGAGAAGCACTCTCCGGCCAACATGCCAAACGTCCAGCGACTGCTCCCAAAGCGAAGGAGCCAGGACCCAAAGACCTAGCTGGCCTGAAGGGGCCCCAGGGGGCCCCCAAGCAGCCCCTCTCAATTTGGGTCTGGGGGCTTTCGTTGGGCCGGGAACCTGGGAGGTACCTGCCAGGTTGCAGGTCGCGGCCCGAGAAACACTCTCCGGCCAACATGCCAAACTTCCAGCGACTGCTCCCAAAGCGAAGGAGCCAGGACCCAAAGACCTAGCTGGCCTGAAGGGGCCCCAGGGTGCCCCCAAGCAGCCCCTCTCTATTTGGGTCTGGGGGCTTTCGTTGGGCCGGGAACCTGGGAGGTACCTGCCAGGTTGCAGTTGGCGGCCCGAGAAGCACTCTCCGGCCAACATGCCAAACGTCCAGCGACTGCTCCCAAAGCGAAGGAGCCAGGACCCAAAGACCTAGCTGGCCTGAAGGGGCCCCAGGGGGCCCCCAAGCAGCCCCTCTCAATTTGGGTCTGGGGGCTTTCGTTGGGCCGGGAACCTGGGAGGTACCTGCCAGGTTGCAGTTCGCGGCCCGAGAAGCACTCTCCGGCCAACATGCCAAACGTCCAGCGACTGCTCCCAAACCGAAGGAGCCAGGACCCAAAGACCTAGCTGGCCTGAAGGGGCCCCAGGGGGCCCCCAAGCAGCCCCTCTCAATTTGGGTCTGGGGGCTTTCGTTGGGCCGGGAACCTGGGAGGTACCTGCCAGGTTGCAGGTCGCGGCCCGAGAAGCACTCTCCGGCCAACATGCCAAACGTCCAGCGACTGCTCCCAAACGGAAGGAGCCAGGACCCAAAGACCTAGCTGGCCTGAAGGGGCCCCAGGGGGCCCCCAAGCAGCCCCTCTCAATTTGGGTCTGGGGGCTTTCGTTGGGCCGGGAACCTGGGAGGTACCTGCCAGGTTGCAGTTGGCGGCCCGAGAAGCACTCTCCGGCCAACATGCCAAACGTCCAGCGACTGCTCCCAAAGCGAAGGAGCCAGGACCCAAAGACCTAGCTGGCCTGAAGGGGCCCCAGGGGGCCCCCAAGCAGCCCCTCTCAATTTGGGTCTGGGGGCTTTCGTTGGGCCGGGAACCTGGGAGGTACCTGCCAGGTTGCAGGTCGCGGCCCGAGAAGCACTCTCCGGCCAACATGCCAAACGTCCAGTGACTGCTCCCAAAGCGAAGGAGCCAGGACCCAAAGACCTAGCTGGCCTGAAGGGGCCCCAGGGGGCCCCCAAGCAGCCCCTCTCAATTTGGGTCTGGGGGCTTTCGTTGGGCCGGGAACCTGGGAGGTACCTGCCAGGTTGCAGTTGGCGGCCCGAGAAGCACTCTCCGGCCAACATGCCAAACATCCAGCGACTGCTCCCAAAGCGAAGGAGCCAGGACCCAAAGACCTAGCTGGCCTGAAGGGGCCCCAGGGTGCCCCCAAGCAGCCCTCTCAATTTGGGTCTGGGGGCTTTCGTTGGGCCGGGAACCTGGGAGGTACCTGCCAGGTTGCAGTTGGCGGCCCGAGAAGCACTCTCCGGCCAACATGCCAAACGTCCAGTGACTGCTCCCAAAGCGAAGGAGCCAGGACCCAAAGACCTAGCTGGCCTGAAGGGGCCCCAGGGGGCCCCCAAGCAGCCCCTCTCAATTTGGGTCTGGGGGCTTTCGTTGGGCCGGGAACCTGGGAGGTACCTGCCAGGTTGCAGGTCGCGGCCCGAGAAGCACTCTCCGGCCAACATGCCAAACGTCCAGCGACTGCTCCCAAAGCGAAGGAGGCAGGACCCAAAGACCTAGCTGGCCTGAAGGGGCCCCAGGGGGCCCCCAAGCAGCCCCTCTCAATTTGGGTCTGGGGGCTTTCGTTGGGCCGGGAACCTGGGAGGTACCTGCCAGGTTGCAGTTGGCGGACCGAGAAACACTCTCCGGCCAACATGTCAAACGTCCAGCGACTGCTCCCAAAGCGAAGGAGCCAGGACCCAAAGACCTAGCTGGCCTGAAGGGGCCCCAGGGGGCCCCCAAGCAGCCCCTCTCTATTTGGGTCTGGGGGCTTTCGTTGGGCCGGGAACCTGGGAGGTACCTGCCAGGTTGCAGTTGGCGGCCCGAGAAGCACTCTCCGGCCAACATGCCAAACGTCCAGTGACTGCTCCCAAAGCGAAGGAGCCAGGACCCAAAGACCTAGCTGGCCTGAAGGGGCCCCAGGGGGCCCCCAAGCAGCCCCTCTCAATTTGGGTCTGGGGGTTTTCGTTGGGCCGGGAACCTGGGAGGTACCTGCCAGGTTGCAGTTCGCGGCCCGAGAAGCACTCTCCGGCCAACATGCCAAACGTCCAGCGACTGCTCCCAAAGCGAAGGAGCCAGGACCCAAAGACCTAGCTGGCCTGAAGGGGCCCCAGGGGGCCCCCAAGCAGCCCCTCTCAATTTGGGTCTGGGGGCTTTCGTTGGGCCGGGAACCTGGGAGGTACCTGCCAGGTTGCAGTTGGCGGCCCGAGAAGCACTCTCCGGCCAACATGCCAAACGTCCAGCGACTGCTCCCAAAGCGAAGGAGCCAGGACCCAAAGACCTAGCTGGCCTGAAGGGGCCCCAGGGGGCCCCCAAGCAGCCCCTCTCAATTTGGGTCTGGGGGCTTTCGTTGGGCCGGGAACCTGGGAGGTACCTGCCAGGTTGCAGTTGGCGGCCCGAGAAGCACTCTCCGGCCAACATGCCAAACGTCCAGCGACTGCTCCCAAAGCGAAGGAGCCAGGACCCAAAGACCTAGCTGGCCTGAAGGGGCCCCAGGGGGCCCCCAAGCAGCCCCTCTCAATTTGGGTCTGGGGGCTTTCGTTGGGCCGGGAACCTGGGAGGTACCTGCCAGGTTGCAGTTGGCGGCCCGAGAAGCACTCTCCGGCCAACATGCCAAACGTCCAGCGACTGCTCCCAAAGCGAAGGAGCCAGGACCCAAAGACCTAGCTGGCCTGAAGGGGCCCCAGGGGGCCCCCAAGCAGCCCCTCTCAATTTGGGTCTGGGGGCTTTCGTTGTCCCGGGAACCTGGGAGGTACCTGCCAGGTTGCAGTTGGCGGCCCGAGAAGCACTCTCCGGCCAACATGCCAAACGTCCAGCGACTGCTCCCAAAGCGAAGGAGCCAGGACCCAAAGACCTAGCTGGCCTGAAGGGGCCCCAGGGGGCCCCCAAGCAGCCCCTCTCAATTTGGGTCTGGGGGCTTTCGTTGGGCCGGGAACCTGGGAGGTACCTGCCAGGTTGCAGGTCGCGGCCCGAGAAGCACTCTCCGGCCAACATGCCAAACGTCCAGCGACTGCTCCCAAAGCGAAGGAGCCAGGACCCAAAGACCTAGCTGGCCTGAAGGGGCCCCAGGGGGCCCCCAAGCAGCCCCTCTCAATTTGGGTCTGGGGGCTTTCGTTGGGCCGGGAACCTGGGAGGTACCTGCCAGGTTGCAGTTGGCGGCCCGAGAAACACTCTCCGGCCAACATGCCAAACATCCAGCGACTGCTCCCAAAGCGAAGGAGCCAGGACCCAAAGACCTAGCTGGCCTGAAGGGGCCCCAGGGGGCCCCCAAGCAGCCCTCTCAATTTGGGTCTGGGGGCTTTCGTTGGGCCGGGAACCTGGGAGGTACCTGCCAGGTTGCAGTTGGCGGCCCGAGAAGCACTCTCCGGCCAACATGCCAAACGTCCAGTGACTGCTCCCAAAGCGAAGGAGCCAGGACCCAAAGACCTAGCTGGCCTGAAGGGGCCCCAGGGGGCCCCCAAGCAGCCCCTCTCAATTTGGGTCTGGGGGCTTTCGTTGGGCCGGGAACCTGGGAGGTACCTGCCAGGTTGCAGGTCGCGGCCCGAGAAGCACTCTCCGGCCAACATGCCAAACGTCCAGCGACTCCTCCCAAAGCGAAGGAGCCAGGACCCAAAGACCTAGCTGGCCTGAAGGGGCCCCAGGGTGCCCCCAAGCAGCCCCTCTCAATTTGGGTCTGGGGGCTTTCGTTGGGCCGGGAACCTGGGAGGTACCTGCCAGGTTGCAGTTGGCGGCCCGAGAAACACTCTCCGGCCAACATGCCAAACGTCCAGCGACTGCTCCCAAAGCGAAGGAGCCAGGACCCAAAGACCTAGCTGGCCTGAAGGGGCCCCAGGGGGCCCCCAAGCAGCCCCTCTCTATTTGGGTCTGGGGGCTTTCGTTGGGCCGGGAACCTGGGAGGTACCTGCCAGGTTGCAGTTGGCGGCCCGAGAAGCACTCTCCGGCCAACATGCCAAACGTCCAGTGACTGCTCCCAAAGCAAAGGAGCCAGGACCCAAAGACCTAGCTGGCCTGAAGGGGCCCCAGGGGGCCCCCAAGCAGCCCCTCTCAATTTGGGTCTGGGGGCTTTCGTTGGGCCGGGAACCTGGGAGGTACCTGCCAGGTTGCAGGTCGCGGCCCGAGAAGCACTCTCCGGCCAACATGCCAAACGTCCAGCGACTGCTCCCAAAGCGAAGGAGCCAGGACCCAAAGACCTAGCTGGCCTGAAGGGGCCCCAGGGGGCCCCCAAGCAGCCCTCTCAATTTGGGTCTGGGGGCTTTCGTTGGGCCGGGAACCTGGGAGGTACCTGCCAGGTTGCAGTTGGCGGCCCGAGAAGCACTCTCCGGCCAACATGCCAAACGTCCAGCGACTGCTCCCAAAGCGAAGGAGCCAGGACCCAAATACATAGCTGGCCTGAAGGGGCCCCAGGGGGCCCCCAAGCAGCCCCTCTCAATTTGGGTCTGGGGGCTTTCGTTGGGCCGGGAACCTGGGAGGTACCTGCCAGGTTGCAGGTCGCGGAACGAGAAGCACTCTCCGGCCAACATGCCAAACGTCCAGCGACTGCTCCCAAAGCGAAGGAGCCAGGACCCAAAGACCTAGCTGGCCTGAAGGGGCCCCAGGGGGCCCCCAAGCAGCCCCTCTCAATTTGGGTCTGGGGGCTTTCGTTGGGCCGGGAACCTGGGAGGTACCTGCCAGGTTGCAGTTGGCGGCCCGAGAAGCACTCTCCGGCCAACATGCCAAACGTCCAGCGACTGCTCCCAAAGCGAAGGAGCCAGGACCCAAAGACCTAGCTGGCCTGAAGGGGCCCCAGGGGGCCCCCAAGCAGCCCCTCTCAATTTGGGTCTGGGGGCTTTCGTTGGGCCGGGAACTTGGGAGGTACCTGCCAGGTTGCAGTTGTCGGCCCGAGAAGCACTCTCAGGCCAACATGCCAAACGTCCAGCGACTGCTCCCAAAGCGAAGGAGCCAGGACCCAAAGACCTAGCTGGCCTGAAGGGGCCCCAGGGGGCCCCCAAGCAGCCCCTCTCAATTTGGGTCTGGGGGCTTTCGTTGGGCCGGGAACCTGGGAGGTAACTGCCAGGTTGCAGGTCACGGAACGAGAAGCACTCTCCGGTCAACATGCCAAACGTCCAGCGACTGCTCCCAAAGCGAAGGAGCCAGGACCCAAAGACCTAGCTGGCCTGAAGGGGCCCCAGGGGGCCCCCAAGCAGCCCCTCTCAATTTGGGTCTGGGGGCTTTCGTTGGGCCGGGAACCTGGGAGGTACCTGCCAGGTTGCAGGTCGCGGCCCGAGAAGCACTCTCCGGCCAACATGCCAAACGTCCAGCGACTGCTCCCAAAGCGAAGGAGCCAGGACCCAAAGACCTAGCTGGCCTGAAGGGGCCCCAGGGGGCCCCCAAGCAGCCCCTCTCAATTTGGGTCTGGGGGCTTTCGTTGGGCTGGGAACCTGGGAGGTACCTGCCAGGTTGCAGTTGGCGGCCCGAGAAACACTCTCCGGCCAACATGCCAAACATCCAGCGACTGCTCCCAAAGCGAAGGAGCCAGGACCCAAAGACCTAGCTGGCCTGAAGGGGCCCCAGGGTGCCCCCAAGCAGCCCTCTCAATTTGGGTCTGGGGGCTTTCGTTGGGCCGGGAACCTGGGAGGTACCTGCCAGGTTGCAGTTGGCGGCCCGAGAAGCACTCTCCGGCCAACATGCCAAACGTCCAGTGACTGCTCCCAAAGCGAAGGAGCCAGGACCCAAAGACCTAGCTGGCCTGAAGGGGCCCCAGGGGGCCCCCAAGCAGCCCCTCTCAATTTGGGTCTGGGGGCTTTCGTTGGGCCGGGAACCTGGGAGGTACCTGCCAGGTTGCAGGTCGCGGCCCGAGAAGCACTCTCCGGCCAACATGCCAAACGTCCAGCGACTGCTCCCAAAGCGAAGGAGCCAGGACCCAAAGACCTAGCTGGCCTGAAGGGGCCCCAGGGGGCCCCCAAGCAGCCCCTCTCTATTTGGGTCTGGGGGCTTTCGTTGGGCCGGGAACCTGGGAGGTACCTGCCAGGTTGCAGTTGGCGGCCCGAGAAGCACTCTCCGGCCAACATGCCAAAAGTCCAGTGACTGCTCCCAAAGCGAAGGAGCCAGGACCCAAAGACCTAGCTGGCCTGAAGGGGCCCCAGGGGGCCCCCAAGCAGCCCCTCTCAATTTGGGTCTGGGGGCTTTCGTTGGGCCGGGAACCTGGGAGGTACCTACCAGGTTGCAGGTCGCGGCCCGAGAAGCACTCTCCGGCCAACATGCCAAACGTCCAGTGACTGCTCCCAAAGCGAAGGAGCCAGGACCCAAAGACCTAGCTGGCCTGAAGGGGCCCCAGGGGGCCCCCAAGCAGCCCCTCTCAATTTGGGTCTGGGGGCTTTCGTTGGGCCGGGAACCTGGGAGGTACCTGCCAGGTTGCAGGTCGCGGCCCGAGAAGCACTCTCCGGCCAACATGCCAAACGTCCAGCGACTGCTCCCAAAGCGAAGGAGCCAGGACCCAAAGACCTAGCTGGCCTGAAGGGGCCCCAGGGGGCCCCCAAGCAGCCCCTCTCTATTTGGGTCTGGGGGCTTTCGTTGGGCCGGGAACCTGGGAGGTACCTGCCAGGTTGCAGTTGGCGGCCCGAGAAGCACTCTCCGGCCAACATGCCAAACGTCCAGTGACTGCTCCCAAAGCGAAGGAGCCAGGACCCAAAGACCTAGCTGGCCTGAAGGGGCCCCAGGGGGCCCCCAAGCAGCCCCTCTCAATTTGGGTCTGGGGGCTTTCGTTGGGCCGGGAACCTGGGAGGTACCTGCCAGGTTGCAGGTCGCGGCCCGAGAAGCACTCTCCGGCCAACATGCCAAACGTCCAGCGACTGCTCCCAAAGCGAAGGAGCCAGGACCCAAAGACCTAGCTGGCCTGAAGGGGCCCCAGGGGGCCCCCAAGCAGCCCCTCTCAATTTGGGTCTGGGGGCTTTCGTTGGGCCGGGAACCTGGGAGGTACCTGCCAGGTTGCAGGTCGCGGCCCGAGAAGCACTCTCCGGCCAACATGCCAAACGTCCAGCGACTGCTCCCAAAGCGAAGGAGCCAGGACCCAAAGACCTAGCTGGCCTGAAGGGGCCCCAGGGGGCCCCCAAGCAGCCCCTCTCAATTTGGGTCTGGGGGCTTTCGTTGGGCCGGGAACCTGGGAGGTACCTGCCAGGTTGCAGGTCGCGGCCCGAGAAGCACTCTCCGGCCAACATGCCAAACGTCCAGCGACTGCTCCCAAAGCGAAGGAGCCAGGACCCAAAGACCTAGCTGGCCTGAAGGGGCCCCAGGGGGCCCCCAAGCAGCCCCTCTCAATTTGGGTCTGGGGGCTTTCGTTGGGCCGGGAACCTGGGAGGTAACTGCCAGGTTGCAGGTCACGGAACGAGAAGCACTCTCCGGTCAACATGCCAAACGTCCAGCGACTGCTCCCAAAGCGAAGGAGCCAGGACCCAAAGACCTAGCTGGCCTGAAGGGGCCCCAGGGGGCCCCCAAGCAGCCCCTCTCAATTTGGGTCTGGGGGCTTTCGTTGGGCCGGGAACCTGGGAGGTACCTGCCAGGTTGCAGGTCGCGGCCCGAGAAGCACTCTCCGGCCAACATGCCAAACGTCCAGCGACTGCTCCCAAAGCGAAGGAGCCAGGACCCAAAGACCTAGCTGGCCTGAAGGGGCCCCAGGGGGCCCCCAAGCAGCCCCTCTCTATTTGGGTCTGGGGGCTTTCGTTGTCCCGGGAACCTGGGAGGTACCTGCCAGGTTGCAGGTCGCGGAACGAGAAGCACTCTCCGGCCAACATGCCAAACGTCCAGCGACTGCTCCCAAAGCGAAGGAGCCAGGACCCAAAGACCTAGCTGGCCTGAAGGGGCCCCAGGGGGCCCCCAAGCAGCCCCTCTCAATTTGGGTCTGGGGGCTTTCGTTGGGCCGGGAACCTGGGAGGTACCTGCCAGGTTGCAGGTCGCGGCCCGAGAAGCACTCTCCGGCCAACATGCCAAACGTCCAGCGACTGCTCCCAAAGCGAAGGAGCCAGGACCCAAAGACCTAGCTGGCCTGAAGGGGCCCCAGGGGGCCCCCAAGCAGCCCCTCTCAATTTGGGTCTGGGGGCTTTCGTTGGGCTGGGAACCTGGGAGGTACCTGCCAGGTTGCAGTTGGCGGCCCGAGAAACACTCTCCGGCCAACATGCCAAACATCCAGCGACTGCTCCCAAAGCGAAGGAGCCAGGACCCAAAGACCTAGCTGGCCTGAAGGGGCCCCAGGGGGCCCCCAAGCAGCCCTCTCAATTTGGGTCTGGGGGCTTTCGTTGGGCCGGGAACCTGGGAGGTACCTGCCAGGTTGCAGTTGGCGGCCCGAGAAGCACTCTCCGGCCAACATGCCAAACGTCCAGTGACTGCTCCCAAAGCGAAGGAGCCAGGACCCAAAGACCTAGCTGGCCTGAAGGGGCCCCAGGGGGCCCCCAAGCAGCCCCTCTCAATTTGGGTCTGGGGGCTTTCGTTGGGCCGGGAACCTGGGAGGTACCTGCCAGGTTGCAGGTCGCGGCCCGAGAAGCACTCTCCGGCCAACATGCCAAACGTCCAGCGACTGCTCCCAAAGCGAAGGAGCCAGGACCCAAAGACCTAGCTGGCCTGAAGGGGCCCCAGGGGGCCCCCAAGCAGCCCCTCTCTATTTGGGTCTGGGGGCTTTCGTTGGGCCGGGAACCTGGGAGGTACCTGCCAGGTTGCAGTTGGCGGCCCGAGAAGCACTCTCCGGCCAACATGCCAAACGTCCAGTGACTGCTCCCAAAGCGAAGGAGCCAGGACCCAAAGACCTAGCTGGCCTGAAGGGGCCCCAGGGGGCCCCCAAGCAGCCCCTCTCAATTTGGGTCTGGGGGCTTTCGTTGGGCCGGGAACCTGGGAGGTACCTGCCAGGTTGCAGGTCGCGGCCCGAGAAGCACTCTCCGGCCAACATGCAAAACGTCCAGCGACTGCTCCCAAAGCGAAGGAGCCAGGACCCAAAGACCTAGCTGGCCTGAAGGGGCCCCAGGGGGCCCCCAAGCAGCCCCTCTCAATTTGGGTCTGGGGGCTTTCGTTGGGCCGGGAACCTGGGAGGTACCTGCCAGGTTGCAGGTCGCAGCCCGAGAAGCACTCTCCGGCCAACATGCCAAACGTCCAGCGACTGCTCCCAAAGCGAAGGAGCCAGGACCCAAAGACCTAGCTGGCCTGAAGGGGCCCCAGGGGGCCCCCAAGCAGCCCCTCTCAATTTGGGTCTGGGGGCTTTCGTTGGGCCGGGAACCTGGGAGGTACCTGCCAGGTTGCAGTTGGCGGCCCGAGAAGCACTCTCCGGCCAGCATGCCAAACGTCCAGCGACTGCTCCCAAAGCGAAGGAGCCAGGACCCAAAGACCTAGCTGGCCTGAAGGGGCCCCAGGGGGCCCCCAAGCAGCCCCTCTCAATTTGGGTCTGGGGGCTTTCGTTGGGCCGGGAACCTGGGAGGTACCTGCCAGGTTGCAGGTCGCGGAACGAGAAGCACTCTCCGGCCAACATGCCAAACGTCCAGCGACTGCTCCCAAAGCGAAGGAGCCAGGACCCAAAGACCTAGCTGGCCTGAAGGGGCCCCAGGGGGCCCCCAAGCAGCCCCTCTCAATTTGGGTCTGGGGGCTTTCGTTGGGCCGGGAACCTGGGAGGTACCTGCCAGGTTGCAGTTGGCGGCCCGAGAAGCACTCTCTGGCCAACATGCCAAACGTCCAGCGACTGCTCCCAAAGCGAAGGAGCCAGGACCCAAAGACCTAGCTGGCCTGAAGGGGCCCCAGGGGGCCCCCAAGCAGCCCCTCTCAATTTGGGTCTGGGGGCTTTCGTTGGGCCGGGAACCTGGGAGGTACCTGCCAGGTTGCAGGTCGCGGCCCGAGAAGCACTCTCCGGCCAACATGCCAAACGTCCAGCGACTGCTCCCAAAGCGAAGGAGCCAGGACCCAAAGACCTAGCTGGCCTGAAGGGGCCCCAGGGGGCCCCCAAGCAGCCCCTCTCAATTTGGGTCTGGGGGCTTTCGTTGGGCCAGGAACCTGGGAGGTACCTGCCAGGTTGCAGTTGGCGGCCCGAGAAGCACTCTCCGGTCAACATGCCAAACTTCCAGCGACTGCTCCCAAAGCGAAGGAGGCAGGACCCAAAGACCTAGCTGGCCTGAAGGGGCCCCAGGGGGCCCCCAAGCAGCCCCTCTCAATTTGGGTCTGGGGGCTTTCGTTGGGCCGGGAACCTGGGAGGTACCTGCCAGGTTGCAGTTGGCGGCCCGAGGTAGCACTCTCCGGCCAACATGCCAAACGTCCTGCGACTGCTCCCAAAGCGAAGGAGGCAGGACCCAAAGACCTAGCTGGCCTGAAGGGGCCCCAGGGGGCCCCCAAGCAGCCCCTCTCAATTTGGGTCTGGGGGCTTTCGTTGGGCCGGGAACCTGGGAGGTACCTGCCAGGTTGCAGTTGGCGGCCCGAGAAGCACTCTCCGGCCAACATGCCAAACGTCCAGCGACTGCTCCCAAAGCGAAGGAGCCAGGACCCAAAGACCTAGCTGGCCTGAAGGGGCCCCAGGGGGCCCCCAAGCAGCCCCTCTCAATTTGGGTCTGGGGGCTTTCGTTGGGCCGGGAACCTGGGAGGTACCTGCCAGGTTGCAGTTGGCGGCCCGAGAAGCACTCTCCGGCCAACATGCCAAACGTCCAGCGACTGCTCCCAAAGCGAAGGAGCCAGGACCCAAAGACCTAGCTGGCCTGAAGGGGCCCCAGGGGGCCCCCAAGCAGCCCCTCTCAATTTGGGTCTGGGGGCTTTCGTTGGGCCGGGAACCTGGGAGGTACCTGCCAGGTTGCAGGTCGCGGCCCGAGAAGCACTCTCCGGCCAACATGCCAAACGTCCAGCGACTGCTCCCAAAGCGAAGGAGCCAGGACCCAAAGACCTAGCTGGCCTGAAGGGGCCCCAGGGGGCCCCCAAGCAGCCCCTCTCAATTTGGGTCTGGGGGCTTTCGTTGGGCCGGGAACCTGGGAGGTACCTGCCAGTTTGCAGTTCGCGGCCCGAGAAGCACTCTCCGGCCAACATGCCAAACGTCCAGCGACTGCTCCCAAAGCGAAGGAGCCAGGACCCAAAGACCTAGCTGGCCTGAAGGGGCCCCAGGGGGCCCCCAAGCAGCCCCTCTCAATTTGGGTCTGGGGGCTTTCGTTGGGCCGGGAACCTGGGAGGTACCTGCCAGGTTGCAGGTCGCGGCCCGAGAAGCACTCTCCGGCCAACATGCCAAACGTCCAGCGACTGCTCCCAAACCGAAGGAGCCAGGACCCAAAGACCTAGCTGGCCTGAAGGGGCCCCAGGGGGCCCCCAAGCAGCCCCTCTCAATTTGGGTCTGGGGGCTTTCGTTGGGCCGGGAACCTGGGAGGTACCTGCCAGGTTGCAGTTGGCGGCCCGAGAAGCACTCTCCGGCCAACATGCCAAACGTCCAGCGACTGCTCCCAAACGGAAGGAGCCAGGACCCAAAGACCTAGCTGGCCTGAAGGGGCCCCAGGGGGCCCCCAAGCAGCCCCTCTCAATTTGGGTCTGGGGGCTTTCGTTGGGCCGGGAACCTGGGAGGTACCTGCCAGGTTGCAGTTGGCGGCCCGAGAAGCACTCTCCGGCCAACATGCCAAACTTCCAGCGACTGCTCCCAAAGCGAAGGAGCCAGGACCCAAAGACCTAGCTGGCCTGAAGGGGCCCCAGGGGGCCCCCAAGCAGCCCCTCTCAATTTGGGTCTGGGGGCTTTCGTTGGGCCGGGAACCTGGGAGGTACCTGCCAGGTTGCAGTTGGCGGCCCGAGAAGCACTCTCCGGCCAACATGCCAAACGTCCAGCGACTGCTCCCAAAGCGAAGGAGCCAGGACCCAAAGACCTAGCTGGCCTGAAGGGGCCCCAGGGGGCCCCCAAGCAGCCCCTCTCTATTTGGGTCTGGGGGCTTTCGTTGGGCCGGGAACCTGGGAGGTACCTGCCAGGTTGCAGTTGGCGGCCCGAGAAGCACTCTCCGGCCAACATGCCAAACGTCCAGCGACTGCTCCCAAAGCGAAGGAGCCAGGACCCAAAGACCTAGCTGGCCTGAAGGGGCCCCAGGGGGCCCCCAAGCAGCCCCTCTCAATTTGGGTCTGGGGTCTTTCGTTGGGCCGGGAACCTGGGAGGTACCTGCCAGGTTGCAGTTGGCGGCCCGAGAAGCACTCTCCGGCCAACATGCCAAACGTCCAGTGACTGCTCCCAAAGCGAAGGAGCCAGGACCCAAAGACCTAGCTGGCCTGAAGTGGCCCCAGGGGGCCCCAAAGCAGCCCCTCTCAATTTGGGTCTGGGGGCTTTCGTTGGGCCGGGAACCTGGGAGGTACCTGCCAGGTTGCAGTTGGCGGCCCTAGAAGCACTCTCTGGCCAACATGCCAAACGTCCAGCGACTGCTCCCAAAGCGAAGGAGCCAGGACCCAAAGACCTAGCTGGCCTGAAGGGGCCCCAGGGGGCCCCCAAGCAGCCCCTCTCAATTTGGGTCTGGGGGCTTTCGTTGGGCCGGGAACCTGGGAGGTACCTGCCAGGTTGCAGGTCGCGGCCCGAGAAGCACTCTCCGGCCAACATGCCAAACGTCCAGCGACTGCTCCCAAACCGAAGGAGCCAGGACCCAAAGACCTAGCTGGCCTGAAGGGGCCCCAAGGGGCCCCCAAGCAGCCCCTCTCAATTTGGGTCTGGGGGCTTTCGTTGGGCCGGGAACCTGGGAGGTACCTGCCAGGTTGCAGTTGGCGGCCCGAGAAGCACTCTCCGGCCAACATGCCAAACGTCCAGCGACTGCTCCCAAACGGAAGGAGCCAGGACCCAAAGACCTAGCTGGCCTGAAGGGGCCCCAGGGGGCCCCCAAGCAGCCCCTCTCAATTTGGGTCTGGGGGCTTTAGTTGGGCCGGGAACCTGGGAGGTACCTGCCAGTTTGCAGTTCGCGGCCCGAAAAGCACTCTCCGGCTAACATGCCAAACGTCCAGCGACTGCTCCCAAAGCGAAGGAGCCAGGACCCAAAGACCTACCTGGCCTGAAGTGGCCCCAGGGGGCCCCCAAGCAGCCCCTCTCAATTTGGGTCTGGGGGCTTTCGTTGGGCCGGGAACCTGGGAGGTACCTGCCAGGTTGCAGGTCGCGGCCCGAGAAGCACTCTCCGGCCAACATGCCAAACGTCCAGCGACTGCTCCCAAAGCGAAGGAGCCAGGACCCAAAGACCTAGCTGGCCTGAAGGGGCCCCAGGGGGCCCCCAAGCAGCCCCTCTCAATTTGGGTCTGGGGGCTTTCGTTGGGCCGGGAACCTGGGAGGTACCTGCCAGGTTGCAGTTGGCGGCCCGAGAAGCACTCTCCGGCCAACATGCCAAACGTCCAGCGACTGCTCCCAAAGCGAAGGAGCCAGGACCCAAAGACCTAGCTGGCCTGAAGGGGCCCCAGGGGGCCCCCAAGCAGCCCCTCTCAATTTGGGTCTGGGGGCTTTCGTTGGGCCGGGAACCTGGGAGGTACCTGCCAGGTTGCAGTTGGCGGCCCGAGAAGCACTCTCCGGCCAACATGCCAAACGTCCAGCGACTGCTCCCAAAGTGAAGGAGCCAGGACCCAAAGACCTAGCTGGCCTGAAGGGGCCCCAGGGGGCCCCCAAGCAGCCCCTCTCAATTTGGGTCTGGGGGCTTTCGTTGGGCCGGGAACCTGGGAGGTACCTGCCAGGTTGCAGTTGGCGGCCCGAGAAGCACTCTCCGGCCAACATGCCAAACGTCCAGCGACTGCTCCCAAAGCGAAGGAGCCAGGACCCAAAGACCTAGCTGGCCTGAAGGGGCCCCAGGGGGCCCCAAAGCAGCCCCTCTCAATTTGGGTCTGGGGGCTTTCGTTGGGCCGGGAACCTGGGAGGTACCTGCCAGGTTGCAGTTGGCGGCCCGAGAAGCACTCTCCGGCCAACATGCCAAACGTCCAGTGACTGCTCCCAAAGCGAAGGAGCCAGGACCCAAAGACCTAGCTGGCCTGAAGGGGCCCCAGGGGGCCCCAAAGCAGCCCCTCTCAATTTGGGTCTGGGGGCTTTCGTTGGGCCGGGAACCTGGGAGGTACCTGCCAGGTTGCAGGTCGCGGCCCGAGAAGCACTCTCCGGCCAACATGCCAAACGTCCAGCGACTGCTCCCAAAGCGAAGGAGCCAGGACCCAAAGACCTAGCTGGCCTGAAGGGGCCCCAGGGGGCCCCCAAGCAGCCCCTCTCAATTTGGGTCTGGGGGCTTTCGTTGGGCCGGGAACCTGGGAGGTACCTGCCAGGTTGCAGGTCGCGGCCCGAGAAGCACTCTCCGGCCAACATGCCAAACGTCCAGCGACTGCTCCCAAAGCGAAGGAGCCAGGACCCAAAGACCTAGCTGGCCTGAAGGGGCCCCAGGGGGCCCCCAAGCAGCCCCTCTCAATTTGGGTCTGGGGGCTTTCGTTGGGCCGGGAACCTGGGAGGTACCTGCCAGGTTGCAGTTGGCGGCCCGAGAAGCACTCTCCGGCCAACATGCCAAACGTCCAGCGACTGCTCCCAAACGGAAGGAGCCAGGACCCAAAGACCTAGCTGGCCTGAAGGGGCCCCAGGGGGCCCCCAAGCAGCCCCTCTCAATTTGGGTCTGGGGGCTTTCGTTGGGCCGGGAACCTGGGAGGTACCTGCCAGGTTGCAGGTCGCGGCCCGAGAAGCACTCTCCGGCCAACATGCCAAACTTCCAGCGACTGCTCCCAAAGCGAAGGAGCCAGGACCCAAAGACCTAGCTGGCCTGAAGGGGCCCCAGGGGGCCCCCAAGCAGCCCCTCTCAATTTGGGTCTGGGGGCTTTCGTTGGGCCGGGAACCTGGGAGGTACCTGCCAGGTTGCAGTTGGCGGCCCGAGAAGCACTCTCCGGCCAACATGCCAAACGTCCAGTGACTGCTCCCAAAGCGAAGGAGCCAGGACCCAAAGACCTAGCTGGCCTGAAGGGGCCCCAGGGGGCCCCAAAGCAGCCCCTCTCAATTTGGGTCTGGGGGCTTTCGTTGGGCCGGGAACCTGGGAGGTACCTGCCAGGTTGCAGTTGGCGGCCCGAGAAGCACTCTCCGGCCAACATGCCAAACGTCCAGCGACTGCTCCCAAACCGAAGGAGCCAGGACCCAAAGACCTAGCTGGCCTGAAGGGGCCCCAGGGGGCCCCCAAGCAGCCCCTCTCAATTTGGGTCTGGGGGCTTTCGTTGGGCCGGGAACCTGGGAGGTACCTGCCAGGTTGCAGTTGGCGGCTCGGGAAACACTCTCCGGCCAACATGCCAAACGTCCAGCGACTGCTCCCAAAGCGAAGGAGCCAGGACCCAAAGACCTAGCTGGCCTGAAGGGGCCCCAGGGGGCCCCCAAGCAGCCCCTCTCAATTTGGGTCTGGGGGCTTTCGTTGGGCCGGGAACCTGGGAGGTACCTGCCAGGTTGCAGTTGGCGGCCCGAGAAGCACTCTCCGGCCAACATGCCAAACGTCCAGCGACTGCTCCCAAAGCGAAGGAGCCAGGACCCAAAGACCTAGCTGGCCTGAAGGGGCCCCAGGGGGCCCCCAAGCAGCCCCTCTCTATTTGGGTCTGGGGGCTTTCGTTGGGCCGGGAACCTGGGAGGTACCTGCCAGGTTGCAGTTGGCGGCCCGAGAAGCACTCTCCGGCCAACATGCCAAACGTCCAGCGACTGCTCCCAAAGCGAAGGAGCCAGGACCCAAAGACCTAGCTGGCCTGAAGGGGCCCCAGGGGGCCCCCAAGCAGCCCCTCTCAATTTGGGTCTGGGGGCTTTCGTTGGGCCGGGAACCTGGGAGGTACCTGCCAGGTTGCAGTTGGCGGCCCGAGAAGCACTCTCCGGCCAACATGCCAAACGTCCAGTGACTGCTCCCAAAGCGAAGGAGCCAGGACCCAAAGACCTAGCTGGCCTGAAGGGGCCCCAGGGGGCCCCAAAGCAGCCCCTCTCAATTTGGGTCTGGGGGCTTTCGTTGGGCCGGGAACCTGGGAGGTACCTGCCAGTTTGCAGTTCGCGGCCCGAGAAGCACTCTCCGGCCAACATGCCAAACGTCCAGCGACTGCTCCCAAAGCGAAGGAGGCAGGACCCAAAGACCTAGCTGGCCTGAAGGGGCCCCAGGGGGCCCCCAAGCAGCCCCTCTCAATTTGGGTCTGGGGGCTTTCGTTGGGCCGGGAACCTGGGAGGTACCTGCCAGGTTGCAGGTCGCGGCCCGAGAAGCACTCTCCGGCCAACATGCCAAACGTCCAGCGACTGCTCCCAAAGCGAAGGAGACAGGACCCAAATACATAGCTGGCCTGAAGGGGCCCCAGGGGGCCCCCAAGCAGCCCCTCTCAATTTGGGTCTGGGGGCTTTCGTTGGGCCGGGAACCTGGGAGGTAACTGCCAGGTTGCAGGTCGCGGAACGAGAAGCACTCTCCGGTCAACATGCCAAACGTCCAGCGACTGCTCCCAAAGCGAAGGAGCCAGGACCCAAAGACCTAGCTGGCCTGAAGGGGCCCCAGGGTGCCCCCAAGCAGCCCCTCTCTATTTGGGTCTGGGGGCTTTCGTTTGGCCGGGAACCTGGGAGGTACCTGCCAGGTTGCAGTTGGCGGCCCGAGAAACACTCTCCGGCCAACATGCCAAACGTCCAGCGACTGCTCCCAAAGCGAAGGAGCCAGGACCCAAAGACCTAGCTGGCCTGAAGGGGCCCCAGGGGGCCCCCAAGCAGCCCCTCTCAATTTGGGTCTGGGGGCTTTCGTTGGGCCGGGAACCTGGGAGGTACCTGCCAGTTTGCAGTTCGCGGCCCGAGAAGCACTCTCCGGCCAACATGCCAAACGTCCAGCGACTGCTCCCAAAGCGAAGGAGCCAGGACCCAAAGACCTAGCTGGCCTGAAGGGGCCCCAGGGGGCCCCCAAGCAGCCCCTCTCAATTTGGGTCTGGGGGCTTTCGTTGGGCCGGGAACCTGGGAGGTACCTGCCAGGTTGCAGGTCGCGGCCCGAGAAGCACTCTCCGGCCAACATGCCAAACGTCCAGCGACTGCTCCCAAAGCGAAGGAGCCAGGACCCAAATACATAGCTGGCCTGAAGGGGCCCCAGGGTGCCCCCAAGCAGCCCCTCTCAATTTGGGTCTGGGGGCTTTCGTTGGGCCGGGAACCTGGGAGGTAACTGCCAGGTTGCAGGTCGCGGAACGAGAAGCACTCTCCGGTCAACATGCCAAACGTCCAGCGACTGCTCCCAAAGCGAAGGAGCCAGGACCCAAAGACCTAGCTGGCCTGAAGGGGCCCCAGGGTGCCCCCAAGCAGCCCCTCTCTATTTGGGTCTGGGGGCTTTCGTTTGGCCGGGAACCTGGGAGGTACCTGCCAGGTTGCAGTTGGCGGCCCGAGAAACACTCTCCGGCCAACATGCCAAACGTCCAGTGACTGCTCCCAAAGCGAAGGAGCCAGGACCCAAAGACCTATCTGGCCTGAAGGGGCCCCAGGGGGCCCCCAAGCAGCCCCTCTCAATTTGGGTCTGGGGGCTTTCGTTGGGCCGGGAACCTGGGAGGTACCTGCCAGTTTGCAGTTGGCGGCCCGAGAAGCACTCTCCGGCCAACATGCCAAACGTCCAGCGACTGCTCCCAAAGCGAAGGAGCCAGGACCCAAAGACCTAGCTGGCCTGAAGGGGCCCCAGGGGGCCCCCAAGCAGCCCCTCTCAATTTGGGTCTGGGGGCTTTCGTTGGGCCGGGAACCTGGGAGGTACCTGCCAGGTTGCAGTTGGCGGCCCGAGAAGCACTCTCCGGCCAACATGCCAAACGTCCAGCGACTGCTCCCAAACGGAAGGAGCCAGGACCCAAAGACCTAGCTGGCCTGAAGGGGCCCCAGGGGGCCCCCAAGCAGCCCCTCTCAATTTGGGTCTGGGGGCTTTCGTTGGGCCGGGAACCTGGGAGGTACCTGCCAGTTTGCAGGTCGCGGCCCGAGAAGCACTCTCCGGCCAACATGCCAAACGTCCAGAGACTGCTCCCAAAGCGAAGGAGCCAGGACCCAAAGACCTAGCTGGCCTGAAGGGGCCCCAGGGGGCCCCCAAGCAGCCCCTCTCTATTTGGGTCTGGGGGCTTTCGTTGGGCCGGGAACCTGGGAGGTACCTGCCAGGTTGCAGTTGGCGGCCCGAGAAGCACTCTCCGGCCAACATGCCAAACGTCCAGCGACTGCTCCCAAAGCGAAGGAGCCAGGACCCAAAGACCTAGCTGGCCTGAAGGGGCCCCAGGGGGCCCCCAAGCAGCCCCTCTCTATTTGGGTCTGGGGGCTTTTGTTGGGCCGGGAACCTGGGAGGTACCTGCCAGGTTGCAGTTGGCGGCCCGAGAAGCACTCTCCGGCCAACATGCCAAACGTCCAGTGACTGCTCCCAAAGCGAAGGAGCCAGGACCCAAAGACCTAGCTGGCCTGAAGGGGCCCCAGGGGGCCCCAAAGCAGCCCCTCTCAATTTGGGTCTGGGGGCTTTCGTTGGGCCGGGAACCTGGGAGGTACCTGCCAGGTTGCAGTTGGCGGCCCGAGAAGCACTCTCCGGCCAACATGCCAAACGTCCAGTGACTGCTCCCAAAGCGAAGGAGCCAGGACCCAAAGACCTAGCTGGCCTGAAGGGGCCCCAGGGGGCCCCCAAGCAGCCCCTCTCAATTTGGGTCTGGGGGCTTTCGTTGGGCCGGGAACCTGGGAGGTACCTGCCAGGTTGCAGGTCGCGGCCCGAGAAGCACTCTCCGGCCAACATGCCAAACGTCCAGCGACTGCTCCCAAACCGAAGGAGCCAGGACCCAAAGACCTAGCTGGCCTGAAGGGGCCCCAGGGGGCCCCCAAGCAGCCCCTCTCAATTTGGGTCTGGGGGCTTTCGTTGGGCCGGGAACCTGGGAGGTACCTGCCAGGTTGCAGTTGGCGGCCCGAGAAGCACTCTCCGGCCAACATGCCAAACGTCCAGCGACTGCTCCCAAACCGAAGGAGCCAGGACCCAAAGACCTAGCTGGCCTGAAGGGGCCCCAGGGGGCCCCCAAGCAGCCCCTCTCAATTTGGGTCTGGGGGCTTTCGTTGGGCCGGGAACCTGGGAGGTAACTGCCAGGTTGCAGGTCGCGGAACGAGAAGCACTCTCCGGTCAACATGCCAAACGTCCAGCGACTGCTCCCAAAGCGAAGGAGCCAGGACCCAAAGACTTGCTGGCCTGAAGGGGCCCCAGGGGGCCCCCAAGCAGCCCCTCTCAATTTGGGTCTGGGGGCTTTCGTTGGGCCGGGAACCTGGGAGGTACCTGCCAGGTTGCAGTTGGCGGCCCGAGAAGCACTCTCCGGCCAACATGCCAAACGTCCAGTGACTGCTCCCAAAGCGAAGGAGCCAGGACCCAAAGACCTAGCTGGCCTGAAGTGGCCCCAGGGGGCCCCAAAGCAGCCCCTCTCAATTTGGGTCTGGGGGCTTTCGTTGGGCCGGGAACCTGGGAGGTACCTGCCAGGTTGCAGTTGGCGGCCCGAGAAGCACTCTCCGGCCAACATGCCAAACGTCCAGTGACTGCTCCCAAAGCGAAGGAGCCAGGACCCAAAGACCTAGCTGGCCTGAAGGGGCCCCAGGGGGCCCCAAAGCAGCCCCTCTCAATTTGGGTCTGGGGGCTTTCGTTGGGCCGGGAACCTGGGAGGTACCTGCCAGGTTGCAGGTCGCGGCCCGAGAAGCACTCTCCGGCCAACATGCCAAACGTCCAGCGACTGCTCCCAAAGCGAAGGAGCCAGGACCCAAAGACCTAGCTGGCCTGAAGGGGCCCCAGGGGGCCCCCAAGCAGCCCCTCTCAATTTGGGTCTGGGGGCTTTCGTTGGGCCGGGAACCTGGGAGGTACCTGCCAGGTTGCAGGTCGCGGCCCGAGAAGCACTCTCCGGCCAACATGCCAAACGTCCAGCGACTGCTCCCAAAGCGAAGGAGCCAGGACCCAAAGACCTAGCTGGCCTGAAGGGGCCCCAGGGGGCCCCCAAGCAGCCCCTCTCAATTTGGGTCTGGGGGCTTTCGTTGGGCCGGGAACCTGGGAGGTACCTGCCAGGTTGCAGTTGGCGGCCCGAGAAGCACTCTCCGGCCAACATGCCAAACGTCCAGCGACTGCTCCCAAACGGAAGGAGCCAGGACCCAAAGACCTAGCTGGCCTGAAGGGGCCCCAGGGGGCCCCCAAGCAGCCCCTCTCAATTTGGGTCTGGGGGCTTTCGTTGGGCCGGGAACCTGGGAGGTACCTGCCAGGTTGCAGGTCGCGGCCCGAGAAGCACTCTCCGGCCAACATGCCAAACTTCCAGCGACTGCTCCCAAAGCGAAGGAGCCAGGACCCAAAGACCTAGCTGGCCTGAAGGGGCCCCAGGGGGCCCCCAAGCAGCCCCTCTCAATTTGGGTCTGGGGGCTTTCGTTGGGCCGGGAACCTGGGAGGTACCTGCCAGGTTGCAGTTGGCGGCCCGAGAAGCACTCTCCGGCCAACATGCCAAACGTCCAGTGACTGCTCCCAAAGCGAAGGAGCCAGGACCCAAAGACCTAGCTGGCCTGAAGGGGCCCCAGGGGGCCCCAAAGCAGCCCCTCTCAATTTGGGTCTGGGGGCTTTCGTTGGGCCGGGAACCTGGGAGGTACCTGCCAGGTTGCAGTTGGCGGCCCGAGAAGCACTCTCCGGCCAACATGCCAAACGTCCAGCGACTGCTCCCAAACCGAAGGAGCCAGGACCCAAAGACCTAGCTGGCCTGAAGGGGCCCCAGGGGGCCCCCAAGCAGCCCCTCTCAATTTGGGTCTGGGGGCTTTAGTTGGGCCGGGAACCTGGGAGGTACCTGCCAGGTTGCAGTTGGCGGCCCGAGAAGCACTCTCCGGCCAACATGCCAAACGTCCAGCGACTGCTCCCAAACGGAATGAGCCAGGACCCAAAGACCTAGCTGGCCTGAAGGGGCCCCAGGGGGCCCCCAAGCAGCCCCTCTCAATTTGGGTCTGGGGGCTTTAGTTGGGCCGGGAACCTGGGAGGTACCTGCCAGTTTGCAGTTGGCGGCCCGAGAAGCACTCTCAGGCCAACATTCCAAACGTCCAGCGACTGCTCCCAAAGCGAAGGAGCCAGGACCCAAAGACCTATCTGGCCTGAAGGGGCCCCAGGGGGCCCCCAAGCAGCCCCTCTCAATTTGGGTCTGGGGGCTTTCGTTGGGCCGGGAACCTGGGAGGTACCTGCCAGTTTGCAGTTGGCGGCCCGAGAAGCACTCTCCGGCCAACATGCCAAACGTCCAGCGACTGCTCCCAAAGCGAAGGAGCCAGGACCCAAAGACCTAGCTGGCCTGAAGGGGCCCCAGGGGGCCCCCAAGCAGCCCCTCTCAATTTGGGTCTGGGGGCTTTCGTTGGGCCGGGAACCTGGGAGGTACCTGCCAGGTTGCAGTTGGCGGCCCGAGAAGCACTCTCCGGCCAACATGCCAAACGTCCAGCGACTGCTCCCAAACGGAAGGAGCCAGGACCCAAAGACCTAGCTGGCCTGAAGGGGCCCCAGGGGGCCCCCAAGCAGCCCCTCTCAATTTGGGTCTGGGGGCTTTCGTTGGGCCGGGAACCTGGGAGGTACCTGCCAGTTTGCAGGTCGCGGCCCGAGAAGCACTCTCCGGCCAACATGCCAAACGTCCAGAGACTGCTCCCAAAGCGAAGGAGCCAGGACCCAAAGACCTAGCTGGCCTGAAGGGGCCCCAGGGGGCCCCCAAGCAGCCCCTCTCTATTTGGGTCTGGGGGCTTTCGTTGGGCCGGGAACCTGGGAGGTACCTGCCAGGTTGCAGTTGGCGGCCCGAGAAGCACTCTCCGGCCAACATGCCAAACGTCCAGCGACTGCTCCCAAAGCGAAGGAGCCAGGACCCAAAGACCTAGCTGGCCTGAAGGGGCCCCAGGGGGCCCCCAAGCAGCCCCTCTCTATTTGGGTCTGGGGGCTTTTGTTGGGCCGGGAACCTGGGAGGTACCTGCCAGGTTGCAGTTGGCGGCCCGAGAAGCACTCTCCGGCCAACATGCCAAACGTCCAGTGACTGCTCCCAAAGCGAAGGAGCCAGGACCCAAAGACCTAGCTGGCCTGAAGGGGCCCCAGGGGGCCCCAAAGCAGCCCCTCTCTATTTGGGTCTGGGGGCTTTCGTTGGGCCGGGAACCTGGGAGGTACCTGCCAGGTTGCAGTTGGCGGCCCGAGAAGCACTCTCCGGCCAACATGCAAAACGTCCAGTGACTGCTCCCAAAGCGAAGGAGCCAGGACCCAAAGACCTAGCTGGCCTGAAGGGGCCCCAGGGGGCCCCCAAGCAGCCCCTCTCAATTTGGGTCTGGGGGCTTTCGTTGGGCCGGGAACCTGGGAGGTACCTGCCAGGTTGCAGGTCGCGGCCCGAGAAGCACTCTCCGGCCAACATGCCAAACGTCCAGCGACTGCTCCCAAACCGAAGGAGCCAGGACCCAAAGACCTAGCTGGCCTGAAGGGGCCCCAGGGGGCCCCCAAGCAGCCCCTCTCAATTTGGGTCTGGGGGCTTTCGTTGGGCCGGGAACCTGGGAGGTACCTGCCAGGTTGCAGTTGGCGGCCCGAGAAGCACTCTCCGGCCAACATGCCAAACGTCCAGCGACTGCTCCCAAACCGAAGGAGCCAGGACCCAAAGACCTAGCTGGCCTGAAGGGGCCCCAGGGGGCCCCCAAGCAGCCCCTCTCAATTTGGGTCTGGGGGCTTTCGTTGGGCCGGGAACCTGGGAGGTAACTGCCAGGTTGCAGGTCGCGGAACGAGAAGCACTCTCCGGTCAACATGCCAAACGTCCAGCGACTGCTCCCAAAGCGAAGGAGCCAGGACCCAAAGACTTGCTGGCCTGAAGGGGCCCCAGGGGGCCCCCAAGCAGCCCCTCTCAATTTGGGTCTGGGGGCTTTCGTTGGGCCGGGAACCTGGGAGGTACCTGCCAGGTTGCAGTTGGCGGCCCGAGAAGCACTCTCCGGCCAACATGCCAAACGTCCAGTGACTGCTCCCAAAGCGAAGGAGCCAGGACCCAAAGACCTAGCTGGCCTGAAGTGGCCCCAGGGGGCCCCAAAGCAGCCCCTCTCAATTTGGGTCTGGGGGCTTTCGTTGGGCCGGGAACCTGGGAGGTACCTGCCAGGTTGCAGTTGGCGGCCCGAGAAGCACTCTCCGGCCAACATGCCAAACGTCCAGCGACTGCTCCCAAAGCGAAGGAGCCAGGACCCAAAGACCTAGCTGGCCTGAAGGGGCCCCAGGGGGCCCCCAAGCAGCCCCTCTCAATTTGGGTCTGGGGGCTTTCGTTGGGCCGGGAACCTGGGAGGTACCTGCCAGGTTGCAGTTGGCGGCCCGAGAAGCACTCTCCGGCCAACATGCCAAACGTCCAGCGACTGCTCCCAAAGCGAAGGAGCCAGGACCCAAAGACCTAGGTGGCCTGAAGGGGCCCCAGGGGGCCCCCAAGCAGCCCCTCTCAATTTGGGTCTGGGGGCTTTCGTTGGGCCGGGAACCTGGGAGGTACCTGCCAGGTTGCAGTTGGCGGCCCGAGAAGCACTCTCCGGCCAACATGCCAAACGTCCAGCGACTGCTCCCAAACGGAAGGAGCCAGGACCCAAAGACCTAGCTGGCCTGAAGGGGCCCCAGGGGGCCCCCAAGCAGCCCCTCTCAATTTGGGTCTGGGGGCTTTCGTTGGGCCGGGAACCTGGGAGGTACCTGCCAGGTTGCAGGTCGCGGCCCGAGAAGCACTCTCCGGCCAACATGCCAAACGTCCAGCGACTGCTCCCAAACCGAAGGAGCCAGGACCCAAAGACCTAGCTGGCCTGAAGGGGCCCCAGGGGGCCCCCAAGCAGCCCCTCTCAATTTGGGTCTGGGGGCTTTCGTTGGGCCGGGAACCTGGGAGGTACCTGCCAGGTTGCAGTTGGCGGCCCGAGAAGCACTCTCCGGCCAACATGCCAAACGTCCAGCGACTGCTCCCAAACCGAAGGAGCCAGGACCCAAAGACCTAGCTGGCCTGAAGGGGCCCCAGGGGGCCCCCAAGCAGCCCCTCTCAATTTGGGTCTGGGGGCTTTCGTTGGGCCGGGAACCTGGGAGGTAACTGCCAGGTTGCAGGTCGCGGAACGAGAAGCACTCTCCGGTCAACATGCCAAACGTCCAGCGACTGCTCCCAAAGCGAAGGAGCCAGGACCCAAAGACTTGCTGGCCTGAAGGGGCCCCAGGGGTCCCCCAAGCAGCCCCTCTCAATTTGGGTCTGGGGGCTTTCGTTGGGCCGGGAACCTGGGAGGTACCTGCCAGGTTGCAGTTGGCGGCCCGAGAAGCACTCTCCGGCCAACATGCCAAACGTCCAGTGACTGCTCCCAAAGCGAAGGAGCCAGGACCCAAAGACCTAGCTGGCCTGAAGTGGCCCCAGGGGGCCCCAAAGCAGCCCCTCTCAATTTGGGTCTGGGGGCTTTCGTTGGGCCGGGAACCTGGGAGGTACCTGCCAGGTTGCAGTTGGCGGCCCGAGAAGCACTCTCCGGCCAACATGCCAAACGTCCAGCGACTGCTCCCAAAGCGAAGGAGCCAGGACCCAAAGACCTAGCTGGCCTGAAGGGGCCCCAGGGGGCCCCCAAGCAGCCCCTCTCAATTTGGGTCTGGGGGCTTTCGATGGGCCGGGAACCTGGGAGGTACCTGCCAGGTTGCAGTTGGCGGCCCGAGAAGCACTCTCCGGCCAACATGCAAAACGTCCAGCGACTGCTCCCAAACCGAAGGAGCCAGGACCCAAAGACCTAGGTGGCCTGAAGGGGCCCCAGGGGGCCCCCAAGCAGCCCCTCTCAATTTGGGTCTGGGGGCTTTCGTTGGGCCGGGAACCTGGGAGGTACCTGCCAGGTTGCAGTTGGCGGCCCGAGAAGCACTCTCCGGCCAACATGCCAAACGTCCAGTGACTGCTCCCAAACCGAAGGAGCCAGGACCCAAAGACCTAGCTGGCCTGAAGGGGCCCCAGGGGGCCCCCAAGCAGCCCCTCTCAATTTGGGTCTGGGGGCTTTCGTTGGGCCGGGAACCTGGGAGGTACCTGCCAGGTTGCAGTTCGCGGCCCGAGAAGCACTCTCCGGCCAACATGCCAAACGTCCAGCGACTGCTCCCAAAGCGAAGGAGCCAGGACCCAAAGACCTAGCTGGCCTGAAGGGGCCCCAGGGGGCCCCCAAGCAGCCCCTCTCAATTTGGGTCTGGGGGCTTTCGTTGGGCCGGGAACCTGGGAGGTACCTGCCAGTTTGCAGTTGGCGGCCCGAGAAGCACTCTCCGGCCAACATGCCAAACGTCCAGCGACTGCTCCCAAAGCGAAGGAGCCAGGACCCAAAGACCTAGCTGGCCTGAAGGGGCCCCAGGGGGCCCCAAAGCAGCCCCTCTCTATTTGGGTCTGGGGGCTTTCGTTGGGCCGGGAACCTGGGAGGTACCTGCCAGGTTGCAGTTGGCGGCCCGAGAAGCACTCTCCGGCCAACATGCCAAACGTCCAGCGACTGCTCCCAAAGCGAAGGAGCCAGGACCCAAAGACCTAGCTGGCCTGAAGGGGCCCCAGGGGGCCCCCAAGCAGCCCCTCTCTATTTGGGTCTGGGGGCTTTCGTTGGGCCGGGAACCTGGGAGGTACCTGCCAGGTTGCAGTTGGCGGCCCGAGAAGCACTCTCCGGCCAACATGCCAAACGTCCAGTGACTGCTCCCAAAGCGAAGGAGCCAGGACCCAAAGACCTAGCTGGCCTGAAGGGGCCCCAGGGGGCCCCAAAACAGCCCCTCTCAATTTGGGTCTGGGGGCTTTCGTTGGGCCGGGAACCTGGGAGGTACCTGCCAGGTTGCAGTTGGCGGCCCGAGAAGCACTCTCCGGCCAACATGCCAGACGTCCAGCGACTGCTCCCAAAGCGAAGGAGCCAGGACCCAAAGACCTAGCTGGCCTGAAGAGGCCCCAGGGGGCCCCCAAGCAGCCCCTCTCAATTTGGGTCTGGGGGCTTTCGTTGGGCCGGGAACCTGGGAGGTACCTGCCAGGTTGCAGGTCGCGGCCCGAGAAGCACTCTCCGGCCAACATGCCAAACGTCCAGTGACTGCTCCCAAAGCGAAGGAGCCAGGACCCAAAGACCTAGCTGGCCTGAAGGGGCCCCAGGGGGCCCCAAAACAGCCCCTCTCAATTTGGGTCTGGGGGCTTTCGTTGGGCCGGGAACCTGGGAGGTACCTGCCAGGTTGCAGTTGGCGGCCCGAGAAGCACTCTCCGGCCAACATGCCAGACGTCCAGCGACTGCTCCCAAAGCGAAGGAGCCAGGACCCAAAGACCTAGCTGGCCTGAAGGGGCCCCAGGGGGCCCCCAAGCAGCCCCTCTCAATTTGGGTCTGGGGGCTTTCGTTGGGCCGGGAACCTGGGAGGTACCTGCCAGGTTGCAGGTCGCGGCCCGAGAAGCACTCTCCGGCCAACATGCCAAACGTCCAGTGACTGCTCCCAAAGCGAAGGAGCCAGGACCCAAAGACCTAGCTGGCCTGAAGGGGCCCCAGGGGGCCCCCAAGCAGCCCCTCTCAATTTGGGTCTGGGGGCTTTCGTTGGGCCGGGAACCTGGGAGGTACCTGCCAGGTTGCAGTTGGCGGCCCGAGAAGCACTCTCCGGCCAACATGCCAAACGTCCAGCGACTGCTCCCAAAGCGAAGGAGCCAGGACCCAAAGACCTAGCTGGCCTGAAGGGGCCCCAGGGGGCCCCCAAGCAGCCCCTCTCTATTTGGGTCTGGGGGCTTTCGTTGGGCCGGGAACCTGGGAGGTACCTGCCAGGTTGCAGTTGGCGGCCCGAGAAGCACTCTCCGGCCAACATGCCAAACGTCCAGCGACTGCTCCCAAAGCGAAGGAGCCAGGACCCAAAGACCTAGCTGGCCTGAAGGGGCCCCAGGGGGCCCCCAAGCAGCCCCTCTCTATTTGGGTCTGGGGGCTTTTGTTGGGCCGGGAACCTGGGAGGTACCTGCCAGGTTGCAGGTCGCGGCCCGAGAAGCACTCTCCGGCCAACATGCCAAACGTCCAGTGACTGCTCCCAAAGCGAAGGAGCCAGGACCCAAAGACCTAGCTGGCCTGAAGGGGCCCCAGGGGGCCCCAAAGCAGCCCCTCTCAATTTGGGTCTGGGGGCTTTCGTTGGGCCGGGAACCTGGGAGGTACCTGCCAGGTTGCAGTTGGCGGCCCGAGAAGCACTCTCCGGCCAACATGCCAAACGTCCAGCGACTGCTCCCAAAGCGAAGGAGCCAGGACCCAAAGACTTAGCTGGCCTGAAGGGGCCCCAGGGGGCCCCCAAGCAGCCCCTCTCTATTTGGGTCTGGGGGCTTTCGTTGGGCCGGGAACCTGGGAGGTACCTGCCAGGTTGCAGTTGGCGGCCCGAGAAGCACTCTCCGGCCAACATGCCAAACGTCCAGTGACTGCTCCCAAAGCGAAGGAGCCAGGACCCAAAGACCTAGCTGGCCTGAAGGGGCCCCAGGGGGCCCCCAAGCAGCCCCTCTCAATTTGGGTCTGGGGGCTTTCGTTGGGCCGGGAACCTGGGAGGTACCTGCCAGGTTGCAGTTGGCGGCCCGAGAAGCACTCTCCGGCCAACATGCCAAACGTCCAGCGACTGCTCCCAAAGCGAAGGAGCCAGGACCCAAAGACCTAGCTGGCCTGAAGGGGCCCCAGGGGGCCCCCAAGCAGCCCCTCTCAATTTGGGTCTGGGGGCTTTCGTTGGGCCGGGAACCTGGGAGGTACCTGCCAGGTTGCAGTTGGCGGCCCGAGAAGCACTCTCCGGCCAACATGCCAAACGTCCAGCGACTGCTCCCAAAGCGAAGGAGCCAGGACCCAAAGACCTAGCTGGCCTGAAGGGGCCCCAGGGGGCCCCCAAGCAGCCCCTCTCAATTTGGGTCTGGGGGCTTTCGTTGGGCCGGGAACCTGGGAGGTACCTGCCAGGTTGCAGTTGGCGGCCCGAGAAGCACTCTCCGGCCAACATGCCAAACGTCCAGTGACTGCTCCCAAAGCGAAGGAGCCAGGACCCAAAGACCTAGCTGGCCTGAAGTGGCCCCAGGGGGCCCCAAAGCAGCCCCTCTCAATTTGGGTCTGGGGGCTTTCGTTGGGCCGGGAACCTGGGAGGTACCTGCCAGGTTGCAGTTGGCGGCCCGAGAAGCACTCTCCGGCCAACATGCCAAACGTCCAGCGACTGCTCCCAAAGCGAAGGAGCCAGGACCCAAAGACCTAGGTGGCCTGAAGGGGCCCCAGGGGGCCCCCAAGCAGCCCCTCTCAATTTGGGTCTGGGGGCTTTCGTTGGGCCGGGAACCTGGGAGGTACCTGCCAGGTTGCAGTTGGCGGCCCGAGAAGCACTCTCCGGCCAACATGCCAAACGTCCAGCGACTGCTCCCAAACCGAAGGAGCCAGGACCCAAAGACCTAGCTGGCCTGAAGGGGCCCCAGGGGGCCCCCAAGCAGCCCCTCTCAATTTGGGTCTGGGGGCTTTCGTTGGGCCGGGAACCTGGGAGGTACCTGCCAGGTTGCAGTTCGCGGCCCGAGAAGCACTCTCCGGCCAACATGCCAAACGTCCAGCGACTGCTCCCAAAGCGAAGGAGCCAGGACCCAAAGACCTAGCTGGCCTGAAGGGGCCCCAGGGGGCCCCCAAGCAGCCCCTCTCAATTTGGGTCTGGGGGCTTTCGTTGGGCCGGGAACCTGGGAGGTACCTGCCAGTTTGCAGTTGGCGGCCCGAGAAGCACTCTCCGGCCAACATGCCAAACGTCCAGCGACTGCTCCCAAAGCGAAGGAGCCAGGACCCAAAGACCTAGCTGGCCTGAAGGGGCCCCAGGGGGCCCCAAAGCAGCCCCTCTCTATTTGGGTCTGGGGGCTTTCGTTGGGCCGGGAACCTGGGAGGTACCTGCCAGGTTGCAGTTGGCGGCCCGAGAAGCACTCTCCGGCCAACATGCCAAACGTCCAGCGACTGCTCCCAAAGCGAAGGAGCCAGGACCCAAAGACCTAGCTGGCCTGAAGGGGCCCCAGGGGGCCCCCAAGCAGCCCCTCTCAATTTGGGTCTGGGGGCTTTCGTTGGGCCGGGAACCTGGGAGGTACCTGCCAGGTTGCAGGTCGCGGCCCGAGAAGCACTCTCCGGCCAACATGCCAAACGTCCAGTGACTGCTCCCAAAGCGAAGGAGCCAGGACCCAAAGACCTAGCTGGCCTGAAGGGGCCCCAGGGGGCCCCAAAACAGCCCCTCTCAATTTGGGTCTGGGGGCTTTCGTTGGGCCGGGAACCTGGGAGGTACCTGCCAGGTTGCAGTTGGCGGCCCGAGAAGCACTCTCCGGCCAACATGCCAGACGTCCAGCGACTGCTCCCAAAGCGAAGGAGCCAGGACCCAAAGACCTAGCTGGCCTGAAGAGGCCCCAGGGGGCCCCCAAGCAGCCCCTCTCAATTTGGGTCTGGGGGCTTTCGTTGGGCCGGGAACCTGGGAGGTACCTGCCAGGTTGCAGGTCGCGGCCCGAGAAGCACTCTCCGGCCAACATGCCAAACGTCCAGCGACTGCTCCCAAAGCGAAGGAGCCAGGACCCAAAGACCTAGCTGGCCTGAAGGGGCCCCAGGGGGCCCCCAAGCAGCCCCTCTCAATTTGGGTCTGGGGGCTTTCGTTGGGCCGGGAACCTGGGAGGTACCTGCCAGGTTGCAGTTGGCGGCCCGAGAAGCACTCTCCGGCCAACATGCCAAACGTCCAGCGACTGCTCCCAAACCGAAGGAGCCAGGACCCAAAGACCTAGCTGGCCTGAAGGGGCCCCAGGGGGCCCCCAAGCAGCCCCTCTCAATTTGGGTCTGGGGGCTTTCGTTGGGCCGGGAACCTGGGAGGTACCTGCCAGGTTGCAGGTCGCGGCCCGAGAAGCACTCTCCGGCCAACATGCCAAACGTCCAGCGACTGCTCCCAAAGCGAAGGAGCCAGGACCCAAAGACCTAGCTGGCCTGAAGGGGCCCCAGGGGGCCCCCAAGCAGCCCCTCTCAATTTGGGTCTGGGGGCTTTCGTTGGGCCGGGAACCTGGGAGGTACCTGCCAGGTTGCAGTTGGCGGCCCGAGAAGCACTCTCCGGCCAACATGCCAAACGTCCAGCGACTGCTCCCAAAGCGAAGGAGCCAGGACCCAAAGACCTAGCTGGCCTGAAGGGGCCCCAGGGGGCCCCCAAGCAGCCCCTCTCAATTTGGGTCTGGGGGCTTTCGTTGGGCCGGGAACCTGGGAGGTACCTGCCAGGTTGCAGTTGGCGGCCCGAGAAGCACTCTCCGGCCAACATGCCAAACGTCCAGTGACTGCTCCCAAAGCGAAGGAGCCAGGACCCAAAGACCTAGCTGGCCTGAAGGGGCCCCAGGGGGCCCCAAAACAGCCCCTCTCAATTTGGGTCTGGGGGCTTTCGTTGGGCCGGGAACCTGGGAGGTACCTGCCAGGTTGCAGTTGGCGGCCCGAAAAGCACTCTCCGGCCAACATGCCAGACGTCCAGCGACTGCTCCCAAAGCGAAGGAGCCAGGACCCAAAGACCTAGCTGGCCTGAAGGGGCCCCAGGGGGCCCCCAAGCAGCCCCTCTCAATTTGGGTCTGGGGGCTTTCGTTGGGCCGGGAACCTGGGAGGTACCTGCCAGGTTGCAGGTCGCGGCCCGAGAAGCACTCTCCGGCCAACATGCCAAACGTCCAGTGACTGCTCCCAAAGCGAAGGAGCCAGGACCCAAAGACCTAGCTGGCCTGAAGGGGCCCCAGGGGGCCCCCAAGCAGCCCCTCTCAATT
Source organism: Gallinula chloropus (assembly GCF_964237585.1). Classification (NCBI taxonomy): domain Eukaryota; kingdom Metazoa; phylum Chordata; class Aves; order Gruiformes; family Rallidae; genus Gallinula; species Gallinula chloropus. Next base: position 558,924 of record NW_028168578.1, on the reverse strand, counting down.
TGGGTCTGGGGGCTTTCGTTGGGCCGGGAACCTGGGAGGTACCTGCCAGGTTGCAGGTCGCGGCCCGAGAAGCACTCTCCGGCCAACATGCCAAACGTCCAGCGACTGCTCCCAAAGCGAAGGAGCCAGGACCCAAAGACCTAGCTGGCCTGAAGGGGCCCCAGGGGGCCCCCAAGCAGCCCCTCTCAATTTGGGTCTGGGGGCTTTCGTTGGGCCGGGAACCTGGGAGGTACCTGCCAGTTTGCAGTTCGCGGCCCCAGAAGCACTCTCCGGCCAACATGCCAAACGTCCAGCGACTGCTCCCAAACCGAAGGAGCCAGGACCCAAAGACCTAGCTGGCCTGAAGGGGCCCCAGGGGGCCCCCAAGCAGCCCCTCTCTATTTGGGTCTGGGGGCTTTCGTTGGGTCGGGAACCTGGGAGGTACCTGCCAGGTTGCAGTTGGCGGCCCGAGAAGCACTCTCCGGCCAACATGCCAAACGTCCAGCGACTGCTCCCAAAGCGAAGGAGCCAGGACCCAAAGACCTAGCTGGCCTGAAGGGGCCCCAGGGGGCCCCCAAGCAGCCCCTCTCAATTTGGGTCTGGGGGCTTTCGTTGGGCCGGGAACCTGGGAGGTACCTGCCAGTTTGCAGTTCGCGGCCCGAGAAGCACTCTCCGGCCAACATGCCAAACGTCCAGTGACTGCTCCCAAACCGAAGGAGCCAGGACCCAAAGACCTAGCTGGCCTGAAGTGGCCCCAGGGGGCCCCAAAGCAGCCCCTCTCAATTTGGGTCTGGGGGCTTTCGTTGGGCCGGGAACCTGGGAGGTACCTGCCAGGTTGCAGTTGGCGGCCCGAGAAGCACTCTCCGGCCAACATGCCAAACGTCCAGCGACTGCTCCCAAAGCGAAGGAGCCAGGACCCAAAGACCTAGCTGGCCTGAAGGGGCCCCAGGGGGCCCCCAAGCAGCCCCTCTCAATTTGGGTCTGGGGGCTTTCGTTGGGCCGGGAACCTGGGAGGTACCTGCCAGGTTGCAGTTGGCGGCCCGAGAATCACTCTCCGGCCAACATGCCAAACGTCCAGTGACTGCTCCCAAAGCGAAGGAGCCAGGACCCAAAGACCTAGCTGGCCTGAAGGGGCCCCAGGGGGCCCCCAAGCAGCCCCTCTCAATTTGGGTCTGGGGGCTTTCGTTGGGCCGGGAACCTGGGAGGTACCTGCCAGGTTGCAGTTGGCGGCCCGAGAAGCACTCTCCGGCCAACATGCCAAACGTCCAGCGACTGCTCCCAAACTGAAGGAGCCAGGACCCAAAGACCTAGCTGGCCTGAAGGGGCCCCAGGGGGCCCCCAAGCAGCCCCTCTCAATTTGGGTCTGGGGGCTTTCGTTGGGCCGGGAACCTGGGAGGTACCTGCCAGGTTGCAGTTGGCGGCCCGAGAAGCACTCTCCGGCCAACATGCCAAACGTCCAGCGACTGCTCCCAAAGCGAAGGAGCCAGGACCCAAAGACCTAGCTGGCCTGAAGGGGCCCCAGGGGGCCCCCAAGCAGCCCCTCTCAATTTGGGTCTGGGGGCTTTCGTTGGGCCGGGAACCTGGGAGGTACCTGCCAGGTTGCAGTTGGCGGCCCGAGAAGCACTCTCCGGCCAACATGCCAAACGTCCAGCGACTGCTCCCAAACGGAAGGAGCCAGGACCCAAAGACCTAGCTGGCCTGAAGTGGCCCCAGGGGGCCCCAAAGCAGCCCCTCTCAATTTGGGTCTGGGGGCTTTCGTTGGGCCGGGAACCTGGGAGGTACCTGCCAGGTTGCAGTTGGCGGCCCGAGAAGCACTCTCCGGCCAACATGCCAAACGTCCAGCGACTGCTCCCAAAGCGAAGGAGCCAGGACCCAAAGACCTAGCTGGCCTGAAGGGGCCCCAGGGGGCCCCAAAGCAGCCCCTCTCTATTTGGGTCTGGGGGCTTTCGTTGGGCCGGGAACCTGGGAGGTACCTGCCAGGTTGCAGGTCGCGGCCCGAGAAGCACTCTCCGGCCAACATGCCAAACGTCCAGCGACTGCTCCCAAAGCGAAGGAGCCAGGACCCAAAGACCTAGCTGGCCTGAAGGGGCCCCAGGGGGCCCCCAAGCAGCCCCTCTCAATTTGGGTCTGGGGGCTTTCGTTGGGCCGGGAACCTGGGAGGTACCTGCCAGGTTGCAGTTGGCGGCCCGAGAAGCACTCTCCGGCCAACATGCCAAACGTCCAGCGACTGCTCCCAAACGGAAGGAGCCAGGACCCAAAGACCTAGCTGGCCTGAAGGGGCCCCAGGGGGCCCCCAAGCAGCCCCTCTCAATTTGGGTCTGGGGGCTTTAGTTGGGCCGGGAACCTGGGAGGTACCTGCCAGTTTGCAGTTCGCGGCCCGAGAAGCACTCTCCGGCCAACATGCCAAACGTCCAGTGACTGCTCCCAAAGCGAAGGAGCCAGGACCCAAAGACCTAGCTGGCCTGAAGGGGCCCCAGGGGGCCCCCAAGCAGACCCTCTCAATTTGGGTCTGGGGGCTTTCGTTGGGCCGGGAACCTGGGAGGTACCTGCCAGGTTGCAGGTCGCGGCCCGAGAAGCACTCTCCGGCCAACATGCCAAACGTCCAGCGACTGCTCCCAAAGCGAAGGAGGCAGGACCCAAAGACCTAGCTGGCCTGAAGGGGCCCCAGGGGGCCCCCAAGCAGCCCCTCTCAATTTGGGTCTGGGGGCTTTCGTTGGGCCGGGAACCTGGGAGGTACCTGCCAGGTTGCAGTTGGCGGCCCGAGAAGCACTCTCCGGCCAACATGCCAAACGTCCAGCGACTGCTCCCAAAGCGAAGGAGCCAGGACCCAAAGACTTAGCTGGCCTGAAGGGGCCCCAGGGGGCCCCCAAGCAGCCCCTCTCTATTTGGGTCTGGGGGCTTTCGTTGGGCCGGGAACCTGGGAGGTACCTGCCAGGTTGCAGTTGGCGGCCCGAGAAGCACTCTCCGGCCAACATGCCAAACGTCCAGCGACTGCTCCCAAAGCGAAGGAGCCAGGACCCAAAGACCTAGCTGGCCTGAAGGGGCCCCAGGGGGCCCCCAAGCAGCCCCTCTCAATTTGGGTCTGGGGGCTTTCGTTGGGCCGGGAACCTGGGAGGTACCTGCCAGTTTGCAGTTGGCGGCCCGAGAAGCACTCTCCGGCCAACATGCCAAACGTCCAGCGACTGCTCCCAAAGCGAAGGAGCCAGGACCCAAAGACCTAGCTGGCCTGAAGGGGCCCCAGGGGGCCCCCAAGCAGCCCCTCTCAATTTGGGTCTGGGGGCTTTCGTTGGGCCGGGAACCTGGGAGGTACCTGCCAGGTTGCAGTTGGCGGCCCGAGAAGCACTCTCCGGCCAACATGCCAAACGTCCAGCGACTGCTCCCAAACCGAAGGAGCCAGGACCCAAAGACCTAGCTGGCCTGAAGGGGCCCCAGGGGGACCCCAAGCAGCCCCTCTCAATTTGGGTCTGGGGGCTTTAGTTGGGCCGGGAACCTGGGAGGTACCTGCCAGGTTGCAGTTGGCGGCCCGAGAAGCACTCTCCGGCCAACATGCCAAACGTCCAGCGACTGCTCCCAAAGCGAAGGAGCCAGGACCCAAAGACCTATCTGGCCTGAAGGGGCCCCAGGGGGCCCCCAAGCAGCCCCTCTCAATTTGGGTCTGGGGGCTTTCGTTGGGCCGGGAACCTGGGAGGTACCTGCCAGGTTGCAGTTGGCGGCCCGAGAAGCACTCTCCGGCCAACATGCCAAACGTCCAGCGACTGCTCCCAAAGCGAAGGAGCCAGGACCCAAAGACCTAGCTGGCCTGAAGGGGCCCCAGGGGGCCCCCAAGCAGCCCCTCTCAATTTGGGTCTGGGGGCTTTCGTTGGGCCGGGAACCTGGGAGGTACCTGCCAGGTTGCAGGTCGCGACCCGAGAAGCACTCTCCGGCCAACATGCCAAACGTCCAGCGACTGCTCCCAAACCGAAGGAGCCAGGACCCAAAGACCTAGCTGGCCTGAAGGGGCCCCAGGGGGCCCCCAGGCAGCCCCTCTCTATTTGGGTCTGGGGGCTTTCGTTGGGCCGGGAACCTGGGAGGTACCTGCCAGGTTGCAGTTGGCGGCCCGAGAAGCACTCTCCGGCCAACATGCCAAACGTCCAGTGACTGCTCCCAAACCGAAGGAGCCAGGACCCAAAGACCTAGCTGGCCTGAAGGGGCCCCAGGGGGCCCCCAAGCAGCCCCTCTCTATTTGGGTCTGGGGGCTTTCGTTGGGCCGGGAAACTGGGAGATACCTGCCAGGTTGCAGGTCGCGGCCCGAGAAGCACTCTCCAGCCAACATGCCAAACTTCCAGCGACTGCTCCCAAAGCGAAGGAGCCAGGACCCAAAGACCTAGCTGGCCTGAAGGGGCCCCAGGGGGCCCCCAAGCAGCCCCTCTCAATTTGGGTCTGGGGGCTTTCGTTGGGCCGGGAACCTGGGAGGTACCTGCCAGGTTGCAGTTGGCGGCCCGAGAAGCACTCTCCGGCCAACATGCCAAACGTCCAGCGACTGCTCCCAAACAAAAGGAGCCAGGACCCAAAGACCTAGCTGGCCTGAAGGGGCCCCAGGGGGACCCCAAGCAGCCCCTCTCAATTTGGGTCTGGGGGCTTTAGTTGGGCCGGGAACCTGGGAGGTACCTGCCAGGTTGCAGTTCGCGGCCCGAGAAGCACTCTCCGGCCAACATGCCAAACGTCCAGCGACTGCTCCCAAAGCGAAGGAGCCAGGACCCAAAGACCTAGCTGGCCTGAAGGGGCCCCAGGGGGCCCCCAAGCAGCCCCTCTCAATTTGGGTCTGGGGGCTTTCGTTGGGCCGGGAACCTGGGAGGTACCTGCCAGGTTGCAGGTCGCGGCCCGAGAAGCACTCTCCGGCCAACATGCCAAACGTCCAGCGACTGCTCCCAAAGCGAAGGAGCCAGGACCCAAAGACCTAGCTGGCCTGAAGGGGCCCCAGGGTGCCCCCAAGCAGCCCCTCTCAATTTGGGTCTGGGGGCTTTCGTTGGGCCGGGAACCTGGGAGGTACCTGCCAGGTTGCAGTTGGCGGCCCGAGAAGCACTCTCCGGCCAACATGCCAAACGTCCAGCGACTGCTCCCAAAGCGAAGGAGCCAGGACCCAAAGACCTATCTGGCCTGAAGGGGCCCCAGGGGGCCCCCAAGCAGCCCCTCTCAATTTGGGTCTGGGGGCTTTCGTTGGGCCGGGAACCTGGGAGGTACCTGCCAGGTTGCAGTTGGCGGCCCGAGAAGCACTCTCCGGCCAACATGCCAAACGTCCAGCGACTGCTCCCAAAGCGAAGGAGCCAGGACCCAAAGACCTAGCTGGCCTGAAGGGGCCCCAGGGGGCCCCCAAGCAGCCCCTCTCAATTTGGGTCTGGGGGCTTTCGTTGGGCCGGGAACCTGGGAGGTACCTGCCAGGTTGCAGGTCGCGACCCGAGAAGCACTCTCCGGCCAACATGCCAAACGTCCAGCGACTGCTCCCAAACCGAAGGAGCCAGGACCCAAAGACCTAGCTGGCCTGAAGGGGCCCCAGGGGGCCCCCAAGCAGCCCCTCTCTATTTGGGTCTGGGGGCTTTCGTTGGGCCGGGAACCTGGGAGGTACCTGCCAGGTTGCAGGTCGCGGAACGAGAAGCACTCTCCGGCCAACATGCCAAACGTCCAGTGACTGCTCCCAAACCGAAGGAGCCAGGACCCAAAGACCTAGCTGGCCTGAAGGGGCCCCAGGGGGCCCCCAAGCAGCCCCTCTCTATTTGGGTCTGGGGGCTTTCGTTGGGCCGGGAAACTGGGAGATACCTGCCAGGTTGCAGGTCGCGGCCCGAGAAGCACTCTCCAGCCAACATGCCAAACGTCCAGCGACTGCTCCCAAAGCGAAGGAGCCAGGACCCAAAGACCTAGCTGGCCTGAAGGGGCCCCAGGGGGACCCCAAGCAGCCCCTCTCAATTTGGGTCTGGGGGCTTTAGTTGGGCCGGGAACCTGGGAGGTACCTGCCAGTTTGCAGTTCGCGGCCCGAGAAGCACTCTCCGGCCAACATGCCAAACGTCCAGCGACTGCTCCCAAAGCGAAGGAGCCAGGACCCAAAGACCTAGCTGGCCTGAAGGGGCCCCAGGGGGCCCCCAAGCAGCCCCTCTCTATTTGGGTCTGGGGGCTTTCGTTGGGCCGGGAACCTGGGAGGTACCTGCCAGGTTGCAGTTGGCGGCCCGAGAAGCACTCTCCGGCCAACATGCCAAACGTCCAGCGACTGCTCCCAAACCGAAGGAGCCAGGACCCAAAGACCTAGCTGGCCTGAAGGGGCCCCAGGGGGCCCCCAAGCAGCCCCTCTCAATTTGGGTCTGGGGGCTTTCGTTGGGCCGGGAACCTGGGAGGTACCTGCCAGGTTGCAGGTCGCGGCCCGAGAAGCACTCTCCGGCCAACATGCCAAACGTCCAGCGACTGCTCCCAAAGCGAAGGAGCCAGGACCCAAAGACCTAGCTGGCCTGAAGGGGCCCCAGGGTGCCCCCAAGCAGCCCCTCTCAATTTGGGTCTGGGGGCTTTCGTTGGGCCGGGAACCTGGGAGGTACCTGCCAGGTTGCAGTTCGCGGCCCGAGAAGCACTCTCCGGCCAACATGCCAAACGTCCAGCGACTGCTCCCAAAGCGAAGGAGCCAGGACCCAAAGACCTAGCTGGCCTGAAGGGGCCCCAGGGGGCCCCCAAGCAGCCCCTCTCAATTTGGGTCTGGGGGCTTTCGTTGGGCCGGGAACCTGGGAGGTACCTGCCAGGTTGCAGTTGGCGGCCCGAGAAGCACTCTCCGGCCAACATGCCAAACGTCCAGCGACTGCTCCCAAAGCGAAGGAGCCAGGACCCAAAGACCTAGCTGGCCTGAAGGGGCCCCAGGGGGCCCCCAAGCAGCCCCTCTCAATTTGGGTCTGGGGGCTTTCGTTGGGCCGGGAACCTGGGAGGTACCTGCCAGGTTGCAGGTCGCGACCCGAGAAGCACTCTCCGGCCAACATGCCAAACGTCCAGCGACTGCTCCCAAACCGAAGGAGCCAGGACCCAAAGACCTAGCTGGCCTGAAGGGGCCCCAGGGGGCCCCCAAGCAGCCCCTCTCAATTTGGGTCTGGGGGCTTTCGTTGGGCCGGGAACCTGGGAGGTACCTGCCAGGTTGCAGTTGGCGGCCCGAGAAGCACTCTCCCGCCGACATGCCAAACGTCCAGCGACTGCTCCCAAAGCGAAGGAGCCAGGACCCAAAGACCTAGCTGGCCTGAAGGGGCCCCAGGGGGCCCCCAAGCAGCCCCTCTCAATTTGGGTCTGGGGGCTTTCGTTGGGCCGGGAACCTGGGAGGTACCTGCCAGTTTGCAGTTCGCGGCCCGAGAAGCACTCTCCGGCCAACATGCCAAACGTGGAGCGACTGCTCCCAAAGCGAAGGAGCCAGGACCCAAAGACCTATCTGGCCTGAAGGGGCCCCAGGGGGCCCCCAAGCAGCCCCTCTCAATTTGGGTCTGGGGGCTTTCGTTGGGCCGGGAACCTGGGAGGTACCTGCCAGGTTGCAGGTCGCGGCCCGAGAAGCACTCTCCGGCCAACATGCCAAACGTCCAGCGACTGCTCCCAAAGCGAAGGAGCCAGGACCCAAAGACCTAGCTGGCCTGAAGGGGCCCCAGGGGTCCCCCAAGCAGCCCCTCTCAATTTGGGTCTGGGGGCTTTCGTTGGGCCGGGAACCTGGGAGGTACCTGCCAGGTTGCAGTTGGCGGCCCGAGAAGCACTCTCCGGCCAACATGCCAAACGTCCAGCGACTGCTCCCAAACGGAAGGAGCCAGGACCCAAAGACCTAGCTGGCCTGAAGGGGCCCCAGGGGGCCCCCAAGCAGCCCCTCTCAATTTGGGTCTGGGGGCTTTCGTTGGGCCGGGAACCTGGGAGGTACCTGCCAGGTTGCAGTTGGCGGCCCGAGAAGCACTCTCCGGCCAACATGCCAAACGTCCAGCGACTGCTCCCAAAGCGAAGGAGCCAGGACCCAAAGACCTAGCTGGCCTGAAGTGGCCCCAGGGGGCCCCCAAGCAGCCCCTCTCTATTTGGGTCTGGGGGCTTTCGTTGGGCCGGGAACCTGGGAGGTACCTGCCAGGTTGCAGTTGGCGGCCCGAGAAGCACTCTCCGGCCAACATGCCAAACGTCCAGCGACTGCTCCCAAAGCGAAGGAGCCAGGACCCAAAGACCTAGCTGGCCTGAAGGGGCCCCAGGGGGCCCCCAAGCAGCCCCTCTCAATTTGGGTCTGGGGGCTTTCGTTGGGCCGGGAACCTGGGAGGTACCTGCCAGGTTGCAGTTGGCGGCCCGAGAAGCACTCTCCGGCCAACATGCCAAACGTCCAGTGACTGCTCCCAAAGCGAAGGAGCCAGGACCCAAAGACCTAGCTGGCCTGAAGGGGCCCCAGGGGGCCCCAAAGCAGCCCCTCTCAATTTGGGTCTGGGGGCTTTCGTTGGGCCGGGAACCTGGGAGGTACCTGCCAGTTTGCAGTTCGCGGCCCGAGAAGTACTCTCCGGCCAACATGCCAAACGTCCAGCGACTGCTCCCAAAGCGAAGGAGGCAGGACCCAAAGACCTAGCTGGCCTGAAGGGGCCCCAGGGGGCCCCCAAGCAGCCCCTCTCAATTTGGGTCTGGGGGCTTTCGTTGGGCCGGGAACCTGGGAGGTACCTGCCAGGTTGCAGTTGGCGGCCCGAGAAGCACTCTCCGGCCAACATGCCAAACGTCCAGCGACTGCTCCCAAAGCGAAGGAGCCAGGACCCAAAGACCTAGCTGGCCTGAAGGGGCCCCAGGGGGCCCCCAAGCAGCCCCTCTCTATTTGGGTCTGGGGGCTTTCGTTGGGCCGGGAACCTGGGAGGTACCTGCCAGGTTGCAGTTGGCGGCCCGAGAAGCACTCTCCGGCCAACATGCCAAACGTCCAGCGACTGCTCCCAAAGCGAAGGAGCCAGGACCCAAAGACCTAGCTGGCCTGAAGGGGCCCCAGGGGGCCCCCAAGCAGCCCCTCTCAATTTGGGTCTGGGGGCTTTCGTTGGGCCGGGAACCTGGGAGGTACCTGCCAGGTTGCAGTTGGCGGCCCGAGAAGCACTCTCCGGCCAACATGCCAAACGTCCAGTGACTGCTCCCAAAGCGAAGGAGCCAGGACCCAAAGACCTAGCTGGCCTGAAGGGGCCCCAGGGGGCCCCAAAGCAGCCCCTCTCAATTTGGGTCTGGGGGCTTTCGTTGGGCCGGGAACCTGGGAGGTACCTGCCAGTTTGCAGTTCGCGGCCCGAGAAGCACTCTCCGGCCAACATGCCAAACGTCCAGCGACTGCTCCCAAAGCGAAGGAGGCAGGACCCAAAGACCTAGCTGGCCTGAAGGGGCCCCAGGGGGCCCCCAAGCAGCCCCTCTCAATTTGGGTCTGGGGGCTTTCGTTGGGCCGGGAACCTGGGAGGTACCTGCCAGGTTGCAGTTGGCGGCCCGAGAAGCACTCTCCGGCCAACATGCCAAACGTCCAGCGACTGCTCCCAAAGCGAAGGAGGCAGGACCCAAATACATAGCTGGCCTGAAGGGGCCCCAGGGGGCCCCCAAGCAGCCCCTCTCAATTTGGGTCTGGGGGCTTTCGTTGGGCCGGGAACCTGGGAGGTAACTGCCAGGTTGCAGGTCGCGGAACGAGAAGCACTCTCCGGTCAACATGCCAAACGTCCAGCGACTGCTCCCAAAGCGAAGGAGCCAGGACCCAAAGACCTAGCTGGCCTGAAGGGGCCCCAGGGTGCCCCCAAGCAGCCCCTCTCTATTTGGGTCTGGGGGCTTTCGTTTGGCCGGGAACCTGGGAGGTACCTGCCAGGTTGCAGTTGGCGGCCCGAGAAACACTCTCCGGCCAACATGCCAAACGTCCAGCGACTGCTCCCAAAGCGAAGGAGCCAGGACCCAAAGACCTAGCTGGCCTGAAGGGGCCCCAGGGGGCCCCCAAGCAGCCCCTCTCAATTTGGGTCTGGGGGCTTTCGTTGGGCCGGGAACCTGGGAGGTACCTGCCAGGTTGCAGTTGGCGGCTCGGGAAACACTCTCCGGCCAACATGCCAAACTTCCAGCGACTGCTCCCAAAGCGAAGGAGCCAGGACCCAAAGACCTAGCTGGCCTGAAGGGGCCCCAGGGTGCCCCCAAGCAGCCCCTCTCAATTTGGGTCTGGGGGCTTTCGTTGGGCCGGGAACCTGGGAGGTACCTGCCAGGTTGCAGTTGGCGGCCCGAGAAGCACTCTCCGGCCAACATGCCAAACGTCCAGTGACTGCTCCCAAAGTGAAGGAGCCAGGACCCAAAGACCTAGCTGGCCTGAAGGGGCCCCAGGGGGCCCCCAAGCAGCCCCTCTCAATTTGGGTCTGGGGGCTTTCGTTGGGCCGGGAACCTGGGAGGTACCTGCCAGTTTGCAGTTGGCGGCCCGAGAAGCACTCTCCGGCCAACATGCCAAACGTCCAGCGACTGCTCCCAAACCGAAGGAGCCAGGACCCAAAGACCTATCTGGCCTGAAGGGGCCCCAGGGGGCCCCCAAGCAGCCCCTCTCAATTTGGGTCTGGGGGCTTTCGTTGGGCCGGGAACCTGGGAGGTACCTGCCAGGTTGCAGTTGGCGGCCCGAGAAGCACTCTCCGGCCAACATGCCAAACGTCCAGCGACTGCTCCCAAAGCGAAGGAGCCAGGACCCAAAGACCTAGCTGGCCTGAAGTGGCCCCAGGGGGCCCCCAAGCAGCCCCTCTCTATTTGGGTCTGGGGGCTTTCGTTGGGCCGGGAACCTGGGAGGTACCTGCCAGGTTGCAGTTGGCGGCCCGAGAAGCACTCTCCGGCCAACATGCCAAACGTCCAGCGACTGCTCCCAAAGCGAAGGAGCCAGGACCCAAAGACCTAGCTGGCCTGAAGGGGCCCCAGGGGGCCCCCAAGCAGCCCCTCTCAATTTGGGTCTGGGGGCTTTCGTTGGGCCGGGAACCTGGGAGGTACCTGCCAGGTTGCAGTTGGCGGCCCGAGAAGCACTCTCCGGCCAACATGCCAAACGTCCAGTGACTGCTCCCAAAGCGAAGGAGCCAGGACCCAAAGACCTAGCTGGCCTGAAGGGGCCCCAGGGGGCCCCAAAGCAGCCCCTCTCAATTTGGGTCTGGGGGCTTTCGTTGGGCCGGGAACCTGGGAGGTACCTGCCAGTTTGCAGTTCGCGGCCCGAGAAGCACTCTCCGGCCAACATGCCAAACGTCCAGCGACTGCTCCCAAAGCGAAGGAGGCAGGACCCAAAGACCTAGCTGGCCTGAAGGGGCCCCAGGGGGCCCCCAAGCAGCCCCTCTCAATTTGGGTCTGGGGGCTTTCGTTGGGCCGGGAACCTGGGAGGTACCTGCCAGGTTGCAGGTCGCGGCCCGAGAAGCACTCTCCGGCCAACATGCCAAACGTCCAGCGACTGCTCCCAAAGCGAAGGAGACAGGACCCAAATACATAGCTGGCCTGAAGGGGCCCCAGGGGGCCCCCAAGCAGCCCCTCTCAATTTGGGTCTGGGGGCTTTCGTTGGGCCGGGAACCTGGGAGGTAACTGCCAGGTTGCAGGTCGCGGAACGAGAAGCACTCTCCGGTCAACATGCCAAACGTCCAGCGACTGCTCCCAAAGCGAAGGAGCCAGGACCCAAAGACCTAGCTGGCCTGAAGGGGCCCCAGGGTGCCCCCAAGCAGCCCCTCTCTATTTGGGTCTGGGGGCTTTCGTTTGGCCGGGAACCTGGGAGGTACCTGCCAGGTTGCAGTTGGCGGCCCGAGAAACACTCTCCGGCCAACATGCCAAACGTCCAGCGACTGCTCCCAAAGCGAAGGAGCCAGGACCCAAAGACCTAGCTGGCCTGAAGGGGCCCCAGGGGGCCCCCAAGCAGCCCCTCTCAATTTGGGTCTGGGGGCTTTCGTTGGGCCGGGAACCTGGGAGGTACCTGCCAGTTTGCAGTTCGCGGCCCGAGAAGCACTCTCCGGCCAACATGCCAAACGTCCAGCGACTGCTCCCAAAGCGAAGGAGGCAGGACCCAAAGACCTAGCTGGCCTGAAGGGGCCCCAGGGGGCCCCCAAGCAGCCCCTCTCAATTTGGGTCTGGGGGCTTTCGTTGGGCCGGGAACCTGGGAGGTACCTGCCAGGTTGCAGGTCGCGGCCCGAGAAGCACTCTCCGGCCAACATGCCAAACGTCCAGCGACTGCTCCCAAAGCGAAGGAGACAGGACCCAAATACATAGCTGGCCTGAAGGGGCCCCAGGGGGCCCCCAAGCAGCCCCTCTCAATTTGGGTCTGGGGGCTTTCGTTGGGCCGGGAACCTGGGAGGTAACTGCCAGGTTGCAGGTCGCGGAACGAGAAGCACTCTCCGGTCAACATGCCAAACGTCCAGCGACTGCTCCCAAAGCGAAGGAGCCAGGACCCAAAGACCTAGCTGGCCTGAAGGGGCCCCAGGGTGCCCCCAAGCAGCCCCTCTCTATTTGGGTCTGGGGGCTTTCGTTTGGCCGGGAACCTGGGAGGTACCTGCCAGGTTGCAGTTGGCGGCCCGAGAAACACTCTCCGGCCAACATGCCAAACGTCCAGTGACTGCTCCCAAAGCGAAGGAGCCAGGACCCAAAGACCTAGCTGGCCTGAAGGGGCCCCAGGGGGCCCCCAAGCAGCCCCTCTCAATTTGGGTCTGGGGGCTTTCGTTGGGCCGGGAACCTGGGAGGTACCTGCCAGGTTGCATTTGGCGGCTCGGGAAACACTCTCCGGCCAACATGCCAAACTTCCAGCGACTGCTCCCAAAGCGAAGGAGCCAGGACCCAAAGACCTAGCTGGCCTGAAGGGGCCCCAGGGGGCCCCCAAGCAGCCCCTCTCAATTTGGGTCTGGGGGCTTTCGTTGGGCCGGGAACCTGGGAGGTACCTGCCAGGTTGCAGTTGGCGGCCCGAGAAGCACTCTCCTGCCGACATGCCAAACGTCCAGCGACTGCTCCCAAAGCGAAGGAGCCAGGACCCAAAGACCTAGCTGGCCTGAAGGGGCCCCAGGGGGCCCCCAAGCAGCCCCTCTCAATTTGGGTCTGGGGGCTTTCGTTGGGCCGGGAACCTGGGAGGTACCTGCCAGTTTGCAGTTCGCGGCCCGAGAAGCACTCTCCGGCCAACATGCCAAACGTGGAGCGACTGCTCCCAAAGCGAAGGAGCCAGGACCCAAAGACCTATCTGGCCTGAAGGGGCCCCAGGGGGCCCCCAAGCAGCCCCTCTCAATTTGGGTCTGGGGGCTTTCGTTGGGCCGGGAACCTGGGAGGTACCTGCCAGGTTGCAGGTCGCGGCCCGAGAAGCACTCTCCGGCCAACATGCCAAACGTCCAGCGACTGCTCCCAAAGCGAAGGAGCCAGGACCCAAAGACCTAGCTGGCCTGAAGGGGCCCCAGGGGTCCCCCAAGCAGCCCCTCTCAATTTGGGTCTGGGGGCTTTCGTTGGGCCGGGAACCTGGGAGGTACCTGCCAGGTTGCAGTTGGCGGCCCGAGAAGCACTCTCCGGCCAACATGCCAAACGTCCAGCGACTGCTCCCAAACGGAAGGAGCCAGGACCCAAAGACCTAGCTGGCCTGAAGGGGCCCCAGGGGGCCCCCAAGCAGCCCCTCTCAATTTGGGTCTGGGGGCTTTCGTTGGGCCGGGAACCTGGGAGGTACCTGCCAGGTTGCAGTTGGCGGCCCGAGAAGCACTCTCCGGCCAACATGCCAAACGTCCAGCGACTGCTCCCAAAGCGAAGGAGCCAGGACCCAAAGACCTAGCTGGCCTGAAGTGGCCCCAGGGGGCCCCCAAGCAGCCCCTCTCTATTTGGGTCTGGGGGCTTTCGTTGGGCCGGGAACCTGGGAGGTACCTGCCAGGTTGCAGTTGGCGGCCCGAGAAGCACTCTCCGGCCAACATGCCAAACGTCCAGCGACTGCTCCCAAAGCGAAGGAGCCAGGACCCAAAGACCTAGCTGGCCTGAAGGGGCCCCAGGGGGCCCCCAAGCAGCCCCTCTCAATTTGGGTCTGGGGGCTTTCGTTGGGCCGGGAACCTGGGAGGTACCTGCCAGGTTGCAGTTGGCGGCCCGAGAAGCACTCTCCGGCCAACATGCCAAACGTCCAGTGACTGCTCCCAAAGCGAAGGAGCCAGGACCCAAAGACCTAGCTGGCCTGAAGGGGCCCCAGGGGGCCCCAAAGCAGCCCCTCTCAATTTGGGTCTGGGGGCTTTCGTTGGGCCGGGAACCTGGGAGGTACCTGCCAGTTTGCAGTTCGCGGCCCGAGAAGTACTCTCCGGCCAACATGCCAAACGTCCAGCGACTGCTCCCAAAGCGAAGGAGGCAGGACCCAAAGACCTAGCTGGCCTGAAGGGGCCCCAGGGGGCCCCCAAGCAGCCCCTCTCAATTTGGGTCTGGGGGCTTTCGTTGGGCCGGGAACCTGGGAGGTACCTGCCAGGTTGCAGTTGGCGGCCCGAGAAGCACTCTCCGGCCAACATGCCAAACGTCCAGCGACTGCTCCCAAAGCGAAGGAGCCAGGACCCAAAGACCTAGCTGGCCTGAAGGGGCCCCAGGGGGCCCCCAAGCAGCCCCTCTCTATTTGGGTCTGGGGGCTTTCGTTGGGCCGGGAACCTGGGAGGTACCTGCCAGGTTGCAGTTGGCGGCCCGAGAAGCACTCTCCGGCCAACATGCCAAACGTCCAGCGACTGCTCCCAAAGCGAAGGAGCCAGGACCCAAAGACCTAGCTGGCCTGAAGGGGCCCCAGGGGGCCCCCAAGCAGCCCCTCTCAATTTGGGTCTGGGGGCTTTCGTTGGGCCGGGAACCTGGGAGGTACCTGCCAGGTTGCAGTTGGCGGCCCGAGAAGCACTCTCCGGCCAACATGCCAAACGTCCAGTGACTGCTCCCAAAGCGAAGGAGCCAGGACCCAAAGACCTAGCTGGCCTGAAGGGGCCCCAGGGGGCCCCAAAGCAGCCCCTCTCAATTTGGGTCTGGGGGCTTTCGTTGGGCCGGGAACCTGGGAGGTACCTGCCAGTTTGCAGTTCGCGGCCCGAGAAGCACTCTCCGGCCAACATGCCAAACGTCCAGCGACTGCTCCCAAAGCGAAGGAGGCAGGACCCAAAGACCTAGCTGGCCTGAAGGGGCCCCAGGGGGCCCCCAAGCAGCCCCTCTCAATTTGGGTCTGGGGGCTTTCGTTGGGCCGGGAACCTGGGAGGTACCTGCCAGGTTGCAGTTGGCGGCCCGAGAAGCACTCTCCGGCCAACATGCCAAACGTCCAGCGACTGCTCCCAAAGCGAAGGAGACAGGACCCAAATACATAGCTGGCCTGAAGGGGCCCCAGGGGGCCCCCAAGCAGCCCCTCTCAATTTGGGTCTGGGGGCTTTCGTTGGGCCGGGAACCTGGGAGGTAACTGCCAGGTTGCAGGTCGCGGAACGAGAAGCACTCTCCGGTCAACATGCCAAACGTCCAGCGACTGCTCCCAAAGCGAAGGAGCCAGGACCCAAAGACCTAGCTGGCCTGAAGGGGCCCCAGGGTGCCCCCAAGCAGCCCCTCTCTATTTGGGTCTGGGGGCTTTCGTTTGGCCGGGAACCTGGGAGGTACCTGCCAGGTTGCAGTTGGCGGCCCGAGAAACACTCTCCGGCCAACATGCCAAACGTCCAGCGACTGCTCCCAAAGCGAAGGAGCCAGGACCCAAAGACCTAGCTGGCCTGAAGGGGCCCCAGGGGGCCCCCAAGCAGCCCCTCTCAATTTGGGTCTGGGGGCTTTCGTTGGGCCGGGAACCTGGGAGGTACCTGCCAGGTTGCAGTTGGCGGCTCGGGAAACACTCTCCGGCCAACATGCCAAACTTCCAGCGACTGCTCCCAAAGCGAAGGAGCCAGGACCCAAAGACCTAGCTGGCCTGAAGGGGCCCCAGGGTGCCCCCAAGCAGCCCCTCTCAATTTGGGTCTGGGGGCTTTCTATGGGCCGGGAACCTGGGAGGTACCTGCCAGGTTGCAGTTGGCGGCCCGAGAAGCACTCTCCGGCCAACATGCCAAACGTCCAGTGACTGCTCCCAAAGTGAAGGAGCCAGGACCCAAAGACCTAGCTGGCCTGAAGGGGCCCCAGGGGGCCCCCAAGCAGCCCCTCTCAATTTGGGTCTGGGGGCTTTCGTTGGGCCGGGAACCTGGGAGGTACCTGCCAGGTTGCAGTTGGCGGCCCGAGAAGCACTCTCCGGCCAACATGCCAAACGTCCAGCGACTGCTCCCAAACCGAAGGAGCCAGGACCCAAAGACCTATCTGGCCTGAAGGGGCCCCAGGGGGCCCCCAAGCAGCCCCTCTCAATTTGGGTCTGGGGGCTTTCGTTGGGCCGGGAACCTGGGAGGTACCTGCCAGGTTGCAGTTGGCGGCCCGAGAAGCACTCTCCGGCCAACATGCCAAACGTCCAGCGACTGCTCCCAAAGCGAAGGAGCCAGGACCCAAAGACCTAGCTGGCCTGAAGTGGCCCCAGGGGGCCCCCAAGCAGCCCCTCTCTATTTGGGTCTGGGGGCTTTCGTTGGGCCGGGAACCTGGGAGGTACCTGCCAGGTTGCAGTTGGCGGCCCGAGAAGCACTCTCCGGCCAACATGCCAAACGTCCAGCGACTGCTCCCAAAGCGAAGGAGCCAGGACCCAAAGACCTAGCTGGCCTGAAGGGGCCCCAGGGGGCCCCCAAGCAGCCCCTCTCTATTTGGGTCTGGGGGCTTTCGTTGGGCCGGGAACCTGGGAGGTACCTGCCAGGTTGCAGTTGGCGGCCCGAGAAGCACTCTCCGGCCAACATGCCAAACGTCCAGTGACTGCTCCCAAAGCGAAGGAGCCAGGACCCAAAGACCTAGCTGGCCTGAAGGGGCCCCAGGGGGCCCCAAAGCAGCCCCTCTCAATTTGGGTCTGGGGGCTTTCGTTGGGCCGGGAACCTGGGAGGTACCTGCCAGTTTGCAGTTCGCGGCCCGAGAAGCACTCTCCGGCCAACATGCCAAACGTCCAGCGACTGCTCCCAAAGCGAAGGAGGCAGGACCCAAAGACCTAGCTGGCCTGAAGGGGCCCCAGGGGGCCCCCAAGCAGCCCCTCTCAATTTGGGTCTGGGGGCTTTCGTTGGGCCGGGAACCTGGGAGGTACCTGCCAGGTTGCAGGTCGCGGCCCGAGAAGCACTCTCCGGCCAACATGCCAAACGTCCAGCGACTGCTCCCAAAGCGAAGGAGACAGGACCCAAATACATAGCTGGCCTGAAGGGGCCCCAGGGGGCCCCCAAGCAGCCCCTCTCAATTTGGGTCTGGGGGCTTTCGTTGGGCCGGGAACCTGGGAGGTAACTGCCAGGTTGCAGGTCGCGGAACGAGAAGCACTCTCCGGTCAACATGCCAAACGTCCAGCGACTGCTCCCAAAGCGAAGGAGCCAGGACCCAAAGACCTAGCTGGCCTGAAGGGGCCCCAGGGGGCCCCCAAGCAGCCCCTCTCTATTTGGGTCTGGGGGCTTTCGTTTGGCCGGGAACCTGGGAGGTACCTGCCAGGTTGCAGTTGGCGGCCCGAGAAACACTCTCCGGCCAACATGCCAAACGTCCAGCGACTGCTCCCAAAGCGAAGGAGCCAGGACCCAAAGACCTAGCTGGCCTGAAGGGGCCCCAGGGGGCCCCCAAGCAGCCCCTCTCAATTTGGGTCTGGGGGCTTTCGTTGGGCCGGGAACCTGGGAGGTACCTGCCAGTTTGCAGTTCGCGGCCCGAGAAGCACTCTCCGGCCAACATGCCAAACGTCCAGCGACTGCTCCCAAAGCGAAGGAGGCAGGACCCAAAGACCTAGCTGGCCTGAAGGGGCCCCAGGGGGCCCCCAAGCAGCCCCTCTCAATTTGGGTCTGGGGGCTTTCGTTGGGCCGGGAACCTGGGAGGTACCTGCCAGGTTGCAGGTCGCGGCCCGAGAAGCACTCTCCGGCCAACATGCCAAACGTCCAGCGACTGCTCCCAAAGCGAAGGAGACAGGACCCAAATACATAGCTGGCCTGAAGGGGCCCCAGGGGGCCCCCAAGCAGCCCCTCTCAATTTGGGTCTGGGGGCTTTCGTTGGGCCGGGAACCTGGGAGGTAACTGCCAGGTTGCAGGTCGCGGAACGAGAAGCACTCTCCGGTCAACATGCCAAACGTCCAGCGACTGCTCCCAAAGCGAAGGAGCCAGGACCCAAAGACCTAGCTGGCCTGAAGGGGCCCCAGGGTGCCCCCAAGCAGCCCCTCTCTATTTGGGTCTGGGGGCTTTCGTTTGGCCGGGAACCTGGGAGGTACCTGCCAGGTTGCAGTTGGCGGCCCGAGAAACACTCTCCGGCCAACATGCCAAACGTCCAGTGACTGCTCCCAAAGCGAAGGAGCCAGGACCCAAAGACCTAGCTGGCCTGAAGGGGCCCCAGGGGGCCCCCAAGCAGCCCCTCTCAATTTGGGTCTGGGGGCTTTCGTTGGGCCGGGAACCTGGGAGGTACCTGCCAGGTTGCATTTGGCGGCTCGGGAAACACTCTCCGGCCAACATGCCAAACTTCCAGCCACTGCTCCCAAAGCGAAGGAGCCAGGACCCAAAGACCTAGCTGGCCTGAAGGGGCCCCAGGGGGCCCCCAAGCAGCCCCTCTCAATTTGGGTCTGGGGGCTTTCGTTGGGCCGGGAACCTGGGAGGTACCTGCCAGGTTGCAGTTGGCGGCCCGAGAAGCACTCTCCGGCCAACATGCCAAACGTCCAGCGACTGCTCCCAAAGCGAAGGAGCCAGGACCCAAAGACCTAGCTGGCCTGAAGGGGCCCCAGGGGGCCCCCAAGCAGCCCCTCTCTATTTGGGTCTGGGGGCTTTCGTTGGGCCGGGAACCTGGGAGGTACCTGCCAGGTTGCAGTTGGCGGCCCGAGAAGCACTCTCCGGCCAACATGCCAAACGTCCAGCGACTGCTCCCAAAGCGAAGGAGCCAGGACCCAAAGACCTAGCTGGCCTGAAGGGGCCCCAGGGGGCCCCCAAGCAGCCCCTCTCTATTTGGGTCTGGGGGCTTTC
The DNA here is from genome assembly GCF_964237585.1 of Gallinula chloropus. NCBI lineage: Eukaryota > Metazoa > Chordata > Aves > Gruiformes > Rallidae > Gallinula > Gallinula chloropus. Next base: position 539,998 of record NW_028168578.1, on the reverse strand, counting down.
GTTGGGCCGGGAACCTGGGAGGTACCTGCCAGGTTGCAGTTGGCGGCCCGAGAAGCACTCTCCGGCCAACATGCCAAACGTCCAGTGACTGCTCCCAAAGCGAAGGAGCCAGGACCCAAAGACCTAGCTGGCCTGAAGGGGCCCCAGGGGGCCCCAAAGCAGCCCCTCTCAATTTGGGTCTGGGGGCTTTCGTTGGGCCGGGAACCTGGGAGGTACCTGCCAGTTTGCAGTTCGCGGCCCGAGAAGCACTCTCCGGCCAACATGCCAAACGTCCAGCGACTGCTCCCAAAGCGAAGGAGGCAGGACCCAAAGACCTAGCTGGCCTGAAGGGGCCCCAGGGGGCCCTCAAGCAGCCCCTCTCAATTTGGGTCTGGGGGCTTTCGTTGGGCCGGGAACCTGGGAGGTACCTGCCAGGTTGCAGGTCGCGGCCCGAGAAGCACTCTCCGGCCAACATGCCAAACGTCCAGCGACTGCTCCCAAAGCGAAGGAGACAGGACCCAAATACATAGCTGGCCTGAAGGGGCCCCAGGGGGCCCCCAAGCAGCCCCTCTCAATTTGGGTCTGGGGGCTTTCGTTGGGCCGGGAACCTGGGAGGTAACTGCCAGGTTGCAGGTCGCGGAACGAGAAGCACTCTCCGGTCAACATGCCAAACGTCCAGCGACTGCTCCCAAAGCGAAGGAGCCAGGACCCAAAGACCTAGCTGGCCTGAAGGGGCCCCAGGGTGCCCCCAAGCAGCCCCTCTCTATTTGGGTCTGGGGGCTTTCGTTTGGCTGGGAACCTGGGAGGTACCTGCCAGGTTGCAGTTGGCGGCCCGAGAAACACTCTCCGGCCAACATGCCAAACGTCCAGCGACTGCTCCCAAAGCGAAGGAGCCAGGACCCAAAGACCTAGCTGGCCTGAAGGGGCCCCAGGGGGCCCCCAAGCAGCCCCTCTCAATTTGGGTCTGGGGGCTTTCGTTGGGCCGGGAACCTGGGAGGTACCTGCCAGGTTGCAGGTCGCGGAACGAGAAGCACTCTCCGGTCAACATGCCAAACGTCCAGCGACTGCTCCCAAAGCGAAGGAGCCAGGACCCAAAGACCTAGCTGGCCTGAAGGGGCCCCAGGGTGCCCCCAAGCAGCCCCTCTCTATTTGGGTCTGGGGGCTTTCGTTTGGCTGGGAACCTGGGAGGTACCTGCCAGGTTGCAGTTGGCGGCCCGAGAAACACTCTCCGGCCAACATGCCAAACGTCCAGCGACTGCTCCCAAAGCGAAGGAGCCAGGACCCAAAGACCTAGCTGGCCTGAAGGGGCCCCAGGGGGCCCCCAAGCAGCCCCTCTCAATTTGGGTCTGGGGGCTTTCGTTGGGCCGGGAACCTGGGAGGTACCTGCCAGGTTGCAGTTGGCGGCTCGGGAAACACTCTCCGGCCAACATGCCAAACGTCCAGCGACTGCTCCCAAAGCGAAGGAGCCAGGACCCAAAGACCTAGCTGGCCTGAAGGGGCCCCAGGGGGCCCCCAAGCAGCCCCTCTCAATTTGGGTCTGGGGGCTTTCGTTGGGCCGGGAACCTGGGAGGTACCTGCCAGGTTGCAGTTGGCGGCCCGAGAAGCACTCTCCGGCCAACATGCCAAACGTCCAGCGACTGCTCCCAAAGCGAAGGAGCCAGGACCCAAAGACCTAGCTGGCCTGAAGGGGCCCCAGGGGGCCCCCAAGCAGCCCCTCTCTATTTGGGTCTGGGGGCTTTCGTTGGGCCGGGAACCTGGGAGGTACCTGCCAGGTTGCAGTTGGCGGCCCGAGAAGCACTCTCCGGCCAACATGCCAAACGTCCAGCGACTGCTCCCAAAGCGAAGGAGCCAGGACCCAAAGACCTAGCTGGCCTGAAGGGGCCCCAGGGGGCCCCCAAGCAGCCCCTCTCAATTTGGGTCTGGGGGCTTTCGTTGGGCCGGGAACCTGGGAGGTACCTGCCAGGTTGCAGTTGGCGGCCCGAGAAGCACTCTCCGGCCAACATGCCAAACGTCCAGTGACTGCTCCCAAAGCGAAGGAGCCAGGACCCAAAGACCTAGCTGGCCTGAAGGGGCCCCAGGGGGCCCCAAAGCAGCCCCTCTCAATTTGGGTCTGGGGGCTTTCGTTGGGCCGGGAACCTGGGAGGTACCTGCCAGTTTGCAGTTCGCGGCCCGAGAAGCACTCTCCGGCCAACATGCCAAACGTCCAGCGACTGCTCCCAAAGCGAAGGAGGCAGGACCCAAAGACCTAGCTGGCCTGAAGGGGCCCCAGGGGGCCCCCAAGCAGCCCCTCTCAATTTGGGTCTGGGGGCTTTCGTTGGGCCGGGAACCTGGGAGGTACCTGCCAGGTTGCAGGTCGCGGCCCGAGAAGCACTCTCCGGCCAACATGCCAAACGTCCAGCGACTGCTCCCAAAGCGAAGGAGACAGGACCCAAATACATAGCTGGCCTGAAGGGGCCCCAGGGGGCCCCCAAGCAGCCCCTCTCAATTTGGGTCTGGGGGCTTTCGTTGGGCCGGGAACCTGGGAGGTAACTGCCAGGTTGCAGGTCGCGGAACGAGAAGCACTCTCCGGTCAACATGCCAAACGTCCAGCGACTGCTCCCAAAGCGAAGGAGCCAGGACCCAAAGACCTAGCTGGCCTGAAGGGGCCCCAGGGTGCCCCCAAGCAGCCCCTCTCTATTTGGGTCTGGGGGCTTTCGTTTGGCCGGGAACCTGGGAGGTACCTGCCAGGTTGCAGTTGGCGGCCCGAGAAACACTCTCCGGCCAACATGCCAAACGTCCAGCGACTGCTCCCAAAGCGAAGGAGCCAGGACCCAAAGACCTAGCTGGCCTGAAGGGGCCCCAGGGGGCCCCCAAGCAGCCCCTCTCAATTTGGGTCTGGGGGCTTTCGTTGGGCCGGGAACCTGGGAGGTACCTGCCAGTTTGCAGTTCGCGGCCCGAGAAGCACTCTCCGGCCAACATGCCAAACGTCCAGCGACTGCTCCCAAAGCGAAGGAGCCAGGACCCAAAGACCTAGCTGGCCTGAAGGGGCCCCAGGGGGCCCCCAAGCAGCCCCTCTCAATTTGGGTCTGGGGGCTTTCGTTGGGCCGGGAACCTGGGAGGTACCTGCCAGGTTGCAGGTCGCGGCCCGAGAAGCACTCTCCGGCCAACATGCCAAACGTCCAGCGACTGCTCCCAAAGCGAAGGAGCCAGGACCCAAATACATAGCTGGCCTGAAGGGGCCCCAGGGTGCCCCCAAGCAGCCCCTCTCAATTTGGGTCTGGGGGCTTTCGTTGGGCCGGGAACCTGGGAGGTAACTGCCAGGTTGCAGGTCGCGGAACGAGAAGCACTCTCCGGTCAACATGCCAAACGTCCAGCGACTGCTCCCAAAGCGAAGGAGCCAGGACCCAAAGACCTAGCTGGCCTGAAGGGGCCCCAGGGTGCCCCCAAGCAGCCCCTCTCTATTTGGGTCTGGGGGCTTTCGTTTGGCCGGGAACCTGGGAGGTACCTGCCAGGTTGCAGTTGGCGGCCCGAGAAACACTCTCCGGCCAACATGCCAAACGTCCAGTGACTGCTCCCAAAGCGAAGGAGCCAGGACCCAAAGACCTAGCTGGCCTGAAGGGGCCCCAGGGGGCCCCCAAGCAGCCCCTCTCAATTTGGGTCTGGGGGCTTTCGTTGGGCCGGGAACCTGGGAGGTACCTGCCAGGTTGCATTTGGCGGCTCGGGAAACACTCTCCGGCCAACATGCCAAACTTCCAGCGACTGCTCCCAAAGCGAAGGAGCCAGGACCCAAAGACCTAGCTGGCCTGAAGGGGCCCCAGGGGGCCCCCAAGCAGCCCCTCTCAATTTGGGTCTGGGGGCTTTCGTTGGGCCGGGAACCTGGGAGGTACCTGCCAGGTTGCAGTTGGCGGCCCGAGAAGCACTCTCCGGCCAACATGCCAAACGTCCAGCGACTGCTCCCAAAGCGAAGGAGCCAGGACCCAAAGACCTAGCTGGCCTGAAGGGGCCCCAGGGGGCCCCCAAGCAGCCCCTCTCTATTTGGGTCTGGGGGCTTTCGTTGGGCCGGGAACCTGGGAGGTACCTGCCAGGTTGCAGTTGGCGGCCCGAGAAGCACTCTCCGGCCAACATGCCAAACGTCCAGCGACTGCTCCCAAAGCGAAGGAGCCAGGACCCAAAGACCTAGCTGGCCTGAAGGGGCCCCAGGGGGCCCCCAAGCAGCCCCTCTCAATTTGGGTCTGGGGGCTTTCGTTGGGCCGGGAACCTGGGAGGTACCTGCCAGGTTGCAGTTGGCGGCCCGAGAAGCACTCTCCGGCCAACATGCCAAACGTCCAGTGACTGCTCCCAAAGCGAAGGAGCCAGGACCCAAAGACCTAGCTGGCCTGAAGGGGCCCCAGGGGGCCCCAAAGCAGCCCCTCTCAATTTGGGTCTGGGGGCTTTCGTTGGGCCGGGAACCTGGGAGGTACCTGCCAGTTTGCAGTTCGCGGCCCGAGAAGCACTCTCCGGCCAACATGCCAAACGTCCAGCGACTGCTCCCAAAGCGAAGGAGGCAGGACCCAAAGACCTAGCTGGCCTGAAGGGGCCCCAGGGGTCCCTCAAGCAGCCCCTCTCAATTTGGGTCTGGGGGCTTTCGTTGGGCCGGGAACCTGGGAGGTACCTGCCAGGTTGCAGGTCGCGGCCCGAGAAGCACTCTCCGGCCAACATGCCAAACGTCCAGCGACTGCTCCCAAAGCGAAGGAGACAGGACCCAAATACATAGCTGGCCTGAAGGGGCCCCAGGGGGCCCCCAAGCAGCCCCTCTCAATTTGGGTCTGGGGGCTTTCGTTGGGCCGGGAACCTGGGAGGTAACTGCCAGGTTGCAGGTCGCGGAACGAGAAGCACTCTCCGGTCAACATGCCAAACGTCCAGCGACTGCTCCCAAAGCGAAGGAGCCAGGACCCAAAGACCTAGCTGGCCTGAAGGGGCCCCAGGGTGCCCCCAAGCAGCCCCTCTCTATTTGGGTCTGGGGGCTTTCGTTTGGCCGGGAACCTGGGAGGTACCTGCCAGGTTGCAGTTGGCGGCCCGAGAAACACTCTCCGGCCAACATGCCAAACGTCCAGCGACTGCTCCCAAAGCGAAGGAGCCAGGACCCAAAGACCTAGCTGGCCTGAAGGGGCCCCAGGGGGCCCCCAAGCAGCCCCTCTCAATTTGGGTCTGGGGGCTTTCGTTGGGCCGGGAACCTGGGAGGTACCTGCCAGGTTGCAGTTGGCGGCTCGGGAAACACTCTCCGGCCAACATGCCAAAATTCCAGCGACTGCTCCCAAAGCGAAGGAGCCAGGACCCAAAGACCTAGCTGGCCTGAAGGGGCCCCAGGGGGCCCCCAAGCAGCCCCTCTCAATTTGGGTCTGGGGGCTTTCGTTGGGCCGGGAACCTGGGAGGTACCTGCCAGGTTGCAGTTGGCGGCCCGAGAAGCACTCTCCGGCCAACATGCCAAACGTCCAGCGACTGCTCCCAAAGCGAAGGAGCCAGGACCCAAAGACCTAGCTGGCCTGAAGGGGCCCCAGGGGGCCCCCAAGCAGCCCCTCTCTATTTGGGTCTGGGGGCTTTCGTTGGGCCGGGAACCTGGGAGGTACCTGCCAGGTTGCAGTTGGCGGCCCGAGAAACACTCTCCGGCCAACATGCCAAACGTCCAGTGACTGCTCCCAAAGCGAAGGAGCCAGGACCCAAAGACCTAGCTGGCCTGAAGGGGCCCCAGGGGGCCCCCAAGCAGCCCCTCTCAATTTGGGTCTGGGGGCTTTCGTTGGGCCGGGAACCTGGGAGGTACCTGCCAGGTTGCATTTGGCGGCTCGGGAAACACTCTCCGGCCAACATGCCAAACTTCCAGCGACTGCTCCCAAAGCGAAGGAGCCAGGACCCAAAGACCTAGCTGGCCTGAAGGGGCCCCAGGGGGCCCCCAAGCAGCCCCTCTCAATTTGGGTCTGGGGGCTTTCGTTGGGCCGGGAACCTGGGAGGTACCTGCCAGGTTGCAGTTGGCGGCCCGAGAAGCACTCTCCGGCCAACATGCCAAACGTCCAGCGACTGCTCCCAAAGCGAAGGAGCCAGGACCCAAAGACCTAGCTGGCCTGAAGGGGCCCCAGGGGGCCCCCAAGCAGCCCCTCTCTATTTGGGTCTGGGGGCTTTCGTTGGGCCGGGAACCTGGGAGGTACCTGCCAGGTTGCAGTTGGCGGCCCGAGAAGCACTCTCCGGCCAACATGCCAAACGTCCAGCGACTGCTCCCAAAGCGAAGGAGCCAGGACCCAAAGACCTAGCTGGCCTGAAGGGGCCCCAGGGGGCCCCCAAGCAGCCCCTCTCAATTTGGGTCTGGGGGCTTTCGTTGGGCCGGGAACCTGGGAGGTACCTGCCAGGTTGCAGTTGGCGGCCCGAGAAGCACTCTCCGGCCAACATGCCAAACGTCCAGTGACTGCTCCCAAAGCGAAGGAGCCAGGACCCAAAGACCTAGCTGGCCTGAAGGGGCCCCAGGGGGCCCCAAAGCAGCCCCTCTCAATTTGGGTCTGGGGGCTTTCGTTGGGCCGGGAACCTGGGAGGTACCTGCCAGTTTGCAGTTCGCGGCCCGAGAAGCACTCTCCGGCCAACATGCCAAACGTCCAGCGACTGCTCCCAAAGCGAAGGAGGCAGGACCCAAAGACCTAGCTGGCCTGAAGGGGCCCCAGGGGGCCCTCAAGCAGCCCCTCTCAATTTGGGTCTGGGGGCTTTCGTTGGGCCGGGAACCTGGGAGGTACCTGCCAGGTTGCAGGTCGCGGCCCGAGAAGCACTCTCCGGCCAACATGCCAAACGTCCAGCGACTGCTCCCAAAGCGAAGGAGACAGGACCCAAATACATAGCTGGCCTGAAGGGGCCCCAGGGGGCCCCCAAGCAGCCCCTCTCAATTTGGGTCTGGGGGCTTTCGTTGGGCCGGGAACCTGGGAGGTAACTGCCAGGTTGCAGGTCGCGGAACGAGAAGCACTCTCCGGTCAACATGCCAAACGTCCAGCGACTGCTCCCAAAGCGAAGGAGCCAGGACCCAAAGACCTAGCTGGCCTGAAGGGGCCCCAGGGTGCCCCCAAGCAGCCCCTCTCTATTTGGGTCTGGGGGCTTTCGTTTGGCCGGGAACCTGGGAGGTACCTGCCAGGTTGCAGTTGGCGGCCCGAGAAACACTCTCCGGCCAACATGCCAAACGTCCAGCGACTGCTCCCAAAGCGAAGGAGCCAGGACCCAAAGACCTAGCTGGCCTGAAGGGGCCCCAGGGGGCCCCCAAGCAGCCCCTCTCAATTTGGGTCTGGGGGCTTTCGTTGGGCCGGGAACCTGGGAGGTACCTGCCAGGTTGCAGTTGGCGGCTCGGGAAACACTCTCCGGCCAACATGCCAAAATTCCAGCGACTGCTCCCAAAGCGAAGGAGCCAGGACCCAAAGACCTAGCTGGCCTGAAGGGGCCCCAGGGGGCCCCCAAGCAGCCCCTCTCAATTTGGGTCTGGGGGCTTTCGTTGGGCCGGGAACCTGGGAGGTACCTGCCAGGTTGCAGTTGGCGGCCCGAGAAGCACTCTCCGGCCAACATGCCAAACGTCCAGCGACTGCTCCCAAAGCGAAGGAGCCAGGACCCAAAGACCTAGCTGGCCTGAAGGGGCCCCAGGGGGCCCCCAAGCAGCCCCTCTCTATTTGGGTCTGGGGGCTTTCGTTGGGCCGGGAACCTGGGAGGTACCTGCCAGGTTGCAGTTGGCGGCCCGAGAAGCACTCTCCGGCCAACATGCCAAACGTCCAGCGACTGCTCCCAAAGCGAAGGAGCCAGGACCCAAAGACCTAGCTGGCCTGTAGGGGCCCCAGGGGGCCCCCAAGCAGCCCCTCTCAATTTGGGTCTGGGGGCTTTCGTTGGGCCGGGAACCTGGGAGGTACCTGCCAGGTTGCAGTTGGCGGCCCGAGAAGCACTCTCCGGCCAACATGCCAAACGTCCAGTGACTGCTCCCAAAGCGAAGGAGCCAGGACCCAAAGACCTAGCTGGCCTGAAGGGGCCCCAGGGGGCCCCAAAGCAGCCCCTCTCAATTTGGGTCTGGGGGCTTTCGTTGGGCCGGGAACCTGGGAGGTACCTGCCAGTTTGCAGTTCGCGGCCCGAGAAGCACTCTCCGGCCAACATGCCAAATGTCCAGCGACTGCTCCCAAAGCGAAGGAGGCAGGACCCAAAGACCTAGCTGGCCTGAAGGGGCCCCAGGGGGCCCCCAAGCAGCCCCTCTCAATTTGGGTCTGGGGGCTTTCGTTGGGCCGGGAACCTGGGAGGTACCTGCCAGGTTGCAGTTGGCGGCTCGGGAAACACTCTCCGGCCAACATGCCAAACTTCCAGCGACTGCTCCCAAAGCGAAGGAGCCAGGACCCAAAGACCTAGCTGGCCTGAAGGGGCCCCAGGGTGCCCCCAAGCAGCCCCTCTCAATTTGGGTCTGGGGGCTTTCGTTGGGCCGGGAACCTGGGAGGTAACTGCCAGGTTGCAGGTCGCGGAACGAGAAGCACTCTCCGGTCAACATGCCAAACGTCCAGCGACTGCTCCCAAAGCGAAGGAGCCAGGACCCAAAGACCTAGCTGGCCTGAAGGGGCCCCAGGGTGCCCCCAAGCAGCCCCTCTCTATTTGGGTCTGGGGGCTTTCGTTTGGCTGGGAACCTGGGAGGTACCTGCCAGGTTGCAGTTGGCGGCCCGAGAAACACTCTCCGGCCAACATGCCAAACGTCCAGCGACTGCTCCCAAAGCGAAGGAGCCAGGACCCAAAGACCTAGCTGGCCTGAAGGGGCCCCAGGGGGCCCCCAAGCAGCCCCTCTCAATTTGGGTCTGGGGGCTTTCGTTGGGCCGGGAACCTGGGAGGTACCTGCCAGGTTGCAGGTCGCGGCCCGAGAAGCACTCTCCGGCCAACATGCCAAACGTCCAGCGACTGCTCCCAAAGCGAAGGAGCCAGGACCCAAAGACCTAGCTGGCCTGAAGGGGCCCCAGGGGGCCCCCAAGCAGCCCCTCTCTATTTGGGTCTGGGGGCTTTCGTTGGGCCGGGAACCTGGGAGGTACCTGCCAGGTTGCAGTTGGCGGCCCGAGAAGCACTCTCCGGCCAACATGCCAAACGTCCAGCGACTGCTCCCAAAGCGAAGGAGCCAGGACCCAAAGACCTAGCTGGCCTGAAGGGGCCCCAGGGGGCCCCCAAGCAGCCCCTCTCAATTTGGGTCTGGGGGCTTTCGTTGGGCCGGGAACCTGGGAGGTACCTGCCAGGTTGCAGGTCGCGGCCCGAGAAGCACTCTCCGGCCAACATGCCAAACGTCCAGTGACTGCTCCCAAAGCGAAGGAGCCAGGACCCAAAGACCTAGCTGGCCTGAAGGGGCCCCAGGGGGCCCCAAAGCAGCCCCTCTCAATTTGGGTCTGGGGGCTTTCGTTGGGCCGGGAACCTGGGAGGTACCTGCCAGTTTGCAGTTCGCGGCCCGAGAAGCACTCTCCGGCCAACATGCCAAACGTCCAGCGACTGCTCCCAAAGCGAAGGAGGCAGGACCCAAAGACCTAGCTGGCCTGAAGGGGCCCCAGGGGGCGCCCAAGCAGCCCCTCTCAATTTGGGTCTGGGGGCTTTCGTTGGGCCGGGAACCTGGGAGGTACCTGCCAGGTTGCAGGTCGCGGCCCGAGAAGCACTCTCCGGCCAACATGCCAAACGTCCAGCGACTGCTCCCAAAGCGAAGGAGCCAGGACCCAAATACATAGCTGGCCTGAAGGGGCCCCAGGGGGCCCCCAAGCAGCCCCTCTCAATTTGGGTCTGGGGGCTTTCGTTGGGCCGGGAACCTGGGAGGTAACTGCCAGGTTGCAGGTCGCGGAACGAGAAGCACTCTCCGGTCAACATGCCAAACGTCCAGCGACTGCTCCCAAAGCGAAGGAGCCAGGACCCAAAGACCTAGCTGGCCTGAAGGGGCCCCAGGGTGCCCCCAAGCAGCCCCTCTCTATTTGGGTCTGGGGGCTTTCGTTTGGCCGGGAACCTGGGAGGTACCTGCCAGGTTGCAGTTGGCGGCCCGAGAAACACTCTCCGGCCAACATGCCAAACGTCCAGCGACTGCTCCCAAAGCGAAGGAGCCAGGACCCAAAGACCTAGCTGGCCTGAAGGGGCCCCAGGGGGCCCCCAAGCAGCCCCTCTCAATTTGGGTCTGGGGGCTTTCGTTGGGCCGGGAACCTGGGAGGTACCTGCCAGGTTGCAGTTGGCGGCTCGGGAAACACTCTCCGGCCAACATGCCAAACTTCCAGCGACTGCTCCCAAAGCGAAGGAGCCAGGACCCAAAGACCTAGCTGGCCTGAAGGGGCCCCAGGGGGCCCCCAAGCAGCCCCTCTCAATTTGGGTCTGGGGGCTTTCTATGGGCCGGGAACCTGGGAGGTACCTGCCAGGTTGCAGTTGGCGGCCCGAGAAGCACTCTCCGGCCAACATGCCAAACGTCCAGTGACTGCTCCCAAAGCGAAGGAGCCAGGACCCAAAGACCTAGCTGGCCTGAAGGGGCCCCAGGGGGCCCCCAAGCAGCCCCTCTCAATTTGGGTCTGGGGGCTTTCGTTGGGCCGGGAATCTGGGAGGTACCTGCCAGTTTGCAGTTGGCGGCCCGAGAAGCACTCTCCGGCCAACATGCCAAACGTCCAGCGACTGCTCCCAAAGCGAAGGAGCCAGGACCCAAAGACCTATCTGGCCTGAAGGGGCCCCAGGGGGCCCCCAAGCAGCCCCTCTCAATTTGGGTCTGGGGGCTTTCGTTGGGCCGGGAACCTGGGAGGTACCTGCCAGGTTGCAGTTGGCGGCCCGAGAAGCACTCTCCGGCCAACATGCCAAACGTCCAGCGACTGCTCCCAAAGCGAAGGAGCCAGGACCCAAAGACCTAGCTGGCCTGAAGGGGCCCCAGGGGGCCCCCAAGCAGCCCCTCTCAATTTGGGTCTGGGGGCTTTCGTTGGGCCGGGAACCTGGGAGGTACCTGCCAGGTTGCAGTTGGCGGCCCGAGAAGCACTCTCCGGCCAACATGCCAAACTTCCAGCGACTGCTCCCAAAGCGAAGGAGCCAGGACCCAAAGACCTATCTGGCCTGAAGGGGCCCCAGGGGGCCCCCAAGCAGCCCCTCTCAATTTGGGTCTGGGGGCTTTCGTTGGGCCGGGAACCTGGGAGGTACCTGCCAGGTTGCAGTTGGCGGCCGGAGAAGCACTCTCCGGCCAACATGCCAAACGTCCAGCGACTGCTCCCAAAGCGAAGGAGCCAGGACCCAAAGACCTAGCTGGCCTGAAGGGGCCCCAGGGGGCCCCCAAGCAGCCCCTCTCAATTTGGGTCTGGGGGCTTTCGTTGGGCCGGGAACCTGGGAGGTACCTGCCAGGTTGCAGTTGGCGGCCGGAGAAGCACTCTCCGGCCAACATGCCAAACGTCCAGCGACTGCTCCCAAAGCGAAGGAGCCAGGACCCAAAGACCTAGCTGGCCTGAAGGGGCCCCAGGGGGCCCCCAAGCAGCCCCTCTCAATTTGGGTCTGGGGGCTTTCGTTGGGCCGGGAACCTGGGAGGTACCTGCAAGGTTGCAGTTCGCGGCCCGAGAAGCACTCTCCGGCCAACATGCCAAACGTCCAGCGACTGCTCCCAAAGCGAAGGAGACAGGACCCAAATACACGGCTGGCCTGAAGGGGCCCCAGGGGGCCCCCAAGCAGCCCCTCTCAATTTGGGTCTGGGGGCTTTCGTTGGGCCGGGAACCTGGGAGGTAACTGCCAGGTTGCAGGTCGCGGAACGAGAAGCACTCTCCGGTCAACATGCCAAATGTCCAGCGACTGCTCCCAAAGCGAAGGAGCCAGGACCCAAAGACCTAGCTGGCCTGAAGGGGCCCCAGGGGGCCCCCAAGCAGCCCCTCTCAATTTGGGTCTGGGGGCTTTCGTTGGGCCGGGAACCTGGGAGGTACCTGCCAGGTTGCAGTTGGCGGCCCGAGAAGCACTCTCCGGCCAACATGCCAAACGTCCAGCGACTGCTCCCAAAGCGAAGGAGCCAGGACCCAAAGACCTAGCTGGCCTGAAGGGGCCCCAGGGGGCCCCCAAGCAGCCCCTCTCAATTTGGGTCTGGGGGCTTTCGTTGGGCCGGGAACCTGGGAGGTACCTGCCAGGTTGTAGGTCGCGGCCCGAGAAGCACTCTCCGGCCAACATGCCAAACGTCCAGCGACTGCTCCCAAAGCGAAGGAGCCAGGACCCAAAGACCTAGCTGGCCTGAAGGGGCCCCAGGGGGCCCCCAAGCAGCCCCTCTCTATTTGGGTCTGGGGGCTTTCGTTGGGCCGGGAACCTGGGAGGTACCTGCCAGGTTGCAGTTGGCGGCCCGAGAAGCACTCTCCGGCCAACATGCCAAACTTCCAGCGACTGCTCCCAAAGCGAAGGAGCCAGGACCCAAAGACCTAGCTGGCCTGAAGGGGCCCCAGGGGGCCCCCAAGCAGCCCCTCTCAATTTGGGTCTGGGGGCTTTCGTTGGGCCGGGAACCTGGGAGGTACCTGCCAGGTTGCAGTTGGCGGCCCGAGAAGCACTCTCCGGCCAACATGCCAAACGTCCAGCGACTGCTCCCAAAGCGAAGGAGCCAGGACCCAAAGACCTAGCTGGCCTGAAGGGGCCCCAGGGGGCCCCCAAGCAGCCCCTCTCAATTTGGGTCTGGGGGCTTTCGTTGGGCCGGGAACCTGGGAGGTACCTGCCAGGTTGCAGTTGGCGGCCCGAGAAGCACTCTCCGGCCAACATGCCAAACGTCCAGCGACTGCTCCCAAAGCGAAGGAGCCAGGACCCAAAGACCTAGCTGGCCTGAAGGGGCCCCAGGGGGCCCCCAAGCAGCCCCTCTCAATTTGGGTCTGGGGGCTTTCGTTGGGCCGGGAACCTGGGAGGTACCTGCCAGGTTGCAGGTCGCGGCCCGAGAAGCACTCTCCGGCCAACATGCCAAACGTCCAGCGACTGCTCCCAAAGCGAAGGAGGCAGGACCGAAAGACCTAGCTGGCCTGAAGGGGCCCCAGGGGGCCCCCAAGCAGCCCCTCTCAATTTGGGTCTGGGGGCTTTCGTTGGGCCGGGAACCTGGGAGGTACCTGCCAGGTTGCAGTTGGCGGCCCGAGAAGCACTCTCCGGCCAACATGCCAAACGTCCAGCGACTGCTCCCAAAGCGAAGGAGCCAGGACCCAAAGACCTAGGTGGCCTGAAGGGGCCCCAGGGGGCCCCCAAGCAGCCCCTCTCAATTTGGGTCTGGGGGCTTTCGTTGGGCCGGGAACCTGGGAGGTACCTGCCAGGTTGCAGTTGGCGGCCCGAGAAGCACTCTCCGGCCAACATGCCAAACGTCCAGCGACTGCTCCCAAAGCGAAGGAGCCAGGACCCAAAGACCTAGCTGGCCTGAAGGGGCCCCAGGGGGCCCCCAAGCAGCCCCTCTCAATTTGGGTCTGGGGGCTTTCGTTGGGCCGGGAACCTGGGAGGTACCTGCCAGGTTGCAGGTCGCGGCCCGAGAAGCACTCTCCGGCCAACATGCCAAACGTCCAGCGACTGCTCCCAAAGCGAAGGAGCCAGGACCCAAAGACCTAGCTGGCCTGAAGGGGCCCCAGGGGGCCCCCAAGCAGCCCCTCTCAATTTGGGTCTGGGGGCTTTCGTTGGGCCGGGAACCTGGGAGGTACCTGCCAGTTTGCAGGTCGCGGCCCGAGAAGCACTCTCCGGCCAACATGCCAAACGTCCAGCGACTGCTCCCAAAGTGAAGGAGCCAGGACCCAAAGACCTAGCTGCCTGAAGTGGCCCCAGGGGGCCCCAAAGCAGCCCCTCTCAATTTGGGTCTGGGGGCTTTCGTTGGGCCGGGAACCTGGGAGGTACCTGCCAGGTTGCAGGTCGCGGCCCGAGAAGCACTCTCCAGCCAACATGCCAAACGTCCAGCGACTGCTCCCAAAGCGAAGGAGGCAGGACCCAAAGACCTAGCTGGCCTGAAGGGGCCCCAGGGGGCCCCAAAGCAGCCCCTCTCAATTTGGGTCTGGGGGCTTTCGTTGGGCCGGGAACCTGGGAGGTACCTGCCAGGTTGCAGTTGGCGGCCCGAGAAGCACTCTCCGGCCAACATGCCAAACGTCCAGCGACTGCTCCCAAACGGAAGGAGCCAGGACCCAAAGACCTAGCTGGCCTGAAGGGGCCCCAGGGGGCCCCCAAGCAGCCCCTCTCAATTTGGGTCTGGGGGCTTTAGTTGGGCCGGGAACCTGGGAGGTACCTGCCAGTTTGCAGTTGGCGGCCCGAGAAGCACTCTCCGGCCAACATGCCAAACGTCCAGCGACTGCTCCCAAAGCGAGGGAGCCAGGACCCAAAGACCTAGCTGGCCTGAAGGGGCCCCAGGGGGCCCCCAAGCAGCCCCTCTCAATTTGGGTCTGGGGGCTTTCGTTGGGCCGGGAACCTGGGAGGTACCTGCCAGGTTGCAGGTCGCGGCCCGAGAAGCACTCTCCGGCCAACATGCCAAACGTCCAGCGACTGCTCCCAAAGCGAAGGAGCCAGGACCCAAAGACCTAGCTGGCCTGAAGGGGCCCCAGGGGGCCCCCAAGCAGCCCCTCTCAATTTGGGTCTGGGGGCTTTCGTTGGGCCGGGAACCTGGGAGGTACCCGCAAGGTTGCAGTTGGCGGCCCGAGAAGCACTCTCCGGCCAACATGCCAAACGTCCAGCGACTGCTCCCAAAGCGAAGGAGACAGGACCCAAATACATAGCTGGCCTGAAGGGGCCCCAGGGGGCCCCCAAGCAGCCCCTCTCAATTTGGGTCTGGGGGCTTTCGTTGGGCCGGGAACCTGGGAGGTAACTGCCAGGTTGCAGGTCGCGGAACGAGAAGCACTCTCCGGTCAACATGCCAAATGTCCAGCGACTGCTCCCAAAGCGAAGGAGCCAGGACCCAAAGACCTAGCTGGCCTGAAGGGGCCCCAGGGGGCCCCCAAGCAGCCCCTCTCAATTTGGGTCTGGGGGCTTTCGTTGGGCCGGGAACCTGGGAGGTACCTGCCAGGTTGCAGTTGGCGGCCCGAGAAGCACTCTCCGGCCAACATGCCAAACGTCCAGCGACTGCTCCCAAAGCGAAGGAGCCAGGACCCAAAGACCTAGCTGGCCTGAAGGGGCCCCAGGGGGCCCCCAAGCAGCCCCTCTCAATTTGGGTCTGGGGGCTTTCGTTGGGCCGGGAACCTGGGAGGTACCTGCCAGTTTGCAGGTCGCGGCCCGAGAAGCACTCTCCGGCCAACATGCCAAACGTCCAGCGACTGCTCCCAAAGCGAAGGAGCCAGGACCCAAAGACCTAGCTGGCCTGAAGGGGCCCCAGGGGGCCCCCAAGCAGCCCCTCTCAATTTGGGTCTGGGGGCTTTCGTTGGGCCGGGAACCTGGGAGGTACCTGCCAGTTTGCAGGTCGCGGCCCGAGAAGCACTCTCCGGCCAACATGCCAAACGTCCAGCGACTGCTCCCAAAGTGAAGGAGCCAGGACCCAAAGACCTAGCTGGCCTGAAGTGGCCCCAGGGGGCCCCAAAGCAGCCCCTCTCAATTTGGGTCTGGGGGCTTTCGTTGGGCCGGGAACCTGGGAGGTACCTGCCAGGTTGCAGGTCGCGGCCCGAGAAGCACTCTCCAGCCAACATGCCAAACGTCCAGCGACTGCTCCCAAAGCGAAGGAGGCAGGACCCAAAGACCTAGCTGGCCTGAAGGGGCCCCAGGGGGCCCCAAAGCAGCCCCTCTCAATTTGGGTCTGGGGGCTTTCGTTGGGCCGGGAACCTGGGAGGTACCTGCCAGGTTGCAGTTGGCGGCCCGAGAAGCACTCTCCGGCCAACATGCCAAACGTCCAGCGACTGCTCCCAAAGCGAAGGAGCCAGGACCCAAAGACCTAGCTGGCCTGAAGGGGCCCCAGGGGGCCCCCAAGCAGCCCCTCTCAATTTGGGTCTGGGGGCTTTCGTTGGGCCGGGAACCTGGGAGGTACCTGCCAGGTTGCAGTTGGCGGCCCGAGAAGCACTCTCCGGCCAACATGCCAAACGTCCAGCGACTGCTCCCAAACGGAAGGAGCCAGGACCCAAAGACCTAGCTGGCCTGAAGGGGCCCCAGGGGGCCCCCAAGCAGCCCCTCTCAATTTGGGTCTGGGGGCTTTAGTTGGGCCGGGAACCTGGGAGGTACCTGCCAGTTTGCAGTTGGCGGCCCGAGAAGCACTCTCCGGCCAACATGCCAAACGTCCAGCGACTGCTCCCAAAGCGAGGGAGCCAGGACCCAAAGACCTATCTGGCCTGAAGGGGCCCCAGGGGGCCCCCAAGCAGCCCCTCTCAATTTGGGTCTGGGGGCTTTCGTTGGGCCGGGAACCTGGGAGGTACCTGCCAGGTTGCAGGTCGCGGCCCGAGAAGCACTCTCCGGCCAACATGCCAAACGTCCAGCGACTGCTCCCAAAGCGAAGGAGCCAGGACCCAAAGACCTAGCTGGCCTGAAGGGGCCCCAGGGGGCCCCCAAGCAGCCCCTCTCAATTTGGGTCTGGGGGCTTTCGTTGGGCCGGGAACCTGGGAGGTACCCGCAAGGTTGCAGTTGGCGGCCCGAGAAGCACTCTCCGGCCAACATGCCAAACGTCCAGCGACTGCTCCCAAAGCGAAGGAGACAGGACCCAAATACATAGCTGGCCTGAAGGGGCCCCAGGGGGCCCCCAAGCAGCCCCTCTCAATTTGGGTCTGGGGGCTTTCGTTGGGCCGGGAACCTGGGAGGTAACTGCCAGGTTGCAGGTCGCGGAACGAGAAGCACTCTCCGGTCAACATGCCAAATGTCCAGCGACTGCTCCCAAAGCGAAGGAGCCAGGACCCAAAGACCTAGCTGGCCTGAAGGGGCCCCAGGGGGCCCCCAAGCAGCCCCTCTCAATTTGGGTCTGGGGGCTTTCGTTGGGCCGGGAACCTGGGAGGTACCTGCCAGGTTGCAGTTGGCGGCCCGAGAAGCACTCTCCGGCCAACATGCCAAACGTCCAGCGACTGCTCCCAAAGCGAAGGAGCCAGGACCCAAAGACCTAGCTGGCCTGAAGGGGCCCCAGGGGGCCCCCAAGCAGCCCCTCTCAATTTGGGTCTGGGGGCTTTCGTTGGGCCGGGAACCTGGGAGGTACCTGCCAGGTTGTAGGTCGCGGCCCGAGAAGCACTCTCCGGCCAACATGCCAAACGTCCAGCGACTGCTCCCAAAGCGAAGGAGCCAGGACCCAAAGACCTAGCTGGCCTGAAGGGGCCCCAGGGGGCCCCCAAGCAGCCCCTCTCAATTTGGGTCTGGGGGCTTTCGTTGGGCCGGGAACCTGGGAGGTACCTGCCAGGTTGCAGTTGGCGGCCCGAGAAGCACTCTCCGGCCAACATGCCAAACGTCCAGCGACTGCTCCCAAAGCGAAGGAGCCAGGACCCAAAGACCTAGCTGGCCTGAAGGGGCCCCAGGGGGCCCCCAAGCAGCCCCTCTCAATTTGGGTCTGGGGGCTTTCGTTGGGCCGGGAACCTGGGAGGTACCTGCCAGGTTGCAGTTGGCGGCCCGAGAAGCACTCTCCGGCCAACATGCCAAACTTCCAGCGACTGCTCCCAAAGCGAAGGAGCCAGGACCCAAAGACCTATCTGGCCTGAAGGGGCCCCAGGGGGCCCCCAAGCAGCCCCTCTCAATTTGGGTCTGGGGGCTTTCGTTGGGCCGGGAACCTGGGAGGTACCTGCCAGGTTGCAGTTGGCGGCCCGAGAAGCACTCTCCGGCCAACATGCCAAACGTCCAGCGACTGCTCCCAAAGCGAAGGAGCCAGGACCCAAAGACCTAGCTGGCCTGAAGGGGCCCCAGGGGGCCCCCAAGCAGCCCCTCTCAATTTGGGTCTGGGGGCTTTCGTTGGGCCGGGAACCTGGGAGGTACCTGCCAGGTTGCAGTTGGCGGCCCGAGAAGCACTCTCCGGCCAACATGCCAAACGTCCATCGACTGCTCCCAAAGCGAAGGAGCCAGGACCCAAAGACCTAGCTGGCCTGAAGGGGCCCCAGGGGGCCCCCAAGCAGCCCCTCTCAATTTGGGTCTGGGGGCTTTCGTTGGGCCGGGAACCTGGGAGGTACCTGCCAGGTTGCAGTTGGCGGCCCGAGAAGCACTCTCCGGCCAACATGCCAAACGTCCAGCGACTGCTCCCAAACGGAAGGAGCCAGGACCCAAAGACCTAGCTGGCCTGAAGGGGCCCCAGGGTGCCCCCAAGCAGCCCCTCTCAATTTGGGTCTGGGGGCTTTCGTTGGGCCGGGAACCTGGGAGGTACCTGCCAGGTTGCAGTTGGCGGCCCGAGAAGCACTCTCCGGCCAACATGCCAAACTTCCAGCGACTGCTCCCAAAGCGAAGGAGCCAGGACCCAAAGACCTAGCTGGCCTGAAGGGGCCCCAGGGGGCCCCCAAGCAGCCCCTCTCAATTTGGGTCTGGGGGCTTTCGTTGGGCCGGGAACCTGGGAGGTACCTGCCAGGTTGCAGTTGGCGGCCCGAGGTAGCACTCTCCGGCCAACATGCCAAACGTCCTGCGACTGCTCCCAAAGCGAAGGAGGCAGGACCCAAAGACCTAGCTGGCCTGAAGGGGCCCCAGGGGGCCCCAAAGCAGCCCCTCTCAATTTGGGTCTGGGGGCTTTCGTTGGGCCGGGAACCTGGGAGGTACCTGCCAGTTTGCAGTTCGCGGCCCGAGAAGCACTCTCCGGCCAACATGCCAAACGTCCAGCGACTGCTCCCAAAGCGAAGGAGCCAGGACCCAAAGACCTAGCTGGCCTGAAGGGGCCCCAGGGGGCCCCCAAGCAGCCCCTCTCAATTTGGGTCTGGGGGCTTTCGTTGGGCCGGGAACCTGGGAGGTACCTGCCAGGTTGAAGTTGGCGGCCCGAGAAGCACTCTCCGGCCAACATGCCAAACTTCCAGCGACTGCTCCCAAAGCGAAGGAGCCAGGACCCAAAGACCTAGCTGGCCTGAAGTGGCCCCAGGGGGCCCCAAAGCAGCCCCTCTCTATTTGGGTCTGGGGGCTTTCGTTGGGCCGGGAACCTGGGAGGTACCTGCCAGGTTGCAGGTCGCGGCCCGAGAAGCACTCTCCGGCCAACATGCCAAACGTCCAGCGACTGCTCCCAAAGCGAAGGAGCCAGGACCCAAAGACCTAGCTGGCCTGAAGGGGCCCCAGGGGGCCCCCAAGCAGCCCCTCTCAATTTGGGTCTGGGGGCTTTCGTTGGGCCGGGAACCTGGGAGGTACCTGCCAGGTTGCAGTTGGCGGCCCGAGAAGCACTCTCCGGCCAACATGCCAAACGTCCAGCGACTGCTCCCAAACCGAAGGAGCCAGGACCCAAAGACCTAGCTGGCCTGAAGGGGCCCCAGGGGGCCCCCAAGCAGCCCCTCTCAATTTGGGTCTGGGGGCTTTCGTTGAGCCGGGAACCTGGGAGGTACCTGCCAGTTTGCAGTTCGCGGCCCGAGAAGCACTCTCCGGCCAACATGCCAAACGTCCAGCGACTGCTCCCAAAGCGAAGGAGCCAGGACCCAAAGACCTAGCTGGCCTGAAGGGGCCCCAGGGGACCCCAGAGCAGCCCCTCTCAATTTGGGTCTGGGGGCTTTCGTTGGGCCGGGAACCTGGGAGGTACCTGCCAGGTTGCAGTTGGCGGCCCGAGAAGCACTCTCCGGCCAACATGCCAAACGTCCAGCGACTGCTCCCAAACTGAAGGAGCCAGGACCCAAAGACCTAGCTGGCCTGAAGGGGCCCCAGGGGGCCCCCAAGCAGCCCCTCTCAATTTGGGTCTGGGGGCTTTCGTTGGGCCGGGAACCTGGGAGGTACCTGCCAGGTTGCAGTTGGCGGCCCGAGAAGCACTCTCCGGCCAACATGCCAAACGTCCAGCGACTGCTCCCAAAGCGAAGGAGCCAGGACCCAAAGACCTATCTGGCCTGAAGGGGCCCCAGGGGGCCCCCAAGCAGCCCCTCTCAATTTGGGTCTGGGGGCTTTCGTTGGGCCGGGAACCTGGGAGGTACCTGCCAGGTTGCAGTTGGCGGCCCGAGAAGCACTCTCCGGCCAACATGCCAAACGTCCAGTGACTGCTCCCAAAGCGAAGGAGCCAGGACCCAAAGACCTAGCTGGCCTGAAGTGGCCCCAGGGGGCCCCAAGCAGCCCCTCTCAATTTGGGTCTGGGGGCTTTCGTTGGGCCGGGAACCTGGGAGGTACCTGCCAGGTTGCAGTTGGCGGCCCGAGAAGCACTCTCCGGCCAACATGCCAAACGTCCAGCGACTGCTCCCAAAGCGAAGGAGCCAGGACCCAAAGACCTAGCTGGCCTGAAGGGGCCCCAGGGGGCCCCCAAGCAGCCCCTCTCAATTTGGGTCTGGGGGCTTTCGTTGGGCCGGGAACCTGGGAGGTACCTGCCAGGTTGCAGTTGGCGGCCCGAGAAGCACTCTCCGGCCAACATGCCAAACGTCCAGCGACTGCTCCCAAACGGAAGGAGCCAGGACCCAAAGACCTAGCTGGCCTGAAGTGGCCCCAGGGGGCCCCCAAGCAGCCCCTCTCAATTTGGGTCTGGGGGCTTTAGTTGGGCCGGGAACCTGGGAGGTACCTGCCAGTTTGCAGTTCGCGGCCCGAAAAGCACTCTCCGGCCAACATGCCAAACGTCCAACGACTGCTCCCAAAGCGAAGGAGCCAGGACCCAAAGACCTAGCTGGCCTGAAGGGGCCCCAGGGGGCCCCCAAGCAGCCCCTCTCAATTTGGGTCTGGGGGCTTTCGTTGGGCCGGGAACCTGGGAGGTACCTGCCAGGTTGCAGGTCGCGGCCCGAGAAGCACTCTCCGGCCAACATGCCAAACGTCCAGCGACTGCTCCCAAAGCGAAGGAGCCAGGACCCAAAGACCTAGCTGGCCTGAAGGGGCCCCAGGGGGCCCCCAAGCAGCCCCTCTCAATTTGGGTCTGGGGGCTTTCGTTGGGCCGGGAACCTGGGAGGTACCTGCCAGGTTGCAGTTGGCGGCCCGAGAAGCACTCTCCGGCCAACATGCCAAACTTCCAGCGACTGCTCCCAAAGCGAAGGAGCCAGGACCCAAAGACCTAGCTGGCCTGAAGGGGCCCCAGGGGGCCCCCAAGCAGCCCCTCTCAATTTGGGTCTGGGGGCTTTCGTTGGGCCGGGAACCTGGGAGGTACCTGCCAGGTTGCAGGTCGCGGCCCGAGAAGCACTCTCCGGCCAACATGCCAAACGTCCAGCGACTGCTCCCAAAGTGAAGGAGCCAGGACCCAAAGACCTAGCTGGCCTGAAGGGGCCCCAGGGGGCCCCCAAGCAGCCCCTCTCAATTTGGGTCTGGGGGCTTTCGTTGGGCCGGGAACCTGGGAGGTACCTGCCAGGTTGCAGTTGGCGGCCCGAGAAGCACTCTCCGGCCAACATGCCAAACGTCCAGCGACTGCTCCCAAAGCGAAGGAGCCAGGACCCAAAGACCTAGCTGGCCTGAAGGGGCCCCAGGGGGCCCCAAAGCAGCCCCTCTCAATTTGGGTCTGGGGGCTTTCGTTGGGCCGGGAACCTGGGAGGTACCTGCCAGGTTGCAGTTGGCGGCCCGAGAAGCACTCTCCGGCCAACATGCCAAACGTCCAGCGACTGCTCCCAAAGCGAAGGAGCCAGGACCCAAAGACCTAGCTGGCCTGAAGGGGCCCCAGGGGGCCCCCAAGCAGCCCCTCTCTATTTGGGTCTGGGGGCTTTCGTTGGGCCGGGAACCTGGGAGGTACCTGCCAGGTTGCAGGTCGCGGCCCGAGAAGCACTCTCCGGCCAACATGCCAAACGTCCAGCGACTGCTCCCAAACCGAAGGAGCCAGGACCCAAAGACCTAGCTGGCCTGAAGGGGCCCCAGGGGGCCCCCAAGCAGCCCCTCTCAATTTGGGTCTGGGGGCTTTCGTTGGGCCGGGAACCTGGGAGGTACCTGCCAGGTTGCAGTTGGCGGCCCGAGAAGCACTCTCCGGCCAACATGCCAAACGTCCAGCGACTGCTCCCAAACGGAAGGAGCCAGGACCCAAAGACCTAGCTGGCCTGAAGGGGCCCCAGGGGGCCCCCAAGCAGCCCCTCTCAATTTGGGTCTGGGGGCTTTCGTTGGGCCGGGAACCTGGGAGGTACCTGCCAGGTTGCAGTTGGCGGCCCGAGAAGCACTCTCCGGCCAACATGCCAAACTTCCAGCGACTGCTCCCAAAGCGAAGGAGCCAGGACCCAAAGACCTAGCTGGCCTGAAGGGGCACCAGGGGGCACCCAGCAGCCCTTCTCAATTTGGGTCTGGGGGCTTTCGTTGGGCCGGGAACCTGGGAGGTACCTGCCAGGTTGCAGTTGGCGGCCCGAGAAGCACTCTCCGGCCAACATGCCAAACGTCCAGCGACTGCTCCCAAAGCGAAGGAGCCAGGACCCAAAGACCTAGCTGGCCTGAAGGGGCCCCAGGGGGCCCCCAAGCAGCCCCTCTCTATTTGGGTCTGGGGGCTTTCGTTGGGCCGGGAACCTGGGAGGTACCTGCCAGGTTGCAGTTGGCGGCCCGAGAAGCACTCTCCGGCCAACATGCCAAACGTCCAGTGACTGCTCCCAAAGCGAAGGAGCCAGGACCCAAAGACCTAGCTGGCCTGAAGGGGCCCCAGGGGGCCCCCAAGCAGCCCCTCTCAATTTGGGTCTGGGGGCTTTCGTTGGGCCGGGAACCTGGGAGGTACCTGCCAGTTTGCAGTTGGCGGCCCGAGAAGCACTCTCCGGCCAACATGCCAAACGTCCAGTGACTGCTCCCAAAGCGAAGGAGCCAGGACACAAAGACCTAGCTGGCCTGAAGTGGCCCCAGGGGGCCCCCAAGCAGCCCCTCTCAATTTGGGTCTGGGGGCTTTCGTTGGGCCGGGAACCTGGGAGGTACCTGCCAGGTTGCAGTTGGCGGCCCGAGAAGCACTCTCCGGCCAACATGCCAAACGTCCAGCGACTGCTCCCAAAGCGAAGGAGCCAGGACCCAAAGACCTAGCTGGCCTGAAGGGGCCCCAGGGGGCCCCCAAGCAGCCCCTCTCAATTTGGGTCTGGGGGCTTTCGTTGGGCCGGGAACCTGGGAGGTACCTGCCAGGTTGCAGGTCGCGGCCCGAGAAGCACTCTCCGGCCAACATGCCAAACGTCCAGCGACTGCTCCCAAAGCGAAGGAGCCAGGACCCAAAGACCTAGCTGGCCTGAAGGGGCCCCAGGGGGCCCCCAAGCAGCCCCTCTCAATTTGGGTCTGGGGGCTTTCGTTGGGCCGGGAACCTGGGAGGTACCTGCCAGGTTGCAGTTGGCGGCCCGAGAAGCACTCTCCGGCCAACATGCCAAACTTCCAGCGACTGCTCCCAAAGCGAAGGAGCCAGGACCCAAAGACCTAGCTGGCCTGAAGGGGCCCCAGGGGGCCCCCAAGCAGCCCCTCTCAATTTGGGTCTGGGGGCTTTCGTTGGGCCGGGAACCTGGGAGGTACCTGCCAGGTTGCAGTTGGCGGCCCGAGAAGCACTCTCCGGCCAACATGCCAAACGTCCAGCGACTGCTCCCAAACGGAAGGAGCCAGGACCCAAAGACCTAGCTGGCCTGAAGGGGCCCCAGGGGGCCCCCAAGCAGCCCCTCTCAATTTGGGTCTGGGGGCTTTAGTTGGGCCGGGAACCTGGGAGGTACCTGCCAGGTTGCAGTTGGCGGCCCGAGAAGCACTCTCCGGCCAACATGCCAAACGTCCAGCGACTGCTCCCAAAGCGAAGGAGCCAGGACCCAAAGACCTAGCTGGCCTGAAGGGGCCCCAGGGGGCCCCCAAGCAGCCCCTCTCAATTTGGGTCTGGGGGCTTTCGTTGGGCCGGGAACCTGGGAGGTACCTGCCAGGTTGCAGGTCGCGGCCCGAGAAGCACTCTCCGGCCAACATGCCAAACGTCCAGCGACTGCTCCCAAAGCGAAGGAGCCAGGACCCAAAGACCTAGCTGGCCTGAAGGGGCCCCAGGGGGCCCCCAAGCAGCCCCTCTCAATTTGGGTCTGGGGGCTTTCGTTGGGCCGGGAACCTGGGAGGTACCTGCCAGTTTGCAGTTGGCGGCCCGAGAAGCACTCTCCGGCCAACATGCCAAACGTCCAGCGACTGCTCCCAAAGCG
Source organism: Gallinula chloropus (assembly GCF_964237585.1). NCBI lineage: Eukaryota > Metazoa > Chordata > Aves > Gruiformes > Rallidae > Gallinula > Gallinula chloropus. The sequence continues at coordinate 516,023 of NW_028168578.1, read as the reverse complement.
AAGGAGCCAGGACCCAAAGACCTAGCTGGCCTGAAGGGGCCCCAGGGGGCCCCCAAGCAGCCCCTCTCAATTTGGGTCTGGGGGCTTTCGTTGGGCCGGGAACCTGGGAGGTACCTGCCAGGTTGCAGTTGGCGGCCCGAGAAGCACTCTCCGGCCAACATGCCAAACGTCCAGCGACTGCTCCCAAACCGAAGGAGCCAGGACCCAAAGACCTAGCTGGCCTGAAGGGGCCCCAGGGGGCCCCCAAGCAGCCCCTCTCAATTTGGGTCTGGGGGCTTTCGTTGGGCCGGGAACCTAGGAGGTACCTGCCAGTTTGTAGTTGGCGGCCCGAGAAGCACTCTCCGGCCAACATGCCAAACGTCCAGCGACTGCTCCCAAAGCGAAGGAGCCAGGACCCAAAGACCTAGCTGGCCTGAAGGGGCCCCAGGGGGCCCCCAAGCAGCCCCTCTCAATTTGGGTCTGGGGGCTTTCGTTGGGCCGGGAACCTGGGAGGTACCTGCCAGTTTGCAGGTCGCGGCCCGAGAAGCACTCTCCGGCCAACATGCCAAACGTCCAGCGACTGCTCCCAAAGCGAAGGAGCCAGGACCCAAAGACCTATCTGGCCTGAAGGGGCCCCAGGGGGCCCCCAAGCAGCCCCTCTCAATTTGGGTCTGGGGGCTTTCGTTGGGCCGGGAACCTGGGAGGTACCTGCCAGTTTGCAGTTGGCGGCCCGAGAAGCACTCTCCGGCCAACATGCCAAACGTCCAGTGACTGCTCCCAAAGCGAAGGAGCCAGGACCCAAAGACCTAGCTGGCCTGAAGGGGCCCCAGGGGGCCCCCAAGTAGCCCCTCTCAATTTGGGTCTGGGGGCTTTCGTTGGGCCGGGAACCTGGGAGGTACCTGCCAGGTTGCAGTTGGCGGCCCGAGAAGCACTCTCCGGCCAACATGCCAAACGTCCAGCGACTGCTCCCAAAGCGAAGGAGCCAGGACCCAAAGACCTAGCTGGCCTGAAGGGGCCCCAGGGGGCCCCCAAGCAGCCCCTCTCAATTTGGGTCTGGGGGCTTTCATTGGGCCGGGAACCTGGGAGGTACCTGCCAGGTTGCAGGTCGCGGCCCGAGAAGCACTCTCCGGCCAACATGCCAAACGTCCAGGTTCCTGGCCCCAGACCCAAATTGAGAGGGGCTGCTTGGGGGCCCCCTGGGGCCCCTTCAGGCCAGCTAGGTCTTTGGGTCCTGGCTCCTTCGCTTTGGGAGCAGTCGCTGGACGTTTGGCATGTTGGCCGGAGAGTGTTTCTCGGGCTGCTAACGGCAACCTGGCAGGTACCTCCCAGGTTCCCGGCCCAACGAAAGCCCCCAGACCCAAATTGAGAGGGGCTACTTGGGGGCCCCCTGGGGCCCCTTCAGGCCAGCTAGGTCTTTGGGTCCTGGCTCCTTCCGTTTGGGAGCAGTCGCTGGACGTTTGACATGTTGGCCGGAGAGTGCTTCTCGGGCCGCGACCTGCAACCTGGCAGGTACCTCCCAGGTTCCCGGCCCAACGAAAGCCCCCAGACCCAAATTGAGAGGGGCTGCTTGGGGGCCCCCTGGGGCCCCTTCAGGCCAGCTAGGTCTTTGGGTCCTGGCTCCTTCGCTTTGGGAGCAGTCGCTGGACGTTTGGCATGTTGGCCGGAGAGTGCTTCTCGGGCCGCCAACTGCAACCTGGCAGGTACCTCCCAGGTTCCCGGCCCAACGAAAGCCCCCAGACCCAAATTGAGAGGGGCTGCTTGGGGGCCCCCTGGGGCCCCTTCAGGCCAGCTAGGTCTTTGGGTCCTGGCTCCTTCGCTTTGGGAGCAGTCGCTGGACGTTTGGCATGTTGACCGGAGAGTGCTTCTCGTTCTGCGACCTGCAACCTGGCAGGTACCTCCCAGGTTCCCGGCCCAACGAAAGCCCCCAGACCCAAATTGAGAGGGGCTGCTTGGGGGCCCCCTGGGGCCCCTTCAGGCCAGCTAGGTCTTTGGGTCCTGGCTCCTTCGCTTTGGGAGCAGTCGCTGGACGTTTGGCATGTTGGCCGGAGAGTGCTTCTCGGGCCGCGACCTGCAAACTGGCAGGTACCTCCCAGGTTCCCGGCCCAACGAAAGCCCCCAGACCCAAATTGAGAGGGGCTGCTTGGGGGCCCCCTGGGGCCCCTTCAGGCCAGCTAGGTCTTTGGGTCCTGGCTCCTTCGGTTTGGGAGCAGTCGCTGGACGTTTGGCATGTTGGCCGGAGAGTGCTTCTCGGGCCGCCAACTGCAACCTGGCAGGTACCTCCCAGGTTCCCGGGACAACGAAAGCCCCCAGACCCAAATTGAGATGGGCTGCTTGGGGGCCCCCTGGGGCCCCTTCAGGCCAGCTAGGTCTTTGGGTCCTGGCTCCTTCGCTTTGGGAGCAGTCGCTGGACGTTTGGCATGTTGGCCGGAGAGTGCTTCTCGGGCCGCGACCTGCAACCTGGCAGGTACCTCCCAGGTTCCCGGCCCAACGAAAGCCCCCAGACCCAAATTGAGAGGGGCTGCTTGGGGGCCCCCTGGGGCCCCTTCAGGCCAGCTAGGTCTTTGGGTCCTGGCTCCTTCGCTTTGGGAGCAGTCGCTGGACGTTTGGCATGTTGACCGGAGAGTGCTTCTCGTTCCGCGACCTGCAACCTGGCAGTTACCTCCCAGGTTCCCGGCCCAACGAAAGCCCCCAGACCCAAATTGAGAGGGGCTGCTTGGGGGCCCCCTGGGGCCCCTTCAGGCCAGCTAGGTCTTTGGGTCCTGGCTCCTTCGGTTTGGGAGCAGTCGCTGGACGTTTGGCATGTTGGCCGGAGAGTGCTTCTCGGGCCGCCAACTGCAACCTGGCAGGTACCTCCCAGGTTCCCGGCCCAACGAAAGCCCCCAGACCCAAATTGAGAGGGGCTGCTTGGGGGCCCCCTGGGGCCCCTTCAGGCCAGCTAGGTCTTTGGGTCCTGGCTCCTTCGCTTTGGGAGCAGTCGCTGGACGTTTGGCATGTTGGCCGGAGAGTGCTTCTCGGGCCGCCAACTGCAACCTGGCAGGTACCTCCCAGGTTCCCGGGACAACGAAAGCCCCCAGACCCAAATAGAGAGGGGCTGCTTGGGGGCCCCCTGGGGCCCCTTCAGGCCAGCTAGGTCTTTGGGTCCTGGCTCCTTCGCTTTGGGAGCAGTCGCTGGACGTTTGGCATGTTGGCCGGAGAGTGCTTCTCGGGCCGCCAACTGCAACCTGGCAGGTACCTCCCAGGTTCCCGGCCCAACGAAAGCCCCCAGACCCAAATTGAGAGGGGCTGCTTGGGGGCCCCCTGGGGCCCCTTCAGGCCAGCTAGGTCTTTGGGTCCTGGCTCCTTCGCTTTGGGAGCAGTCGCTGGACGTTTGGCATGTTGGCCGGAGAGTGCTTCTCGTTCCGCGACCTGCAACCTGGCAGGTACCTCCCAGGTTCCCGGCCCAACGAAAGCCCCCAGACCCAAATTGAGAGGGGCTGCTTGGGGGCCCCCTGGGGCCCCTTCAGGCCAGCTAGGTCTTTGGGTCCTGGCTCCTTCGCTTTGGGAGCAGTCGCTGGACGTTTGGCATGTTGACCGGAGAGTGCTTCTCGTTCCGCGACCTGCAACCTGGCAGGTACCTCCCAGGTTCCCGGCCCAACGAAAGCCCCCAGACCCAAATTGAGAGGGGCTGCTTGGGGGCCCCCTGGGGCCCCTTCAGGCCAGCTAGGTCTTTGGGTCCTGGCTCCTTCGCTTTGGGAGCAGTCGCTGGACGTTTGGCATGTTGGCCGGAGAGTGTTTCTCGGGCTGCTAATGGCAAACTGGCAGGTACCTCCCAGGTTCCCGGCCCAACGAAAGCCCCCAGACCCAAATTGAGAGGGGCTACTTGGGGGCCCCCTGGGGCCCCTTCAGGCCAGCTAGGTCTTTGGGTCCTGGCTCCTTCCGTTTGGGAGCAGTCGCTGGACGTTTGACATGTTGGCCGGAGAGTGCTTCTCGGGCCGCGAACTGCAACCTGGCAGGTACCTCCCAGGTTCCCGGCCCAACGAAAGCCCCCAGACCCAAATTGAGAGGGGCTGCTTGGGGGCCCCCTGGGGCCCCTTCAGGCCAGCTAGGTCTTTGGGTCCTGGCTCCTTCGCTTTGGGAGCAGTCGCTGGACGTTTGGCATGTTGGCCGGAGAGTGCTTCTCGGGCCGCCAACTGCAACCTGGCAGGTACCTCCCAGGTTCCCGGGACAACGAAAGCCCCCAGACCCAAATAGAGAGGGGCTGCTTGGGGGCCCCCTGGGGCCCCTTCAGGCCAGCTAGGTCTTTGGGTCCTGGCTCCTTCGCTTTGGGAGCAGTCGCTGGACGTTTGGCATGTTGGCCGGAGAGTGCTTCTCGGGCCGCCAACTGCAACCTGGCAGGTACCTCCCAGGTTCCCGGCCCAACGAAAGCCCCCAGACCCAAATTGAGAGGGGCTGCTTGGGGGCCCCCTGGGGCCCCTTCAGGCCAGCTAGGTCTTTGGGTCCTGGCTCCTTCGCTTTGGGAGCAGTCGCTGGACGTTTGGCATGTTGGCCGGAGAGTGCTTCTCGTTCCGCGACCTGCAACCTGGCAGGTACCTCCCAGGTTCCCGGCCCAACGAAAGCCCCCAGACCCAAATTGAGAGGGGCTGCTTGGGGGCCCCCTGGGGCCCCTTCAGGCCAGCTAGGTCTTTGGGTCCTGGCTCCTTCGCTTTGGGAGCAGTCGCTGGACGTTTGGCATGTTGACCGGAGAGTGCTTCTCGTTCCGCGACCTGCAACCTGGCAGGTACCTCCCAGGTTCCCGGCCCAACGAAAGCCCCCAGACCCAAATTGAGAGGGGCTGCTTGGGGGCCCCCTGGGGCCCCTTCAGGCCAGCTAGGTCTTTGGGTCCTGGCTCCTTCGCTTTGGGAGCAGTCGCTGGACGTTTGGCATGTTGGCCGGAGAGTGTTTCTCGGGCTGCTAATGGCAAACTGGCAGGTACCTCCCAGGTTCCCGGCCCAACGAAAGCCCCCAGACCCAAATTGAGAGGGGCTACTTGGGGGCCCCCTGGGGCCCCTTCAGGCCAGCTAGGTCTTTGGGTCCTGGCTCCTTCCGTTTGGGAGCAGTCGCTGGACGTTTGACATGTTGGCCGGAGAGTGCTTCTCGGGCCGCGAACTGCAACCTGGCAGGTACCTCCCAGGTTCCCGGCCCAACGAAAGCCCCCAGACCCAAATTGAGAGGGGCTGCTTGGGGGCCCCCTGGGGCCCCTTCAGGCCAGCTAGGTCTTTGGGTCCTGGCTCCTTCGCTTTGGGAGCAGTCGCTGGACGTTTGGCATGTTGGCCGGAGAGTGCTTCTCGGGCCGCCAACTGCAACCTGGCAGGTACCTCCCAGGTTCCCGGCCCAACGAAAGCCCCCAGACCCAAATTGAGAGGGGCTGCTTGGGGGCCCCCTGGGGCCCCTTCAGGCCAGCTAGGTCTTTGGGTCCTGGCTCCTTCGCTTTGGGAGCAGTCGCTGGACGTTTGGCATGTTGGCCGGAGAGTGCTTCTCGTTCCGCGACCTGCAACCTGGCAGGTACCTCCCAGGTTCCCGGCCCAACGAAAGCCCCCAGACCCAAATTGAGAGGGGCTGCTTGGGGGCCCCCTGGGGCCCCTTCAGGCCAGCTAGGTCTTTGGGTCCTGGCTCCTTCGCTTTGGGAGCAGTCGCTGGACGTTTGGCATGTTGACCGGAGAGTGCTTCTCGTTCCGCGACCTGCAACCTGGCAGGTACCTCCCAGGTTCCCGGCCCAACGAAAGCCCCCAGACCCAAATTGAGAGGGGCTGCTTGGGGGCCCCCTGGGGCCCCTTCAGGCCAGCTAGGTCTTTGGGTCCTGGCTCCTTCGCTTTGGGAGCAGTCGCTGGACGTTTGGCATGTTGGCCGGAGAGTGTTTCTCGGGCTGCTAATGGCAAACTGGCAGGTACCTCCCAGGTTCCCGGCCCAACGAAAGCCCCCAGACCCAAATTGAGAGGGGCTACTTGGGGGCCCCCTGGGGCCCCTTCAGGCCAGCTAGGTCTTTGGGTCCTGGCTCCTTCCGTTTGGGAGCAGTCGCTGGACGTTTGACATGTTGGCCGGAGAGTGCTTCTCGGGCCGCGAACTGCAACCTGGCAGGTACCTCCCAGGTTCCCGGCCCAACGAAAGCCCCCAGACCCAAATTGAGAGGGGCTGCTTGGGGGCCCCCTGGGGCCCCTTCAGGCCAGCTAGGTCTTTGGGTCCTGGCTCCTTCGCTTTGGGAGCAGTCGCTGGACGTTTGGCATGTTGGCCGGAGAGTGCTTCTCGGGCCGCCAACTGCAACCTGGCAGGTACCTCCCAGGTTCCCGGCCCAACGAAAGCCCCCAGACCCAAATTGAGAGGGGCTGCTTGGGGGCCCCCTGGGGCCCCTTCAGGCCAGCTAGGTCTTTGGGTCCTGGCTCCTTCGCTTTGGGAGCAGTCGCTGGACGTTTGGCATGTTGACCGGAGAGTGCTTCTCGTTCTGCGACCTGCAACCTGGCAGGTACCTCCCAGGTTCCCGGCCCAACGAAAGCCCCCAGACCCAAATTGAGAGGGGCTGCTTGGGGGCCCCCTGGGGCCCCTTCAGGCCAGCTAGGTCTTTGGGTCCTGGCTCCTTCGCTTTGGGAGCAGTCGCTGGACGTTTGGCATGTTGGCCGGAGAGTGCTTCTCGGGCCGCGACCTGCAAACTGGCAGGTACCTCCCAGGTTCCCGGCCCAACGAAAGCCCCCAGACCCAAATTGAGAGGGGCTGCTTGGGGGCCCCCTGGGGCCCCTTCAGGCCAGCTAGGTCTTTGGGTCCTGGCTCCTTCGCTTTGGGAGCAGTCGCTGGACGTTTGGCATGTTGGCCGGAGAGTGTTTCTCGGGCTGCTAATGGCAAACTGGCAGGTACCTCCCAGGTTCCCGGCCCAACGAAAGCCCCCAGACCCAAATTGAGAGGGGCTACTTGGGGGCCCCCTGGGGCCCCTTCAGGCCAGCTAGGTCTTTGGGTCCTGGCTCCTTCCGTTTGGGAGCAGTCGCTGGACGTTTGACATGTTGGCCGGAGAGTGCTTCTCGGGCCGCGAACTGCAACCTGGCAGGTACCTCCCAGGTTCCCGGCCCAACGAAAGCCCCCAGACCCAAATTGAGAGGGGCTGCTTGGGGGCCCCCTGGGGCCCCTTCAGGCCAGCTAGGTCTTTGGGTCCTGGCTCCTTCGCTTTGGGAGCAGTCGCTGGACGTTTGGCATGTTGGCCGGAGAGTGCTTCTCGGGCCGCCAACTGCAACCTGGCAGGTACCTCCCAGGTTCCCGGCCCAACGAAAGCCCCCAGACCCAAATTGAGAGGGGCTGCTTGGGGGCCCCCTGGGGCCCCTTCAGGCCAGCTAGGTCTTTGGGTCCTGGCTCCTTCGCTTTGGGAGCAGTCGCTGGACGTTTGGCATGTTGACCGGAGAGTGCTTCTCGTTCTGCGACCTGCAACCTGGCAGGTACCTCCCAGGTTCCCGGCCCAACGAAAGCCCCCAGACCCAAATTGAGAGGGGCTGCTTGGGGGCCCCCTGGGGCCCCTTCAGGCCAGCTAGGTCTTTGGGTCCTGGCTCCTTCGCTTTGGGAGCAGTCGCTGGACGTTTGGCATGTTGACCGGAGAGTGCTTCTCGTTCTGCGACCTGCAACCTGGCAGGTACCTCCCAGGTTCCCGGCCCAACGAAAGCCCCCAGACCCAAATTGAGAGGGGCTGCTTGGGGGCCCCCTGGGGCCCCTTCAGGCCAGCTAGGTCTTTGGGTCCTGGCTCCTTCGCTTTGGGAGCAGTCGCTGGACGTTTGGCATGTTGGCCGGAGAGTGCTTCTCGGGCCGCGACCTGCAACCTGGCAGGTACCTCCCAGGTTCCCGGCCCAACGAAAGCCCCCAGACCCAAATTGAGAGGGGCTGCTTGGGGGCCCCCTGGGGCCCCTTCAGGCCAGCTAGGTCTTTGGGTCCTGGCTCCTTCGCTTTGGGAGCAGTCGCTGGACGTTTGGCATGTTGGCCGGAGAGTGCTTCTCGTTCCGCGACCTGCAACCTGGCAGGTACCTCCCAGGTTCCCGGCCCAACGAAAGCCCCCAGACCCAAATTGAGAGGGGCTGCTTGGGGGCCCCCTGGGGCCCCTTCAGGCCAGCTAGGTCTTTGGGTCCTGGCTCCTTCGCTTTGGGAGCAGTCGCTGGACGTTTGGCATGTTGACCGGAGAGTGCTTCTCGTTCCGCGACCTGCAACCTGGCAGGTACCTCCCAGGTTCCCGGCCCAACGAAAGCCCCCAGACCCAAATTGAGAGGGGCTGCTTGGGGGCCCCCTGGGGCCCCTTCAGGCCAGCTAGGTCTTTGGGTCCTGGCTCCTTCGCTTTGGGAGCAGTCGCTGGACGTTTGGCATGTTGGCCGGAGAGTGTTTCTCGGGCTGCTAATGGCAAACTGGCAGGTACCTCCCAGGTTCCCGGCCCAACGAAAGCCCCCAGACCCAAATTGAGAGGGGCTACTTGGGGGCCCCCTGGGGCCCCTTCAGGCCAGCTAGGTCTTTGGGTCCTGGCTCCTTCCGTTTGGGAGCAGTCGCTGGACGTTTGACATGTTGGCCGGAGAGTGCTTCTCGGGCCGCGAACTGCAACCTGGCAGGTACCTCCCAGGTTCCCGGCCCAACGAAAGCCCCCAGACCCAAATTGAGAGGGGCTGCTTGGGGGCCCCCTGGGGCCCCTTCAGGCCAGCTAGGTCTTTGGGTCCTGGCTCCTTCGCTTTGGGAGCAGTCGCTGGACGTTTGGCATGTTGGCCGGAGAGTGCTTCTCGGGCCGCCAACTGCAACCTGGCAGGTACCTCCCAGGTTCCCGGCCCAACGAAAGCCCCCAGACCCAAATTGAGAGGGGCTGCTTGGGGGCCCCCTGGGGCCCCTTCAGGCCAGCTAGGTCTTTGGGTCCTGGCTCCTTCGCTTTGGGAGCAGTCGCTGGACGTTTGGCATGTTGACCGGAGAGTGCTTCTCGTTCTGCGACCTGCAACCTGGCAGGTACCTCCCAGGTTCCCGGCCCAACGAAAGCCCCCAGACCCAAATTGAGAGGGGCTGCTTGGGGGCCCCCTGGGGCCCCTTCAGGCCAGCTAGGTCTTTGGGTCCTGGCTCCTTCGCTTTGGGAGCAGTCGCTGGACGTTTGGCATGTTGGCCGGAGAGTGCTTCTCGGGCCGCGACCTGCAAACTGGCAGGTACCTCCCAGGTTCCCGGCCCAACGAAAGCCCCCAGACCCAAATTGAGAGGGGCTGCTTGGGGGCCCCCTGGGGCCCCTTCAGGCCAGCTAGGTCTTTGGGTCCTGGCTCCTTCGCTTTGGGAGCAGTCGCTGGACGTTTGGCATGTTGGCCGGAGAGTGTTTCTCGGGCTGCTAATGGCAAACTGGCAGGTACCTCCCAGGTTCCCGGCCCAACGAAAGCCCCCAGACCCAAATTGAGAGGGGCTACTTGGGGGCCCCCTGGGGCCCCTTCAGGCCAGCTAGGTCTTTGGGTCCTGGCTCCTTCCGTTTGGGAGCAGTCGCTGGACGTTTGACATGTTGGCCGGAGAGTGCTTCTCGGGCCGCGAACTGCAACCTGGCAGGTACCTCCCAGGTTCCCGGCCCAACGAAAGCCCCCAGACCCAAATTGAGAGGGGCTGCTTGGGGGCCCCCTGGGGCCCCTTCAGGCCAGCTAGGTCTTTGGGTCCTGGCTCCTTCGCTTTGGGAGCAGTCGCTGGACGTTTGGCATGTTGGCCGGAGAGTGCTTCTCGGGCCGCCAACTGCAACCTGGCAGGTACCTCCCAGGTTCCCGGCCCAACGAAAGCCCCCAGACCCAAATTGAGAGGGGCTGCTTGGGGGCCCCCTGGGGCCCCTTCAGGCCAGCTAGGTCTTTGGGTCCTGGCTCCTTCGCTTTGGGAGCAGTCGCTGGACGTTTGGCATGTTGACCGGAGAGTGCTTCTCGTTCTGCGACCTGCAACCTGGCAGGTACCTCCCAGGTTCCCGGCCCAACGAAAGCCCCCAGACCCAAATTGAGAGGGGCTGCTTGGGGGCCCCCTGGGGCCCCTTCAGGCCAGCTAGGTCTTTGGGTCCTGGCTCCTTCGCTTTGGGAGCAGTCGCTGGACGTTTGGCATGTTGGCCGGAGAGTGCTTCTCGGGCCGCGACCTGCAAACTGGCAGGTACCTCCCAGGTTCCCGGCCCAACGAAAGCCCCCAGACCCAAATTGAGAGGGGCTGCTTGGGGGCCACCTGGGGCCCCTTCAGGCCAGCTAGGTCTTTGGGTCCTGGCTCCTTCGCTTTGGGAGCAGTCGCTGGACGTTTGGCATGTTGGCCGGAGAGTGCTTCTCGGGCCGCCAACTGCAACCTGGCAGGTACCTCCCAGGTTCCCGGGACAACGAAAGCCCCCAGACCCAAATTGAGATGGGCTGCTTGGGGGCCCCCTGGGGCCCCTTCAGGCCAGCTAGGTCTTTGGGTCCTGGCTCCTTCGTTTTGGGAGCAGTCGCTGGACGTTTGGCATGTTGGCCGGAGAGTGCTTCTCGGGCCGCGACCTGCAACCTGGCAGGTACCTCCCACGTTCCCGGCCCAACGAAAGCCCCCAGACCCAAATTGAGAGGGGCTGCTTGGGGGCCCCCTGGGGCCCCTTCAGGCCAGCTAGGTCTTTGGGTCCTGGCTCCTTCGCTTTGGGAGCAGTCGCTGGACGTTTGGCATGTTGACCGGAGAGTGCTTCTCGTTCCGCGACCTGCAACCTGGCAGTTACCTCCCAGGTTCCCGGCCCAACGAAAGCCCCCAGACCCAAATTGAGAGGGGCTGCTTGGGGGCCCCCTGGGGCCCCTTCAGGCCAGCTAGGTCTTTGGGTCCTGGCTCCTTCGCTTTGGGAGCAGTCGCTGGACGTTTGGCATGTTGGCCGGAGAGTGCTTCTCGGGCCGCCAACTGCAACCTGGCAGGTACCTCCCAGGTTCCCGGCCCAACGAAAGCCCCCAGACCCAAATTGAGAGGGGCTGCTTGGGGGCCCCCTGGGGCCCCTTCAGGCCAGCTAGGTCTTTGGGTCCTGGCTCCTTCGCTTTGGGAGCAGTCGCTGGACGTTTGGCATGTTGGCCGGAGAGTGCTTCTCGGGCCGCCAACTGCAACCTGGCAGGTACCTCCCAGGTTCCCGGGACAACGAAAGCCCCCAGACCCAAATAGAGAGGGGCTGCTTGGGGGCCCCCTGGGGCCCCTTCAGGCCAGCTAGGTCTTTGGGTCCTGGCTCCTTCGCTTTGGGAGCAGTCGCTGGACGTTTGGCATGTTGGCCGGAGAGTGCTTCTCGGGCCGCCAACTGCAACCTGGCAGGTACCTCCCAGGTTCCCGGCCCAACGAAAGCCCCCAGACCCAAATTGAGAGGGGCTGCTTGGGGGCCCCCTGGGGCCCCTTCAGGCCAGCTAGGTCTTTGGGTCCTGGCTCCTTCGCTTTGGGAGCAGTCGCTGGACGTTTGGCATGTTGACCGGAGAGTGCTTCTCGTTCCGCGACCTGCAACCTGGCAGGTACCTCCCAGGTTCCCGGCCCAACGAAAGCCCCCAGACCCAAATTGAGAGGGGCTGCTTGGGGGCCCCCTGGGGCCCCTTCAGGCCAGCTAGGTCTTTGGGTCCTGGCTCCTTCGCTTTGGGAGCAGTCGCTGGACGTTTGGCATGTTGGCCGGAGAGTGCTTCTCGGGCCGCCAACTGCAACCTGGCAGGTACCTCCCAGGTTCCCGGCCCAACGAAAGCCCCCAGACCCAAATTGAGAGGGGCTGCTTGGGGGCCCCCTGGGGCCCCTTCAGGCCAGCTAGGTCTTTGGGTCCTGGCTCCTTCGCTTTGGGAGCAATCGCTGGACGTTTGGCATGTTGGCCGGAGAGTGCTTCTCGTTCCGCGACCTGCAACCTGGCAGGTACCTCCCAGGTTCCCGGCCCAACGAAAGCCCCCAGACCCAAATTGAGAGGGGCTGCTTGGGGGCCCCCTGGGGCCCCTTCAGGCCAGCTATGTATTTGGGTCCTGGCTCCTTCGCTTTGGGAGCAGTCGCTGGACGTTTGGCATGTTGGCCGGAGAGTGCTTCTCGGGCCGCCAACTGCAACCTGGCAGGTACCTCCCAGGTTCCCGGCCCAACGAAAGCCCCCAGACCCAAATTGAGAGGGGCTGCTTGGGGGCCCCCTGGGGCCCCTTCAGGCCAGCTAGGTCTTTGGGTCCTGGCTCCTTCGCTTTGGGAGCAGTCAATGGACGTTTGGCATGTTGGCCGGAGAGTGCTTCTCGGGCCGCCAACTGCAAACTGGCAGGTACCTCCCAGGTTCCCGGCCCAACGAAAGCCCCCAGACCCAAATTGAGAGGGGCTGCTTGGGGGCCCCCTGGGGCCCCTTCAGGCTAGCTAGGTCTTTGGGTCCTGGCTCCTTCGCTTTGGGAGCAGTCGCTGGACTTTTGGCATGTTGGCCGGAGAGTGCTTCTCGGGCCGCCGACTACAACCTGGCAGGTACCTCCCAGGTTCCCGGCCCAACGAAAGCCCCCAGACCCAAATTGAGAGGGGCTGCTTGGGGGCCCCCTGGGGCCCCTTCAGGCCAGCTAGGTCTTTGGGTCCTGGCTCCTTCGCTTTGGGAGCAGTCGCTGGAAGTTTGGCATGTTGGCCGGAGAGTGCTTCTCGGGCCGCCAACTGCAACCTGGCAGGTACCTCCCAGGTTCCCGGCCCAACGAAAGCCCCCAGACCCAAATTGAGAGGGGCTGCTTGGGGGCCCCCTGGGGCCCCTTCAGGCCAGCTAGGTCTTTGGGTCCTGGCTCCTTCGGTTTGGGAGCAGTCGCTGGACGTTTGGCATGTTGGCCGGAGAGTGCTTCTCGGGCCGCCAACTGCAACCTGGCAGGTACCTCCCAGGTTCCCGGCCCAACGAAAGCCCCCAGACCCAAATTGAGAGGGGCTGCTTGGGGGCCCCCTGGGGCCCCTTCAGGCCAGCTAGGTCTTTGGGTCCTGGCTCCTTCGGTTTGGGAGCAGTCGCTGGACGTTTGGCATGTTGGCTGGAGAGTGCTTCTCGGGCCGCGAACTGCAACCTGGCAGGTACCTCCCAGGTTCCCGGCCCAACGAAAGCCCCCAGACCCAAATTGAGAGGGGCTGCTTGGGGGCCCCCTGGGGCCCCTTCAGGCCAGCTAGGTCTTTGGGTCCTGGCTCCTTCGCTTTGGGAGCAGTCGCTGGACGTTTGGCATGTTGGCCGGAGAGTGCTTCTCGGGCCGCCAACTGCAACCTGGCAGGTACCTCCCAGGTTCCCGGCCCAACGAAAGCCCCCAGACCCAAATTGAGAGGGGCTGCTTGGGGGCCCCCTGGGGCCCCTTCAGGCCAGCTAGGTCTTTGGGTCCTGGCTCCTTCGCTTTGGGAGCAGTCGCTGGACGTTTGGCATGTTGACCGGAGAGTGCTTCTCGTTCTGCGACCTGCAACCTGGTAGGTACCTCCCAGGTTCCCGGCCCAACGAAAGCCCCCAGACCCAAATTGAGAGGGGCTGCTTGGGGGCCCCCTGGGGCCCCTTCAGGCCAGCTAGGTCTTTGGGTCCTGGCTCCTTCGCTTTGGGAGCAGTCGCTGGACGTTTGGCATGTTGGCCGGAGAGTGCTTCTCGGGCCGCCAACTGCAAACTGGCAGGTACCTCCCAGGTTCCCGGCCCAACGAAAGCCCCCAGACCCAAATTGAGAGGGGCTGCTTGGGGGCCACCTGGGGCCCCTTCAGGCCAGCTAGGTCTTTGGGTCCTGGCTCCTTCGCTTTGGGAGCAGTCGCTGGACGTTTGGCATGTTGGCCGGAGAGTGCTTCTCGGGCCGCCAACTGCAACCTGGCAGGTACCTCCCAGGTTCCCGGGACAACGAAAGCCCCCAGACCCAAATTGAGAGGGGCTGCTTGGGGGCCCCCTGGGGCCCCTTCAGGCCAGCTAGGTCTTTGGGTCCTGGCTCCTTCGGTTTGGGAGCAGTCGCTGGACGTTTGGCATGTTGGCCGGAGAGTGCTTCTCGGGCCGCCAACTGCAAACTGGCAGGTACCTCCCAGGTTCCCGGCCCAACGAAAGCCCCCAGACCCAAATTGAGAGGGGCTGCTTGGGGGCCCCCTGGGGCCCCTTCAGGCCAGCTAGGTCTTTGGGTCCTGGCTCCTTCGGTTTGGGAGCAGTCGCTGGACGTTTGGCATGTTGGCCGGAGAGTGCTTCTCGGGCCGCCAACTGCAACCTGGCAGGTACCTCCCAGGTTCCCGGCCCAACGAAAGCCCCCAGACCCAAATTGAGAGGGGCTGCTTGGGGGCCCCCTGGGGCCCCTTCAGGCCAGCTAGGTCTTTGGGTCCTGGCTCCTTCGCTTTGGGAGCAGTCGCTGGACGTTTGGCATGTTGACCGGAGAGTGCTTCTCGTTCCGCGACCTGCAACCTGGCAGGTACCTCCCAGGTTCCCGGCCCAACGAAAGCCCCCAGACCCAAATTGAGAGGGGCTGCTTGGGGGCCCCCTGGGGCCCCTTCAGGCCAGCTAGGTCTTTGGGTCCTGGCTCCTTCGCTTTGGGAGCAGTCGCTGGACGTTTGGCATGTTGGCCGGAGAGTGCTTCTCGGGCCGCCAACTGCAACCTGGCAGGTACCTCCCAGGTTCCCGGCCCAACGAAAGCCCCCAGACCCAAATTGAGAGGGGCTGCCTGGGGGCCCCCTGGGGCCCCTTCAGGCCAGCTAGGTCTTTGGGTCCTGGCTCCTTCGCTTTGGGAGCAGTCGCTGGACGTTTGGCATGTTGGCCGGAGAGTGCTTCTCGGGCCGCCAACTGCAACCTGGCAGGTACCTCCCAGGTTCCCGGCCCAACGAAAGCCCCCAGACCCAAATTGAGAGGGGCTGCTTGGGGGCCCCCTGGGGCCCCTTCAGGCCAGCTAGGTCTTTGGGTCCTGGCTCCTTCGCTTTGGGAGCAGTCGCTGGAAGTTTGGCATGTTGGCCGGAGAGTGCTTCTCGGGCCGCGACCTGCAACCTGGCAGGTACCTCCCAGGTTCCCGGCCCAACGAAAGCCCCCAGACCCAAATTGAGAGGGGCTGCTTGGGGGCCCCCTGGGGCCCCTTCAGGCCAGCTATGTATTTGGGTCCTGGCTCCTTCGCTTTGGGAGCAGTCGCTGGACGTTTGGCATGTTGGCCGGAGAGTGCTTCTCGGGCCGCCAACTGCAACCTGGCAGGTACCTCCCAGGTTCCCGGGACAACGAAAGCCCCCAGACCCAAATTGAGAGGGGCTGCTTGGGGGCCCCCTGGGGCCCCTTCAGGCCAGCTAGGTCTTTGGGTCCTGGCTCCTTCGCTTTGGGAGCAGTCGCTGGACGTTTGGCATGTTGGCCGGAGAGTGCTTCTCGGGCCGCGACCTGCAACCTGGCAGGTACCTCCCAGGTTCCCGGCCCAACGAAAGCCCCCAGACCCAAATTGAGAGGGGCTGCTTGGGGGCCCCCTGGGGCCCCTTCAGGCCAGCTAGGTCTTTGGGTCCTGGCTCCTTCGCTTTGGGAGCAGTCGCTGGACGTTTGGCATGTTGGCCGGAGAGTGCTTCTCGGGCCGCGACCTGCAACCTGGCAGGTACCTCCCAGGTTCCCGGCCCAACGAAAGCCCCCAGACCCAAATTGAGAGGGGCTGCTTGGGGGTCCCCTGGGGCCCCTTCAGGCCAGCTAGGTCTTTGGGTCCTGGCTCCTTCGCTTTGGGAGCAGTCACTGGACGTTTGGCATGTTGGCCGGAGAGTGCTTCTCGGGCCGCCAACTGCAACCTGGCAGGTACCTCCCAGGTTCCCGGCCCAACGAAAGCCCCCAGACCCAAATTGAGAGGGGCTGCTTGGGGGCCCCCTGGGGCCCCTTCAGGCCAGCTAGGTCTTTGGGTCCTGGCTCCTTCGCTTTGGGAGCAGTCGCTGGACGTTTGGCATGTTGGCCGGAGAGTGTTTCTCGGGCCGCCAACTGCAACCTGGCAGGTACCTCCCAGGTTCCCGGCCCAACGAAAGCCCCCAGACCCAAATTGAGAGGGGCTGCTTGGGGGCCCCCTGGGGCCCCTTCAGGCCAGCTAGGTCTTTGGGTCCTGGCTCCTTCGCTTTGGGAGCAGTCGCTGGACGTTTGGCATGTTGGCCGGAGAGTGCTTCTCGGGCCGCGACCTGCAACCTGGCAGGTACCTCCCAGGTTCCCGGCCCAACGAAAGCCCCCAGACCCAAATTGAGAGGGGCTGCTTGGGGGCCCCCTGGGGCCCCTTCAGGCCAGCTAGGTCTTTGGGTCCTGGCTCCTTCGCTTTGGGAGCAGTCGCTGGACGTTTGGCATGTTGGCCGGAGAGTGCTTCTCGGGCCGCGACCTGCAACCTGGCAGTTACATCCCAGTTTCCCGGCCCAACGAAAGCCCCCAGACCCAAATTGAGAGGGGCTGCTTGGGGGCCCCCTGGGGCCCCTTCAGGCCAGCTAGGTCTTTGGGTCCTGGCTCCTTCGCTTTGCGAGCAGTCGCTGGACGTTTGGCATGTTGGCCGGAGAGTGCTTCTCGGGCCGCCAACTGCAACCTGGCAGGTACCTCCCAGGTTCCCGGCCCAACGAAAGCCCCCAGACCCAAATTGAGAGGGGCTGCTTGGGGGCCCCCTGGGGCCCCTTCAGGCCAGCTAGGTCTTTGGGTCCTGGCTCCTTCGCTTTGGGAGCAGTCGCTGGACGTTTGGCATGTTGGCCGGAGAGTGCTTCTCGGGCCGCCAACTGCAACCTGGCAGGTACCTCCCAGGTTCCCGGCCCAACGAAAGCCCCCAGACCCAAATAGAGAGGGGCTGCTTGGGGGCCCCCTGGGGCCCCTTCAGGCCAGCTAGGTCTTTGGGTCCTGGCTCCTTCGCTTTGGGAGCAGTCGCTGGACGTTTGGCATGTTGACCGGAGAGTGCTTCTTGGGCCGCGACCTGCAACCTGGCAGTTACCTCCCAGGTTCCCGGCCCAACGAAAGCCCCCAGACCCAAATTGAGAGGGGCTGCTTGGGGGCCCCCTGGGGCCCCTTCAGGCCAGCTAGGTCTTTGGGTCCTGGCTCCTTCGCTTTGGGAGCAGTCGCTGGACGTTTGGCATGTTGGCCGGAGAGTGCTTCTCGGGCCGCCAACTGCAACCTGGCAGGTACCTCCCAGGTTCCCGGCCCAACGAAAGCCCCCAGACCCAAATTGAGAGGGGCTGCTTGGGGGCCCCCTGGGGCCCCTTCAGGCCAGCTAGGTCTTTGGGTCCTGGCTCCTTCGCTTTGGGAGCAGTCGCTGGACGTTTGGCATGTTGGCCGGAGAGTGCTTCTCGGGCCGCCAACTGCAACCTGGCAGGTACCTCCCAGGTTCCCGGCCCAACGAAAGCCCCCAGACCCAAATTGAGAGGGGCTGCTTGGGGGCCCCCTGGGGCCCCTTCAGGCCAGCTAGGTCTTTGGGTCCTGGCTCCTTCGCTTTGGGAGCAGTCGCTGGACGTTTGGCATGTTGGCCGGAGAGTGCTTCTCGGGCCGCGACCTGCAACCTGGCAGGTACCTCCCAGGTTCCCGGCCCAACGAAAGCCCCCAGACCCAAATTGAGAGGGGCTGCTTGGGGGCCCCCTGGGGCCCCTTCAGGCCAGCTAGGTCTTTGGGTCCTGGCTCCTTCGCTTTGGGAGCAGTCGCTGGACGTTTGGCATGTTGGCCGGAGAGTGCTTCTCGGGCCGCCAACTGCAACCTGGCAGGTACCTCCCAGGTTCCCGGCCCAACGAAAGCCCCCAGACCCAAATTGAGAGGGGCTGCTTGGGGGCCCCCTGGGGCCCCTTCAGGCCAGATAGGTCTTTGGGTCCTGGCTCCTTCGCTTTGGGAGCAGTCGCTGGACGTTTGGCATGTTGGCCGGAGAGTGCTTCTCGGGCCGCCAACTGCAACCTGGCAGGTACCTCCCAGGTTCCCGGCCCAACGAAAGCCCCCAGACCCAAATTGAGAGGGGCTGCTTGGGGGCCCCCTGGGGCCCCTTCAGGCCAGCTAGGTCTTTGGGTCCTGGCTCCTTCGCTTTGGGAGCAGTCGCTGGACGTTTGGCATGTTGGCTGGAGAGTGCTTCTCGGGCCGCGAACTGCAACCTGGCAGGTACCTCCCAGGTTCCCGGCCCAACGAAAGCCCCCAGACCCAAATTGAGAGGGGCTGCTTGGGGGCCCCCTGGGGCCCCTTCAGGCCAGCTAGGTCTTTGGGTCCTGGCTCCTTCGCTTTGGGAGCAGTCGCTGGACGTTTGGCATGTTGGCCGGAGAGTGCTTCTCGGGCCGCCAACTGCAAACTGGCAGGTACCTCCCAGGTTCCCGGCCCAACGAAAGCCCCCAGACCCAAATTGAGAGGGGCTGCTTGGGGGCCACCTGGGGCCCCTTCAGGCCAGCTAGGTCTTTGGGTCCTGGCTCCTTCGCTTTGGGAGCAGTCGCTGGACGTTTGGCATGTTGGCCGGAGAGTGCTTCTCGGGCCGCCAACTGCAACCTGGCAGGTACCTCCCAGGTTCCCGGGACAACGAAAGCCCCCAGACCCAAATTGAGAGGGGCTGCTTGGGGGCCCCCTGGGGCCCCTTCAGGCCAGCTAGGTCTTTGGGTCCTGGCTCCTTCGGTTTGGGAGCAGTCGCTGGACGTTTGGCATGTTGGCCGGAGAGTGCTTCTCGGGCCGCCAACTGCAAACTGGCAGGTACCTCCCAGGTTCCCGGCCCAACGAAAGCCCCCAGACCCAAATTGAGAGGGGCTGCTTGGGGGCCCCCTGGGGCCCCTTCAGGCCAGCTAGGTCTTTGGGTCCTGGCTCCTTCGGTTTGGGAGCAGTCGCTGGACGTTTGGCATGTTGGCCGGAGAGTGCTTCTCGGGCCGCCAACTGCAACCTGGCAGGTACCTCCCAGGTTCCCGGCCCAACGAAAGCCCCCAGACCCAAATTGAGAGGGGCTGCTTGGGGGCCCCCTGGGGCCCCTTCAGGCCAGCTAGGTCTTTGGGTCCTGGCTCCTTCGCTTTGGGAGCAGTCGCTGGACGTTTGGCATGTTGACCGGAGAGTGCTTCTCGTTCCGCGACCTGCAACCTGGCAGGTACCTCCCAGGTTCCCGGCCCAACGAAAGCCCCCAGACCCAAATTGAGAGGGGCTGCTTGGGGGCCCCCTGGGGCCCCTTCAGGCCAGCTAGGTCTTTGGGTCCTGGCTCCTTCGCTTTGGGAGCAGTCGCTGGACGTTTGGCATGTTGGCCGGAGAGTGCTTCTCGGGCCGCCAACTGCAACCTGGCAGGTACCTCCCAGGTTCCCGGCCCAACGAAAGCCCCCAGACCCAAATTGAGAGGGGCTGCCTGGGGGCCCCCTGGGGCCCCTTCAGGCCAGCTAGGTCTTTGGGTCCTGGCTCCTTCGCTTTGGGAGCAGTCGCTGGACGTTTGGCATGTTGGCCGGAGAGTGCTTCTCGGGCCGCCAACTGCAACCTGGCAGGTACCTCCCAGGTTCCCGGCCCAACGAAAGCCCCCAGACCCAAATTGAGAGGGGCTGCTTGGGGGCCCCCTGGGGCCCCTTCAGGCCAGCTAGGTCTTTGGGTCCTGGCTCCTTCGCTTTGGGAGCAGTCGCTGGACGTTTGGCATGTTGGCCGGAGAGTGCTTCTCGGGCCGCCAACTGCAACCTGGCAGGTACCTCCCAGGTTCCCGGCCCAACGAAAGCCCCCAGACCCAAATTGAGAGGGGCTGCTTGGGGGCCCCCTGGGGCCCCTTCAGGCCAGCTATGTATTTGGGTCCTGGCTCCTTCCGTTTGGGAGCAGTCGCTGGACGTTTGGCATGTTGGCCGGAGAGTGCTTCTCGGGCCGCCAACTGCAACCTGGCAGGTACCTCCCAGGTTCCCGGGACAACGAAAGCCCCCAGACCCAAATTGAGAGGGGCTGCTTGGGGGCCCCCTGGGGCCCCTTCAGGCCAGCTAGGTCTTTGGGTCCTGGCTCCTTCGCTTTGGGAGCAGTCGCTGGACGTTTGGCATGTTGGCCGGAGAGTGCTTCTCGGGCCGCGACCTGCAACCTGGCAGGTACCTCCCAGGTTCCCGGCCCAACGAAAGCCCCCAGACCCAAATTGAGAGGGGCTGCTTGGGGGCCCCCTGGGGCCCCTTCAGGCCAGCTAGGTCTTTGGGTCCTGGCTCCTTCGCTTTGGGAGCAGTCGCTGGACGTTTGGCATGTTGGCCGGAGAGTGCTTCTCGGGCCGCGACCTGCAACCTGGCAGGTACCTCCCAGGTTCCCGGCCCAACGAAAGCCCCCAGACCCAAATTGAGAGGGGCTGCTTGGGGGTCCCCTGGGGCCCCTTCAGGCCAGCTAGGTCTTTGGGTCCTGGCTCCTTCGCTTTGGGAGCAGTCACTGGACGTTTGGCATGTTGGCCGGAGAGTGCTTCTCGGGCCGCCAACTGCAACCTGGCAGGTACCTCCCAGGTTCCCGGCCCAACGAAAGCCCCCAGACCCAAATTGAGAGGGGCTGCTTGGGGGCCCCCTGGGGCCCCTTCAGGCCAGCTAGGTCTTTGGGTCCTGGCTCCTTCGCTTTGGGAGCAGTCGCTGGACGTTTGGCATGTTGGCCGGAGAGTGTTTCTCGGGCCGCCAACTGCAACCTGGCAGGTACCTCCCAGGTTCCCGGCCCAACGAAAGCCCCCAGACCCAAATTGAGAGGGGCTGCTTGGGGGCCCCCTGGGGCCCCTTCAGGCCAGCTAGGTCTTTGGGTCCTGGCTCCTTCGCTTTGGGAGCAGTCGCTGGACGTTTGGCATGTTGGCCGGAGAGTGCTTCTCGGGCCGCGACCTGCAACCTGGCAGGTACCTCCCAGGTTCCCGGCCCAACGAAAGCCCCCAGACCCAAATTGAGAGGGGCTGCTTGGGGGCCCCCTGGGGCCCCTTCAGGCCAGCTAGGTCTTTGGGTCCTGGCTCCTTCGCTTTGGGAGCAGTCGCTGGACGTTTGGCATGTTGGCCGGAGAGTGCTTCTCGGGCCGCGACCTGCAACCTGGCAGTTACCTCCCAGTTTCCCGGCCCAACGAAAGCCCCCAGACCCAAATTGAGAGGGGCTGCTTGGGGGCCCCCTGGGGCCCCTTCAGGCCAGCTAGGTCTTTGGGTCCTGGCTCCTTCGCTTTGCGAGCAGTCGCTGGACATTTGGCATGTTGGCCGGAGAGTGATTCTCGGGCCGCCAACTGCAACCTGGCAGGTACCTCCCAGGTTCCCGGCCCAACGAAAGCCCCCAGACCCAAATTGAGAGGGGCTGCTTGGGGGCCCCCTGGGGCCCCTTCAGGCCAGCTAGGTCTTTGGGTCCTGGCTCCTTCGCTTTGGGAGCAGTCGCTGGACGTTTGGCATGTTGGCCGGAGAGTGCTTCTCGGGCCGCCAACTGCAACCTGGCAGGTACCTCCCAGGTTCCCGGCCCAACGAAAGCCCCCAGACCCAAATAGAGAGGGGCTGCTTGGGGGCCCCCTGGGGCCCCTTCAGGCCAGCTAGGTCTTTGGGTCCTGGCTCCTTCCGTTTGGGAGCAGTCGCTGGACGTTTGGCATGTTGGCCGGAGAGTGCTTCTCGGGCCGCCAACTGCAACCTGGCAGGTACCTCCCAGGTTCCCGGCCCAACGAAAGCCCCCAGACCCAAATAGAGAGGGGCTGCTTGGGGGCCCCCTGGGGCCCCTTCAGGCCAGCTAGGTCTTTGGGTCCTGGCTCCTTCGCTTTGGGAGCAGTCGCTGGACGTTTGGCATGTTGACCGGAGAGTGCTTCTCGGGCCGCGACCTGCAACCTGGCAGTTACCTCCCAGGTTCCCGGCCCAACGAAAGCCCCCAGACCCAAATTGAGAGGGGCTGCTTGGGGGCCCCCTGGGGCCCCTTCAGGCCAGCTAGGTCTTTGGGTCCTGGCTCCTTCGCTTTGGGAGCAGTCGCTGGACGTTTGGCATGTTGGCCGGAGAGTGCTTCTCGGGCCGCCAACTGCAACCTGGCAGGTACCTCCCAGGTTCCCGGCCCAACGAAAGCCCCCAGACCCAAATTGAGAGGGGCTGCTTGGGGGCCCCCTGGGGCCCCTTCAGGCCAGCTAGGTCTTTGGGTCCTGGCTCCTTCGCTTTGGGAGCAGTCGCTGGACGTTTGGCATGTTGGCCGGAGAGTGCTTCTCGGGCCGCCAACTGCAACCTGGCAGGTACCTCCCAGGTTCCCGGCCCAACGAAAGCCCCCAGACCCAAATTGAGAGGGGCTGCTTGGGGGCCCCCTGGGGCCCCTTCAGGCCAGCTAGGTCTTTGGGTCCTGGCTCCTTCGCTTTGGGAGCAGTCGCTGGACGTTTGGCATGTTGGCCGGAGAGTGCTTCTCGGGCCGCGACCTGCAACCTGGCAGGTACCTCCCAGGTTCCCGGCCCAACGAAAGCCCCCAGACCCAAATTGAGAGGGGCTGCTTGGGGGCCCCCTGGGGCCCCTTCAGGCCAGCTAGGTCTTTGGGTCCTGGCTCCTTCGCTTTGGGAGCAGTCGCTGGACGTTTGGCATGTTGGCCGGAGAGTGCTTCTCGGGCCGCCAACTGCAACCTGGCAGGTACCTCCCAGGTTCCCGGCCCAACGAAAGCCCCCAGACCCAAATTGAGAGGGGCTGCTTGGGGGCCCCCTGGGGCCCCTTCAGGCCAGCTAGGTCTTTGGGTCCTGGCTCCTTCGCTTTGGGAGCAGTCGCTGGACGTTTGGCATGTTGGCCGGAGAGTGCTTCTCGGGCCGCGACCTGCAACCTGGCAGGTACCTCCCAGGTTCCCGGCCCAACGAAAGCCCCCAGACCCAAATTGAGAGGGGCTGCTTGGGGGCCCCCTGGGGCCCCTTCAGGCCAGCTAGGTCTTTGGGTCCTGGCTCCTTCGCTTTGGGAGCAGTCACTGGACGTTTGGCATGTTGGCCGGAGAGTGCTTCTCGGGCCGCCAACTGCAACCTGGCAGGTACCTCCCAGGTTCCCGGCCCAACGAAAGCCCCCAGACCCAAATTGAGAGGGCTGCTTGGGGGCCCCCTGGGGCCCCTTCAGGCCAGCTAGGTCTTTGGGTCCTGGCTCATTCGCTTTGGGAGCAGTCGCTGGATGTTTGGCATGTTGGCCGGAGAGTGTTTCTTGGGCCGCCAACTGCAACCTGGCAGGTACCTCCCAGGTTCCCGGCCCAACGAAAGCCCCCAGACCCAAATTGAGAGGGGCTGCTTGGGGGCCCCCTGGGGCCCCTTCAGGCCAGCTAGGTCTTTGGGTCCTGGCTCCTTCGCTTTGGGAGCAGTCGCTGGACGTTTGGCATGTTGGCCGGAGAGTGCTTCTCGGGCCGCGACCTGCAACCTGGCAGGTACCTCCCAGGTTCCCGGCCCAACGAAAGCCCCCAGACCCAAATTGAGAGGGGCTGCTTGGGGGCCCCCTGGGGCCCCTTCAGGCCAGCTAGGTCTTTGGGTCCTGGCTCCTTCGCTTTGGGAGCAGTCGCTGGATGTTTGGCATGTTGGCCGGAGAGTGCTTCTCGGGCCGCCAACTGCAACCTGGCAGGTACCTCCCAGGTTCCCGGCCCAACGAAAACCCCCAGACCCAAATTGAGAGGGGCTGCTTGGGGGCCCCCTGGGGCCCCTTCAGGCCAGCTAGGTCTTTGGGTCCTGGCTCCTTCGCTTTGGGAGCAGTCGCTGGACGTTTGGCATGTTGGCCGGAGAGTGCTTCTCGTTCCGCGACCTGCAACCTGGCA
Organism: Gallinula chloropus; assembly: GCF_964237585.1. NCBI lineage: Eukaryota > Metazoa > Chordata > Aves > Gruiformes > Rallidae > Gallinula > Gallinula chloropus. Next base: position 492,572 of record NW_028168578.1, on the reverse strand, counting down.
GGTACCTCCCAGGTTCCCGGGACAACGAAAGCCCCCAGACCCAAATAGAGAGGGGCTGCTTGGGGGCCCCCTGGGGCCCCTTCAGGCCAGCTAGGTCTTTGGGTCCTGGCTCCTTCGCTTTGGGAGCAGTCGCTGGACGTTTGGCATGTTGGCCGGAGAGTGCTTCTCGGGCCGCCAAATGCAACATGGCAGGTACCTCCCAGGTTCCCGGCCCAACGAAAGCCCCCAGACCCAAATTGAGAGGGGCTGCTTGGGGGCCCCCTGGGGCCCCTTCAGGCCAGCTAGGTCTTTGGGTCCTGGCTCCTTCGCTTTGGGAGCAGTCGCTGGACGTTTGGCATGTTGACCGGAGAGTGCTTCTCGTTCCGTGACCTGCAACCTGGCAGTTACCTCCCAGGTTCCCGGCCCAACGAAAGCCCCCAGACCCAAATTGAGAGGGGCTGCTTGGGGGCCCCCTGGGGCCCCTTCAGGCCAGCTAGGTCTTTGGGTCCTGGCTCCTTCGCTTTGGGAGCAGTCGATGGACGTTTGGCATGTTGGCCGGAGAGTGCTTCTCAGGCCGCCAACTGCAACCTGGCAGGTACCTCCCAGGTTCCCGGCCCAACGAAAGCCCCCAGACCCAAATTGAGAGGGGCTGCTTGGGGGCCCCCTGGGGCCCCTTCAGGCCAGCTAGGTCTTTGGGTCCTGGCTCCTTCGCTTTGGGAGCAGTCGCTGGACGTTTGGCATGTTGGCCGGAGAGTGCTTCTCGGGCCGCGACCTGCAACCTGGCAGGTACCTCCCAGGTTCCCGGCCCAACGAAAGCCCCCAGACCCAAATTGAGAGGGGCTGCTTGGGGGCCCCCTGGGGCCCCTTCAGGCCAGCTAGGTCTTTGGGTCCTGGCTCCTTCGCTTTGGGAGCAGTCGCTGGACGTTTGGCATGTTGGCCGGAGAGTGCTTCTCGGGCCGCCAACTGCAACCTGGCAGGTACCTCCCAGGTTCCCGGCCCAACGAAAGCCCCCAGACCCAAATTGAGAGGGGCTGCTTGGGGGCCCCCTGGGGCCCCTTCAGGCCAGCTAGGTCTTTGGGTCCTGGCTCCTTCGCTTTGGGAGCAGTCGCTGGACGTTTGGCATGTTGGCCGGAGAGTGCTTCTCGGGCCGCCAACTGCAACCTGGCAGGTACCTCCCAGGTTCCCGGCCCAACGAAAGCCCCCAGACCCAAATAGAGAGGGGCTGCTTGGGGGCCCCCTGGGGCCCCTTCAGGCCAGATAGGTCTTTGGGTCCTGGCTCCTTCGCTTTGGGAGCAGTCGCTGGACGTTTGGCATGTTGGCCGGAGAGTGCTTCTCGGGCCGCCAACTGCAACCTGGCAGGTACCTCCCAGGTTCCCGGCCCAACGAAAGCCCCCAGACCCAAATTGAGAGGGGCTGCTTGGGGGCCCCCTGGGGCCCCTTCAGGCCAGCTAGGTCTTTGGGTCCTGGCTCCTTCGCTTTGGGAGCAGTCGCTGGACGTTTGGCATGTTGGCCGGAGAGTGCTTCTCGGGCCGCGACCTGCAAACTGGCAGGTACCTCCCAGGTTCCCGGCCCAACGAAAGCCCCCAGACCCAAATTGAGAGGGGCTGCTTGGGGGCCCCCTGGGGCCCCTTCAGGCCAGCTAGGTCTTTGGGTCCTGGCTCCTTCGCTTTGGGAGCAGTCGCTGGACGTTTGGCATGTTGGCCGGAGAGTGCTTCTCGGGCCGCCAACTGCAACCTGGCAGGTACCTCCCAGGTTCCCAGCCCAACGAAAGCCCCCAGACCCAAATTGAGAGGGGCTGCTTGGGGGCCCCCTGGGGCCCCTTCAGGCCACCTAGGTCTTTGGGTCCTGGCTCCTTCCGTTTGGGAGCAGTCGCTGGACGTTTGGCATGTTGGCCGGAGAGTGCTTCTCGGGCCGCCAACTGCAACCTGGCAGGTACCTCCCAGGTTCCCGGCCCAACGAAAGCCCCCAGACCCAAATTGAGAGGGGCTGCTTGGGGGCCCCCTGGGGCCCCTTCAGGCCAGCTAGGTCTTTGGGTCCTGCCTCCTTCGCTTTGGGAGCAGTCGCTGGACGTTTGGCATGTTGGCCGGAGAGTGCTTCTCGGGCCGCGACCTGCAACCTGGCAGGTACCTCCCAGGTTCCCGGCCCAACGAAAGCCCCCAGACCCAAATTGAGAGGGGCTGCTTGGGGGCCCCCTGGGGCCCCTTCAGGCCAGCTAGGTCTTTGGGTCCTGGCTCCTTCGCTTTGGGAGCAGTCGCTGGACGTTTGGCATGTTGGCCGGAGAGTGCTTCTCGGGCCGCCAACTGCAACCTGGCAGGTACCTCCCAGGTTCCCGGCCCAACGAAAGCCCCCAGACCCAAATAGAGAGGGGCTGCTTGGGGGCCCCCTGGGGCCCCTTCAGGCCAGATAGGTCTTTGGGTCCTGGCTCCTTCGCTTTGGGAGCAGTCGCTGGACGTTTGGCATGTTGGCCGGAGAGTGCTTCTCGGGCCGCCAACTGCAACCTGGCAGGTACCTCCCAGGTTCCCGGCCCAACGAAAGCCCCCAGACCCAAATTGAGAGGGGCTGCTTGGGGGCCCCCTGGGGCCCCTTCAGGCCAGCTAGGTCTTTGGGTCCTGGCTCCTTCGCTTTGGGAGCAGTCGCTGGACGTTTGGCATGTTGGCCGGAGAGTGCTTCTCGGGCCGCGACCTGCAAACTGGCAGGTACCTCCCAGGTTCCCGGCCCAACGAAAGCCCCCAGACCCAAATTGAGAGGGGCTGCTTGGGGGCCCCCTGGGGCCCCTTCAGGCCAGCTAGGTCTTTGGGTCCTGGCTCCTTCGCTTTGGGAGCAGTCGCTGGACGTTTGGCATGTTGGCCGGAGAGTGCTTCTCGGGCCGCCAACTGCAACCTGGCAGGTACCTCCCAGGTTCCCGGCCCAACGAAAGCCCCCAGACCCAAATTGAGAGGGGCTGCTTGGGGGCCCCCTGGGGCCCCTTCAGGCCACCTAGGTCTTTGGGTCCTGGCTCCTTCCGTTTGGGAGCAGTCGCTGGACGTTTGGCATGTTGGCCGGAGAGTGCTTCTCGGGCCGCCAACTGCAACCTGGCAGGTACCTCCCAGGTTCCCGGCCCAACGAAAGCCCCCAGACCCAAATTGAGAGGGGCTGCTTGGGGGCCCCCTGGGGCCCCTTCAGGCCAGCTAGGTCTTTGGGTCCTGCCTCCTTCGCTTTGGGAGCAGTCGCTGGACGTTTGGCATGTTGGCCGGAGAGTGCTTCTCGGGCCGCGACCTGCAACCTGGCAGGTACCTCCCAGGTTCCCGGCCCAACGAAAGCCCCCAGACCCAAATTGAGAGGGGCTGCTTGGGGGCCCCCTGGGGCCCCTTCAGGCCAGCTAGGTCTTTGGGTCCTGGCTCCTTCGCTTTGGGAGCAGTCGCTGGACGTTTGGCATGTTGGCCGGAGAGTGCTTCTCGGGCCGCCAACTGCAAACTGGCAGGTACCTCCCAGGTTCCCGGCCCAACGAAAGCCCCCAGACCCAAATTGAGAGGGGCTGCTTGGGGGCCCCCTGGGGCCCCTTCAGGCCAGCTAGGTCTTTGGGTCCTGGCTCCTTCCGTTTGGGAGCAGTCGCTGGACGTTTGGCATGTTGGCCGGAGAGTGCTTCTCGGGCCGCCAACTGCAACCTGGCAGGTACCTCCCAGGTTCCCGGCCCAACGAAAGCCCCCAGACCCAAATTGAGAGGGGCTGCTTGGGGGCCCCCTGGGGCCCCTTCAGGCCAGCTAGGTCTTTGGGTCCTGGCTCCTTCGGTTTGGGAGCAGTCGCTGGACGTTTGGCATGTTGGCCGGAGAGTGCTTCTCAGGCCGCCAACTGCAACCTGGCAGGTACCTCCCAGGTTCCCGGCCCAACGAAAGCCCCCAGACCCAAATTGAGAGGGGCTGCTTGGGGGCACCCTGGGGCCCCTTCAGGCCAGATAGGTCTTTGGGTCCTGGCTCCTTCGCTTTGGGAGCAGTCGATGGACGTTTGGCATGTTGGCCGGAGAGTGCTTCTCGGGCCGCCAACTGCAACCTGGCAGGTACCTCCCAGGTTCCCGGCCCAACGAAAGCCCCCAGACCCAAATTGAGAGGGGCTGCTTGGGGGCCCCCTGGGGCCCCTTCAGGCCAGCTAGGTCTTTGGGTCCTGGCTCCTTCGCTTTGGGAGCAGTCGCTGGACGTTTGGCATGTTGGCCGGAGAGTGCTTCTCGGGCCGCCAACTGCAACCTGGCAGGTACCTCCCAGGTTCCCGGCCCAACGAAAGCCCCCAGACCCAAATTGAGAGGGGCTGCTTGGGGGCCCCCTGGGGCCCCTTCAGGCCAGCTAGGTCTTTGGGTCCTGGCTCCTTCCGTTTGGGAGCAGTCGCTGGACGTTTGGCATGTTGGCCGGAGAGTGCTTCTCGGGCCGCCAACTGCAACCTGGCAGGTACCTCCCAGGTTCCCGGCCCAACGAAAGCCCCCAGACCCAAATTGAGAGGGGCTGCTTGGGGGCCCCCTGGGGCCCCTTCAGGCCAGCTAGGTCTTTGGGTCCTGGCTCCTTCGCTTTGGGAGCAGTCGCTGGACGTTTGGCATGTTGGCCGGAGAGTGCTTCTCGGGCCGCCAACTGCAACCTGGCAGGTACCTCCCAGGTTCCCGGCCCAACGAAAGCCCCCAGACCCAAATAGAGAGGGGCTGCTTGGGGTCCCCCTGGGGCCCCTTCAGGCCAGCTAGGTCTTTGGGTCCTGGCTCCTTCGCTTTGGGAGCAGTCGCTGGACGTTTGGCATGTTGGCCGGAGAGTGCTTCTCGGGCCGCGACCTACAACCTGGCAGGTACCTCCCAGGTTCCCGGCCCAACGAAAGCCCCCAGACCCAAATTGAGAGGGGCTGCTTGGGGGCCCCCTGGGGCCCCTTCAGGCCAGATAGGTCTTTGGGTCCTGGCTCCTTCGCTTTGGGAGCAGTCGCTGGACGTTTGGCATGTTGGCCGGAGAGTGCTTCTCGGGCCGCCAACTGCAACCTGGCAGGTACCTCCCAGGTTCCCGGCCCAACGAAAGCCCCCAGACCCAAATAGAGAGGGGCTGCTTGGGGGCCCCCTGGGGCCCCTTCAGGCCAGCTAGGTCTTTGGGTCCTGGCTCCTTCGCTTTGGGAGCAGTCGCTGGACATTTGGCATGTTGACCGGAGAGTGCTTCTCGTTCCGCGACCTGCAACCTGGCAGTTACCTCCCAGGTTCCCGGCCCAACGAAAGCCCCCAGACCCAAATTGAGAGGGGCTGCTTGGGGGCCCCCTGGGGCCCCTTCAGGCCAGCCGTGTATTAGGGTCCTGTCTCCTTCGCTTTGGGAGCAGTCGCTGGACGTTTGGCATGTTGGCCGGAGAGTGCTTCTCGGGCCGCGAACTGCAACCTTGCAGGTACCTCCCAGGTTCCCGGCCCAACGAAAGCCCCCAGACCCAAATTGAGAGGGGCTGCTTGGGGGCCCCCTGGGGCCCCTTCAGGCCAGCTAGGTCTTTGGGTCCTGGCTCCTTCGCTTTGGGAGCAGTCGCTGGACGTTTGGCATGTTGGCCGGAGAGTGCTTCTCGGGCCGCGACCTGCAACCTGGCAGGTACCTCCCAGGTTACCGGCCCAACGAAAGCCCCCAGACCCAAATTGAGAGGGGCTGCTTGGGGGCCCCCTGGGGCCCCTTCAGGCCAGCTAGGTCTTTGGGTCCTGGCTCCTTCGCTTTGGGAGCAGTCGCTGGACGTTTGGCATGTTGGCCGGAGAGTGCTTCTCGGGCCGCCAACTGCAACCTGGCAGGTACCTCCCAGGTTCCCGGCCCAACGAAAGCCCCCAGACCCAAATTGAGAGGGGCTGCTTGGGGGCCCCCTGGGGCCACTTCAGGCCAGCTAGGTCTTTGGGTCCTGGCTCCTTCGCTTTGGGAGCAGTCGCTGGACGTTTGGCATGTTGGCCGGAGAGTGCTTCTCGGGCCGCGACCTGCAACCTGGCAGGTACCTCCCAGGTTCCCGGCCCAACGAAAGCCCCCAGACCCAAATTGAGAGGGGCTGCTTGGGGGCCCCCTGGGGCCCCTTCAGGCCAGCTAGGTCTTTGGGTCCTGGCTCCTTCGCTTTGGGAGCAGTCGCTGGACGTTTGGCATGTTGGCCGGAGAGTGCTTCTCGGGCCGCCAACTGCAACCTGGCAGGTACCTCCCAGGTTCCCGGCCCAACGAAAGCCCCCAGACCCAAATAGAGAGGGGCTGCTTGGGGGCCCCCTGGGGCCCCTTCAGGCCAGATAGGTCTTTGGGTCCTGGCTCCTTCGCTTTGGGAGCAGTCGCTGGACGTTTGGCATGTTGGCCGGAGAGTGCTTCTCGGGCCGCCAACTGCAACCTGGCAGGTACCTCCCAGGTTCCCGGCCCAACGAAAGCCCCCAGACCCAAATTGAGAGGGGCTGCTTGGGGGCCCCCTGGGGCCCCTTCAGGCCAGCTAGGTCTTTGGGTCCTGGCTCCTTCGCTTTGGGAGCAGTCGCTGGACGTTTGGCATGTTGGCCGGAGAGTGCTTCTCGGGCCGCGACCTGCAACCTGGCAGGTACCTCCCAGGTTCCCGGCCCAACGAAAGCCCCCAGACCCAAATTGAGAGGGGCTGCTTGGGGGCCCCCTGGGGCCCCTTCAGGCCAGCTAGGTCTTTGGGTCCTGGCTCCTTCGCTTTGGGAGCAGTCGCTGGACGTTTGGCATGTTGGCCGGAGAGTGCTTCTCGGGCCGCCAACTGCAACCTGGCAGGTACCTCCCAGGTTCCCGGCCCAACGAAAGCCCCCAGACCCAAATTGAGAGGGGCTGCTTGGGGGCCCCCTGGGGCCCCTTCAGGCCACCTAGGTCTTTGGGTCCTGGCTCCTTCCGTTTGGGAGCAGTCGCTGGACGTTTGGCATGTTGGCCGGAGAGTGCTTCTCGGGCCGCCAACTGCAACCTGGCAGGTACCTCCCAGGTTCCCGGCCCAACGAAAGCCCCCAGACCCAAATTGAGAGGGGCTGCTTGGGGGCCCCCTGGGGCCCCTTCAGGCCAGCTAGGTCTTTGGGTCCTGCCTCCTTCGCTTTGGGAGCAGTCGCTGGACGTTTGGCATGTTGGCCGGAGAGTGCTTCTCGGGCCGCGACCTGCAACCTGGCAGGTACCTCCCAGGTTCCCGGCCCAACGAAAGCCCCCAGACCCAAATTGAGAGGGGCTGCTTGGGGGCCCCCTGGGGCCCCTTCAGGCCAGCTAGGTCTTTGGGTCCTGGCTCCTTCGCTTTGGGAGCAGTCGCTGGACGTTTGGCATGTTGGCCGGAGAGTGCTTCTCGGGCCGCCAACTGCAAACTGGCAGGTACCTCCCAGGTTCCCGGCCCAACGAAAGCCCCCAGACCCAAATTGAGAGGGGCTGCTTGGGGGCCCCCTGGGGCCCCTTCAGGCCAGCTAGGTCTTTGGGTCCTGGCTCCTTCCGTTTGGGAGCAGTCGCTGGACGTTTGGCATGTTGGCCGGAGAGTGCTTCTCGGGCCGCCAACTGCAACCTGGCAGGTACCTCCCAGGTTCCCGGCCCAACGAAAGCCCCCAGACCCAAATTGAGAGGGGCTGCTTGGGGGCCCCCTGGGGCCCCTTCAGGCCAGCTAGGTCTTTGGGTCCTGGCTCCTTCGGTTTGGGAGCAGTCGCTGGACGTTTGGCATGTTGGCCGGAGAGTGCTTCTCAGGCCGCCAACTGCAACCTGGCAGGTACCTCCCAGGTTCCCGGCCCAACGAAAGCCCCCAGACCCAAATTGAGAGGGGCTGCTTGGGGGCACCCTGGGGCCCCTTCAGGCCAGATAGGTCTTTGGGTCCTGGCTCCTTCGCTTTGGGAGCAGTCGATGGACGTTTGGCATGTTGGCCGGAGAGTGCTTCTCGGGCCGCCAACTGCAACCTGGCAGGTACCTCCCAGGTTCCCGGCCCAACGAAAGCCCCCAGACCCAAATTGAGAGGGGCTGCTTGGGGGCCCCCTGGGGCCCCTTCAGGCCAGCTAGGTCTTTGGGTCCTGGCTCCTTCGCTTTGGGAGCAGTCGCTGGACGTTTGGCATGTTGGCCGGAGAGTGCTTCTCGGGCCGCCAACTGCAACCTGGCAGGTACCTCCCAGGTTCCCGGCCCAACGAAAGCCCCCAGACCCAAATTGAGAGGGGCTGCTTGGGGGCCCCCTGGGGCCCCTTCAGGCCAGCTAGGTCTTTGGGTCCTGGCTCCTTCCGTTTGGGAGCAGTCGCTGGACGTTTGGCATGTTGGCCGGAGAGTGCTTCTCGGGCCGCCAACTGCAACCTGGCAGGTACCTCCCAGGTTCCCGGCCCAACGAAAGCCCCCAGACCCAAATTGAGAGGGGCTGCTTTGGGGCCCCCTGGGGCCCCTTCAGGCCAGCTAGGTCTTTGGGTCCTGGCTCCTTCGCTTTGGGAGCAGTCGCTGGACGTTTGGCATGTTGGCCGGAGAGTGCTTCTCGGGCCGCCAACTGCAACCTGGCAGGTACCTCCCAGGTTCCCGGCCCAACGAAAGCCCCCAGACCCAAATAGAGAGGGGCTGCTTGGGGTCCCCCTGGGGCCCCTTCAGGCCAGCTAGGTCTTTGGGTCCTGGCTCCTTCGCTTTGGGAGCAGTCGCTGGACGTTTGGCATGTTGGCCGGAGAGTGCTTCTCGGGCCGCGACCTACAACCTGGCAGGTACCTCCCAGGTTCCCGGCCCAACGAAAGCCCCCAGACCCAAATTGAGAGGGGCTGCTTGGGGGCCCCCTGGGGCCCCTTCAGGCCAGATAGGTCTTTGGGTCCTGGCTCCTTCGCTTTGGGAGCAGTCGCTGGACGTTTGGCATGTTGGCCGGAGAGTGCTTCTCGGGCCGCCAACTGCAACCTGGCAGGTACCTCCCAGGTTCCCGGCCCAACGAAAGCCCCCAGACCCAAATAGAGAGGGGCTGCTTGGGGGCCCCCTGGGGCCCCTTCAGGCCAGCTAGGTCTTTGGGTCCTGGCTCCTTCGCTTTGGGAGCAGTCGCTGGACATTTGGCATGTTGACCGGAGAGTGCTTCTCGTTCCGCGACCTGCAACCTGGCAGTTACCTCCCAGGTTCCCGGCCCAACGAAAGCCCCCAGACCCAAATTGAGAGGGGCTGCTTGGGGGCCCCCTGGGGCCCCTTCAGGCCAGCCGTGTATTAGGGTCCTGTCTCCTTCGCTTTGGGAGCAGTCGCTGGACGTTTGGCATGTTGGCCGGAGAGTGCTTCTCGGGCCGCGAACTGCAACCTTGCAGGTACCTCCCAGGTTCCCGGCCCAACGAAAGCCCCCAGACCCAAATTGAGAGGGGCTGCTTGGGGGCCCCCTGGGGCCCCTTCAGGCCAGCTAGGTCTTTGGGTCCTGGCTCCTTCGCTTTGGGAGCAGTCGCTGGACGTTTGGCATGTTGGCCGGAGAGTGCTTCTCGGGCCACGACCTGCAACCTGGCAGGTACCTCCCAGGTTACCGGCCCAACGAAAGCCCCCAGACCCAAATTGAGAGGGGCTGCTTGGGGGCCCCCTGGGGCCCCTTCAGGCCAGCTAGGTCTTTGGGTCCTGGCTCCTTCGCTTTGGGAGCAGTCGCTGGACGTTTGGCATGTTGGCCGGAGAGTGCTTCTCGGGCCGCCAACTGCAACCTGGCAGGTACCTCCCAGGTTCCCGGCCCAACGAAAGCCCCCAGACCCAAATTGAGAGGGGCTGCTTGGGGGCCCCCTGGGGCCACTTCAGGCCAGCTAGGTCTTTGGGTCCTGGCTCCTTCGCTTTGGGAGCAGTCGCTGGACGTTTGGCATGTTGGCCGGAGAGTGCTTCTCGGGCCGCGACCTGCAACCTGGCAGGTACCTCCCAGGTTCCCGGCCCAACGAAAGCCCCCAGACCCAAATTGAGAGGGGCTGCTTGGGGGCCCCCTGGGGCCCCTTCAGGCCAGCTAGGTCTTTGGGTCCTGGCTCCTTCCGTTTGGGAGCAGTCGCTGGACGTTTGGCATGTTGGCCGGAGAGTGCTTCTCGGGCCGCCAACTGCAACCTGGCAGGTACCTCCCAGGTTCCCGGCCCAACCAAAGTCCCCAGACCCAAATTGAGAGGGGCTGCTTTGGGGCCCCCTGGGGCCCCTTCAGGCCAGCTAGGTCTTTGGGTCCTGGCTCCTTCGCTTTGGGAGCAGTCGCTGGACGTTTGGCATGTTGGCCGGAGAGTGCTTCTCGGGCCGCGACCTGCAACCTGGCAGGTACCTCCCAGGTTCCCGGCCCAACGAAAGCCCCCAGACCCAAATTGAGAGGGGCTGCTTTGGGGCCCCCTGGGGCCCCTTCAGGCCAGCTAGGTCTTTGGGTCCTGGCTCCTTCGCTTTGGGAGCAGTCACTGGACGTTTGGCATGTTGGCCGGAGAGTGCTTCTCGGGCCGCGAACTGCAAACTGGCAGGTACCTCCCAGGTTCCCGGCCCAACAAAAGCCCCCAGACCCAAATTGAGAGGGGCTGCTTGGGGGCCCCCTGGGGCCCCTTCAGGCCAGATAGGTCTTTGGGTCCTGGCTCCTTCGGTTTGGGAGCAGTCGCTGGACGTTTGGCATGTCGGCGGGAGAGTGCTTCTCGGGCCGCCAACTGCAACCTGGCAGGTACCTCCCAGGTTCCCGACCCAACGAAAGCCCCCAGACCCAAATAGAGAGGGGCTGCTTGGGGGCCCCCCGAGGCCCCTTCAGGCCAGCTAGGTCTTTGGGTCCTGGCTCCTTCGGTTTGGGAGCAGTCGCTGGACGTTTGGCATGTTGGCCGGAGAGTGCTTCTCGGGCCGCCAACTGCAACCTGGCAGGTACCTCCCAGGTTCCCGGCCCAACGAAAGCCCCCAGACCCAAATTGAGAGGGGCTGCTTGGGGGCCCCCTGGGGCCCCTTCAGGCCAGCTAGGTCTTTGGGTCCTGGCTCCTTCGCTTTGGGAGCAGTCGCTGGACGTTTGGCATGTTGGCCGGAGAGTGCTTCTCGGGCCGCCAACTGCAACCTGGCAGGTACCTCCCAGGTTCCCGGCCCAACGAAAGCCCCCAGACCCAAATTGAGAGGGGCTGCTTTGGGGCCCCCTGAGGCCCCTTCAGGCCAGCTAGGTCTTTGGGTCCTGGCTCCTTCGCTTTGGGAGCAGTCACTGGACGTTTGGCATGTTGGCCGGAGAGTGCTTCTCGGGCCGCCAACTGCAACCTTGCAGGTACCTCCTAGGTTCCCGGCCCAACGAAAGCCCCCAGACCCAAATTGAGAGGGGCTGCTTGGGGGCCCCCTGGGGCCCCTTCAGGCCAGCTAGGTCTTTGGGTCCTGGCTCCTTCGCTTTGGGAGCAGTCGCTGGACGTTTGGCATGTTGGCCGGAGAGTGCTTCTCGGGCCGCCAACTGCAACCTGGCAGGTACCTCCCAGGTTCCCGGCCCAACGAAAGCCCCCAGACCCAAATTGAGAGGGGCTGCTTGGGGGCCCCCTGGGGCCCCTTCAGGCCAGCTAGGTCTTTGGGTCCTGGCTCCTTCGCTTTGGGAGCAGTCGCTGGACGTTTGGCATGTTGGCCGGAGAGTGCTTCTCGGGTCGCGACCTGCAACCTGGCAGGTACCTCCCAGGTTCCCGGCCCAACGAAAGCCCCCAGACCCAAATTGAGAGGGGCTGCTTGGGGGCCCCCTGGGGCCCCTTCAGGCCAGCTAGGTCTTTGGGTCCTGGCTCCTTCCGTTTGGGAGCAGTCGCTGGACGTTTGGCATGTTGGCCGGAGAGTGCTTCTCGGGCCGCCAACTGCAACCTGGCAGGTACCTCCCAGGTTCCCGGCCCAACAAAAGCCCCCAGACCCAAATTGAGAGGGGCTGCTTGGGGGACCCCTGGGGCCCCTTCAGGCCAGCTAGGTCTTTGGGTCCTGGCTCCTTCGCTTTGGGAGCAGTCGCTGGACGTTTGGCATGTTGGCCGGAGAGTGCTTCTCGGGCCGCGAACTGCAACCTGGCAGGTACCTCCCAGGTTCCCGGCCCAACGAAAGCCCCCAGACCCAAATTGAGAGGGGCTGCTTGGGGGCCCCCTGGGGCCCCTTCAGGCCAGCTAGGTCTTTGGGTCCTGGCTCCTTCGCTTTGGGAGCAGTCGCTGGACATTTGGCATGTTGGCTGGAGAGTGCTTCTCGGGCCGCGACCTGCAACCTGGCAGGTATCTCCCAGTTTCCCGGCCCAACGAAAGCCCCCAGACCCAAATTGAGAGGGGCTGCTTGGGGGCCCCCTGGGGCCCCTTCAGGCCAGCTAGGTCTTTGGGTCCTGGCTCCTTCGCTTTGGGAGCAGTCACTGGACGTTTGGCATGTTGGCCGGAGAGTGCTTCTCGGGCCGCCAACTGCAACCTGGCAGGTACCTCCCAGGTTCCCGGCCCAACGAAAGCCCCCAGACCCAAATAGAGAGGGGCTGCTTGGGGGCCCCCTGGGGCCCCTTCAGGCCAGCTAGGTCTTTGGGTCCTGGCTCCTTCGGTTTGGGAGCAGTCGCTGGACGTTTGGCATGTTGGCCGGAGAGTGCTTCTCGGGTCGCGACCTGCAACCTGGCAGGTACCTCCCAGGTTCCCGGCCCAACGAAAGCCCCCAGACCCAAATTGAGAGGGGCTGCTTGGGGGCCCCCTGGGGCCCCTTCAGGCCAGCTAGGTCTTTGGGTCCTGGCTCCTTCGCTTTGGGAGCAGTCGCTGGACGTTTGGCATGTTGGCCGGAGAGTGCTTCTCGGGCCGCCAACTGCAACCTGGCAGGTACCTCCCAGGTTCCCGGCCCAACGAAAGCCCCCAGACCCAAATTGAGAGGGGCTGCTTGGGGGCCCCCTGGGGCCCCTTCAGGCCAGATAGGTCTTTGGGTCCTGGCTCCTTCGCTTTGGGAGCAGTCGCTGGACGTTTGGCATGTTGGCCGGAGAGTGCTTCTCGGGCCGCCAACTGCAACCTGGCAGGTACCTCCCAGGTTCCCGGCCCAACGAAAGCCCCCAGACCCAAATTGAGAGGGGCTGCTTGGGGGCACCCTGGGGCCCCTTCAGGCCAGCTAGGTCTTTGGGTCCTGGCTCCTTCGCTTTGGGAGCAGTCGCTGGACGTTTGGCATGTTGGCCGGAGAGTGCTTCTCGGGCCGCCAACTGCAACCTGGCAGGTACCTCCCAGGTTCCCGGCCCAACGAAAGCCCCCAGACCCAAATTGAGAGGGGCTGCTTGGGGGCCCCCTGGGGCCCCTTCAGGCCAGCTAGGTCTTTGGGTCCTGGCTCCTTCGCTTTGGGAGCAGTCGCTGGACGTTTGGCATGTTGGCCGGAGAGTGCTTCTCGGGCCGCGAACTGCAACCTGGCAGGTACCTCCCAGGTTCCCGGCCCAACGAAAGCCCCCAGACCCAAATTGAGAGGGGCTGCTTGGGGTCCCCCTGGGGCCCCTTCAGGCCAGCTAGGTCTTTGGGTCCTGGCTCCTTCGGTTTGGGAGCAGTCGCTGGAAGTTTGGCATGTTGGCCGGAGAGTGCTTCTCGGGCCGCCAACTGCAACCTGGCAGGTACCTCCCAGGTTCCCGGCCCAACGAAAGCCCCCAGACCCAAATTGAGAGGGGCTGCTTTGGGGCCCCCTGGGGCCCCTTCAGGCCAGCTAGGTCTTTGGGTCCTGGCTCCTTCGCTTTGGGAGCAGTCGCTGGACGTTTGGCATGTTGGCCGGAGAGTGCTTCTCGGGCCGCCAACTGCAACCTGGCAGGTACCTCCCAGGTTCCCGGCCCAACTAAAGCCCCCAGACCCAAATTGAGAGGGGCTGCTTGGGGGCCCCCTGGGGCCCCTTCAGGCCAGCTAGGTCTTTGGGTCCTGGCTCCTTCCGTTTGGGAGCAGTCGCTGGACGTTTGGCATGTTGGCCGGAGAGTGCTTCTCGGGCCGCCAACTGCAACCTGGCAGGTACCTCCCAGGTTCCCGGCCCAACGAAAGCCCCCAGACCCAAATTGAGAGGGGCTGCTTGGGGGCCCCCTGGGGCCCCTTCAGGCCAGCTAGGTCTTTGGGTCCTGGCTCCTTCGCTTTGGGAGCAGTCGCTGGACGTTTGGCATGTTGGCCGGAGAGTGCTTCTCGGGCCGCCAACTGCAACCTGGCAGGTACCTCCCAGGTTCCCGGCCCAACGAAAGCCCCCAGACCCAAATTGAGAGGGGCTGCTTGGGGGCCCCCTGGGGCCCCTTCAGGCCAGCTAGGTCTTTGGGTCCTGGCTCCTTCGCTTTGGGAGCAGTCGCTGGACGTTTGGCATGTTGGCCGGAGAGTGCTTCTCGGGCCGCGACCTGCAACCTGGCAGGTACCTCCCAGGTTCCCGGCCCAACGAAAGCCCCCAGACCCAAATTGAGAGGGGCTGCTTGGGGGCCCCCTGGGGCCCCTTCAGGCCAGCTAGGTCTTTGGGTCCTGGCTCCTTCGCTTTGGGAGCAGTCGCTGGACGTTTGGCATGTTGGCCGGAGAGTGCTTCTCGGGCCGCCAACTGCAACCTGGCAGGTACCTCCCAGGTTCCCGGCCCAACGAAAGCCCCCAGACCCAAATTGAGAGGGGCTGCTTGGGGGCCCCCTGGGGCCCCTTCAGGCCAGCTAGGTCTTTGGGTCCTGGCTCCTTCGCTTTGGGAGCAGTCGCTGGACGTTTGGCATGTTGGCCGGAGAGTGCTTCTCGGGCCGCGACCTGCAACCTGGCAGGTACCTCCCAGGTTCCCGGCCCAACGAAAGCCCCCAGACCCAAATTGAGAGGGGCTGCTTGGGGGCCCCCTGGGGCCCCTTCAGGCCAGCTAGGTCTTTGGGTCCTGGCTCCTTCGCTTTGGGAGCAGTCGCTGGACGTTTGGCATGTTGGCCGGAGAGTGCTTCTCGGGCCGCCAACTGCAACCTGGCAGGTACCTCCCAGGTTCCCGGCCCAACGAAAGCCCCCAGACCCAAATTGAGAGGGGCTGCTTGGGGGCCCCCTGGGGCCCCTTCAGGCCAGCTAGGTCTTTGGGTCCTGGCTCCTTCGCTTTGGGAGCAGTCGCTGGACGTTTGGCATGTTGGCCGGAGAGTGCTTCTCGGGCCGCCAACTGCAACCTGGCAGGTACCTCCCAGGTTCCCGGCCCAACGAAAGCCCCCAGACCCAAATTGAGAGGGGCTGCTTGGGGGCCCCCTGGGGCCCCTTCAGGCCAGCTAGGTCTTTGGGTCCTGGCTCCTTCAGTTTGGGAGCAGTCGCTGGACGTTTGGCATGTTGGCCGGAGAGTGCTTCTCGGGCCGCCAACTGCAACCTGGCAGGTACCTCCCAGGTTCCCGGCCCAACGAAAGCCCCCAGACCCAAATTGAGAGGGGCTGCTTGGGGGCCCCCTGGGGCCCCTTCAGGCCAGCTAGGTCTTTGGGTCCTGGCTCCTTCGCTTTGGGAGCAGTCACTGGACGTTTGGCATGTTGGCCGGAGAGTGCTTCTCGGGCCGCCAACTGCAACCTGGCAGGTACCTCCCAGGTTCCCGGCCCAACGAAAGCCCCCAGACCCAAATTGAGAGGGGCTGCTTGGGGGCCCCCTGGGGCCCCTTCAGGCCAGCTAGGTCTTTGGGTCCTGGCTCCTTCGCTTTGGGAGCAGTCGCTGGACGTTTGGCATGTTGGCCGGAGAGTGCTTCTCGGGCCGCCAACTGCAAACTGGCAGGTACCTCCCAGGTTCCCGGCCCAACGAAAGCCCCCAGACCCAAATTGAGAGGGGCTGCTTGGGGGCCCCCTGGGGCCCCTTCAGGCCAGCTAGGTCTTTGGGTCCTGGCTCCTTCGCTTTGGGAGCAGTCGCTGGACGTTTGGCATGTTGGCCGGAGAGTGCTTCTCGGGCCGCCAACTGCAACCTGGCAGGTACCTCCCAGGTTCCCGGCCCAACGAAAGCCCCCAGACCCAAATTGAGAGGGGCTGCTTGGGGGCCCCCTGGGGCCCCTTCAGGCCAGCTAGGTCTTTGGGTCCTGGCTCCTTCGCTTTGGGAGCAGTCGCTGGACGTTTGGCATGTTGGCCGGAGAGTGCTTCTCGGGCCGCCAACTGCAACCTGGCAGGTACCTCCCAGGTTCCCGGCCCAACGAAAGCCCCCAGACCCAAATTGAGAGGGGCTGCTTTGGGGCCCCCTGGGGCCACTTCAGGCCAGCTAGGTCTTTGGGTCCTGGCTCCTTCGCTTTGGGAGCAGTCACTGGACGTTTGGCATGTTGGCCGGAGAGTGCTTCTCGGGCCGCGAACTGCAAACTGGCAGGTACCTCCCAGGTTCCCGGCCCAACGAAAGCCCCCAGACCCAAATTGAGAGGGGCTGCTTGGGGGCCCCCTGGGGCCCCTTCAGGCCAGCTAGGTCTTTGGGTCCTGGCTCCTTCGGTTTGGGAGCAGTCGCTGGACGTTTGGCATGTTGGCCGGAGAGTGCTTCTCGGGCCGCCAACTGCAACCTGGCAGGTACCTCCCAGGTTCCCGACCCAAAGAAAGCCCCCAGACCCAAATTGAGAGGGGCTGCTTGGGGGCCCCCTGGGGCCCCTTCAGGCCAGCTAGGTCTTTGGGTCCTGGCTCCTTCGCTTTGGGAGCAGTCGCTGGACGTTTGGCATGTTGGCCGGAGAGTGCTTCTGGGGCCGCCAACTGCAAACTGGCAGGTACCTCCCAGGTTCCCGGCCCAACGAAAGCCCCCAGACCCAAATTGAGAGGGGCTGCTTGGGGGCCCCCTGGGGCCCCTTCAGGCCAGCTAGGTCTTTGGGTCCTGGCTCCTTCGGTTTGGGAGCAGTCGCTGGACGTTTGGCATGTTGGCCGGAGAGTGCTTCTCGGGCCGCCAACTGCAAACTGGCAGGTACCTCCCAGGTTCCCGGCCCAACGAAAGCCCCCAGACCCAAATTGAGAGGGGCTGCTTTGGGGCCCCCTGGGGCCCCTTCAGGCCAGCTAGGTCTTTGGGTCCTGGCTCCTTCGCTTTGGGAGCAGTCACTGGACGTTTGGCATGTTGGCCGGAGAGTGCTTCTCGGGCCGCCAACTGCAACCTGGCAGGTACCTCCCAGGTTCCCGGCCCAACGAAAGCCCCCAGACCCAAATTGAGAGGGGCTGCTTGGGGGCCCCCTGGGGCCCCTTCAGGCCAGCTAGGTCTTTGGGTCCTGGCTCCTTCGCTTTGGGAGCAGTCGCTGGACGTCTGGCATGTTGGCCGGAGAGTGCTTCTCGGGCCGCCAACTGCAACCTGGCAGGTACCTCCCAGGTTCCCGGCCCAACGAAAGCCCCCAGACCCAAATTGAGAGGGGCTGTTTTGGGGCCCCCTGGGGCCCCTTCAGGCCAGCTAGGTCTTTGGGTCCTGGCTCCTTCGCTTTGGGAGCAGTCACTGGACGTTTGGCATGTTGGCCGGAGAGTGCTTCTCGGGCCGCGAACTGCAAACTGGCAGGTACCTCCCAGGTTCCCGGCCCAACGAAAGCCCCCAGACCCAAATTGAGAGGGGCTGCTTGGGGGCCCCCTGGGGCCCCTTCAGGCCAGATAGGTCTTTGGGTCCTGGCTCCTTCGCTTTGGGAGCAGTCGCTGGACGTTTGGCATGTTGGCCGGAGAGTGCTTCTCGGGCCGCCAACTGCAACCTGGCAGGTACCTCCCAGGTTCCCGGCCCAACGAAAGCCCCCAGACCCAAATAGAGAGGGGCTGCTTGGGGGCCCCCTGGGGCCCCTTCAGGCCAGCTAGGTCTTTGGGTCCTGGCTCCTTCGCTTTGGGAGCAGTCGCTGGACGTTTGGCATGTTGGCCGGAGAGTGCTTCTCGGGCCGCGAAGTGCAACCTGGCAGGTACCTCCCAGGTTCCCGGCCCAACGAAAGCCCCCAGACCCAAATTGAGAGGGGCTGCTTGGGGGCCCCCTGGGGCCCCTTCAGGCCAGCTAGGTCTTTGGGTCCTGGCTCCTTCGCTTTGGGAGCAGTCGCTGGACGTTTGGCATGTTGGCCGGAGAGTGCTTCTCGGGCCGCCAACTGCAACCTGGCAGGTACCTCCCAGGTTCCCGGCCCAACGAAAGCCCCCAGACCCAAATTGAGAGGGGCTGCTTGGGGGCCCCCTGGGGCCCCTTCAGGCCAGCTAGGTCTTTGGGTCCTGGCTCCTTCGCTTTGGGAGCAGTCGCTGGACGTTTGGCATGTTGGCCGGAGAGTGCTTCTCGGGCCGCGAACTGCAACCTGGCAGGTACCTCCCAGGTTCCCGGCCCAACTAAAGCCCCCAGACCCAAATTGAGAGGGGCTGCTTGGGGTCCCCCTGGGGCCCCTTCAGGCCAGCTAGGTCTTTGGGTCCTGGCTCCTTCGGTTTGGGAGCAGTCGCTGGACGTTTGGCATGTTGGCCGGAGAGTGCTTCTCGGGCCGCCAACTGCAACCTGGCAGGTACCTCCCAGGTTCCCGGCCCAACGAAAGCCCCCAGACCCAAATTGAGAGGGGCTGCTTGGGGGCCCCCTGGGGCCCCTTCAGGCCAGCTAGGTCTTTGGGTCCTGGCTCCTTCGCTTTGGGAGCAGTCGCTGGACGTTTGGCATGTTGGCCGGAGAGTGCTTCTCGGGCCGCGAACTGCAAACTGGCAGGTACCTCCCAGGTTCCCGGCCCAACTAAAGCCCCCAGACCCAAATTGAGAGGGGCTGCTTGGGGGCCCCCTGGGGCCCCTTCAGGCCAGCTAGGTCTTTGGGTCCTGGCTCCTTCCGTTTGGGAGCAGTCGCTGGACGTTTGGCATGTTGGCCGGAGAGTGCTTCTCGGGCCGCCAACTGCAACCTGGCAGGTACCTCCCAGGTTCCCGGCCCAACGAAAGCCCCCAGACCCAAATTGAGAGGGGCTGCTTGGGGGCCCCCTGGGGCCCCTTCAGGCCAGCTAGGTCTTTGGGTCCTGGCTCCTTCGCTTTGGGAGCAGTCGCTGGACGTTTGGCATGTTGGCCGGAGAGTGCTTCTCGGGCCGCGACCTGCAACCTGGCAGGTACCTCCCAGGTTCCCGGCCCAACGAAAGCCCCCAGACCCAAATAGAGAGGGGCTGCTTGGGGGCCCCCTGGGGCCCCTTCAGGCCAGCTAGGTCTTTGGGTCCTGGCTCCTTCGCTTTGGGAGCAGTCGCTGGACGTTTGGCATGTTGGCCGGAGAGTGCTTCTCGGGCCGCCAACTGCAACCTGGCAGGTACCTCCCAGGTTCCCGGCCCAACGAAAGCCCCCAGACCCAAATTGAGAGGGGCTGCTTGGGGGCCCCCTGGGGCCCCTTCAGGCCAGCTAGGTCTTTGGGTCCTGGCTCCTTCGCTTTGGGAGCAGTCACTGGACGTTTGGCATGTTGGCCGGAGAGTGCTTCTCGGGCCGCCAACTGCAAACTGGCAGGTACCTCCCAGGTTCCCGGCCCAACGAAAGCCCCCAGACCCAAATTGAGAGGGGCTGCTTGGGGGCCCCCTGGGGCCCCTTCAGGCCAGCTAGGTCTTTGGGTCCTGGCTCCTTCGCTTTGGGAGCAGTCGCTGGACGTTTGGCATGTTGGCCGGAGAGTGCTTCTCGGGCCGCCAACTGCAACCTGGCAGGTACCTCCCAGGTTCCCGGCCCAACGAAAGCCCCCAGACCCAAATTGAGAGGGGCTGCTTGGGGGCCCCCTGGGGCCCCTTCAGGCCAGCTAGGTCTTTGGGTCCTGGCTCCTTCAGTTTGGGAGCAGTCGCTGGACGTTTGGCATGTTGGCCGGAGAGTGCTTCTCGGGCCGCCAACTGCAACCTGGCAGGTACCTCCCAGGTTCCCGGCCCAACGAAAGCCCCCAGACCCAAATTGAGAGGGGCTGCTTGGGGGCCCCCTGGGGCCCCTTCAGGCCAGCTAGGTCTTTGGGTCCTGGCTCCTTCGGTTTGGGAGCAGTCGCTGGACGTTTGGCATGTTGGCCGGAGAGTGCTTCTCGGGCCGCCAACTGCAAACTGGCAGGTACCTCCCAGGTTCCCGGCCCAACGAAAGCCCCCAGACCCAAATTGAGAGGGGCTGCTTGGGGGCCCCCTGGGGCCCCTTCAGGCCAGCTAGGTCTTTGGGTCCTGGCTCCTTCCGTTTGGGAGCAGTCGCTGGACGTTTGGCATGTTGGCCGGAGAGTGCTTCTCGGGCCGCGACCTGCAACCTGGCAGGTACCTCCCAGGTTCCCGGCCCAACGAAAGCCCCCAGACCCAAATTGAGAGGGGCTGCTTGGGGGCCCCCTGGGGCCCCTTCAGGCCAGCTAGGTCTTTGGGTCCTGGCTCCTTCGCTTTGGGAGCAGTCGCTGGACGTTTGGCATGTTGGCCGGAGAGTGCTTCTCGGGCCGCCAACTGCAACCTGGCAGGTACCTCCCAGGTTCCCGGCCCAACGAAAGCCCCCAGACCCAAATTGAGAGGGGCTGCTTTGGGGCCCCCTGGGGCCACTTCAGGCCAGCTAGGTCTTTGGGTCCTGGCTCCTTCGCTTTGGGAGCAGTCACTGGACGTTTGGCATGTTGGCCGGAGAGTGCTTCTCGGGCCGCG
The DNA here is from genome assembly GCF_964237585.1 of Gallinula chloropus. Classification (NCBI taxonomy): domain Eukaryota; kingdom Metazoa; phylum Chordata; class Aves; order Gruiformes; family Rallidae; genus Gallinula; species Gallinula chloropus. The sequence goes on along the minus strand of NW_028168578.1, from coordinate 472,341 downwards.
AACTGCAAACTGGCAGGTACCTCCCAGGTTCCCGGCCCAACGAAAGCCCCCAGACCCAAATAGAGAGGGGCTGCTTGGGGGCCCCCTGGGGCCCCTTCAGGCCAGCTAGGTCTTTGGGTCCTGGCTCCTTCGCTTTGGGAGCAGTCGCTGGACGTTTGGCATGTTGGCCGGAGAGTGCTTCTCGGGCCGCCAACTGCAACCTGGCAGGTACCTCCCAGGTTCCCGACCCAAAGAAAGCCCCCAGACCCAAATAGAGAGGGGCTGCTTGGGGGCCCCCTGGGGCCCCTTCAGGCCAGCTAGGTCTTTGGGTCCTGGCTCCTTCGGTTTGGGAGCAGTCGCTGGACGTTTGGCATGTTGGCCGGAGAGTGCTTCTGGGGCCGCGAACTGCAAACTGGCAGGTACCTCCCAGGTTCCCGGCCCAACGAAAGCCCCCAGACCCAAATTGAGAGGGGCTGCTTGGGGGCCCCCTGGGGCCCCTTCAGGCCAGCTAGGTCTTTGGGTCCTGGCTCCTTCGGTTTGGGAGCAGTCGCTGGACGTTTGGCATGTTGGCCGGAGAGTGCTTCTCGGGCCGCCAACTGCAACCTGGCAGGTACCTCCCAGGTTCCCGGCCCAACGAAAGCCCCCAGACCCAAATTGAGAGGGGCTGCTTGGGGGCCCCCTGGGGCCCCTTCAGGCCAGCTAGGTCTTTGGGTCCTGGCTCCTTCGCTTTGGGAGCAGTCACTGGACGTTTGGCATGTTGGCCGGAGAGTGCTTCTCGGGCCGCGACCTGCAACCTGGCAGGTACCTCCCAGGTTCCCGGCCCAACGAAAGCCCCCAGACCCAAATTGAGAGGGGCTGCTTGGGGGCCCCCTGGGGCCCCTTCAGGCCAGCTAGGTCTTTGGGTCCTGGCTCCTTCGCTTTGGGAGCAGTCGCTGGACGTCTGGCATGTTGGCCGGAGAGTGCTTCTCGGGCCGCGACCTGCAACCTGGCAGGTACCTCCCAGGTTCCCGGCCCAACGAAAGCCCCCAGACCCAAATTGAGAGGGGCTGCTTGGGGGCCCCCTGGGGCCCCTTCAGGCCAGCTAGGTCTTTGGGTCCTGCCTCCTTCGCTTTGGGAGCAGTCACTGGACGTTTGGCATGTTGGCCGGAGAGTGCTTCTCGGGCCGCCAACTGCAACCTGGCAGGTACCTCCCAGGTTCCCGGCCCAACGAAAGCCCCCAGACCCAAATAGAGAGGGGCTGCTTGGGGGCCCCCTTGGGCCCCTTCAGGCCAGCTAGGTCTTTGGGTCCTGGCTCCTTCGCTTTGGGAGCAGTCGCTGGACGTTTGGCATGTTGGCCGGAGAGTGCTTCTCGGGCCGCGAACTGCAACCTGGCAGGTACCTCCCAGGTTCCCGGCCCAACGAAAGCCCCCAGACCCAAATTGAGAGGGGCTGCTTGGGGGCCCCCTGGGGCCCCTTCAGGCCAGCTAGGTCTTTGGGTCCTGGCTCCTTCGCTTTGGGAGCAGTCGCTGGACGTTTGGCATGTTGGCCGGAGAGTGCTTCTCGGGCCGCCAACTGCAACCTGGCAGGTACCTCCCAGGTTCCCGGCCCAACGAAAGCCCCCAGACCCAAATTGAGAGGGGCTGCTTGGGGGCCCCCTGGGGCCCCTTCAGGCCAGCTAGGTCTTTGGGTCCTGGCTCCTTCGCTTTGGGAGCAGTCGCTGGACGTTTGGCATGTTGGCCGGAGAGTGCTTCTCGGGCCGCGACCTACAACCTGGCAGGTACCTCCCAGGTTCCCGGCCCAACGAAAGCCCCCAGACCCAAATTGAGAGGGGCTGCTTGGGGGCCCCCTGGGGCCCCTTCAGGCCAGCTAGGTCTTTGGGTCCTGCCTCCTTCGCTTTGGGAGCAGTCGCTGGACGTTTGGCATGTTGGCCGGAGAGTGCTTCTCGGGCCGCCAACTGCAACCTGGCAGGTACCTCCCAGGTTCCCGGCCCAACGAAAGCCCCCAGACCCAAATAGAGAGGGGCTGCTTGGGGGCCCCCTGGGGCCCCTTCAGGCCAGCTAGGTCTTTGGGTCCTGGCTCCTTCGCTTTGGGAGCAGTCGCTGGACATTTGGCATGTTGACCGGAGAGTGCTTCTCGTTCCGCGACCTGCAACCTGGCAGGTACCTCCCAGGTTCCCGGCCCAACGAAAGCCCCCAGACCCAAATTGAGAGGGGCTGCTTGGGGGCCCCCTGGGGCCCCTTCAGGCCAGCCGTGTATTTGGGTCCTGTCTCCTTCGCTTTGGGAGCAGTCGCTGGACGTTTGGCATGTTGGCCGGAGAGTGCTTCTCGGGCCGCGAACTGCAACCTTGCAGGTACCTCCCAGGTTCCCGGCCCAACGAAAGCCCCCAGACCCAAATTGAGAGGGGCTGCTTGGGGGCCCCCTGGGGCCCCTTCAGGCCAGCTAGGTCTTTGGGTCCTGGCTCCTTCGCTTTGGGAGCAGTCGCTGGACGTTTGGCATGTTGGCCGGAGAGTGCTTCTCGGGCCGCGACCTGCAACCTGGCAGGTACCTCCCAGGTTACCGGCCCAACGAAAGCCCCCAGACCCAAATTGAGAGGGGCTGCTTGGGGGCCCCCTGGGGCCCCTTCAGGCCAGATAGGTCTTTGGGTCCTGGCTCCTTCGCTTTGGGAGCAGTCGCTGGACGTTTGGCATGTTGGCCGGAGAGTGCTTCTCGGGCCGCCAACTGCAACCTGGCAGGTACCTCCCAGGTTCCCGGCCCAACGAAAGCCCCCAGACCCAAATAGAGAGGGGCTGCTTGGGGGCCCCCTGGGGCCCCTTCAGGCCAGCTAGGTCTTTGGGTCCTGTCTCCTTCGCTTTGGGAGCAGTCGCTGGACGTTTGGCATGTTGGCCGGAGAGTGCTTCTCGGGCCGCGACCTGCAACCTGGCAGGTACCTCCCAGGTTCCCGGCCCAACGAAAGCCCCCAGACCCAAATTGAGAGGGGCTGCTTGGGGGCCCCCTGGGGCCCCTTCAGGCCAGATAGGTCTTTGGGTCCTGGCTCCTTCCGTTTGGGAGCAGTCGCTGGACGTTTGGCATGTTGGCCGGAGAGTGCTTCTCGGGCCGCCAACTGCAACCTGGCAGGTACCTCCCAGGTTCCCGGCCCAACCAAAGTCCCCAGACCCAAATTGAGAGGGGCTGCTTGGGGGCCCCCTGGGGCCCCTTCAGGCCAGCTAGGTCTTTGGGTCCTGGCTCCTTCGCTTTGGGAGCAGTCGCTGGACGTTTGGCATGTTGGCCGTAGAGTGCTTCTCGGGCCGCGACCTGCAACCTGGCAGGTACCTCCCAGGTTCCCGGCCCAACGAAAGCCCCCAGACCCAAATTGAGAGGGGCTGCTTGGGGGCCCCCTGGGGCCCCTTCAGGCCAGCTAGGTCTTTGGGTCCTGGCTCCTTCGGTTTGGGAGCAGTCGCTGGACGTTTGGCATGTCGGCGGGAGAGTGCTTCTCGGGCCGCCAACTGCAACCTGGCAGGTACCTCCCAGGTTCCCGACCCAACGAAAGCCCCCAGACCCAAATTGAGAGGGGCTGCTTTGGGGCCCCCTGGGGCCACTTCAGGCCAGCTAGGTCTTTGGGTACTGGCTCCTTCGCTTTGGGAGCAGTCACTGGACGTTTGGCATGTTGGCCGGAGAGTGCTTCTCGGGCCGCGAACTGCAACCTGGCAGGTACCTCCCAGGTTCCCGGCCCAACGAAAGCCCCCAGACCCAAATTGAGAGGGGCTGCTTGGGGGCCCCCTGGGGCCCCTTCAGGCCAGCTAGGTCTTTGGGTCCTGGCTCCTTCCGTTTGGGAGCAGTCGCTGGACGTTTGGCATGTCGGCGGGAGAGTGCTTCTCGGGCCGCCAACTGCAACCTGGCAGGTACCTCCCAGGTTCCCGACCCAACGAAAGCCCCCAGACCCAAATAGAGAGGGGCTGCTTGGGGGCCCCCTGAGGCCCCTTCAGGCCAGCTAGGTCTTTGGGTCCTGGCTCCTTCGGTTTGGGAGCAGTCGCTGGACGTTTGGCATGTTGGCCGGAGAGTGCTTCTCGGGCCGCCAACTGCAACCTGGCAGGTACCTCCCAGGTTCCCGGCCCAACGAAAGCCCCCAGACCCAAATTGAGAGGGGCTGCTTGGGGGCCCCCTGGGGCCCCTTCAGGCCAGCTAGGTCTTTGGGTCCTGGCTCCTTCGCTTTGGGAGCAGTCGCTGGACGTTTGGCATGTTGGCCGGAGAGTGCTTCTCGGGCCGCGACCTGCAACCTGGCAGGTACCTCCCAGGTTCCCGGCCCAACGAAAGCCCCCAGACCCAAATAGAGAGGGGCTGCTTGGGGGCCCCCTGGGGCCCCTTCAGGCCAGCTAGGTCTTTGGGTCCTGGCTCCTTCGGTTTGGGAGCAGTCGCTGGACGTTTGGCATGTTGGCCGGAGAGTGCTTCTCGGGCCGCCAACTGCAACCTGGCAGGTACCTCCCAGGTTCCCGACCCAACGAAAGCCCCCAGACCCAAATAGAGAGGGGCTGCTTGGGGGCCCCCTGGGGCCCCTTCAGGCCAGCTAGGTCTTTGGGTCCTGGCTCCTTCGGTTTGGGAGCAGTCGCTGGACGTTTGGCATGTTGGCCGGAGAGTGCTTCTGGGGCCGCGAACTGCAAACTGGCAGGTACCTCCCAGGTTCCCGGCCCAACGAAAGCCCCCAGACCCAAATTGAGAGGGGCTGCTTGGGGGCCCCCTGGGGCCCCTTCAGGCCAGCTAGGTCTTTGGGTCCTGGCTCCTTCCGTTTGGGAGCAGTCGCTGGACGTTTGGCATGTTGGCCGGAGAGTGCTTCTCGGGCCGCCAACTGCAACCTGGCAGGTACCTCCCAGGTTCCCGGCCCAACGAAAGCCCCCAGACCCAAATTGAGAGGGGCTGCTTGGGGGCCCCCTGGGGCCCCTTCAGGCCAGCTAGGTCTTTGGGTCCTGGCTCCTTCGCTTTGGGAGCAGTCACTGGACGTTTGGCATGTTGGCCGGAGAGTGCTTCTCGGGCCGCGACCTGCAACCTGGCAGGTACCTCCCAGGTTCCCGGCCCAACGAAAGCCCCCAGACCCAAATTGAGAGGGGCTGCTTGGGGGCCCCCTGGGGCCCCTTCAGGCCAGCTAGGTCTTTGGGTCCTGGCTCCTTCGCTTTGGGAGCAGTCGCTGGACGTCTGGCATGTTGGCCGGAGAGTGCTTCTCGGGCCGCCAACTGCAACCTGGCAGGTACCTCCCAGGTTCCCGGCCCAACGAAAGCCCCCAGACCCAAATTGAGAGGGGCTGTTTTGGGGCCCCCTGGGGCCCCTTCAGGCCAGCTAGGTCTTTGGGTCCTGGCTCCTTCGCTTTGGGAGCAGTCACTGGACGTTTGGCATGTTGGCCGGAGAGTGCTTCTCGGGCCGCCAACTGCAAACTGGCAGGTACCTCCCAGGTTCCCGGCCCAACGAAAGCCCCCAGACCCAAATTGAGAGGGGCTGCTTGGGGGCCCCCTGGGGCCCCTTCAGGCCAGCTAGGTCTTTGGGTCCTGGCTCCTTCGCTTTGGGAGCAGTCGCTGGACGTTTGGCATGTTGGCCGGAGAGTGCTTCTCGGGCCGCCAACTGCAACCTGGCAGGTACCTCCCAGGTTCCCGGCCCAACGAAAGCCCCCAGACCCAAATTGAGAGGGGCTGCTTGGGGGCCCCCTGGGGCCCCTTCAGGCCAGCTAGGTCTTTGGGTCCTGGCTCCTTCGCTTTGGGAGCAGTCGCTGGACGTTTGGCATGTTGGCCGGAGAGTGCTTCTCGGGCCGCCAACTGCAACCTGGCAGGTACCTCCCAGGTTCCCGGCCCAACGAAAGCCCCCAGACCCAAATTGAGAGGGGCTGCTTGGGGGCCCCCTGGGGCCCCTTCAGGCCAGCTAGGTCTTTGGGTCCTGGCTCCTTCGGTTTGGGAGCAGTCGCTGGACGTTTGGCATGTTGGCCGGAGAGTGCTTCTCGGGCCGCCAACTGCAACCTGGCAGGTACCTCCCAGGTTCCCGGCCCAACGAAAGCCCCCAGACCCAAATTGAGAGGGGCTGCTTGGGGGCCCCCTGGGGCCCCTTCAGGCCAGCTAGGTCTTTGGGTCCTGGCTCCTTCGCTTTGGGAGCAGTCGCTGGACGTTTGGCATGTTGGCCGGAGAGTGCTTCTCGGGCCGCGACCTGCAACCTGGCAGGTACCTCCCAGGTTCCCGGCCCAACGAAAGCCCCCAGACCCAAATTGAGAGGGGCTGCTTGGGGGCCCCCTGGGGCCCCTTCAGGCCAGCTAGGTCTTTGGGTCCTGGCTCCTTCGCTTTGGGAGCAGTCGCTGGACGTCTGGCATGTTGGCCGGAGAGTGCTTCTCGGGCCGCCAACTGCAACCTGGCAGGTACCTCCCAGGTTCCCGGCCCAACGAAAGCCCCCAGACCCAAATTGAGAGGGGCTGTTTTGGGGCCCCCTGGGGCCCCTTCAGGCCAGCTAGGTCTTTGGGTCCTGGCTCCTTCGCTTTGGGAGCAGTCACTGGACGTTTGGCATGTTGGCCGGAGAGTGCTTCTCGGGCCGCCAACTGCAAACTGGCAGGTACCTCCCAGGTTCCCGGCCCAACGAAAGCCCCCAGACCCAAATTGAGAGGGGCTGCTTGGGGGCCCCCTGGGGCCCCTTCAGGCCAGCTAGGTCTTTGGGTCCTGGCTCCTTCGCTTTGGGAGCAGTCGCTGGACGTTTGGCATGTTGGCCGGAGAGTGCTTCTCGGGCCGCCAACTGCAACCTGGCAGGTACCTCCCAGGTTCCCGGCCCAACGAAAGCCCCCAGACCCAAATTGAGAGGGGCTGTTTTGGGGCCCCCTGGGGCCCCTTCAGGCCAGCTAGGTCTTTGGGTCCTGGCTCCTTCGCTTTGGGAGCAGTCACTGGACGTTTGGCATGTTGGCCGGAGAGTGCTTCTCGGGCCGCCAACTGCAAACTGGCAGGTACCTCCCAGGTTCCCGGCCCAACGAAAGCCCCCAGACCCAAATTGAGAGGGGCTGCTTGGGGGCCCCCTGGGGCCCCTTCAGGCCAGCTAGGTCTTTGGGTCCTGGCTCCTTCGCTTTGGGAGCAGTCGCTGGACGTTTGGCATGTTGGCCGGAGAGTGCTTCTCGGGCCGCCAACTGCAACCTGGCAGGTACCTCCCAGGTTCCCGGCCCAACGAAAGCCCCCAGACCCAAATAGAGAGGGGCTGCTTGGGGGCCCCCTGGGGCCCCTTCAGGCCAGCTAGGTCTTTGGGTCCTGGCTCCTTCGCTTTGGGAGCAGTCGCTGGACGTTTGGCATGTCGGCGGGAGAGTGCTTCTCGGGCCGCCAACTGCAACCTGGCAGGTACCTCCCAGGTTCCCGACCCAACGAAAGCCCCCAGACCCAAATAGAGAGGGGCTGCTTGGGGGCCCCCTGGGGCCCCTTCAGGCCAGCTAGGTCTTTGGGTCCTGGCTCCTTCGCTTTGGGAGCAGTCGCTGGACGTTTGGCATGTTGGCCGGAGAGTGCTTCTCGGGCCGCCAACTGCAACCTGGCAGGTACCTCCCAGGTTCCCGGCTCAACGAAAGCCCCCAGACCCAAATTGAGAGGGGCTGCTTGGGGGCCCCCTGGGGCCCCTTCAGGCCAGCTAGGTCTTTGGGTCCTGGCTCCTTCGCTTTGGGAGCAGTCGCTGGACGTTTGGCATGTTGGCCGGAGAGTGCTTCTCGGGCCGCCAACTGCAACCTGGCAGGTACCTCCCAGGTTCCCGGCCCAACGAAAGCCCCCAGACCCAAATTGAGAGGGGCTGCTTTGGGGCCCCCTGGGGCCCCTTCAGGCCAGCTAGGTCTTTGGGTCCTGGCTCCTTCGCTTTGGGAGCAGTCACTGGACGTTTGGCATGTTGGCCGGAGAGTGCTTCTCGGGCCGCCAACTGCAAACTGGCAGGTACCTCCCAGGTTCCCGGCCCAACGAAAGCCCCCAGACCCAAATTGAGAGGGGCTGCTTGGGGGCCCCCTGGGGCCCCTTCAGGCCAGATAGGTCTTTGGGTCCTGGCTCCTTCGCTTTGGGAGCAGTCGCTGGACGTTTGGCATGTTGGCCGGAGAGTGCTTCTCGGGCCGCCAACTGCAACCTGGCAGGTACCTCCCAGGTTCCCGGCCCAACTAAAGCCCCCAGACCCAAATTGAGAGGGGCTGCTTGGGGGCCCCCTGGGGCCCCTTCAGGCCAGCTAGGTCTTTGGGTCCTGGCTCCTTCGCTTTGGGAGCAGTCGCTGGACGTTTGGCATGTTGGCCGGAGAGTGCTTCTCGGGCCGCGACCTGCAACCTGGCAGGTACCTCCCAGGTTCCCGGCCCAACGGAAGCCCCCAGACCCAAATAGAGAGGGGCTGCTTGGGGGCCCCCTGGGGCCCCTTCAGGCCAGCTAGGTCTTTGGGTCCTGGCTCCTTCGCTTTGGGAGCAGTCGCTGGACGTTTGGCATGTTGGCCGGAGAGTGCTTCTCGGGCCGCCAACTGCAACCTTGCAGGTACCTCCCAGGTTCCCGGCCCAACGAAAGCCCCCAGACCCAAATTGAGAGGGGCTGCTTGGGGGCCCCCTGGGGCCCCTTCAGGCCAGCTAGGTCTTTGGGTCCTGGCTCCTTCGCTTTGGGAGCAGTCGCTGGACGTTTGGCATGTTGGCCGGAGAGTGCTTCTCGGGCCGCCAACTGCAACCTGGCAGGTACCTCCCAGGTTCCCGGCCCAACGAAAGCCCCCAGACCCAAATTGAGAGGGGCTGCTTGGGGGCCCCCTGGGGCCCCTTCAGGCCAGCTAGGTCTTTGGGTCCTGCCTCCTTCGGTTTGGGAGCAGTCGCTGGACGTTTGGCATGTTGGCCGGAGAGTGCTTCTCAGGCCGCGACCTGCAACCTGGCAGGTACCTCCCAGGTTCCCGGCCCAACGAAAGCCCCCAGACCCAAATTGAGAGGGGCTGCTTGGGGGCCCCCTGGGGCCCCTTCAGGCCAGCTAGGTCTTTGGGTCCTGGCTCCTTCGCTTTGGGAGCAGTCACTGGACGTTTGGCATGTTGGCCGGAGAGTGCTTCTCGGGCCGCCAACTGCAACCTGGCAGGTACCTCCCAGGTTCCCGGCCCAACGAAAGCCCCCAGACCCAAATTGAGAGGGGCTGCTTGGGGGCCCCCTGGGGCCCCTTCAGGCCAGCTAGGTCTTTGGGTCCTGGCTCCTTCGCTTTGGGAGCAGTCGCTGGAAGTTTGGCATGTTGGCCGGAGAGTGCTTCTCGGGCCGCCAACTGCAACCTGGCAGGTACCTCCCAGGTTCCCGGCCCAACGAAAGCCCCCAGACCCAAATAGAGAGCGGCTGCTTGGGGGCCCCCTGGGGCCCCTTCAGGCCAGCTAGGTCTTTGGGTCCTGGCTCCTTCAGTTTGGGAGCAGTCGCTGGACGTTTGGCATGTTGGCCGGAGAGTGCTTCTCGGGCCGCCAACTGCAACCTGGCAGGTACCTCCCAGGTTCCCGGCCCAACGAAAGCCCCCAGACCCAAATAGAGAGGGGCTGCTTGGGGGCCCCCTGGGGCCCCTTCAGGCCAGCTAGGTCTTTGGGTCCTGGCTCCTTCGGTTTGGGAGCAGTCGCTGGAAGTTTGGCATGTTGGCCGGAGAGTGCTTCTCGGGCCGCCAACTGCAACCTTGCAGGTACCTCCCAGGTTCCCGGCCCAACGAAAGCCCCCAGACCCAAATTGAGAGGGGCTGCTTGGGGGCCCCCTGGGGCCCCTTCAGGCCAGCTAGGTCTTTGGGTCCTGCCTCCTTCGGTTTGGGAGCAGTCGCTGGACGTTTGGCATGTTGGCCGGAGAGTGCTTCTCGGGCCGCGACCTGCAACCTGGCAGGTACCTCCCAGGTTCCCGGCCCAACGAAAGCCCCCAGACCCAAATTGAGAGGGGCTGCTTGGGGGCCCCCTGGGGCCCCTTCAGGCCAGCTAGGTCTTTGGGTCCTGCTCCTTCGGTTTGGGAGCAGTCGCTGGACGTTTGGCATGTTGGCCGGAGAGTGCTTCTCGGGCCGCCAACTGCAACCTGGCAGGTACCTCCCAGGTTCCCGGCCCAACGAAAGCCCCCAGACCCAAATTGAGAGGGGCTGCTTTGGGGCCCCCTGGGGCCACTTCAGGCCAGCTAGGTCTTTGGGTCCTGGCTCCTTCGCTTTGGGAGCAGTCACTGGACGTTTGGCATGTTGGCCGGAGAGTGCTTCTCGGGCCGCCAACTGCAACCTGGCAGGTACCTCCCAGGTTCCCGGCCCAAGGAAAGCCCCCAGACCCAAATTGAGAGGGGCTGCTTGGGGGCCCCCTGGGGCCCCTTCAGGCCAGCTAGGTCTTTGGGTCCTGGCTCCTTCGCTTTGGGAGCAGTCGCTGGACGTTTGGCATGTTGGCCGGAGAGTGCTTCTCGGGCCGCCAACTGCAACCTGGCAGGTACCTCCCTGGTTCCCGACCCAACGAAAGCCCCCAGACCCAAATAGAGAGGGGCTGCTTGGGGGCCCCCTGGGGCCCCTTCAGGCCAGCTAGGTCTTTGGGTCCTGGCTCCTTCGCTTTGGGAGCAGTCGCTGGACGTTTGGCATGTTGGCCGGAGAGTGCTTCTCGGGCCGCCAACTGCAACCTGGCAGGTACCTCCCAGGTTCCCGGCCCAACGAAAGCCCCCAGACCCAAATAGAGAGGGGCTGCTTGGGGGCCCCCTGGGCCACTTCAGGCCAGCTAGGTCTTTGGGTCCTGGCTCCTTCGCTTTGGGAGCAGTCACTGGAAGTTTGGCATGTTGGCCGGAGAGTGCTTCTCGGGCCGCGAACTGCAAACTGGCAGGTACCTCCCAGGTTCCCGGCCCAACGAAAGCCCCCAGACCCAAATTGAGAGGGGCTGCTTGGGGGCCCCCTGGGGCCCCTTCAGGCCAGATAGGTCTTTGGGTCCTGGCTCCTTCGCTTTGGGAGCAGTCGCTGGACGTTTGGCATGTTGGCCGGAGAGTGCTTCTCGGGCCGCCAACTGCAACCTGGCAGGTACCTCCCTGGTTCCCGACCCAACGAAAGCCCCCAGACCCAAATAGAGAGGGGCTGCTTGGGGGCCCCCTGGGGCCCCTTCAGGCCAGCTAGGTCTTTGGGTCCTGGCTCCTTCGGTTTGGGAGCAGTCGCTGGACGTTTGGCATGTTGGCCGGAGAGTGCTTCTCGGGCCGCCAACTGCAACCTGGCAGGTACCTCCCAGGTTCCCGGCCCAACGAAAGCCCCCAGACCCAAATTGAGAGGGGCTGCTTGGGGGCCCCCTGGGGCCCCTTCAGGCCAGCTAGGTCTTTGGGTCCTGGCTCCTTCGCTTTGGGAGCAGTCACTGGACGTTTGGCATGTTGGCCGGAGAGTGCTTCTCGGGCCGCGACCTGCAAACTGGCAGGTACCTCCTAGGTTCCCGGCCCAACGAAAGCCCCCAGACCCAAATTGAGAGGGGCTGCTTGGGGGCCCCCTGGGGCCCCTTCAGGCCAGCTAGGTCTTTGGGTCCTGGCTCCTTCGCTTTGGGAGCAGTCGCTGGACGTTTGGCATGTTGGCCGGAGAGTGCTTCTCGGGCCGCCAACTGCAACCTGGCAGGTACCTCCCAGGTTCCCGGCCCAACGAAAGCCCCCAGACCCAAATTGAGAGGGGCTGCTTGGGGGCCCCCTGGGGCCCCTTCAGGCCAGCTAGGTCTTTGGGTCCTGGCTCCTTCGCTTTGGGAGCAGTCGCTGGACGTTTGGCATGTTGGCCGGAGAGTGCTTCTCGGGCCGCGATCTGCAACCTGGCAGGTACCTCCCAGGTTCCCGGCCCAACGAAAGCCCCCAGACCCAAATTGAGAGGGGCTGCTTGGGGGCCCCCTGGGGCCCCTTCAGGCCAGCTAGGTCTTTGGGTCCTGGCTCCTTCGCTTTGGGAGCAGTCGCTGGAAGTTTGGCATGTTGGCCGGAGAGTGCTTCTCGGGCCGCCAACTGCAACCTGGCAGGTACCTCCCAGGTTCCCGGCCCAACGAAAGTCCCCAGACCCAAATTGAGAGGGGCTGCTTTGGGGCCCCCTGGGGCCCCTTCAGGCCAGCTAGGTCTTTGGGTCCTGGCTCCTTCGCTTTGGGAGCAGTCGCTGGACGTTTGGCATGTTGGCCGGAGAGTGTTTCTCGGGCCGCCAACTGCAACCTGGCAGGTACCTCCCAGGTTCCCGGCCCAACGAAAGCCCCCAGACCCAAATAGATAGGGGCTGCTTGGGGGAACCCTGGGGCCCCTTCAGGCCAGCTAGGTCTTTGGGTCCTGGCTCCTTCGCTTTGGGAGCAGTCGCTGGAAGTTTGGCATGTTGGCCGGAGAGTGCTTCTCGGGCCGCCAACTGCAACCTGGCAGGTACCTCCCAGGTTCCCGGCCCAACGAAAGCCCCCAGACCCAAATTGAGAGGGGCTGCTTGGGGGCCCCCTGGGGCCCCTTCAGGCCAGCTAGGTCTTTGGGTCCTGGCTCCTTCGCTTTGGGAGCAGTCGCTGGACGTTTGGCATGTTGGCCGGAGAGTGCTTCTCGGGCCGCCAACTGCAACCTGGCAGGTACCTCCCAGGTTCCCAGCCCAACGAAAGCCCCCAGACCCAAATTGAGAGGGGCTGCTTGGGGGCACCCTGGGGCCCCTTCAGGCCAGCTAGGTCTTTGGGTCCTGGCTCCTTCGCTTTGGGAGCAGTCGCTGGACGTTTGGCATGTTGGCCGGAGAGTGCTTCTCGGGCCGCCAACTGCAACCTGGCAGGTACCTCCCAGGTTCCCGGCCCAACGAAAGCCCCCAGACCCAAATTGAGAGGGGCTGCTTGGGGGCCCCCTGGGGCCCCTTCAGGCCAGCTAGGTCTTTGGGTCCTGGCTCCTTCGCTTTGGGAGCAGTCGCTGGACGTTTGGCATGTTGGCCGGAGAGTGCTTCTCGGGCCGCCAACTGCAACCTGGCAGGTACCTCCCAGGTTCCCGGCCCAACGAAAGCCCCCAGACCCAAATTGAGAGGGGCTGCTTGGGGGCCCCCTGGGGCCCCTTCAGGCCAGCTAGGTCTTTGGGTCCTGGCTCCTTCGCTTTGGGAGCAGTCGCTGGACGTTTGGCATGTTGGCCGGAGAGTGCTTCTCGGGCCGCCAACTGCAACCTGGCAGGTACCTCCCAGGTTCCCGGCCCAACGAAAGCCCCCAGACCCAAATTGAGAGGGGCTGCTTTGGGGCCCCCTGGGGCCACTTCAGGCCAGCTAGGTCTTTGGGTCCTGGCTCCTTCGCTTTGGGAGCAGTCGCTGGACGTTTGGCATGTTGGCCGGAGAGTGCTTCTCGGGCCGCCAACTGCAACCTGGCAGGTACCTCCCAGGTTCCCGGCCCAACGAAAGCCCCCAGACCCAAATTGAGAGGGGCTGCTTGGGGGCCCCCTGGGGCCCCTTCAGGCCAGCTAGGTCTTTGGGTCCTGGCTCCTTCGGTTTGGGAGCAGTCGCTGGAAGTTTGGCATGTTGGCCGGAGAGTGCTTCTCGGGCCGCGACCTGCAACCTGGCAGGTACCTCCCAGGTTCCCGGCCCAACGAAAGCCCCCAGACCCAAATTGAGAGGGGCTGCTTGGGGGCCCCCTGGGGCCCCTTCAGGCCAGCTAGGTCTTTGGGTCCTGGCTCCTTCGCTTTGGGAGCAGTCGCTGGACGTTTGGCATGTTGGCCGGAGAGTGCTTCTCGGGCCGCCAACTGCAACCTGGCAGGTACCTCCCAGGTTCCCGGCCCAACGAAAGCCCCCAGACCCAAATTGAGAGGGGCTGCTTGGGGGCCCCCTGGGGCCCCTTCAGGCCAGCTAGGTCTTTGGGTCCTGGCTCCTTCGCTTTGGGAGCAGTCGCTGGACGTTTGGCATGTTGGCCGGAGAGTGCTTCTCGGGCCGCCAACTGCAACCTGGCAGGTACCTCCCAGGTTCCCGGCCCAACGAAAGCCCCCAGACCCAAATTGAGAGGGGCTGCTTGGGGGCCCCCTGGGGCCCCTTCAGGCCAGCTAGGTCTTTGGGTCCTGGCTCCTTCGGTTTGGGAGCAGTCGCTGGACGTTTGGCATGTTGGCCGGAGAGTGCTTCTCGGGCCGCGACCTGCAACCTGGCAGGTACCTCCCAGGTTCCCGGCCCAACGAAAGCCCCCAGACCCAAATTGAGAGGGGCTGCTTGGGGGCCCCCTGGGGCCCCTTCAGGCCAGCTAGGTCTTTGGGTCCTGGCTCCTTCGCTTTGGGAGCAGTCGCTGGACGTTTGGCATGTTGGCCGGAGAGTGCTTCTCGGGCCGCCAACTGCAAACTGGCAGGTACCTCCCAGTTTCCCGGCCCAACGAAAGCCCCCAGACCCAAATTGAGAGGGGCTGCTTGGGGGCCCCCTGGGGCCCCTTCAGGCCAGCTAGGTCTTTGGGTCCTGGCTCCTTCCGTTTGGGAGCAGTCGCTGGACGTTTGGCAAGTTGGCCGGAGAGTGCTTCTCGGGCCGCCAACTGCAACCTGGCAGGTACCTCCCAGGTTCCCGGCCCAACGAAAGCCCCCAGACCCAAATTGAGAGGGGCTGCTTGGGGGCCCCCTGGGGCCCCTTCAGGCCAGCTAGGTCTTTGGGTCCTGGCTCCTTCGCTTTGGGAGCAGTCGCTGGACGTTTGGCATGTTGGCCGGAGAGTGCTTCTCGGGCCGCCAACTGCAACCTGGCAGGTACCTCCCAGGTTCCCGGCCCAACAAAAGCCCCCAGACCCAAATTGAGAGGGGCTGCTTGGGGGCCCCCTGGGGCCCCTTCAGGCCAGCTAGGTCTTTGGGTCCTGGCTCCTTCGCTTTGGGAGCAGTCGCTGGACGTTTGGCATGTTGGCCGGAGAGTGCTTCTCGGGCCGCCAACTGCAACCTGGCAGGTACCTCCCAGGTTCCCGGCCCAACGAAAGCCCCCAGACCCAAATTGAGAGGGGCTGCTTGGGGGCCCCCTGGGGCCCCTTCAGGCCAGCTAGGTCTTTGGGTCCTGGCTCCTTCGCTTTGGGAGCAGTCTCTGGACGTTTGGCATGATGGCCGGAGAGTGCTTCTCGGGCCGCGACCTGCAACCTGGAGGTACCTCCCAGGTTCCCGGCCCAACGAAAGCCCCCAGACCCAAATTGAGAGGGGCTGCTTGGGGGCCCCCTGGGGCCCCTTCAGGCCAGCTAGGTCTTTGGGTCCTGGCTCCTTCGCTTTGGGAGCAGTCGCTGGACGTTTGGCATGTTGGCCGGAGAGTGCTTCTCGGGCCGCCAACTGCAACCTGGCAGGTACCTCCCAGGTTCCCGGCCCAACGAAAGCCCCCAGACCCAAATTGAGAGGGGCTGCTTGGGGGCCCCCTGGGGCCCCTTCAGGCCAGCTAGGTCTTTGGGTCCTGGCTCCTTCGCTTTGGGAGCAGTCGCTGGAAGTTTGGCATGTTGGCCGGAGAGTGCTTCTCGGGCCGCCAACTGCAACCTGGCAGGTACCTCCCAGGTTCCCGGCCCAACGAAAGCCCCCAGACCCAAATTGAGAGGGGCTGCTTGGGGGCCCCCTGGGGCCCCTTCAGGCCAGATAGGTCTTTGGGTCCTGGCTCCTTCGCTTTGGGAGCAGTCGCTGGACGTTTGGCATGTCGGCGGGAGAGTGCTTCTCGGGCCGCCAACTGCAACCTGGCAGGTACCTCCCAGGTTCCCGACCCAACTAAAGCCCCCAGACCCAAATAGAGAGGGGCTGCTTAGGGGCCCCCTGGGGCCCCTTCAGGCCAGCTAGGTCTTTGGGTCCTGGCTCCTTCGCTTTGGGAGCAGTCGCTGGACGTTTGGCATGTTGGCCGGAGAGTGCTTCTCGGGCCGCCAACTGCAACCTGGCAGGTACCTCCCAGGTTCCCGGCCCAACGAAAGCCCCCAGACCCAAATTGAGAGGGGCTGCTTGGGGGCCCCCTGGGGCCCCTTCAGGCCAGCTAGGTCTTTGGGTCCTGGCTCCTTCGGTTTGGGAGCAGTCGCCGGACGTTTGGCATGTTGGCCGGAGAGTGCTTCTCGGGCCGCCAACTGCAACCTGGCAGGTACCTCCCAGGTTCCCGGCCCAACGAAAGCCCCCAGACCCAAATTGAGAGGGGCTGCTTGGGGGCCCCCTGGGGCCCCTTCAGGCCAGCTAGGTCTTTGGGTCCTGGCTCCTTCGCTTTGGGAGCAGTCGCTGGACGTTTGGCATGTTGGCCGGAGAGTGCTTCTCGGGCCGCCAACTGCAACCTGGCAGGTACCTCCCAGGTTCCCGGCCCAACGAAAGCCCCCAGACCCAAATTGAGAGGGGCTGCTTGGGGGCCCCCTGGGGCCCCTTCAGGCCAGCTAGGTCTTTGGGTCCTGGCTCCTTCGCTTTGGGAGCAGTCGCTGGACGTTTGGCATGTTGGCCGGAGAGTGCTTCTCGGGCCGCCAACTGCAACCTGGCAGGTACCTCCCAGGTTCCCGGCCCAACGAAAGCCCCCAGACCCAAATTGAGAGGGGCTGCTTGGGGGCCCCCTGGGGCCCCTTCAGGCCAGCTAGGTCTTTGGGTCCTGGCTCCTTCGCTTTGGGAGCAGTCACTGGACGTTTGGCATGTTGGCCGGAGAGTGCTTCTCGGGCCGCGAACTGCAAACTGGCAGGTACCTCCCAGGTTCCCGGCCCAACGAAAGCCCCCAGACCCAAATTGAGAGGGGCTGCTTGGGGGCCCCCTGGGGCCCCTTCAGGCCAGATAGGTCTTTGGGTCCTGGCTCCTTCGCTTTGGGAGCAGTCGCTGGACGTTTGGCATGTTGGCCGGAGAGTGCTTCTCAGGCCGCGACCTGCAACCTGGCAGGTATCTCCCAGGTTCCCGGCCCAACGAAAGCCCCCAGACCCAAATTGAGAGGGGCTGCTTGGGGGCCCCCTGGGGCCCCTTCAGGCCAGCTAGGTCTTTGGGTCCTGGCTCCTTCGCTTTGGGAGCAGTCGCTGGACGTTTGGCATGTTGGCCGGAGAGTGCTTCTCGGGCCGCCAACTGCAACCTGGCAGGTACCTCCTAGGTTCCCGGCCCAACGAAAGCCCCCAGACCCAAATTGAGAGGGGCTGCTTGGGGGCCCCCTGGGGCCCCTTCAGGCCAGCTAGGTCTTTGGGTCCTGGCTCCTTCGCTTTGGGAGCAGTCGCTGGACGTTTGGCATGTTGGCCGGAGAGTGCTTCTCGGGCTGCCAACTGCAACCTGGCAGGTACCTCCCAGGTTCCCGGCCCAACGAAAGCCCCCAGACCCAAATTGAGAGGGGCTGCTTGGGGGCCCCCTGGGGCCCCTTCAGGCCAGCTAGGTCTTTGGGTCCTGGCTCCTTCGCTTTGGGAGCAGTCGCTGGACGTTTGGCATGTTGGCCGGAGAGTGCTTCTCGGGCCGCGACCTGCAACCTGGCAGGTACCTCCCAGGTTCCCGGCCCAACGAAAGCCCCCAGACCCAAATTGAGAGGGGCTGCTTGGGGGCCCCCTGGGGCCCCTTCAGGCCAGCTAGGTCTTTGGGTCCTGGCTCCTTCGCTTTGGGAGCAGTCGCTGGACGTTTGGCATGTTGGCCGGAGAGTGCTTCTCGGGCCGCGACCTGCAACCTGGCAGGTACCTCCCAGGTTCCCGGCCCAACGAAAGCCCCCAGACCCAAATTGAGAGGGGCTGCTTGGGGGCCCCCTGGGGCCCCTTCAGGCCAGCTAGGTCTTTGGGTCCTGGCTCCTTCGGTTTGGGAGCAGTCGCTGGACGTTTGGCATGTTGGCCGGAGAGTGCTTCTCGGGCCGCGAACTGCAACCTGGCAGGTACCTCCCAGGTTCCCGGCCCAACGAAAGCCCCCAGACCCAAATTGAGAGGGGCTGCTTGGGGGCCCCCTGGGGCCCCTTCAGGCCAGCTAGGTCTTTGGGTCCTGGCTCCTTCGCTTTGGGAGCAGTCGCTGGACGTTTGGCATGTTGGCCGGAGAGTGCTTCTCGGGCCGCCAACTGCAACCTGGCAGGTACCTCCCAGGTTCCCGGCCCAACGAAAGCCCCCAGACCCAAATAGAGAGGGGCTGCTTGGGGGCCCCCTGGGGCCCCTTCAGGCCAGCTAGGTCTCTGGGTCCTGGCTCCTTCGCTTTGGGAGCAGTCTCTGGACGTTTGGCATGTTGGCCGGAGAGTGCTTCTCGGGCCGCGACCTGCAACCTGGAGGTACCTCCCAGGTTCCCGGCCCAACGAAAGCCCCCAGACCCAAATTGAGAGGGGCTGCTTGGGGGCCCCCTGGGGCCCCTTCAGGCCAGCTAGGTCTTTGGGTCCTGGCTCCTTCGCTTTGGGAGCAGTCGCTGGACGTTTGGCATGTTGGCCGGAGAGTGCTTCTCGGGCCGCCAACTGCAAACTGGCAGGTACCTCCCAGGTTCCCGGCCCAACGAAAGCCCCCAGACCCAAATTGAGAGGGGCTGCTTGGGGGCCCCCTGGGGCCCCTTCAGGCCAGCTAGGTCTTTGGGTCCTGGCTCCTTCCGTTTGGGAGCAGTCGCTGGACGTTTGGCATGTTGGCCGGAGAGTGCTTCTCGGGCCGCCAACTGCAACCTGGCAGGTACCTCCCAGGTTCCCGGCCCAACGAAAGCCCCCAGACCCAAATTGAGAGGGGCTGCTTGGGGGCCCCCTGGGGCCCCTTCAGGCCAGCTAGGTCTTTGGGTCCTGGCTCCTTCGCTTTGGGAGCAGTCGCTGGACGTTTGGCATGTTGGCCGGAGAGTGCTTCTCGGGCCGCCAACTGCAACCTGGCAGGTACCTCCCAGGTTCCCGGCCCAACAAAAGCCCCCAGACCCAAATTGAGAGGGGCTGCTTGGGGGCCCCCTGGGGCCCCTTCAGGCCAGCTAGGTCTTTGGGTCCTGGCTCCTTCGCTTTGGGAGCAGTCGCTGGACGTTTGGCATGTTGGCCGGAGAGTGCTTCTCGGGCCGCCAACTGCAACCTGGCAGGTACCTCCCAGGTTCCCGGCCCAACGAAAGCCCCCAGACCCAAATTGAGAGGGGCTGCTTGGGGGCCCCCTGGGGCCCCTTCAGGCCAGCTAGGTCTTTGGGTCCTGGCTCCTTCGCTTTGGGAGCAGTCTCTGGACGTTTGGCATGATGGCCGGAGAGTGCTTCTCGGGCCGCGACCTGCAACCTGGAGGTACCTCCCAGGTTCCCGGCCCAACGAAAGCCCCCAGACCCAAATTGAGAGGGGCTGCTTGGGGGCCCCCTGGGGCCCCTTCAGGCCAGCTAGGTCTTTGGGTCCTGGCTCCTTCGCTTTGGGAGCAGTCGCTGGACGTTTGGCATGTTGGCCGGAGAGTGCTTCTCGGGCCGCCAACTGCAACCTGGCAGGTACCTCCCAGGTTCCCGGCCCAACGAAAGCCCCCAGACCCAAATTGAGAGGGGCTGCTTGGGGGCCCCCTGGGGCCCCTTCAGGCCAGCTAGGTCTTTGGGTCCTGGCTCCTTCGCTTTGGGAGCAGTCGCTGGAAGTTTGGCATGTTGGCCGGAGAGTGCTTCTCGGGCCGCCAACTGCAACCTGGCAGGTACCTCCCAGGTTCCCGGCCCAACGAAAGCCCCCAGACCCAAATTGAGAGGGGCTGCTTGGGGGCCCCCTGGGGCCCCTTCAGGCCAGATAGGTCTTTGGGTCCTGGCTCCTTCGCTTTGGGAGCAGTCGCTGGACGTTTGGCATGTCGGCGGGAGAGTGCTTCTCGGGCCGCCAACTGCAACCTGGCAGGTACCTCCCAGGTTCCCGACCCAACTAAAGCCCCCAGACCCAAATAGAGAGGGGCTGCTTAGGGGCCCCCTGGGGCCCCTTCAGGCCAGCTAGGTCTTTGGGTCCTGGCTCCTTCGCTTTGGGAGCAGTCGCTGGACGTTTGGCATGTTGGCCGGAGAGTGCTTCTCGGGCCGCCAACTGCAACCTGGCAGGTACCTCCCAGGTTCCCGGCCCAACGAAAGCCCCCAGACCCAAATTGAGAGGGGCTGCTTGGGGGCCCCCTGGGGCCCCTTCAGGCCAGATAGGTCTTTGGGTCCTGGCTCCTTCGGTTTGGGAGCAGTCGCCGGACGTTTGGCATGTTGGCCGGAGAGTGCTTCTCGGGCCGCCAACTGCAACCTGGCAGGTACCTCCCAGGTTCCCGGCCCAACGAAAGCCCCCAGACCCAAATTGAGAGGGGCTGCTTGGGGGCCCCCTGGGGCCCCTTCAGGCCAGCTAGGTCTTTGGGTCCTGGCTCCTTCGCTTTGGGAGCAGTCGCTGGACGTTTGGCATGTTGGCCGGAGAGTGCTTCTCGGGCCGCCAACTGCAACCTGGCAGGTACCTCCCAGGTTCCCGGCCCAACGAAAGCCCCCAGACCCAAATTGAGAGGGGCTGCTTGGGGGCCCCCTGGGGCCCCTTCAGGCCAGCTAGGTCTTTGGGTCCTGGCTCCTTCGCTTTGGGAGCAGTCGCTGGACGTTTGGCATGTTGGCCGGAGAGTGCTTCTCGGGCCGCCAACTGCAACCTGGCAGGTACCTCCCAGGTTCCCGGCCCAACGAAAGCCCCCAGACCCAAATTGAGAGGGGCTGCTTGGGGGCCCCCTGGGGCCCCTTCAGGCCAGCTAGGTCTTTGGGTCCTGGCTCCTTCGCTTTGGGAGCAGTCACTGGACGTTTGGCATGTTGGCCGGAGAGTGCTTCTCGGGCCGCGAACTGCAAACTGGCAGGTACCTCCCAGGTTCCCGGCCCAACGAAAGCCCCCAGACCCAAATTGAGAGGGGCTGCTTGGGGGCCCCCTGGGGCCCCTTCAGGCCAGATAGGTCTTTGGGTCCTGGCTCCTTCGCTTTGGGAGCAGTCGCTGGACGTTTGGCATGTTGGCCGGAGAGTGCTTCTCAGGCCGCGACCTGCAACCTGGCAGGTATCTCCCAGGTTCCCGGCCCAACGAAAGCCCCCAGACCCAAATTGAGAGGGGCTGCTTGGGGGCCCCCTGGGGCCCCTTCAGGCCAGCTAGGTCTTTGGGTCCTGGCTCCTTCGCTTTGGGAGCAGTCGCTGGACGTTTGGCATGTTGGCCGGAGAGTGCTTCTCGGGCCGCCAACTGCAACCTGGCAGGTACCTCCTAGGTTCCCGGCCCAACGAAAGCCCCCAGACCCAAATTGAGAGGGGCTGCTTGGGGGCCCCCTGGGGCCCCTTCAGGCCAGCTAGGTCTTTGGGTCCTGGCTCCTTCGCTTTGGGAGCAGTCGCTGGACGTTTGGCATGTTGGCCGGAGAGTGCTTCTCGGGCTGCCAACTGCAACCTGGCAGGTACCTCCCAGGTTCCCGGCCCAACGAAAGCCCCCAGACCCAAATTGAGAGGGGCTGCTTGGGGGCCCCCTGGGGCCCCTTCAGGCCAGCTAGGTCTTTGGGTCCTGGCTCCTTCGCTTTGGGAGCAGTCGCTGGACGTTTGGCATGTTGGCCGGAGAGTGCTTCTCGGGCCGCGACCTGCAACCTGGCAGGTACCTCCCAGGTTCCCGGCCCAACGAAAGCCCCCAGACCCAAATTGAGAGGGGCTGCTTGGGGGCCCCCTGGGGCCCCTTCAGGCCAGCTAGGTCTTTGGGTCCTGGCTCCTTCGCTTTGGGAGCAGTCGCTGGACGTTTGGCATGTTGGCCGGAGAGTGCTTCTCGGGCCGCGACCTGCAACCTGGCAGGTACCTCCCAGGTTCCCGGCCCAACGAAAGCCCCCAGACCCAAATTGAGAGGGGCTGCTTGGGGGCCCCCTGGGGCCCCTTCAGGCCAGCTAGGTCTTTGGGTCCTGGCTCCTTCGGTTTGGGAGCAGTCGCTGGACGTTTGGCATGTTGGCCGGAGAGTGCTTCTCGGGCCGCGAACTGCAACCTGGCAGGTACCTCCCAGGTTCCCGGCCCAACGAAAGCCCCCAGACCCAAATTGAGAGGGGCTGCTTGGGGGCCCCCTGGGGCCCCTTCAGGCCAGCTAGGTCTTTGGGTCCTGGCTCCTTCGCTTTGGGAGCAGTCGCTGGACGTTTGGCATGTTGGCCGGAGAGTGCTTCTCGGGCCGCCAACTGCAACCTGGCAGGTACCTCCCAGGTTCCCGGCCCAACGAAAGCCCCCAGACCCAAATAGAGAGGGGCTGCTTGGGGGCCCCCTGGGGCCCCTTCAGGCCAGCTAGGTCTCTGGGTCCTGGCTCCTTCGCTTTGGGAGCAGTCTCTGGACGTTTGGCATGTTGGCCGGAGAGTGCTTCTCGGGCCGCGACCTGCAACCTGGAGGTTCCTCCCAGGTTCCCGGCCCAACGAAAGCCCCCAGACCCAAATTGAGAGGGGCTGCTTGGGGGCCCCCTGGGGCCCCTTCAGGCCAGCTAGGTCTTTGGGTCCTGGCTCCTTCGCTTTGGGAGCAGTCGCTGGACGTTTGGCATGTTGGCCGGAGAGTGCTTCTCGGGCCGCCAACTGCAAACTGGCAGGTACCTCCCAGGTTCCCGGCCCAACGAAAGCCCCCAGACCCAAATTGAGAGGGGCTGCTTGGGGGCCCCCTGGGGCCCCTTCAGGCCAGCTAGGTCTTTGGGTCCTGGCTCCTTCCGTTTGGGAGCAGTCGCTGGACGTTTGGCATGTTGGCCAGAGAGTGCTTCTCGGGCCGCCAACTGCAACCTGGCAGGTACCTCCCAGGTTCCCGGCCCAACGAAAGCCCCCAGACCCAAATTGAGAGGGGCTGCTTTGGGGCCCCCTGGGGCCACTTCAGGCCAGCTAGGTCTTTGGGTCCTGGCTCCTTCGCTTTGGGAGCAGTCACTGGACGTTTGGCATGTTGGCCGGAGAGTGCTTCTCGGGCCGCCAACTGCAAACTGGCAGGTACCTCCCAGGTTCCCGGCCCAACGAAAGCCCCCAGACCCAAATTGAGAGGGGCTGCTTGGGGGCCCCCTGGGGCCCCTTCAGGCCAGCTAGGTCTTTGGGTCCTGGCTCCTTCGCTTTGGGAGCAGCTGCTGGACGTTTGGCATGTCGGCGGGAGAGTGCTTCTCGGGCCGCCAACTGCAACCTGGCAGGTACCTCCCAGGTTCCCGACCCAACTAAAGCCCCCAGACCCAAATAGAGAGGGGCTGCTTAGGGGCCCCCTGGGGCCCCTTCAGGCCAGCTAGGTCTTTGGGTCCTGGCTCCTTCGCTTTGGGAGCAGTCGCTGGACGTTTGGCATGTTGGCCGGAGAGTGCTTCTCGGGCCGCCAACTGCAACCTGGCAGGTACCTCCCAGGTTCCCGGCCCAACGAAAGCCCCCAGACCCAAATTGAGAGGGGCTGCTTGGGGGCCCCCTGGGGCCCCTTCAGGCCAGCTAGGTCTTTGGGTCCTGGCTCCTTCGGTTTGGGAGCAGTCGCTGGACGTTTGGCATGTTGGCCGGAGAGTGCTTCTCGGGCCGCCAACTGCAACCTGGCAGGTACCTCCCAGGTTCCCGGCCCAACGAAAGCCCCCAGACCCAAATTGAGAGGGGCTGCTTGGGGGCCCCCTGGGGCCCCTTCAGGCCAGCTAGGTCTTTGGGTCCTGGCTCCTTCGCTTTGGGAGCAGTCGCTGGACGTTTGGCATGTTGGCCGGAGAGTGCTTCTCGGGCCGCCAACTGCAACCTGGCAGGTACCTCCCAGGTTCCCGGCCCAACGAAAGCCCCCAGACCCAAATTGAGAGGGGCTGCTTGGGGGCCCCCTGGGGCCCCTTCAGGCCAGCTAGGTCTTTGGGTCCTGGCTCCTTCGCTTTGGGAGCAGTCACTGGACGTTTGGCATGTTGGCCGGAGAGTGCTTCTCGGGCCGCGAACTGCAAACTGGCAGGTACCTCCCAGGTTCCCGGCCCAACGAAAGCCCCCAGACCCAAATTGAGAGGGGCTGCTTGGGGGCCCCCTGGGGCCCCTTCAGGCCAGCTAGGTCTTTGGGTCCTGGCTCCTTCGCTTTGGGAGCAGTCGCTGGACGTTTGGCATGTTGGCCGGAGAGTGCTTCTCGGGCCGCCAACTGCAACCTGGCAGGTACCTCCCAGGTTCCCGGCCCAACGAAAGCCCCCAGACCCAAATTGAGAGGGGCTGCTTGGGGGCCCCCTGGGGCCCCTTCAGGCCAGCTAGGTCTTTGGGTCCTGGCTCCTTCGCTTTGGGAGCAGTCGCTGGACGTTTGGCATGTTGGCCGGAGAGTGCTTCTCGGGCCGCGACCTGCAACCTGGCAGGTACCTCCCAGGTTCCCGGCCCAACGAAAGCCCCCAGACCCAAATTGAGAGGGGCTGCTTGGGGGCCCCCTGGGGCCCCTTCAGGCCAGCTAGGTCTTTGGGTCCTGGCTCCTTCGCTTTGGGAGCAGTCGCTGGACGTTTGGCATGTTGGCCGGAGAGTGCTTCTCGGGCCGCGACCTGCAACCTGGCAGGTACCTCCCAGGTTCCCGGCCCAACGAAAGCCCCCAGACCCAAATTGAGAGGGGCTGCTTGGGGGCCCCCTGGGGCCCCTTCAGGCCAGCTAGGTCTTTGGGTCCTGGCTCCTTCGGTTTGGGAGCAGTCGCTGGACGTTTGGCATGTTGGCCGGAGAGTGCTTCTCGGGCCGCCAACTGCAACCTGGCAGGTACCTCCCAGGTTCCCGGCCCAACTAAAGCCCCCAGACCCAAATTGAGAGGGGCTGCTTGGGGGCCCCCTGGGGCCCCTTCAGGCCAGCTAGGTCTTTGGGTCCTGGCTCCTTCGCTTTGGGAGCAGTCGCTGGAAGTTTGGCATGTTGGCCGGAGAGTGCTTCTCAGGCCGCGACCTGCAACCTGGCAGGTACCTCCCAGGTTCCCGGCCCAACGAAAGCCCCCAGACCCAAATTGAGAGGGGCTGCTTGGGGGCCCCCTGGGGCCCCTTCAGGCCAGCTAGGTCTTTGGGTCCTGGCTCCTTCGCTTTGGGAGCAGTCACTGGACGTTTGGCATGTTGGCCGGAGAGTGCTTCTCGGGCCGCCAACTGCAACCTGGCAGGTACCTCCCAGGTTCCCGGCCCAACGAAAGCCCCCAGACCCAAATTGAGAGGGGCTGCTTGGGGGCCCCCTGGGGCCCCTTCAGGCCAGCTAGGTCTTTGGGTCCTGGCTCCTTCGCTTTGGGAGCAGTCACTGGACGTTTGGCATGTTGGCCGGAGAGTGCTTCTCGGGCCGCCAACTGCAAACTGGCAGGTACCTCCCAGGTTCCCGGCCCAACGAAAGCCCCCAGACCCAAATTGAGAGGGGCTGCTTGGGGGCCCCCTGGGGCCCCTTCAGGCCAGATAGGTCTTTGGGTCCTGGCTCCTTCGGTTTGGGAGCAGTCGCTGGACGTTTGGCATGTCGGCGGGAGAGTGCTTCTCGGGCCGCCAACTGCAACCTGGCAGGTACCTCCCAGGTTCCCGACCCAACGAAAGCCCCCAGACCCAAATAGAGAGGGGCTGCTTGGGGGCCCCCTGGGGCCCCTTCAGGCCAGCTAGGTCTTTGGGTCCTGGCTCCTTCGCTTTGGGAGCAGTCGCTGGACGTTTGGCATGTTGGCCGGAGAGTGCTTCTCGGGCCGCCAACTGCAACCTGGCAGGTACCTCCCAGGTTCCCGGCCCAACGAAAGCCCCCAGACCCAAATTGAGAGGGGCTGCTTGGGGGCCCCCTGGGGCCCCTTCAGGCCAGCTAGGTCTTTGGGTCCTGGCTCCTTCGCTTTGGGAGCAGTCGCTGGACGTTTGGCATGTTGGCCGGAGAGTGCTTCTCGGGCCGCGACCTGCAACCTGGCAGGTACCTCCCAAGTTCCCGGCCCAACGAAAGCCCCCAGACCCAAATTGAGAGGGGCTGCTTGGGGGCCCCCTGGGGCCCCTTCAGGCCAGCTAGGTCTTTGGGTCCTGGCTCCTTCGCTTTGGGAGCAGTCGCTGGACGTTTGGCATGTTGGCCGGAGAGTGCTTCTCGGGCCGCCAACTGCAACCTGGCAGGTACCTCCCAGGTTCCCGGCCCAACGAAAGCCCCCAGACCCAAATTGAGAGGGGCTGCTTGGGGGCCCCCTGGGGCCCCTTCAGGCCAGCTAGGTCTTTGGGTCCTGGCTCCTTCGCTTTGGGAGCAGTCGCTGGACGTTTGGCATGTTGGCCGGAGAGTGCTTCTCGGGCCGCGACCTGCAACCTGGCAGGTACCTCCCAGGTTCCCGGCCCAATGAAAGCCCCCAGACCCAAATTGAGAGGGGCTGCTTGGGGGCCCCCTGGGGCCCCTTCAGGCCAGCTAGGTCTTTGGGTCCTGCCTCCTTCGCTTTGGGAGCAGTCGCTGGACGTTTGGCATGTTGGCCGGAGAGTGCTTCTCGGGCCGCCAACTGCAACCTGGCAGGTACCTCCCAGGTTCCCGGCCCAACGAAAGCCCCCAGACCCAAATTGAGAGGGGCTGCTTGGGGGCCCCCTGGGGCCCCTTCAGGCCAGATAGGTCTTTGGGTCCTGGCTCCTTCGCTTTGGGAGCAGTCGCTGGACGTTTGGCATGTTGGCCGGAGAGTGCTTCTCGGGCCGCGACCTGCAACCTGGCAGGTACCTCCCAGGTTCCCGGCCCAACGAAAGCCCCCAGACCCAAATTGAGAGGGGCTGCTTGGGGGCCCCCTGGGGCCCCTTCAGGCCAGCTAGGTCTTTGGGTCCTGGCTCCTTCGCTTTGGGAGCAGTCACTGGACGTTTGGCATGTTGGCCGGAGAGTGCTTCTCGGGCCGCGACCTGCAACCTGGCAGGTACCTCCCAGGTTCCCGGCCCAACGAAAGCCCCCAGACCCAAATTGAGAGGGGCTGCTTTGGGGCCCCCTGGGGCCCCTTCAGGCCAGCTAGGTCTTTGGGTCCTGGCTCCTTCGCTTTGGGAGCAGTCGCTGGACGTTTGGCATGTTGGCCGGAGAGTGCTTCTCGGGCCGCCAACTGCAAACTGGCAGGTACCTCCCAGGTTCCCGGCCCAACGAAAGCCCCCAGACCCAAATTGAGAGGGGCTGCTTGGGGGCCCCCTGGGGCCCCTTCAGGCCAGCTAGGTCTTTGGGTCCTGGCTCCTTCCGTTTGGGAGCAGTCGCTGGACGTTTGGCATGTTGGCCGGAGAGTGCTTCTCGGGCCGCGACCTGCAACCTGGCAGGTACCTCCCAGGTTCCCGGCCCAACGAAAGCCCCCAGACCCAAATTGAGAGGGGCTGCTTGGGGGCCCCCTGGGGCCCCTTCAGGTCAGCTAGGTCTTTGGGTCCTGGCTCCTTCGGTTTGGGAGCAGTCGCTGGACGTTTGGCATGTTGGCCGGAGAGTGCTTCTTGGGCCGCCAACTGCAACCTGGCAGGTACCTCCCAGGTTCCCGGCCCAACGAAAGCCCCCAGACCCAAATTGAGAGGGGCTGCTTGGGGGCCCCCTGGGGCCCCTTCAGGCCAGCTAGGTCTTTGGGTCCTGGCTCCTTCCGTTTGGGAGCAGTCGCTGGACGTTTGGCATGTTGGCCGGAGAGTGCTTCTCGGGCCGCCAACTGCAACCTCGCAGGTACCTCCCAGGTTCCCGGCCCAACGAAAGCCCCCAGACCCAAATTGAGAGGGGCTGCTTGGGGGCCCCCTGGGGCCCCTTCAGGCCAGCTAGGTCTTTGGGTCCTGGCTCCTTCGCTTTGGGAGCAGTCGCTGGACGTTTGGCATGTTGGCCGGAGAGTGCTTCTCGGGCCGCGACCTGCAACCTGGCAGGTACCTCCCAGGTTCCCGGCCCAACGAAAGCCCCCAGACCCAAATTGAGAGGGGCTGCTTGGGGGCCCCCTGGGGCCCCTTCAGGCCAGCTAGGTCTTTGGGTCCTGGCTCCTTCGCTTTGGGAGCAGTCGCTTGACGTTTGGCATGTTGGCCGGAGAGTGCTTCTCGGGCCGCGACCTGCAACCTGGCAGGTACCTCCCAGGTTCCCGGCCCAACGAAAGCCCCCAGACCCAAATAGAGAGGGGCTGCTTGGGGGCCCCCTGGGGCCCCTTCAGTCCAGCTAGGTCTTTGGGTCCTGGCTCCTTCAGTTTGGGAGCAGTCGCTGGACGTTTGGCATGTTGGCCGGAGAGTGCTTCTCGGGCCGCCAACTGCAACCTGGCAGGTACCTCCCAGGTTCCCGGCCCAACGAAAGCCCCCAGACCCAAATTGAGAGGGGCTGCTTGGGGGCCCCCTGGGGCCCCTTCAGGCCAGCTAGGTCTTTGGGTCCTGGCTCCTTCGCTTTGGGAGCAGTCGCTGGACGTTTGGCATGTTGGCCGGAGAGTGTTTCGGGCCGCGAACTTCAACCTGGCAGGTACCTCCCAGGTTCCCGGCCCAACGAAAGCCCCCAGACCCAAATTGAGAGGGGCTGCTTGGGGGCCCCCTGGGGCCCCTTCAGGCCAGCTAGGTCTTTGGGTCCTGCCTCCTTCGCTTTGGGAGCAGTCGCTGGAAGTTTGGCATGTTGGCCGGAGAGTGCTTCTCGGGCCGCGACCTGCAACCTGGCAGGTACCTCCCAGGTTCCCGGCCCAACGAAAGCCCCCAGACCCAAATTGAGAGGGGCTGCTTGGGGGCCCCCTGGGGCCCCTTCAGGCCAGATAGGTCTTTGGGTCCTGGCTCCTTCGCTTTGGGAGCAGTCGCTGGACGTTTGGCATGTTGGCCGGAGAGTGCTTCTCGGGCCGCGAACTGCAACCTGGCAGGTACCTCCCAGGTTCCCGGCCCAACGAAAGCCCCCAGACCCAAATAGAGAGGGGCTACTTGGGGGCCCCCTGGGGCCCCTTCAGGCCATCTAGGTCTTTGGGTCCTGGCTCCTTCGCTTTGGGAGCAGTCGCTGGACGTTTGGCATGTTGGCCGGAGAGTGCTTCTCGGGCCGCGAACTTCAACCTGGCAGGTACCTCCCAGGTTCCCGGCCCAACGAAAGCCCCCAGACCCAAATTGAGAGGGGCTGCTTGGGGGCCCCCTGGGGCCCCTTCAGGCCAGCTAGGTCTTTGGGTCCTGGCTCCTTCGCTTTGGGAGCAGTCGCTGGACGTTTGGCATGTTGGCCGGAGAGTGCTTCTCGGGCCGCGAACTGCAACCTGGCAGGTACCTCCCAGGTTCCCGGCCCAACGAAAGCCCCCAGACCCAAATTGAGAGGGGCTGCTTGGGGGCCCCCTGGGGCCCCTTCAGGCCAGCTAGGTCTTTGGGTCCTGGCTCCTTCGCTTTGGGATCAGTCGCTGGACGTTTGGCATGTTGGCCGGAGAGTGCTTCTCGGGCCGCGAACTGCAACCTGGCAGGTACCTCCCAGGTTCCCGGCCCAACGAAAGCCCCCAGACCCAAATTGAGAGGGGCTGCTTGGGGGCCCCCTGGGGCCACTTCAGGCCAGCTAGGTCTTTGGGTCCTGGCTCATTCGCTTTGGGAGCAGTCGCTGGACGTTTGGCATGTTGGCCGGAGAGTGCTTCTCGGGCCGCGACCTGCAACCTGGCAGGTACCTCCCAGGTTCCCGGCCCAACGAAAGCCCCCAGACCCAAATTGAGAGGGGCTGCTTGGGGGCCCCCTGGGGCCCCTTCAGGCCAGCTAGGTCTTTGGGTCCTGGCTCCTTCGCTTTGGGAGCAGTCGATGGACGTTTGACATGTTGGCCGGAGAGTGCTTCTCGGGCCGCGACCTGCAACCTGGCAGGTACCTCCCAGGTTCCCGGCCCAACGAAAGCCCCCAGATCCAAATTGAGAGGGGCTGCTTTGGGGCCCCCTGGGGCCCCTTCAGGCCAGCTAGGTCTTTGGGTCCTGGCTCCTTCGCTTTGGGAGCAGTCGCTGGACGTTTGGCATGTTGGCCGGAGAGTGCTTCTCGGGCCGCGACCTGCAACCTGGCAGGTACCTCCCAGGTTCCCGGCCCAACGAAAGCCCCCAGACCCAAATTGAGAGGGGCTGCTTGGGGGCCCCCTGGGGCCCCTTCAGGCCAGCTAGGTCTTTGGGTCCTGGCTCCTTCGCTTTGGGAGCAGTCGCTGGACGTTTGGCATGTTGGCCGGAGAGTGCTTCTCGGGCCGCCAACTGCAACCTGGCAGGTACCTCCCAGGTTCCCGGCCCAACGAAAGCCCCCAGACCCAAATTGAGAGGGGCTGCTTGGGGGCCCCCTGGGGCCCCTTCAGGCCAGCTAGGTCTTTGGGTCCTGGCTCCTTCGCTTTGGGAGCAGTCGCTGGACGTTTGGCATGTTGGCCGGAGAGTGCTTCTCGGGCCGCCAACTGCAACCTGGCAGGTACCTCCCAGGTTCCCGGCCCAACGAAAGCCCCCAGACCCAAATTGAGAGGGGCTGCTTGGGGGCCCCCTGGGGCCCCTTCAGGCCAGCTAGGTCTTTGGGTCCTGGCTCCTTCGCTTTGGGAGCAGTCGCTGGACGTTTGGCATGTTGGCCGGAGAGTGCTTCTCGGGCCGCCAACTGCAACCTGGCAGGTACCTCCCAGGTTCCCGGCCCAACGAAAGCCCCCAGACCCAAATTGAGAGGGGCTGCTTGGGGGCCCCCTGGGGCCCCTTCAGGCCAGCTAGGTCTTTGGGTCCTGGCTCCTTCGCTTTGGGAGCAGTCGCTGGACGTTTGGCATGTTGGCCGGAGAGTGCTTCTCGGGCCGCCAACTGCAACCTGGCAGGTACCTCCCAGGTTCCCGGCCCAACGAAAGCCCCCAGACCCAAATTGAGAGGGGCTGCTTGGGGGCCCCCTGGGGCTCCTTCAGGCCAGCTAGGTCTTTGGGTCCTGGCTCCTTCGGTTTGGGAGCAGTCGCTGGACGTTTGGCATGTTGGCCGGAGAGTGCTTCTCGGGCCGCCAACTGCAACCTGGCAGGTACCTCCCAGGTTCCCGGCCCAACGAAAGCCCCCAGACCCAAATTGAGAGGGGCTGCTTGGGGGCCCCCTGGGGCCCCTTCAGGCCAGCTAGGTCTTTGGGTCCTGGCTCCTTCGCTTTGGGAGCAGTCGCTGGACGTTTGGCATGTTGGCCGGAGAGTGCTTCTCGGGCCGCCAACTGCAACCTGGCAGGTACCTCCCAGGTTCCCGGCCCAACGAAAGCCCCCAGACCCAAATTGAGAGGGGCTGCTTGGGGGCCCCCTGGGGCCCCTTCAGGCCAGCTAGGTCTTTGGGTCCTGGCTCCTTCGCTTTGGGAGCAGTCGCTGGAAGTTTGGCATGTTGGCCGGAGAGTGCTTCTCGGGCCGCCAACTGCAACCTGGCAGGTACCTCCCAGGTTCCCGGCCCAACGAAAGACCCCAGACCCAAATTGAGAGGGGCTGCTTGGGGGCCCCCTGGGGCCCCTTCAGGCCAGCTAGGTCTTTGGGTCCTGGCTCCTTCGCTTTGGGAGCAGTCGCTGGACGTTTGGCATGTTGGCCGGAGAGTGCTTCTCGGGCCGCCAACTGCAACCTGGCAGGTACCTCCCAGGTTCCCGGCCCAACGAAAGCCCCCAGACCCAAATTGAGAGGGGCTGCTTGGGGGCCCCCTGGGGCCCCTTCAGGCCAGCTAGGTCTTTGGGTCCTGGCTCCTTCGCTTTGGGAGCAGTCGCTGGACGTTTGGCATGTTGGCCGGAGAGTGCTTCTCGGGCCGCGACCTGCAACCTGGCAGGTACCTCCCAGGTTCCCGGCCCAACGAAAGCCCCCAGACCCAAATTGAGAGGGGCTGCTTGGGGGCCCCCTGGGGCCCCTTCAGGCCAGCTAGGTCTTTGGGTCCTGGCTCCTTCCGTTTGGGAGCAGTCGCTGGACGTTTGGCATGTTGGCCGGAGAGTGCTTCTCGGGCCGCCAACTGCAACCTGGCAGGTACCTCCCAGGTTCCCGGCCCAACGAAAGCCCCCAGACCCAAATTGAGAGGGGCTGCTTGGGGGCCCCCTGGGGCCCCTTCAGGCCAGCTAGGTCTTTGGGTCCTGGCTCCTTCGCTTTGGGAGCAGTCGCTGGACGTTTGGCATGTTGGCCGGAGAGTGCTTCTCGGGCCGCGACCTGCAACCTGGCAGGTACCTCCCAGGTTCCCGGCCCAACGAAAGCCCCCAGACCCAAATTGAGAGGGGCTGCTTGGGGGCCCCCTGGGGCCCCTTCAGGCCAGCTAGGTCTTTGGGTCCTGGCTCCTTCGCTTTGGGAGCAGTCGCTGGACGTTTGGCATGTTGGCCGGAGAGTGCTTCTCGGGCCGCCAACTGCAACCTGGCAGGTACCTCCCAGGTTCCCGGCCCAACGAAAGCCCCCAGACCCAAATTGAGAGGGGCTGCTTGGGGGCCCCCTGGGGCCCCTTCAGGCCAGCTAGGTCTTTGGGTCCTGGCTCCTTCGCTTTGGGAGCAGTCGCTGGACGTTTGGCATGTTGGCCGGAGAGTGCTTCTCGGGCCGCCAACTGCAACCTGGCAGGTACCTCCCAGGTTCCCGGCCCAACGAAAGCCCCCAGACCCAAATTGAGAGGGGCTGCTCTGGGGCCCCCTGGGGCCACTTCAGGCCAGCTAGGTCTTTGGGTCCTGGCTCCTTCGGTTTGGGAGCAGTCGCTGGACGTTTGGCATGTTGGCCGGAGAGTGCTTCTCGGGCCGCGACCTGCAACCTGGCAGGTACCTCCCAGGTTCCCGGCCCAACGAAAGCCCCCAGACCCAAATAGAGAGGGGCTGCTTGGGGGCCCCCTGGGGCCCCTTCAGGCCAGCTAGGTCTTTGGGTCCTGGCTCCTTCGCTTTGGGAGCAGTCGCTGGACGTTTGGCATGTTGGCCGGAGAGTGCTTCTCGGGCCGCGACCTGCAACCTGGCAGGTACCTCCCAGGTTCCCGGCCCAACGAAAGCCCCCAGACCCAAATTGAGAGGGGCTGCTTGGGGGCCCCCTGGGGCCCCTTCAGGCCAGCTAGGTCTTTGGGTCCTGGCTCCTTCGCTTTGGGATCAGTCGCTGGACGTTTGGCATGTTGGCCGGAGAGTGCTTCTCGGGCCGCCAACTGCAACCTGGCAGGTACCTCCCAGGTTCCCGGCCCATAGAAAGCCCCCAGACCCAAATTGAGAGGGGCTGCTTGGGGGCCCCCTGGGGCCCCTTCAGCCCAGCTAGGTCTTTGGGTCCTGGCTCCTTCGCTTTGGGAGCAGTCGCTGGAAGTTTGACATGTTGGCCGGAGAGTGCTTCTCGGGCCGCCAACTGCAACCTGGCAGGTACCTCCCAGGTTCCCGGCCCAACGAAAGCCCCCAGACCCAAATTGAGAGGGGCTGCTTGGGGGCCCCCTGGGGCCCCTTCAGGCCAGCTAGGTCTTTGGGTCCTGGCTCCTTCGGTTTGGGAGCAGTCGCTGGACGTTTGGCATGTTGGCCGGAGAGTGCTTCTCGGGCCGCGACCTGCAACCTGGCAGGTACCTCCCAGGTTCCCGGCCCAACGAAAGCCCCCAGACCCAAATTGAGAGGGGCTGCTTGGGGGCCCCCTGGGGCCCCTTCAGGCCAGCTAGGTCTTTGGGTCCTGGCTCCTTCGCTTTGGGAGCAGTCGCTGGACGTTTGGCATGTTGGCCGGAGAGTGCTTCTCGGGCCGCGACCTGCAACCTGGCAGGTACCTCCCAGGTTCCCGGCCCAACGAAAGCCCCCAGACCCAAATTGAGAGGGGCTGCTTGGGGGCCCCCTGGGGCCCCTTCAGGCCAGCTAGGTCTTTGGGTCCTGGCTCCTTCGCTTTGGGAGCAGTCGCTGGACGTTTGGCATGTTGGCCGGAGAGTGCTTCTCGGGCCGCGAACTGCAACCTGGCAGGTACCTCCCAGGTTCCCGGCCCAACGAAAGCCCCCAGACCCAAATTGAGAGGGGCTGCTTGGGGGCCCCCTGGGGCCCCTTCAGGCCAGCTAGGTCTTTGGGTCCTGGCTCCTTCCGTTTGGGAGCAGTCGCTGGACGTTTGGCATGTTGGCCGGAGAGTGCTTCTCGGGCCGCCAACTGCAACCTGGCAGGTACCTCCCAGGTTCCCGGCCCAACGAAAGCCCCCAGACCCAAATTGAGAGGGGCTGCTTGGGGGCCCCCTGGGGCCCCTTCAGGCCAGCTAGGTCTTTGGGTCCTGGCTCCTTCGGTTTGGGAGCAGTCGCTGGACGTTTGGCATGTTGGCCGGAGAGTGCTTCTCGGGCCGCCAACTGCAACCTGGCAGGTACCTCCCAGGTTCCCGGCCCAACGAAAGCCCCCAGACCCAAATTGAGAGGGGCTGCTTGGGGTTCCCCTGGGGCCCCTTCAGGCCAGCTAGGTCTTTGGGTCCTGGCTCCTTCGCTTTGGGAGCAGTCGCTGGACGTTTGGCATGTTGGCCGGAGAGTGCTTCTCGGGCCGCCAACTGCAACCTGGCAGGTACCTCCCAGGTTCCCGGCCCAACGAAAGCCCCCAGACCCAAATTGAGAGGGGCTGCTTGGGGGCCCCCTGGGGCCCCTTCAGGCCAGCTAGGTCTTTGGGTCCTGGCTCCTTCGCTTTGGGAGCAGTCGCTGGACGTTTGGCATGTTGGCCGGAGAGTGCTTCTCGGGCCGCCAACTGCAACCTGGCAGGTACCTCCCAGGTTCCCGGCCCAACGAAAGCCCCCAGACCCAAATTGAGAGGGGCTGCTTGGGGGCCCCCTGGGGCCCCTTCAGGCCAGCTAGGTCTTTGGGTCCTGGCTCCTTCCGTTTGGGAGCAGTCGCTGGACGTTTGGCATGTTGGCCGGAGAGTGCTTCTCGGGCCGCCAACTGCAACCTGGCAGGTACCTCCCAGGTTCCCGGCCCAACGAAAGCCCCCAGACCCAAATTGAGAGGGGCTGCTTGGGGGCCCCCTGGGGCCCCTTCAGGCCAGCTAGGTCTTTGGGTCCTGGCTCCTTCGCTTTGGGAGCAGTCGCTGGACGTTTGGCATGTTGGCCGGAGAGTGCTTCTCGGGCCGCCAACTGCAACCTGGCAGGTACCTCCCAGGTTCCCGGCCCAACGAAAGCCCCCAGACCCAAATTGAGAGGGGCTGCTTGGGGGCCCCCTGGGGCCCCTTCAGGCCAGCTAGGTCTTTGGGTCCTGGCTCCTTCGCTTTGGGAGCAGTCGCTGGACGTTTGGCATGTTGGCCGGAGAGTGCTTCTCGGGCCGCCAACTGCAACCTGGCAGGTACCTCCCAGGTTCCCGGCCCAACGAAAGCCCCCAGACCCAAATTGAGAGGGGCTGCTTGGGGGCCCCCTGGGGCCCCTTCAGGCCAGCTAGGTCTTTGGGTCCTGGCTCCTTCGCTTTGGGAGCAGTCGCTGGACGTTTGGCATGTTGGCCGGAGAGTGCTTCTCGGGCCGCGACCTGCAACCTGGCAGGTACCTCCCAGGTTCCCGGCCCAACGAAAGCCCCCAGACCCAAATTGAGAGGGGCTGCTCTGGGGCCCCCTGGGGCCACTTCAGGCCAGCTAGGTCTTTGGGTCCTGGCTCCTTCGGTTTGGGAGCAGTCGCTGGACGTTTGGCATGTTGGCCGGAGAGTGCTTCTCGGGCCGCGACCTGCAACCTGGCAGGTACCTCCCAGGTTCCCGGCCCAACGAAAGCCCCCAGACCCAAATTGAGAGGGGCTGCTTGGGGGCCCCCTGGGGCCCCTTCAGGCCAGCTAGGTCTTTGGGTCCTGGCTCCTTCGCTTTGGGAGCAGTCGCTGGACGTTTGGCATGTTGGCCGGAGAGTGCTTCTCGGGCCGCGACCTGCAACCTGGCAGGTACCTCCCAGGTTCCCGGCCCAACGAAAGCCCCCAGACCCAAATTGAGAGGGGCTGCTTGGGGGCCCCCTGGGGCCCCTTCAGGCCAGCTAGGTCTTTGGGTCCTGGCTCCTTCGCTTTGGGATCAGTCGCTGGACGTTTGGCATGTTGGCCGGAGAGTGCTTCTCGGGCCGCCAACTGCAACCTGGCAGGTACCTCCCAGGTTCCCGGCCCATAGAAAGCCCCCAGACCCAAATTGAGAGGGGCTGCTTGGGGGCCCCCTGGGGCCCCTTCAGGCCAGCTAGGTCTTTGGGTCCTGGCTCCTTCGCTTTGGGAGCAGTCGCTGGAAGTTTGACATGTTGGCCGGAGAGTGCTTCTCGGGCCGCCAACTGCAACCTGGCAGGTACCTCCCAGGTTCCCGGCCCAACGAAAGCCCCCAGACCCAAATTGAGAGGGGCTGCTTGGGGGCCCCCTGGGGCCCCTTCAGGCCAGCTAGGTCTTTGGGTCCTGGCTCCTTCGGTTTGGGAGCAGTCGCTGGACGTTTGGCATGTTGGCCGGAGAGTGCTTCTCGGGCCGCCAACTGCAACCTGGCAGGTACCTCCCAGGTTCCCGGCCCAACGAAAGCCCCCAGACCCAAATAGAGAGGGGCTGCTTGGGGGCCCCCTGGGGCCCCTTCAGGCCAGCTAGGTCTTTGGGTCCTGCCTCCTTCGCTTTGGGAGCAGTCGCTGGAAGTTTGGCATGTTGGCCGGAGAGTGCTTCTCGGGCCGCGACCTGCAACCTGGCAGGTACCTCCCAGGTTCCCGGCCCAACGAAAGCCCCCAGACCCAAATTGAGAGGGGCTGCTTGGGGGCCCCCTGGGGCCCCTTCAGGCCAGCTAGGTCTTTGGGTCCTGGCTCCTTCGCTTTGGGAGCAGTCGCTGGACGTTTGGCATGTTGGCCGGAGAGTGCTTCTCGGGCCGCCAACTGCAACCTGGCAGGTACCTCCCAGGTTCCCGGCCCAACGAAAGCCCCCAGACCCAAATTGAGAGGGGCTGCTTGGGGGCCCCCTGGGGCCCCTTCAGGCCAGCTAGGTCTTTGGGTCCTGGCTCCTTCGCTTTGGGAGCAGTCGCTGGACGTTTGGCATGTTGGCCGGAGAGTGCTTCTCGGGCCGCGACCTGCAACCTGGCAGGTACCTCCCAGGTTCCCGGCCCAACGAAAGCCCCCAGACCCAAATTGAGAGGGGCTGCTTGGGGGCCCCCTGGGGCCCCTTCAGGCCAGCTAGGTCTTTGGGTCCTGGCTCCTTCCGTTTGGGAGCAGTCGCTGGACGTTTGGCATGTTGGCCGGAGAGTGCTTCTCGGGCCGCCAACTGCAACCTGGCAGGTACCTCCCAGGTTCCCGGCCCAACGAAAGCCCCCAGACCCAAATTGAGAGGGGCTGCTTGGGGGCCCCCTGGGGCCCCTTCAGGCCAGCTAGGTCTTTGGGTCCTGGCTCCTTCGGTTTGGGAGCAGTCGCTGGACGTTTGGCATGTTGGCCGGAGAGTGCTTCTCGGGCCGCCAACTGCAACCTGGCAGGTACCTCCCAGGTTCCCGGCCCAACGAAAGCCCCCAGACCCAAATTGAGAGGGGCTGCTTGGGGGCCCCCTGGGGCCCCTTCAGGCCAGCTAGGTCTTTGGGTCCTGGCTCCTTCGCTTTGGGAGCAGTCGCTGGACGTTTGGCATGTTGGCCGGAGAGTGCTTCTCGGGCCGCCAACTGCAACCTGGCAGTTACCTCCCAGGTTCCCGGCCCAACGAAAGCCCCCAGACCCAAATTGAGAGGGGCTGCTTGGGGGCCCCCTGGGGCCACTTCAGGCCAGCTAGGTCTTTGGGTCCTGGCTCCTTCGCTTTGGGAGCAGTCGCTGGACGTTTGGCATGTTGGCCGGAGAGTGCTTCTCGGGCCGCCAACTGCAACCTGGCAGGTACCTCCCAGGTTCCCGGCCCAACGAAAGCCCCCAGACCCAAATTGAGAGGGGCTGCTTGGGGGCCCCCTGGGGCCCCTTCAGGCCAGCTAGGTCTTTGGGTCCTGGCTCCTTCGCTTTGGGAGCAGTCGCTGGACGTTTGGCATGTTGGCCGGAGAGTGCTTCTCGGGCCGCCAACTGCAACCTGGCAGGTACCTCCCAGGTTCCCGGCCCAACGAAAGCCCCCAGACCCAAATTGAGAGGGGCTGCTTGGGGGCCCCCTGGGGCCCCTTCAGGCCAGCTAGGTCTTTGGGTCCTGGCTCCTTCGGTTTGGGAGCAGTCGCTGGACGTTTGGCATGTTGGCCGGAGAGTGCTTCTCGGGCCGCCAACTGCAACCTGGCAGGTACCTCCCAGGTTCCCGGCCCAACGAAAGCCCCCAGACCCAAATTGAGAGGGGCTGCTTGGGGGCCCCCTGGGGCCCCTTCAGGCCAGCTAGGTCTTTGGGTCCTGGCTCCTTCGCTTTGGGAGCAGTCGCTGGACGTTTGGCATGTTGGCCGGAGAGTGCTTCTCGGGCCGCCAACTGCAACCTGGCAGGTACCTCCCAGGTTCCCGGCCCAACGAAAGCCCCCAGACCCAAATTGAGAGGGGCTGCTTGGGGGCCCCCTGGGGCCCCTTCAGGCCAGCTAGGTCTTTGGGTCCTGGCTCCTTCGCTTTGGGAGCAGTCGCTGGACGTTTGGCATGTTGGCCGGAGAGTGCTTCTCGGGCCGCCAACTGCAACCTGGCAGGTACCTCCCAGGTTCCCGGCCCAACGAAAGCCCCCAGACCCAAATTGAGAGGGGCTGCTTGGGGGCCCCCTGGGGCCCCTTCAGGCCAGCTAGGTCTTTGGGTCCTGGCTCCTTCGGTTTGGGAGCAGTCGCTGGACGTTTGGCATGTTGGCCGGAGAGTGCTTCTCGGGCCGCCAACTGCAACCTGGCAGGTACCTCCCAGGTTCCCGGCCCAACGAAAGCCCCCAGACCCAAATTGAGAGGGGCTGCTTGGGGTTCCCCTGGGGCCCCTTCAGGCCAGCTAGGTCTTTGGGTCCTGGCTCCTTCGCTTTGGGAGCAGTCGCTGGACGTTTGGCATGTTGGCCGGAGAGTGCTTCTCGGGCCGCCAACTGCAACCTGGCAGGTACCTCCCAGGTTCCCGGCCCAACGAAAGCCCCCAGACCCAAATTGAGAGGGGCTGCTTGGGGGCCCCCTGGGGCCCCTTCAGGCCAGCTAGGTCTTTGGGTCCTGGCTCCTTCGCTTTGGGAGCAGTCGCTGGACGTTTGGCATGTTGGCCGGAGAGTGCTTCTCGGGCCGCCAACTGCAACCTGGCAGGTACCTCCCAGGTTCCCGGCCCAACGAAAGCCCCCAGACCCAAATTGAGAGGGGCTGCTTGGGGGCCCCCTGGGGCCCCTTCAGGCCAGCTAGGTCTTTGGGTCCTGGCTCCTTCCGTTTGGGAGCAGTCGCTGGACGTTTGGCATGTTGGCCGGAGAGTGCTTCTCGGGCCGCCAACTGCAACCTGGCAGGTACCTCCCAGGTTCCCGGCCCAACGAAAGCCCCCAGACCCAAATTGAGAGGGGCTGCTTGGGGGCCCCCTGGGGCCCCTTCAGGCCAGCTAGGTCTTTGGGTCCTGGCTCCTTCGCTTTGGGAGCAGTCGCTGGACGTTTGGCATGTTGGCCGGAGAGTGCTTCTCGGGCCGCGACCTGCAAACTGGCAGGTACCTCCCAGGTTCCCGGCCCAACGAAAGCCCCCAGACCCAAATTGAGAGGGGCTGCTCGGGGGCCCCCTGGGGCCCCTTCAGGCCAGCTAGGTCTTTGGGTCCTGGCTCCTTCGCTTTGGGAGCAATCGCTGGAAGTTTGACATGTTGGCCGGAGAGTGCTTCTCGGGCCGCCAACTGCAACCTGGCAGGTACCTCCCAGGTTCCCGGCCCAACGAAAGCCCCCAGACCCAAATTGAGAGGGGCTGCTTGGGGGCACCCTGGGGCCCCTTCAGGCCAGCTAGGTCTTTGGGTCCTGGCTCCTTCGCTTTGGGAGCAGTCGCTGGACGTTTGGCATGTTGGCCGGAGAGTGCTTCTCGGGCCGCGACCTGCAAACTGGCAGGTACCTCCCAGGTTCCCGGCCCATAGAAAGCCCCCAGACCCAAATTGAGAGGGGCTGCTTGGGGGCCCCCTGGGGCCCCTTCAGGCCAGCTAGGTCTTTGGGTCCTGGCTCCTTCGCTTTGGGAGCAGTCGCTGGACGTTTGGCATGTTGGCCGGAGAGTGCTTCTCGGGCCGCCAACTGCAACCTGGCAGGTACCTCCCAGGTTCCCGGCCCAACGAAAGCCCCCAGACCCAAATAGAGAGGGGCTGCTTGGGGGCCCCCTGGGGCCCCTTCAGGCCAGCTAGGTCTTTGGGTCCTGGCTCCTTCGCTTTGGGATCAGTCACTGGACGTTTGGCATGTTGGCCGGAGAGTGCTTCTCGGGCCGCCAACTGCAACCTGGCAGGTACCTCCCAGGTTCCCGGCCCAACGAAAGCCCCCAGACCCAAATTGAGAGGGGCTGCTTGGGGGCCCCCTGGGGCCCCTTCAGGCCAGCTAGGTCTTTGGGTCCTGGCTCCTTCGCTTTGGGAGCAGTCGCTGGACGTTTGGCATGTTGGCCGGAGAGTGCTTCTCGGGCCGCGACCTGCAAACTGGCAGGTACCTCCCAGGTTCCCGGCCCAACGAAAGCCCCCAGACCCAAATTGAGAGGGGCTGCTTGGGGGCCCCCTGGGGCCCCTTCAGGCCAGCTAGGTCTTTGGGTCTTGGCTCCTTCGCTTTGGGAGCAGTCGCTGGACGTTTGGCATGTTGGCCGGAGAGTGCTTCTCGGGCCGCCAACTGCAACCTGGCAGGTACCTCCCAGGTTCCCGGCCCAACGAAAGCCCCCAGACCCAAATTGAGAGGGGCTGCTTGGGGGCCCCCTGGGGCCCCTTCAGGCCAGCTAGGTCTTTGGGTCCTGGCTCCTTCGCTTTGGGATCAGTCGCTGGACGTTTGGCATGTTGGCCGGAGAGTGCTTCTCGGGCCGCCAACTGCAACCTGGCAGGTACCTCCCAGGTTCCCGGCCCAACGAAAGCCCCCAGACCCAAATTGAGAGGGGCTGCTTGGGGGCCCCCTGGGGCCCCTTCAGGCCAGCTAGGTCTTTGGGTCCTGGCTCCTTCGCTTTGGGAGCAGTCGCTGGAAGTTTGACATGTTGGCCGGAGAGTGCTTCTCGGGCCGCCAACTGCAACCTGGCAGGTACCTCCCAGGTTCCCGGCCCAACGAAAGCCCCCAGACCCAAATTGAGAGGGGCTGCTTGGGGGCACCCTGGGGCCCCTTCAGGCCAGCTAGGTCTTTGGGTCCTGGCTCCTTCGCTTTGGGAGCAGTCGCTGGACGTTTGGCATGTTGGCCGGAGAGTGCTTCTCGGGCCGCGACCTGCAAACTGGCAGGTACCTCCCAGGTTCCCGGCCCAACGAAAGCCCCCAGACCCAAATTGAGAGGGGCTGCTTGGGGGCCCCCTGGGGCCCCTTCAGGCCAGCTAGGTCTTTGGGTCCTGGCTCCTTCGCTTTGGGAGCAGTCGCTGGACGTTTGGCATGTTGGCCGGAGAGTGCTTCTCGGGCCGCGAACTGCAAACTGGCAGGTACCTCCCAGGTTCCCGGCCCAACTAAAGCCCCCAGACCCAAATTGAGAGGGGCTGCTTGGGGGCCCCCTGGGGCCCCTTCAGGCCAGCTAGGTCTTTGGGTCCTGGCTCCTTCGCTTTGGGAGCAGTCGCTGGACGTTTGGCATGTTGGCCGGAGAGTGCTTCTCGGGCCGCCAACTGCAACCTGGCAGGTACCTCCCAGGTTCCCGGCCCAACGAAAGCCCCCAGACCCAAATAGAGAGGGGCTGCTTGGGGGCCCCCTGGGGCCCCTTCAGGCCAGCTAGGTCTTTGGGTCCTGGCTCCTTCGCTTTGGGAGCAGTCGCTGGACGTTTGGCATGTTGGCCGGAGAGTGCTTCTCGGGCCGCCAACTGCAACCTGGCAGGTACCTCCCAGGTTCCCGGCCCAACGAAAGCCCCCAGACCCAAATTGAGAGGGGCTGCTTGGGGGCCCCCTGGGGCCCCTTCAGGCCAGCTAGGTCTTTGGGTCCTGGCTCCTTCGCTTTGGGAGCAGTCGCTGGACGTTTGGCATGTTGGCCGGAGAGTGCTTCTCGGGCCGCCAACTGCAAACTGGCAGGTACCTCCCAGGTTCCCGGCCCAACGAAAGCCCCCAGACCCAAATTGAGAGGGGCTGCTTGGGGGCCCCCTGGGGCCCCTTCAGGCCAGCTAGGTCTTTGGGTCCTGGCTCCTTCGCTTTGGGAGCAGTCGCTGGACGTTTGGCATGTTGGCCGGAGAGTGCTTCTCGGGCCGCCAACTGCAACCTGGCAGGTACCTCCCAGGTTCCCGGCCCAACGAAAGCCCCCAGACCCAAATTGAGAGGGGCTGCTTGGGGGCCCCCTGGGGCCCCTTCAGGCCAGCTAGGTCTTTGGGTCCTGGCTCCTTCGCTTTGGGAGCAGTCGCTGGACGTTTGGCATGTTGGCCGGAGAGTGCTTCTCGGGCCGCGACCTGCAACCTGGCAGGTACCTCCCAGGTTCCCGGCCCAACGAAAGCCCCCAGACCCAAATTGAGAGGGGCTGCTTGGGGGCCCCCTGGGGCCCCTTCAGGCCAGCTAGGTCTTTGGGTCCTGGCTCCTTCGCTTTGGGAGCAGTCGCTGGACGTTTGGCATGTTGGCCGGAGAGTGCTTCTCGGGCCGCCAACTGCAAACTGGCAGGTACCTCCCAGGTTCCCGGCCCAACGAAAGCCCCCAGACCCAAATTGAGAGGGGCTGCTTGGGGGCCCCCTGGGGCCCCTTCAGGCCAGCTAGGTCTTTGGGTCCTGGCTCCTTCGCTTTGGGAGCAGTCGCTGGACGTTTGGCATGTTGGCCGGAGAGTGCTTCTCGGGCCGCGACCTGCAACCTGGCAGGTACCTCCCAGGTTCCCGGCCCAACGAAAGCCCCCAGACCCAAATTGAGAGGGGCTGCTTGGGGGCCCCCTGGGGCCCCTTCAGGCCAGCTAGGTCTTTGGGTCCTGGCTCCTTCGCTTTGGGAGCAGTCGCTGGACGTTTGGCATGTTGGCCGGAGAGTGCTTCTCGGGCCGCGAACTGCAAACTGGCAGGTACCTCCCAGGTTCCCGGCCCAACGAAAGCCCCCAGACCCAAATTGAGAGGGGCTGCTTGGGGGCCCCCTGGGGCCCCTTCAGGCCAGCTAGGTCTTTGGGTCCTGGCTCCTTCGCTTTGGGAGCAGTCGCTGGACGTTTGGCATGTTGGCCGGAGAGTGCTTCTCGGGCCGCCAACTGCAACCTGGCAGGTACCTCCCAGGTTCCCGGCCCAACGAAAGCCCCCAGACCCAAATAGAGAGGGGCTGCTTGGGGGCCCCCTGGGGCCCCTTCAGGCCAGCTAGGTCTTTGGGTCCTGGCTCCTTCGCTTTGGGAGCAGTCGCTGGACGTTTGGCATGTTGGCCGGAGAGTGCTTCTCGGGCCGCCAACTGCAACCTGGCAGGTACCTCCCAGGTTCCCGGCCCAACGAAAGCCCCCAGACCCAAATTGAGAGGGGCTGCTTGGGGGCCCCCTGGGGCCCCTTCAGGCCAGCTAGGTCTTTGGGTCCTGGCTCCTTCGCTTTGGGAGCAGTCGCTGGACGTTTGGCATGTTGGCCGGAGAGTGCTTCTCGGGCCGCCAACTGCAACCTGGCAGGTACCTCCCAGGTTCCCGGCCCAACGAAAGCCCCCAGACCCAAATAGAGAGGGGCTGCTTTGGGGCCCCCTGGGGCCACTTCAGGCCAGCTAGGTCTTTGGGTCCTGGATCCTTCGCTTTGGGAGCAGTCGCTGGACGTTTGGCATGTTGGCCGGAGAGTGCTTCTCGGGCCGCCAACTGCAACCTGGCAGGTACCTCCCAGGTTCCCGGCCCAACGAAAGCCCCCAGACCCAAATTGAGAGGGGCTGCTTGGGGGCCCCCTGGGGCCCCTTCAGGCCAGCTAGGTCTTTGGGTCCTGGCTCCTTCGCTTTGGGAGCAGTCGCTGGACGTTTGGCATGTTGGCCGGAGAGTGCTTCTCGGGCCGCCAACTGCAACCTGGCAGGTACCTCCCAGGTTCCCGGCCCAACGAAAGCCCCCAGACCCAAATAGAGAGGGGCTGCTTGGGGGCCCCCTGGGGCCCCTTCAGGCCAGCTAGGTCTTTGGGTCCTGGCTCCTTCAGTTTGGGAGCAGTCGCTGGACGTTTGGCATGTTGGCCGGAGAGTGCTTCTCGGGCCGCGACCTGCAACCTGGCAGGTACCTCCCAGGTTCCCGGCCCAACGAAAGCCCCCAGACCCAAATTGAGAGGGGCTGCTTGGGGGCCCCCTGGGGCCCCTTCAGGCCAGCTAGGTCTTTGGGTCCTGGCTCCTTCGCTTTGGGAGCAGTCGCTGGACGTTTGGCATGTTGGCCGGAGAGTGCTTCTCGGGCCGCGACCTGCAACCTGGCAGGTACCTCCCAGGTTCCCGGCCCAACGAAAGCCCCCAGACCCAAATAGAGAGGGGCTGCTTGGGGGCCCCCTGGGGCCCCTTCAGGCCAGCTAGGTCTTTGGGTCCTGGCTCCTTCCGTTTGGGAGCAGTCGCTGGACGTTTGGCATGTTGGCCGGAGAGTGCTTCTCGGGCCGCGACCTGCAACCTGGCAGGTACCTCCCAGGTTCCCGGCCCAACGAAAGCCCCCAGACCCAAATTGAGAGGGGCTGCTTGGGGGCCCCCTGGGGCCCCTTCAGGCCAGCTAGGTCTTTGGGTCCTGGCTCCTTCGCTTTGGGAGCAGTCGCTGGACGTTTGGCATGTTGGCCGGAGAGTGCTTCTCGGGCCGCCAACTGCAACCTGGCAGGTACCTCCCAGGTTCCCGGCCCAAAGAAAGCCCCCAGACCCAAATTGAGAGGGGCTGCTTGGGGGCCCCCTGGGGCCCCTTCAGGCCAGCTAGGTCTTTGGGTCCTGGCTCCTTCGCTTTGGGAGCAGTCGCTGGAC
This sequence comes from Gallinula chloropus, assembly GCF_964237585.1. NCBI lineage: Eukaryota > Metazoa > Chordata > Aves > Gruiformes > Rallidae > Gallinula > Gallinula chloropus. Next base: position 428,266 of record NW_028168578.1, on the reverse strand, counting down.
GTTTGGCATGTCGGCCGGAGAGTGCTTCTCGGGCCGCGACCTGCAACCTGGCAGGTACCTCCCAGGTTCCCGACCCAACGAAAGCCCCCAGACCCAAATTGAGAGGGGCTGCTTGGGGGCCCCCTGGGGCCCCTTCAGGCCAGCTAGGTCTTTGGGTCCTGGCTCCTTCGCTTTGGGAGCAGTCGCTGGACGTTTGGCATGTTGGCCGGAGAGTGCTTCTCGGGCCGCCAACTGCAACCTGGCAGGTACCTCCCAGGTTCCCGGCCCAACGAAAGCCCCCAGACCCAAATTGAGAGGGGCTGCTTGGGGGCCCCCTGGGGCCCCTTCAGGCCAGCTAGGTCTTTGGGTCCTGGCTCCTTCGCTTTGGGAGCAGTCGCTGGACGTTTGGCATGTTGGCCGGAGAGTGCTTCTCGGGCCGCGACCTGCATCCTGGCAGGTACCTCCCAGGTTCCCGGCCCAACGAAAGCCCCCAGACCCAAATTGAGAGGGGCTGCTTGGGGGCCCCCTGGGGCCCCTTCAGGCCAGCTAGGTCTTTGGGTCCTGGCTCCTTCGGTTTGAGAGCAGTCGCTGGACGTTTGGCATGTTGGCCGGAGAGTGCTTCTCGGGCCGCCAACTGCAACCTGGCAGGTACCTCCCAGGTTCCCGGCCCAACGAAAGCCCCCAGACCCAAATTGAGAGGGGCTGCTTTGCGGCCCCCTGGGGCCCCTTCAGGCCAGCTAGGTCTTTGGGTCCTGGCTCCTTCGCTTTGGGAGCAGTCGCTGGACGTTTGGCATGTTGGCCGGAGAGTGCTTCTCGGGCCGCCAACTGCAACCTGGCAGGTACCTCCCAGGTTCCCGGCCCAACGAAAGCCCCCAGACCCAAATTGAGAGGGGCTGCTTGGGGGCCCCCTGGGGCCCCTTCAGGCCAGCTAGGTCTTTGGGTCCTGGCTCCTTCGCTTTGGGAGCAGTCGCTGGACGTTTGGCATGTTGGCCGGAGAGTGCTTCTCGGGCCGCGACCTGCAACCTGGCAGGTACCTCCCAGGTTCCCGGCCCAACGAAAGCCCCCAGACCCAAATTGAGAGGGGCTGCTTGGGGGCCCCCTGGGGCCCCTTCAGGCCAGATAGGTCTTTGGGTCCTGGCTCCTTCGCTTTGGGAGCAGTCGCTGGACGTTTGGCATGTTGGCCGGAGAGTGCTTCTCGGGCCGCCAACTGCAACCTGGCAGGTACCTCCCAGGTTCCCGGCCCAACTAAAGCCCCCAGACCCAAATTGAGAGGGGCTGCTTGGGGGCCCCCTGGGGCCCCTTCAGGCCAGCTAGGTCTTTGGGTCCTGGCTCCTTCGCTTTGGGAGCAGTCGCTGGACGTTTGGCATGTTGGCCGGAGAGTGCTTCTCGGGCCGCCAACTGCAACCTGGCAGGTACCTCCCAGGTTCCCGGCCCAACGAAAGCCCCCAGACCCAAATTGAGAGGGGCTGCTTGGGGGCCCCCTGGGGCCCCTTCAGGCCAGCTAGGTCTTTGGGTCCTGGCTCCTTCGCTTTGGGAGCAGTCGCTGGACGTTTGGCATGTTGGCCGGAGAGTGCTTCTCGGGCCGCGACCTGCAACCTGGCAGGTACCTCCCAGGTTCCCGGCCCAACGAAAGCCCCCAGACCCAAATTGAGAGGGGCTGCTTGGGGGCCCCCTGGGGCCCCTTCAGGCCAGCTAGGTCTTTGGGTCCTGGCTCCTTCGCTTTGGGAGCAGTCGCTGGACGTTTGGCATGTTGGCCGGAGAGTGCTTCTCGGGCCGCGAACTGCAACCTGGCAGGTACCTCCCAGGTTCCCGGCCCAACGAAAGCCCCCAGACCCAAATTGAGAGGGGCTGCTTGGGGGCCCCCTGGGGCCCCTTCAGGCCAGCTAGGTCTTTGGGTCCTGGCTCCTTCGCTTTGGGAGCAGTCGCTGGACGTTTGGCATGTTGGCCCGAGAGTGCTTCTCGGGCCGCCAACTGCAACCTGGCAGGTACCTCCCAGGTTCCCGGCCCAACGAAAGCCCCCAGACCCAAATTGAGAGGGGCTGCTTGGGGGCCCCCTGGGGCCCCTTCAGGCCAGCTAGGTCTTTGGGTCCTGGCTCCTTCGCTTTGGGAGCAGTCGCTGGACGTTTGGCATGTTGGCCGGAGAGTGCTTCTCGGGCCGCGAACTGCAACCTGGCAGGTACCTCCCAGGTTCCCGGCCCAACGAAAGCCCCCAGACCCAAATTGAGAGGGGCTGCTTGGGGGCCCCCTGGGGCCCCTTCAGGCCAGCTAGGTCTTTGGGTCCTGGCTCCTTCGCTTTGGGAGCAGTCGCTGGACGTTTGGCATGTTGGCCGGAGAGTGCTTCTCGGGCCGCCAACTGCAACCTGGCAGGTACCTCCCAGGTTCCCGGCCCAACGAAAGCCCCCAGACCCAAATAGAGAGGGGCTGCTTGGGGGCCCCCTGGGGCCCCTTCAGGCCAGCTAGGTCTTTGGGTCCTGGCTCCTTCGCTTTGGGAGCAGTCGCTGGACGTTTGGCATGTTGGCCGGAGAGTGCTTCTCGGGCCGCCAACTGCAACCTGGCAGGTACCTCCCAGGTTCCCGGCCCAACGAAAGCCCCCAGACCCAAATTGAGAGGGGCTGCTTGGGGGCCCCCTGGGGCCCCTTCAGGCCAGCTAGGTCTTTGGGTCCTGGCTCCTTCGCTTTGGGAGCAGTCGCTGGACGTTTGGCATGTTGGCCGGAGAGTGCTTCTCGGGCCGCCAACTGCAACCTGGCAGGTACCTCCCAGGTTCCCGGCCCAACGAAAGCCCCCAGACCCAAATAGAGAGGGGCTGCTTTGGGGCCCCCTGGGGCCACTTCAGGCCAGCTAGGTCTTTGGGTCCTGGATCCTTCGCTTTGGGAGCAGTCGCTGGACGTTTGGCATGTTGGCCGGAGAGTGCTTCTCGGGCCGCCAACTGCAACCTGGCAGGTACCTCCCAGGTTCCCGGCCCAACGAAAGCCCCCAGACCCAAATTGAGAGGGGCTGCTTGGGGGCCCCCTGGGGCCCCTTCAGGCCAGCTAGGTCTTTGGGTCCTGGCTCCTTCGCTTTGGGAGCAGTCGCTGGACGTTTGGCATGTTGGCCGGAGAGTGCTTCTCGGGCCGCCAACTGCAACCTGGCAGGTACCTCCCAGGTTCCCGGCCCAACGAAAGCCCCCAGACCCAAATTGAGAGGGGCTGCTTGGGGGCCCCCTGGGGCCCCTTCAGGCCAGCTAGGTCTTTGGGTCCTGGCTCCTTCAGTTTGGGAGCAGTCGCTGGACGTTTGGCATGTTGGCCGGAGAGTGCTTCTCGGGCCGCGACCTGCAACCTGGCAGGTACCTCCCAGGTTCCCGGCCCAACGAAAGCCCCCAGACCCAAATTGAGAGGGGCTGCTTGGGGGCCCCCTGGGGCCCCTTCAGGCCAGCTAGGTCTTTGGGTCCTGGCTCCTTCGCTTTGGGAGCAGTCGCTGGACGTTTGGCATGTTGGCCGGAGAGTGCTTCTCGGGCCGCGACCTGCAACCTGGCAGGTACCTCCCAGGTTCCCGGCCCAACGAAAGCCCCCAGACCCAAATAGAGAGGGGCTGCTTGGGGGCCCCCTGGGGCCCCTTCAGGCCAGCTAGGTCTTTGGGTCCTGGCTCCTTCCGTTTGGGAGCAGTCGCTGGACGTTTGGCATGTTGGCCGGAGAGTGCTTCTCGGGCCGCGACCTGCAACCTGGCAGGTACCTCCCAGGTTCCCGGCCCAACGAAAGCCCCCAGACCCAAATTGAGAGGGGCTGCTTGGGGGCCCCCTGGGGCCCCTTCAGGCCAGCTAGGTCTTTGGGTCCTGGCTCCTTCGCTTTGGGAGCAGTCGCTGGACGTTTGGCATGTTGGCCGGAGAGTGCTTCTCGGGCCGCGACCTGCAACCTGGCAGGTACCTCCCAGGTTCCCGGCCCAACGAAAGCCCCCAGACCCAAATTGAGAGGGGCTGCTTGGGGGCCCCCTGGGGCCCCTTCAGGCCAGCTAGGTCTTTGGGTCCTGGCTCCTTCGCTTTGGGAGCAGTCGCTGGACGTTTGGCATGTCGGCCGGAGAGTGCTTCTCGGGCCGCGAACTGCAACCTGGCAGGTACCTCCCAGGTTCCCGACCCAACGAAAGCCCCCAGACCCAAATTGAGAGGGGCTGCTTGGGGGCCCCCTGGGGCCCCTTCAGGCCAGCTAGGTCTTTGGGTCCTGGCTCCTTCGCTTTGGGAGCAGTCGCTGGACGTTTGGCATGTTGGCCGGAGAGTGCTTCTCGGGCCGCCAACTGCAACCTGGCAGGTACCTCCCAGGTTCCCGGCCCAACGAAAGACCCCAGACCCAAATTGAGAGGGGCTGCTTGGGGGCCCCCTGGGGCCCCTTCAGGCCAGCTAGGTCTTTGGGTCCTGGCTCCTTCGCTTTGGGAGCAGTCGCTGGACGTTTGGCATGTTGGCCGGAGAGTGCCAAGCAGCCAAGCAGCCAAGCAGCCAAGCAGCCAAGCAGCCCCTCTCAATTTGGGTCTGGGGGCTTTCGTTGGGCCGGGAACCTGGGAGGTACCTGCCAGGTTGCAGGTCGCGGCCCGAGAAGCACTCTCCGGCCAACATGCCAAACGTCCAGCGACTGCTCCCAAAGCGAAGGAGCCAGGACCCAAAGACCTAGCTGGCCTGAAGGGGCCCCAGGGGGCCCCCAAGCAGCCCCTCTCAATTTGGGTCTGGGGGCTTTCGTTGGGCCGGGAACCTGGGAGGTACCTGCCAGGTTGCAGTTGGCGGCCCGAGAAACACTCTCCAGCCAACATGCCAAACGTCCAGCGACTGCTCCCAAAGCGAAGGAGCCAGGACCCAAAGACCTAGCTGGCCTGAAGGGGCCCCAGGGTGCCCCCAAGCAGCCCCTCTCAATTTGGGTCTGGGGGCTTTCGTTGGGCCGGGAACCTTGGAGGTACCTGCCAGGTTGCAGGTCGCGGCCCGAGAAGCACTCTCCGGCCAACATGCCAAACGTCCAGCGACTGCTCCCAAACCGAAGGAGCCAGGACCCAAAGACCTAGCTGGCCTGAAGGGGCCCCAGGGGGCCCCCAAGCAGCCCCTCTCAATTTGGGTCTGGGGGCTTTCGTTGGGCCGGGAACCTGGGAGGTACCTGCCAGGTTGAAGTTCGCGGCCCGAGAAGCACTCTCCGGCCAACATGCCAAACGTCCAGCGACTGCTCCCAAAGCGAAGGAGCCAGGACCCAAAGACCTAGCTGGCCTGAAGGGCCCCCAGGGGGCCCCCAAGCAGCCCCTCTCAATTTGGGTCTGGGGGCTTTCGTTGGGCCGGGAACCTGGGAGGTACCTGCCAGGTTGAAGTTCGCGGCCCGAGAAGCACTCTCCGGCCAACATGCCAAATGTCGATCGACTGCTCCCAAACCGAAGGAGGCAGGACCCAAAGACCTAGCTGGCCTGAAGGGGCCCCAGGGGGCCCCCAAGCAGCCCCTCTCAATTTGGGTCTGGGGGCTTTCGTTGGGCCGGGAACCTGGGAGGTACCTGCCAGGTTGCAGTTGGCGGCCCGAGAAGCACTCTCCGGCCAACATGCCAAACGTCCAGCGACTGCTCCCAAAGCGAAGGAGCCAGGACCCAAAGACCTAGCTGGCCTGAAGGGGCCCCAGGGGCCCCCAAGCAGCCCCTCTCTATTTGGGTCTGGGGGCTTTCGTTGGGCCGGGAAACTGGGAGGTACCTGCCAGGTTGCAGGTCGCGGCCCGAGAAGCACTCTCCGGCCAACATGCCAAACGTCCAGCGACTGCTCCCAAAGCGAAGGAGCCAGGACCCAAAGACCTAGCTGGCCTGAAGGGGCCCCAGGGGGCCCCCAAGCAGCCCCTCTCAATTTGGGTCTGGGGGCTTTCGTTGGGCCGGGAACCTGGGAGGTACCTGCCAGGTTGCAGTTGGCGGCCCGAGAAACACTCTCCGGCCAACATGCCAAACGTCCAGCGACTGCTCCCAAAGCGAAGGAGCCAGGACCCAAAGACCTAGCTGGCCTGAAGGGGCCCCAGGGGGCCCCCAAGCAGCCCCTCTCTATTTGGGTCTGGGGGCTTTCGTTGGGCCGGGAACCTGGGAGGTACCTGCCAGGTTGCATGTCGCGGCCCGAGAAGCACTCTCCGGCCAACATGCCAAACGTCCAGCGACTGCTCCCAAAGCGAAGGAGCCAGGACCCAAAGACCTAGCTGGCCTGAAGGGGCCCCAGGGGGCCCCCAAGCAGCCCCTCTCAATTTGGGTCTGGGGGCTTTCGTTGGGCCGGGAACCTGGGAGGTACCTGCCAGGTTGCAGTTGGCGGCCCGAGAAGCACTCTCCGGCCAACATGCCAAACGTCCAGCGACTGCTCCCAAAGCGAAGGAGCCAGGACCCAAAGACCTAGCTGGCCTGAAGGGGCCCCAGGGGGCCCCCAAGCAGCCCCTCTCAATTTGGGTCTGGGGGCTTTCGTTGGGCCGGGAACCTGGGAGGTACCTGCCAGGTTGCAGGTCGCGGCCCGAGAAGCACTCTCCGGCCAACATGCCAAACGTCCAGCGACTGCTCCCAAAGCGAAGGAGCCAGGACCCAAAGACCTAGCTGGCCTGAAGGGGCCCCAGGGGGCCCCCAAGCAGCCCCTCTCAATTTGGGTCTGGGGGCTTTCGTTGGGCCGGGAACCTGGGAGGTACCTACCAGGTTGCAGTTGGCGGCCCGAGAAGCACTCTCCGGCCAACATGCCAAACGTCCAGCGACTGCTCCCAAACCGAAGGAGCCAGGACCCAAAGACCTAGCTGGCCTGAAGGGGCCCCAGGGGGCCCCCAAGCAGCCCCTCTCAATTTCGGTCTGGGGGCTTTCGTTGGGCCGGGAACTTGGGAGGTACCTGCCAGGTTGCAGTTGGCGGCCCGAGAAGCACTCTCCGGCCAACATGCCAAACGTCCAGCGACTGCTCCCAAACCGAAGGAGCCAGGACCCAAAGACCTAGCTGGCCTGAAGGGGCCCCAGGGGGCCCCCAAGCAGCCCCTCTCAATTTGGGTCTGGGGGCTTTCGTTGGGCCGGGAACCTGGGAGGTACCTGCCAGGTTGCAGTTGGCGGCCCGAGAAGCACTCTACGGCCAACATGCCAAACGTCCAGCGACTGCTCCCAAACCGAAGGAGCCAGGACCCAAAGACCTAGCTGGCCTGAAGGGGCCCCAGGGGGCCCCCAAGCAGCCCCTCTCAATTTGGGTCTGGGGGCTTTCGTTGGGCCGGGAACCTGGGAGGTACCTGCCAGGTTGCAGGTCGCGGCCCGAGAAGCACTCTCCGGCCAACATGCCAAACGTCCGCGACTGCTCCCAAAGCGAAGGAGCCAGGACCCAAAGACCTAGCTGGCCTGAAGGGGCCCCAGGGGGCCCCCAAGCAGCCCCTCTCAATTTGGGTCTGGGGGCTTTCGTTGGGCCGGGAACCTGGGAGGTACCTGCCAGGTTGCACTTGGCGGCCCGAGAAACACTCTCCAGCCAACATGCCAAACGTCCAGCGACTGCTCCCAAAGCGAAGGAGCCAGGACCCAAAGACCTAGCTGGCCTGAAGGGGCCCCAGGGTGCCCCCAAGCAGCCCCTCTCAATTTGGGTCTGGGGGCTTTCGTTGGGCCGGGAACCTTGGAGGTACCTGCCAGGTTGCAGGTCGCGGCCCGAGAAGCACTCTCCGGCCAACATGCCAAACGTCCAGCGACTGCTCCCAAAGCGAAGGAGCCAGGACCCAAAGACCTAGCTGGCCTGAAGGGGCCCCAGGGGGCCCCCAAGCAGCCCCTCTCAATTTGGGTCTGGGGGCTTTCGTTGGGCCGGGAACCTGGGAGGTACCTGCCAGGTTGAAGTTCGCGGCCCGAGAAGCACTCTCCGGCCAACATGCCAAACGTCCAGCGACTGCTCCCAAAGCGAAGGAGCCAGGACCCAAAGACCTAGCTGGCCTGAAGGGCCCCCAGGGGGCCCCCAAGCAGCCCCTCTCAATTTGGGTCTGGGGGCTTTCGTTGGGCCGGGAACCTGGGAGGTACCTGCCAGGTTGAAGTTCGCGGCCCGAGAAGCACTCTCCGGCCAACATGCCAAATGTCGATCGACTGCTCCCAAACCGAAGGAGGCAGGACCCAAAGACCTAGCTGGCCTGAAGGGGCCCCAGGGGGCCCCCAAGCAGCCCCTCTCAATTTGGGTCTGGGGGCTTTCGTTGGGCCGGGAACCTGGGAGGTACCTGCCAGGTTGCAGTTCGCGCCCCGAGAAGCACTCTCCGGCCAACATGCCAAACGTCCAGCGACTGCTCCCAAACCGAAGGAGCCAGGACCCAAAGACCTAGCTGGCCTGAAGGGGCCCCAGGGGGCCCCCAAGCAGCCCCTCTCTATTTGGGTCTGGGGGCTTTCGTTGGGCCGGGAACCTGGGAGGTACCTGCCAGGATGCAGGTCGCGGCCCGAGAAGCACTCTCCGGCCAACATGCAAAACGTCCAGCGACTGCTCCCAAACCGAAGGACCCAGGACCCAAAGACCTAGCTGGCCTGAAGGGCCCCCAGGGGGCCCCCAAGCAGCCCCTCTCAATTTGGGTCTGGGGGCTTTCGTTGGGCCGGGAACCTGGGAGGTACCTGCCAGGTTGCAGTTCGCGGCCCGAGAAGCACTCTCCGGCCAACATGCCAAATGTCGATCGACTGCTCGCAAACCGAAGGAGGCAGGACCCAAAGACCTAGCTGGCCTGAAGGGGCCCCAGGGGGCCCCCAAGCAGCCCCTCTCAATTTGGGTCTGGGGGCTTTCGTTGGGCCGGGAACCTGGGAGGTACCTGCCAGGTTGCAGTTGGCGGCCCGAGAAGCACTCTCCGGCCAACATGCCAAACGTCCAGCGACTGCTCCCAAAGCGAAGGAGCCAGGACCCAAAGACCTAGCTGGCCTGAAGGGGCCCCAGGGTGCCCCCAAGCAGCCCCTCTCAATTTGGGTCTGGGGGCTTTCGTTGGGCCGGGAACCTGGGAGGTACCTGCCAGGTTGCAGGTCGCGGCCCGAGAAGCACTCTCCGGCCAACATGCCAAACATCCAGCGACTGCTCCCAAAGCGAAGGAGCCAGGACCCAAAGACCTAGCTGGCCTGAAGGGCCCCCAGGGGGCCCCCAAGTAGCCCCTCTCAATTTGGGTCTGGGGGCTTTCGTTGGGCCGGGAACCTGGGAGGTACCTGCCAGGTTGCAGTTGGCGGCCCGAGAAGCACTCTCCGGCCAACATGCCAAACGTCCAGCGACTGCTCCCAAAGCGAAGGAGCCAGGACCCAAAGACCTAGCTGGCCTGAAGGGGCCCCAGGGGGCCCCCAAGCAGCCCCTCTCAATTTGGGTCTGGGGGCTTTCGTTGGGCCGGGAACCTGGGAGGTACCTGCCAGGTTGCAGTTCGCAGCCCGAGAAGCACTCTCCGGCCAACATGCCAAACTTCCAGCGACTGCTCCCAAAGCGAGGGAGCCAGGACCCAAAGACCTAGCTGGCCTGAAGGGGCCCCAGGGGGCCCCCAAGCAGCCCCTCTCAATTTGGGTCTGGGGGCTTTCGTTGGGCCGGGAACCTGGGAGGTACCTGCAAGGTTGCAGTTGGCGGCCCGAGAAGCACTCTCCGGCCAACATGCCAAACGTCCAGCGACTGCTCCCAAAGCGAAGGAGCCAGGACCCAAAGACCTAGCTGGCCTGAAGGGGCCCCAGGGGGCCCCCAAGCAGCCCCTCTCAATTTGGGTCTGGGGGCTTTCGTTGGGCCGGGAACCTGGGAGGTACCTGCCAGGTTGCAGTTGGCGGCCCGAGAAGCACTCTCCGGCCAACATGCCAAACGTCCAGTGACTGCTCCCAAAGCGAAGGAGCCAGGACCCAAAGACCTAGCTGGCCTGAAGGGGCCCCAGGGGGCCCCCAAGCAGCCCCTCTCAATTTGGGTCTGGGGGCTTTCGTTGGGCCGGGAACCTGGGAGGTACCTGCCAGGTTGCAGTTGGCGGCCCGAGAAGCACTCTCCGGCCAACATGCCAAACGTCCAGCGACTGCTCCCAAAGCGAAGGAGCCAGGACCCAAAGACCTAGCTGGCCTGAAGGGGCCCCAGGGGGCCCCCAAGCAGCCCCTCTCAATTTGGGTCTGGGGGCTTTCGTTGGGCCGGGAACTTGGGAGGTACCTGCCAGGTTGAAGTTCGCGGCCCGAGAAGCACTCTCCGGCCAACATGCCAAACGTCCAGCGACTGCTCCCAAAGCGAAGGAGCCAGGACCCAAAGACCTAGCTGGCCTGAAGGGGCCCCAGGGGGCCCCCAAGCAGCCCCTCTCAATTTGGGTCTGGGGGCTTTCGTTGGGCCGGGAACCTGGGAGGTACCTGCCAGGTTGCAGTTGGCGGCCCGAGAAGCACTCTCCGGCCAACATGCCAAACGTCCAGCGACTGCTCCCAAACCGAAGGAGCCAGGACCCAAAGACCTAGCTGGCCTGAAGGGGCCCCAGGGGGCCCCCAAGCAGCCCCTCTCAATTTGGGTCTGGGGGCTTTCGTTGGGCCGGGAACCTGGGAGGTACCTGCCAGGTTGCAGTTGGCGGCCCGAGAAGCACTCTCCGGCCAACATGCCAAACGTCCAGCGACTGCTCCCAAAGCGAAGGAGCCAGGACCCAAAGACCTAGCTGGCCTGAAGGGGCCCCAGGGGGCCCCCAAGCAGCCCCTCTCAATTTGGGTCTGGGGGCTTTCGTTGGGCCGGGAACCTGGGAGGTACCTGCCAGGTTGCAGGTCGCGGCCCGAGAAGCACTCTCCGGCCAACATGCCAAACGTCCAGCGACTGCTCCCAAACCGAAGGAGCCAGGACCCAAAGACCTAGCTGGCCTGAAGGGGCCCCAGGGGGCCCCCAAGCAGCCCCTCTCAATTTGGGTCTGGGGACTTTCGTTGGGCCGGGAACCTGGGAGGTACCTGCCAGGTTGAAGTTCGCGGCCCGAGAAGCACTCTCCGGCCAACATGCCAAACGTCCAGCGACTGCTCCCAAAGCGAAGGAGCCAGGACCCAAAGACCTAGCTGGCCTGAAGGGGCCCCAGGGGGGCCCCCAAGCAGCCCCTCTCTATTTGGGTCTGGGGGCTTTCGTTGGGCCGGGAACCTGGGAGGTACCTGCCAGGTTGCAGGTCGCGGCCCGAGAAGCACTCTCCGGCCAACATGCCAAACGTCCAGCGACTGCTCCCAAAGCGAAGGAGCCAGGACCCAAAGACCTAGCTGGCCTGAAGGGGCCCCAGGGGCCCCCAAGCAGTCCCTCTCTATTTGGGTCTGGGGGCTTTCGTTGGGCCGGGAACCTGGGAGGTACCTGCCAGGTTGCAGGTCGCGGCCCGAGAAGCACTCTCCGGCCAACATGCCAAACGTCCAGCGACTGCTCCCAAAGCGAAGGAGCCAGGACCCAAAGACCTAGCTGGCCTGAAGGGGCCCCAGGGGGCCCCCAAGCAGCCCCTCTCAATTTGGGTCTGGGGGCTTTCGTTGGGCCGGGAACCTGGGAGGTACCTGCCAGGTTGCAGTTGGCGGCCCGAGAAGCACTCTCCGGCCAACATGCCAAACGTCCAGCGACTGCTCCCAAAGCGAAGGAGCCAGGACCCAAAGACCTAGCTGGCCTGAAGGGGCCCCAGGGTGCCACCAAGCAGCCCCTCTCTATTTGGGTCTGGGGGCTTTCGTTGGGCCGGGAACCTGGGAGGTACCTGTCAGGTTGCAGGTCGCGGCCCGAGAAGCACTCTCCGGCCAACATGCCAAACGTCCAGTGACTGCTCCCAAAGCGAAGGAGCCAGGACCCAAAGACCTAGCTGGCCTGAAGGGGCCCCAGGGGGCCCCCAAGCAGCCCCTCTCAATTTGGGTCTGGGGGCTTTCGTTGGGCCGGGAACCTGGGAGGTACCTGCCAGGTTGCAGTTCGCGGCCCGAGAAGCACTCTCCGGCCAACATGCCAAACGTCCAGCGACTGCTCCCAAAGCGAAGGAGCCAGGACCCAAAGACCTAGCTGGCCTGAAGGGGCCCCAGGGGGCCCCCAAGCAGCCCCTCTCAATTTGGGTCTGGGGGCTTTCGTTGGGCCGGGAACCTGGGAGGTACCTGCCAGGTTGCAGGTCGCGGCCCGAGAAGCACTCTCCGGCCAACATGCCAAACGTCCAGCGACTGCTCCCAAAGCGAAGGAGCCAGGACCCAAAGACCTAGCTGGCCTGAAGGGGCCCCAGGGGGCCCCCAAGCAGCCCCTCTCAATTTGGGTCTGGGGGCTTTCGTTGGGCCGGGAACCTGGGAGGTACCTGCCAGGTTGCAGTTGGCGGCCCGAGAAGCACTCTCCGGCCAACATGCCAAACGTCCAGCGACTGCTCCCAAAGCGAAGGAGCCAGGACCCAAAGACCTAGCTGGCCTGAAGGGGCCCCAGGGGGCCCCCAAGCAGCCCCTCTCAATTTGGGTCTGGGGGCTTTCGTTGGGCCGGGAACCTGGGAGGTACCTGCCAGGTTGCAGGTCGCGGCCCGAGAAGCACTCTCCGGCCAACATGCCAAACGTCCAGCGACTGCTCCCAAAGCGAAGGAGCCAGGACCCAAAGACCTAGCTGGCCTGAAGGGGCCCCAGGGGGCCCCCAAGCAGCCCCTCTCAATTTGGGTCTGGGGGCTTTCGTTGGGCCGGGAACCTGGGAGGTACCTGCCAGGTTGCAGTTGGCGGCCCGAGAAACACTCTCCGGCCAACATGCCAAACATCCAGCGACTGCTGCCAAAGCGAAGGAGCCAGGACCCAAAGACCTAGCTGGCCTGAAGGGGCCCCAGGGGGCCCCCAAGCAGCCCCTCTCAATTTGGGTCTGGGGGCTTTCGTTGGGCCGGGAACCTGGGAGGTACCTGCCAGGTTGCAGTTGGCGGCCCGAGAAGCACTCTCCGGCCAACATGCCAAACGTCCAGTGACTGCTCCCAAAGCGAAGGAGCCAGGACCCAAAGACCTAGCTGGCCTGAAGGGGCCCCAGGGGGCCCCCAAGCAGCCCCTCTCTATTTGGGTCTGGGGGCTTTCGTTGGGCCGGGAACCTGGGAGGTACCTGCCAGGTTGCAGGTCGCGGCCCGAGAAGCACTCTCCGGCCAACATGCCAAACGTCCAGCGACTGCTCCCAAAGCGAAGGAGCCAGGACCCAAAGACCTAGCTGGCCTGAAGGGGCCCCAGGGGGCCCCCAAGCAGCCCCTCTCAATTTGGGTCTGGGGGCTTTCGTTGGGCCGGGAACTTGGGAGGTACCTGCCAGGTTGAAGTTCGCGGCCCGAGAAGCACTCTCCGGCCAACATGCCAAACGTCCAGCGACTGCTCCCAAACCGAAGGAGCCAGGACCCAAAGACCTAGCTGGCCTGAAGGGGCCCCAGGGGGCCCCCAAGCAGCCCCTCTCAATTTGGGTCTGGGGGCTTTCATTGGGCCGGGAACCTGGGAGGTACCTGCCAGGTTGCAGTTCGCGGCCCGAGAAGCACTCTCCGGCCAACATGCCAAACGTCCAGCGACTGCTCCCAAAGCGAAGGAGCCAGGACCCAAAGACCTAGCTGGCCTGAAGGGGCCCCAGGGGGCCCCCAAGCAGCCCCTCTCAATTTGGGTCTGGGGGCTTTCGTTGGGCCGGGAACCTGGGAGGTACCTGCCAGGTTGCAGTTGGCGGCCCGAGAAGCACTCTCCGGCCAACATGCCAAACGTCCAGCGACTGCTCCCAAAGCGAAGGAGCCAGGACCCAAAGACCTAGCTGGCCTGAAGGGGCCCCAGGGGGCCCCCAAGCAGCCCCTCTCAATTTGGGTCTGGGGGCTTTCGTTGGGCCGGGAACCTGGGAGGTACCTGCCAGGTTGCAGGTCGCGGCCCGAGAAGCACTCTCCGGCCAACATGCCAAACGTCCAGCGACTGCTCCCAAAGCGAAGGAGCCAGGACCCAAAGACCTAGCTGGCCTGAAGGGGCCCCAGGGGGCCCCCAAGCAGCCCCTCTCAATTTGGGTCTGGGGGCTTTCGTTGGGCCGGGAACCTGGGAGGTACCTGCCAGGTTGCAGTTGGCGGCCCGAGAAACACTCTCCGGCCAACATGCCAAACATCCAGCGACTGCTGCCAAAGCGAAGGAGCCAGGACCCAAAGACCTAGCTGGCCTGAAGGGGCCCCAGGGGGCCCCCAAGCAGCCCCTCTCAATTTGGGTCTGGGGGCTTTCGTTGGGCCGGGAACCTGGGAGGTACCTGCCAGGTTGCAGTTGGCGGCCCGAGAAGCACTCTCCGGCCAACATGCCAAACGTCCAGTGACTGCTCCCAAAGCGAAGGAGCCAGGACCCAAAGACCTAGCTGGCCTGAAGGGGCCCCAGGGGGCCCCCAAGCAGCCCCTCTCTATTTGGGTCTGGGGGCTTTCGTTGGGCCGGGAACCTGGGAGGTACCTGCCAGGTTGCAGGTCGCGGCCCGAGAAGCACTCTCCGGCCAACATGCCAAACGTCCAGCGACTGCTCCCAAAGCGAAGGAGCCAGGACCCAAAGACCTAGCTGGCCTGAAGGGGCCCCAGGGGGCCCCCAAGCAGCCCCTCTCAATTTGGGTCTGGGGGCTTTCGTTGGGCCGGGAACTTGGGAGGTACCTGCCAGGTTGAAGTTCGCGGCCCGAGAAGCACTCTCCGGCCAACATGCCAAACGTCCAGCGACTGCTCCCAAACCGAAGGAGCCAGGACCCAAAGACCTAGCTGGCCTGAAGGGGCCCCAGGGGGCCCCCAAGCAGCCCCTCTCAATTTGGGTCTGGGGGCTTTCATTGGGCCGGGAACCTGGGAGGTACCTGCCAGGTTGCAGTTCGCGGCCCGAGAAGCACTCTCCGGCCAACATGCCAAACGTCCAGCGACTGCTCCCAAAGCGAAGGAGCCAGGACCCAAAGACCTAGCTGGCCTGAAGGGGCCCCAGGGGGCCCCCAAGCAGCCCCTCTCTATTTGGGTCTGGGGGCTTTCGTTGGGCCGGGAACCTGGGAGGTACCTGCCAGGTTGCAGTTGGCGGCCCGAGAAGCACTCTCCGGCCAACATGCCAAACGTCCAGCGACTGCTCCCAAAGCGAAGGAGCCAGGACCCAAAGACCTAGCTGGCCTGAAGGGGCCCCAGGGGGCCCCCAAGCAGCCCCTCTCAATTTGGGTCTGGGGGCTTTCGTTGGGCCGGGAACCTGGGAGGTACCTGCCAGGTTGCAGTTGGCGGCCCGAGAAGCACTCTCCGGCCAACATGCCAAACGTCCAGCGACTGCTCCCAAAGCGAAGGAGCCAGGACCCAAAGACCTAGCTGGCCTGAAGGGGCCCCAGGGGGCCCCCAAGCAGCCCCTCTCAATTTGGGTCTGGGGGCTTTCGTTGGGCCGGGAACCTGGGAGGTACCTGCCAGGTTGCAGTTGGCGGCCCGAGAAGCACTCTCCGGCCAACATGCCAAACGTCCAGCGACTGCTCCCAAACCGAAGGAGCCAGGACCCAAAGACCTAGCTGGCCTGAAGGGGCCCCAGGGGGCCCCCAAGCAGCCCCTCTCAATTTGGGTCTGGGGGCTTTCGTTGGGCCGGGAACCTGGGAGGTACCTGCCAGGTTGCAGTTGGCGGCCCGAGAAGCACTCTCCGGCCAACATGCCAAACGTCCAGCGACTGCTCCCAAAGCGAAGGAGCCAGGACCCAAAGACCTAGCTGGCCTGAAGGGGCCCCAGGGGGCCCCCAAGCAGCCCCTCTCAATTTGGGTCTGGGGGCTTTCGTTGGGCCGGGAACTTGGGAGGTACCTGCCAGGTTGCAGTTGGCGGCCCGAGAAGCACTCTCCGGCCAACATGCCAAACATCCAGCGACTGCTCCCAAAGCGAAGGAGCCAGGACCCAAAGACCTAGCTGGCCTGAAGGGGCCCCAGGGGGCCCCCAAGCAGCCCCTCTCAATTTGGGTCTGGGGGCTTTCGTTGGGCCGGGAACCTGGGAGGTACCTGCCAGGTTGCAGTTGGCGGCCCGAGAAGCACTCTCCGGCCAACATGCCAAACGTCCAGCGACTGCTCCCAAAGCGAAGGAGCCAGGACCCAAAGACCTAGCTGGCCTGAAGGGGCCCCAGGGGGCCCCCAAGCAGCCCCTCTCTATTTGGGTCTGGGGGCTTTCGTTGGGCCGGGAACCTGGGAGGTACCTGCCAGGTTGCAGGTCGCGGCCCGAGAAGCACTCTCCGGCCAACATGCCAAACGTCCAGCGACTGCTCCCAAAGCGAAGGAGCCAGGACCCAAAGACCTAGCTGGCCTGAAGGGGCCCCAGGGGGCCCCCAAGCAGCCCCTCTCAATTTGGGTCTGGGGGCTTTCGTTGGGCCGGGAACCTGGGAGGTACCTGCCAGGTTGCAGTTGGCGGCCCGAGAAGCACTCTCCGGCCAACATGCCAAACTTCCAGCGACTGCTCCCAAAGCGAAGGAGCCAGGACCCAAAGACCTAGCTGGCCTGAAGGGGCCCCAGGGGCCCCCAAGCAGCCCCTCTCTATTTGGGTCTAGGGGCTTTCGTTGGGCCGGGAACCTGGGAGGTACCTGCCAGGTTGCAGGTCGCGGCCCGAGAAGCACTCTCCGGCCAACATGCCAAACGTCCAGCGACTGCTCCCAAAGCGAAGGAGCCAGGACCCAAAGACCTAGCTGGCCTGAAGGGGCCCCAGGGGGCCCCCAAGCAGCCCCTCTCAATTTGGGTCTGGGGGCTTTCGTTGGGCCGGGAACCTGGGAGGTACCTGCCAGGTTGCAGTTCGCGGCCCGAGAAGCACTCTCCGGCCAACATGCCAAACGTCCAGCGACTGCTCCCAAAGCGAAGGAGCCAGGACCCAAAGACCTAGCTGGCCTGAAGGGGCCCCAGGGGGCCCCCAAGCAGCCCCTCTCAATTTGGGTCTGGGGGCTTTCGTTGGGCCGGGAACCTGGGAGGTACCTGCCAGGTTGCAGTTGGCGGCCCGAGAAGCACTCTACGGCCAACATGCCAAACGTCCAGCGACTGCTCCCAAACCGAAGGAGCCAGGACCCAAAGACCTAGCTGGCCTGAAGGGGCCCCAGGGGGCCCCCAAGCAGCCCCTCTCAATTTGGGTCTGGGGACTTTCGTTGGGCCGGGAACCTGGGAGGTACCTGCCAGGTTGCAGGTCGCGGCCCGAGAAGCACTCTCCGGCCAACATGCCAAACATCCAGCGACTGCTCCCAAAGCGAAGGAGCCAGGACCCAAAGACCTAGCTGGCCTGAAGGGGCCCCAGGGGGCCCCCAAGCAGCCCCTCTCTATTTGGGTCTGGGGGCTTTCGTTGGGCCGGGAACCTGGGAGGTACCTGCCAGGTTGCAGTTGGCGGCCCGAGAAGCACTCTCCGGCCAACATGCCAAACGTCCAGTGACTGCTCCCAAAGCGAAGGAGACAGGACCCAAAGATCCAGCTGGCCTGAAGGGGCCCCAGGGGGCCCCCAAGCAGCCCCTCTCAATTTGGGTCTGGGGGCTTTCGTTGGGCCGGGAACCTGGGAGGTACCTGCCAGGTTGCAGGTCGCGGCCCGAGAAGCACTCTCCGGCCAACATGCCAAACGTCCAGCGACTGCTCCCAAAGCGAAGGAGCCAGGACCCAAAGACCTAGCTGGCCTGAAGGGGCCCCAGGGGGCCCCCAAGCAGCCCCTCTCAATTTGGGTCTGGGGGCTTTCGTTGGGCCGGGAACCTGGGAGGTACCTGCCAGGTTGCAGTTGGCGGCCCGAGAAGCACTCTCCGGCCAACATGCCAAACGTCCAGCGACTGCTCCCAAAGCGAAGGAGCCAGGACCCAAAGACCTAGCTGGCCTGAAGGGGCCCCAGGGGGCCCCCAAGCAGCCCCTCTCAATTTGGGTCTGGGGGCTTTCGTTGGGCCGGGAACCTGGGAGGTACCTGCCAGGTTGCAGTTGGCGGCCCGAGAAACACTCTCCGGCCAACATGCCAAACGTCCAGCGACTGCTCCCAAAGCGAAGGAGCCAGGACCCAAAGACCTATCTGGCCTGAAGGGGCCCCAGGGGGCCCCAAAGCAGCCCCTCTCAATTTGGGTCTGGGGGCTTTCGTTGGGCCGGGAACCTGGGAGGTACCTGCCAGGTTGCAGTTGGCGGCCCGAGAAGCACTCTCCGGCCAACATGCCAAACGTCCAGCGACTGCTCCCAAAGCGAAGGAGCCAGGACCCAAATACATAGCTGGCCTGAAGGGGCCCCAGGGGGCCCCCAAGCAGCCCCTCTCAATTTGGGTCTGGGGGCTTTCGTTGGGCCGGGAACCTGGGAGGTACCTGTCAGGTTGCAGGTCGCGGCCCGAGAAGCACTCTCCGGCCAACATGCCAAACGTTCAGCGACTGCTCCCAAACCGAAGGAGCCAGGACCCAAAGACCTAGCTGGCCTGAAGGGGCCCCAGGGGGCCCCGAAGCAGCCCCTCTCAATTTGGGTCTGGGGGCTTTCATTGGGCCGGGAACCTGGGAGGTACCTGCCAGGTTGCAGTTGGCGGCCCGAGAAGCACTCTCCGGCCAACATGCCAAACGTCCAGCGACTGCTCCCAAAGCGAAGGAGCCAGGACCCAAAGACCTAGCTGGCCTGAAGGGGCCCCAGGGGGCCCCCAAGCAGCCCCTCTCAATTTGGGTCTGGGGGCTTTCGTTGGGCCGGGAACCTGGGAGGTACCTGCCAGGTTGCAGGTCGCGGCCCGAGAAGCACTCTCCGGCCAACATGCCAAACGTCCAGCGACTGCTCCCAAAGCGAAGGAGCCAGGACCCAAAGACCTAGCTGGCCTGAAGGGGCCCCAGGGGGCCCCCAAGCAGCCCCTCTCAATTTGGGTCTGGGGGCTTTCGTTGGGCCGGGAACCTGGGAGGTACCTGCCAGGTTGCAGTTGGCGGCCCGAGAAGCACTCTCCGGCCAACATGCCAAACTTCCAGCGACTGCTCCCAAAGCGAAGGAGCCAGGACCCAAAGACCTAGCTGGCCTGAAGGGGCCCCAGGGGGCCCCCAAGCAGCCCCTCTCTATTTGGGTCTGGGGGCTTTCGTTGGGCCGGGAACCTGGGAGGTACCTGCCAGGTTGCAGTTGGCGGCCCGAGAAGCACTCTCCGGCCAACATGCCAAACATCCAGCGACTGCTCCCAAAGCGAAGGAGCCAGGACCCAAAGACCTAGCTGGCCTGAAGGGGCCCCAGGGGGCCCCCAAGCAGCCCCTCTCAATTTGGGTCTGGGGGCTTTCGTTGGGCCGGGAACCTGGGAGGTACCTGCCAGGTTGCAGTTGGCGGCCCGAGAAGCACTCTCCGGCCAACATGCCAAACGTCCAGCGACTGCTCCCAAAGCGAAGGAGCCAGGACCCAAAGACCTAGCTGGCCTGAAGGGGCCCCAGGGGGGCCCCCAAGCAGCCCCTCTCAATTTGGGTCTGGGGGCTTTCGTTGGGCCGGGAACCTGGGAGGTACCTGCCAGGTTGCAGTTCGCGGCCCGAGAAGCACTCTCCGGCCAACATGCCAAACTTCCAGCGACTGCTCCCAAAGCGAAGGAGCCAGGACCCAAAGACCTAGCTGGCCTGAAGGGGCCCCAGGGGCCCCCAAGCAGCCCCTCTCTATTTGGGTCTAGGGGCTTTCGTTGGGCCGGGAACCTGGGAGGTACCTGCCAGGTTGCAGGTCGCGGCCCGAGAAGCACTCTCCGGCCAACATGCCAAACGTCCAGTGACTGCTCCCAAAGCGAAGGAGCCAGGACCCAAAGACCTAGCTGGCCTGAAGGGGCCCCAGGGGGCCCCCAAGCAGCCCCTCTCAATTTGGGTCTGGGGGCTTTCGTTGGGCCGGGAACCTGGGAGGTACCTGCCAGGTTGCAGTTGGCGGCCCGAGAAGCACTCTCCGGCCAACATGCCAAACTTCCAGCGACTGCTCCCAAACCGAAGGAGCCAGGACCCAAAGACCTAGCTGGCCTGAAGGGGCCCCAGGGTGCCCCCAAGCAGCCCCTCTCTATTTGGGTCTGGGGGCTTTCGTTGGGCCGGGAACCTGGGAGGTACCTGCCAGGTTGCAGTTCGCGGCCCGAGAAGCACTCTCCGGCCAACATGCCAAACGTCCAGCGACTGCTCCCAAAGCGAAGGAGCCAGGACCCAAAGACCTAGCTGGCCTGAAGGGGCCCCAGGGGGCCCCCAAGCAGCCCCTCTCAATTTGGGTCTGGGGGCTTTCGTTGGGCCGGGAACCTGGGAGGTACCTGCCAGGTTGCAGTTGGCGGCCCGAGAAGCACTCTCCGGCCAACATGCCAAACGTCCAGCGACTGCTCCCAAAGCGAAGGAGCCAGGACCCAAAGACCTAGCTGGCCTGAAGGGGCCCCAGGGGGCCCCCAAGCAGCCCCTCTCAATTTGGGTCTGGGGGCTTTCGTTGGGCCGGGAACCTGGGAGGTACCTGCCAGGTTGCAGGTCGCGGCCCGAGAAGCACTCTCCGGCCAACATGCCAAACATCCAGCGACTGCTCCCAAAGCGAAGGAGCCAGGACCCAAAGACCTAGCTGGCCTGAAGGGGCCCCAGGGGGCCCCCAAGCAGCCCCTCTCTATTTGGGTCTGGGGGCTTTCGTTGGGCCGGGAACCTGGGAGGTACCTGCCAGGTTGCAGTTGGCGGCCCGAGAAGCACTCTCCGGCCAACATGCCAAACGTCCAGTGACTGCTCCCAAAGCGAAGGAGCCAGGACCCAAAGACCCAGCTGGCCTGAAGGGGCCCCAGGGGGCCCCCAAGCAGCCCCTCTCAATTTGGGTCTGGGGGCTTTCGTTGGGCCGGGAACCTGGGAGGTACCTGCCAGGTTGCAGTTGGCGGCCCGAGAAGCACTCTCCGGCCAACATGCCAAACGTCCAGCGACTGCTCCCAAAGCGAAGGAGCCAGGACCCAAAGACCTAGCTGGCCTGAAGGGGCCCCAGGGGGCCCCCAAGCAGCCCCTCTCAATTTGGGTCTGGGGGCTTTCGTTGGGCCGGGAACCTGGGAGGTACCTGCCAGGTTGCAGTTGGCGGCCCGAGAAGCACTCTCCGGCCAACATGCCAAACTTCCAGCGACTGCTCCCAAAGCGAAGGAGCCAGGACCCAAAGACCTAGCTGGCCTGAAGTGGCCCCAGGGGCCCCCAAGCAGCCCCTCTCTATTTGGGTCTAGGGGCTTTCGTTGGGCCGGGAACCTGGGAGGTACCTGCCAGGTTGCAGTTGGCGGCCCGAGAAGCACTCTCCGGCCAACATGCCAAACGTCCAGCGACTGCTCCCAAAGCGAAGGAGCCAGGACCCAAAGACCTAGCTGGCCTGAAGGGGCCCCAGGGGGCCCCCAAGCAGCCCCTCTCAATTTGGGTCTGGGGGCTTTCGTTGGGCCGGGAACCTGGGAGGTACCTGCCAGGTTGCAGTTGGCGGCCCGAGAAACACTCTCCGGCCAACATGCCAAACTTCCAGCGACTGCTCCCAAAGCGAAGGAGCCAGGACCCAAAGACCTAGCTGGCCTGAAGGGGCCCCAGGGTGCCCCCAAGCAGCCCCTCTCTATTTGGGTCTGGGGGCTTTCGTTGGGCCGGGAACCTGGGAGGTACCTGCCAGGTTGCAGTTGGCGGCCCGAGAAGCACTCTCCGGCCAACATGCCAAACGTCCAGCGACTGCTCCCAAAGCGAAGGAGCCAGGACCCAAAGACCTAGCTGGCCTGAAGGGGCCCCAGGGGGCCCCCAAGCAGCCCCTCTCAATTTGGGTCTGGGGGCTTTCGTTGGGCCGGGAACCTGGGAGGTACCTGCCAGGTTGCAGTTGGCGGCCCGAGAAGCACTCTCCGGCCAACATGCCAAACGTCCAGCGACTGCTCCCAAACCGAAGGAGCCAGGACCCAAAGACCTAGCTGGCCTGAAGGGGCCCCAGGGGGCCCCCAAGCAGCCCCTCTCAATTTGGGTCTGGGGGCTTTCGTTGGGCCGGGAACCTGGGAGGTACCTGCCAGGTTGCAGGTCGCGGCCCGAGAAGCACTCTCCGGCCAACATGCCAAACGTCCAGCGACTGCTCCCAAACGGAAGGAGCCAGGACCCAAAGACCTAGCTGGCCTGAAGGGGCCCCAGGGGGCCCCCAAGCAGCCCCTCTCAATTTGGGTCTGGGGGCTTTCGTTGGGCCGGGAACCTGGGAGGTACCTGCCAGGTTGCAGTTGGCGGCCCGAGAAGCACTCTCCGGCCAACATGCCAAACGTCCAGCGACTGCTCCCAAAGCGAAGGAGCCAGGACCCAAAGACCTAGCTGGCCTGAAGGGGCCCCAGGGGGCCCCCAAGCAGCCCCTCTCAATTTGGGTCTGGGGGCTTTCGTTGGGCCGGGAACCTGGGAGGTACCTGCCAGGTTGCAGGTCGCGGCCCGAGAAGCACTCTCCGGCCAACATGCCAAACGTCCAGTGACTGCTCCCAAAGCGAAGGAGCCAGGACCCAAAGACCTAGCTGGCCTGAAGGGGCCCCAGGGGGCCCCCAAGCAGCCCCTCTCAATTTGGGTCTGGGGGCTTTCGTTGGGCCGGGAACCTGGGAGGTACCTGCCAGGTTGCAGTTGGCGGCCCGAGAAGCACTCTCCGGCCAACATGCCAAACATCCAGCGACTGCTCCCAAAGCGAAGGAGCCAGGACCCAAAGACCTAGCTGGCCTGAAGGGGCCCCAGGGTGCCCCCAAGCAGCCCTCTCAATTTGGGTCTGGGGGCTTTCGTTGGGCCGGGAACCTGGGAGGTACCTGCCAGGTTGCAGTTGGCGGCCCGAGAAGCACTCTCCGGCCAACATGCCAAACGTCCAGTGACTGCTCCCAAAGCGAAGGAGCCAGGACCCAAAGACCTAGCTGGCCTGAAGTGGCCCCAGGGGGCCCCCAAGCAGCCCCTCTCAATTTGGGTCTGGGGGCTTTCGTTGGGCCGGGAACCTGGGAGGTACCTGCCAGGTTGCAGGTCGCGGCCCGAGAAGCACTCTCCGGCCAACATGCCAAACGTCCAGCGACTGCTCCCAAAGCGAAGGAGCCAGGACCCAAAGACCTAGCTGGCCTGAAGGGGCCCCAGGGGGCCCCCAAGCAGCCCCTCTCAATTTGGGTCTGGGGGCTTTCGTTGGGCCGGGAACCTGGGAGGTACCTGCCAGGTTGCAGTTGGCGGACCGAGAAACACTCTCCGGCCAACATGTCAAACGTCCAGCGACTGCTCCCAAAGCGAAGGAGCCAGGACCCAAAGACCTATCTGGCCTGAAGGGGCCCCAGGGGGCCCCCAAGCAGCCCCTCTCTATTTGGGTCTGGGGGCTTTCGTTGGGCCGGGAACCTGGGAGGTACCTGCCAGGTTGCAGTTGGCGGCCCGAGAAGCACTCTCCGGCCAACATGCCAAACGTCCAGTGACTGCTCCCAAAGCGAAGGAGCCAGGACCCAAAGACCTAGCTGGCCTGAAGGGGCCCCAGGGGGCCCCCAAGCAGCCCCTCTCAATTTGGGTCTGGGGGTTTTCGTTGGGCCGGGAACCTGGGAGGTACCTGCCAGGTTGCAGTTCGCGGCCCGAGAAGCACTCTCCGGCCAACATGCCAAACGTCCAGCGACTGCTCCCAAAGCGAAGGAGCCAGGACCCAAAGACCTAGCTGGCCTGAAGGGGCCCCAGGGGGCCCCCAAGCAGCCCCTCTCAATTTGGGTCTGGGGGCTTTCGTTGGGCCGGGAACCTGGGAGGTACCTGCCAGGTTGCAGGTCGCGGCCCGAGAAACACTCTCCGGCCAACATGCCAAACTTCCAGCGACTGCTCCCAAAGCGAAGGAGCCAGGACCCAAAGACCTAGCTGGCCTGAAGGGGCCCCAGGGGCCCCCAAGCAGCCCCTCTCTATTTGGGTCTGGGGGCTTTCGTTGGGCCGGGAACCTGGGAGGTACCTGCCAGGTTGAAGTTCGCGGCCCGAGAAGCACTCTCCGGCCAACATGCCAAACGTCCAGTGACTGCTCCCAAAGCGAAGGAGCCAGGACCCAAAGACCTAGCTGGCCTGAAGGGGCCCCAGGGGGCCCCCAAGCAGCCCCTCTCAATTTGGGTCTGGGGGCTTTCGTTGGGCCGGGAACCTGGGAGGTACCTGCCAGGTTGCAGTTGGCGGCCCGAGAAACACTCTCCGGCCAACATGCCAAACGTCCAGCGACTGCTCCCAAAGCGAAGGAGCCAGGACCCAAAGACCTATCTGGCCTGAAGGGGCCCCAGGGGGCCCCAAAGCAGCCCCTCTCAATTTGGGTCTGGGGGCTTTCGTTGGGCCGGGAACCTGGGAGGTACCTGCCAGGTTGCAGTTGGCGGCCCGAGAAGCACTCTCCGGCCAACATGCCAAACGTCCAGCGACTGCTCCCAAAGCGAAGGAGCCAGGACCCAAATACATAGCTGGCCTGAAGGGGCCCCAGGGGGCCCCCAAGCAGCCCCTCTCAATTTGGGTCTGGGGGCTTTCGTTGGGCCGGGAACCTGGGAGGTACCTGTCAGGTTGCAGGTCGCGGCCCGAGAAGCACTCTCCGGCCAACATGCCAAACGTTCAGCGACTGCTCCCAAACCGAAGGAGCCAGGACCCAAAGACCTAGCTGGCCTGAAGGGGCCCCAGGGGGCCCCGAAGCAGCCCCTCTCAATTTGGGTCTGGGGGCTTTCATTGGGCCGGGAACCTGGGAGGTACCTGCCAGGTTGCAGTTGGCGGCCCGAGAAGCACTCTCCGGCCAACATGCCAAACGTCCAGCGACTGCTCCCAAAGCGAAGGAGCCAGGACCCAAAGACCTAGCTGGCCTGAAGGGGCCCCAGGGGGCCCCCAAGCAGCCCCTCTCAATTTGGGTCTGGGGGCTTTCGTTGGGCCGGGAACCTGGGAGGTACCTGCCAGGTTGCAGGTCGCGGCCCGAGAAGCACTCTCCGGCCAACATGCCAAACGTCCAGCGACTGCTCCCAAAGCGAAGGAGCCAGGACCCAAAGACCTAGCTGGCCTGAAGGGGCCCCAGGGGGCCCCCAAGCAGCCCCTCTCAATTTGGGTCTGGGGGCTTTCGTTGGGCCGGGAACCTGGGAGGTACCTGCCAGGTTGCAGTTGGCGGCCCGAGAAGCACTCTCCGGCCAACATGCCAAACATCCAGCGACTGCTCCCAAAGCGAAGGAGCCAGGACCCAAAGACCTAGCTGGCCTGAAGGGGCCCCAGGGGGCCCCCAAGCAGCCCCTCTCAATTTGGGTCTGGGGGCTTTCGTTGGGCCGGGAACCTGGGAGGTACCTGCCAGGTTGCAGTTGGCGGCCCGAGAAGCACTCTCCGGCCAACATGCCAAACGTCCAGTGACTGCTCCCAAAGCGAAGGAGCCAGGACCCAAAGACCTAGCTGGCCTGAAGGGGCCCCAGGGGGCCCCCAAGCAGCCCCTCTCTATTTGGGTCTGGGGGCTTTCGTTGGGCCGGGAACCTGGGAGGTACCTGCCAGGTTGCAGGTCGCGGCCCGAGAAGCACTCTCCGGCCAACATGCCAAACGTCCAGCGACTGCTCCCAAAGCGAAGGAGCCAGGACCCAAAGACCTAGCTGGCCTGAAGGGGCCCCAGGGGGCCCCCAAGCAGCCCCTCTCAATTTGGGTCTGGGGGCTTTCGTTGGGCCGGGAACTTGGGAGGTACCTGCCAAGTTGCAGTTGGCGGCCCGAGAAGCACTCTCCGGCCAACATGCCAAACATCCAGCGACTGCTCCCAAAGCGAAGGAGCCAGGACCCAAAGACCTAGCTGGCCTGAAGGGGCCCCAGGGGGCCCCCAAGCAGCCCCTCTCTATTTGGGTCTGGGGGCTTTCGTTGGGCCGGGAACCTGGGAGGTACCTGCCAGGTTGCAGTTGGCGGCCCGAGAAGCACTCTCCGGCCAACATGCCAAACGTCCAGCGACTGCTCCCAAAGCGAAGGAGCCAGGACCCAAAGACCTAGCTGGCCTGAAGGGGCCCCAGGGGGCCCCCAAGCAGCCCCTCTCAATTTGGGTCTGGGGGCTTTCGTTGGGCCGGGAACCTGGGAGGTACCTGCCAGGTTGCAGTTGGCGGCCCGAGAAGCACTCTCCGGCCAACATGCCAAACGTCCAGCGACTGCTCCCAAAGCGAAGGAGCCAGGACCCAAAGACCTAGCTGGCCTGAAGGGGCCCCAGGGGGGCCCCCAAGCAGCCCCTCTCAATTTGGGTCTGGGGGCTTTCGTTGGGCCGGGAACCTGGGAGGTACCTGCCAGGTTGCAGTTGGCGGCCCGAGAAGCACTCTCCGGCCAACATGCCAAACTTCCAGCGACTGCTCCCAAAGCGAAGGAGCCAGGACCCAAAGACCTAGCTGGCCTGAAGGGGCCCCAGGGGCCCCCAAGCAGCCCCTCTCTATTTGGGTCTAGGGGCTTTCGTTGGGCCGGGAACCTGGGAGGTACCTGCCAGGTTGCAGGTCGCGGCCCGAGAAGCACTCTCCGGCCAACATGCCAAACGTCCAGTGACTGCTCCCAAAGCGAAGGAGCCAGGACCCAAAGACCTAGCTGGCCTGAAGGGGCCCCAGGGGGCCCCCAAGCAGCCCCTCTCAATTTGGGTCTGGGGGCTTTCGTTGGGCCGGGAACCTGGGAGGTACCTGCCAGGTTGCAGTTGGCGGCCCGAGAAGCACTCTCCGGCCAACATGCCAAACTTCCAGCGACTGCTCCCAAAGCGAAGGAGCCAGGACCCAAAGACCTAGCTGGCCTGAAGGGGCCCCAGGGTGCCCCCAAGCAGCCCCTCTCTATTTGGGTCTGGGGGCTTTCGTTGGGCCGGGAACCTGGGAGGTACCTGCCAGGTTGCAGTTCGCGGCCCGAGAAGCACTCTCCGGCCAACATGCCAAACGTCCAGCGACTGCTCCCAAAGCGAAGGAGCCAGGACCCAAAGACCTAGCTGGCCTGAAGGGGCCCCAGGGGGCCCCCAAGCAGCCCCTCTCAATTTGGGTCTGGGGGCTTTCGTTGGGCCGGGAACCTGGGAGGTACCTGCCAGGTTGCAGTTGGCGGCCCGAGAAGCACTCTCCGGCCAACATGCCAAACGTCCAGCGACTGCTCCCAAAGCGAAGGAGCCAGGACCCAAAGACCTAGCTGGCCTGAAGGGGCCCCAGGGGGCCCCCAAGCAGCCCCTCTCAATTTGGGTCTGGGGGCTTTCGTTGGGCCGGGAACCTGGGAGGTACCTGCCAGGTTGCAGGTCGCGGCCCGAGAAGCACTCTCCGGCCAACATGCCAAACATCCAGCGACTGCTCCCAAAGCGAAGGAGCCAGGACCCAAAGACCTAGCTGGCCTGAAGGGGCCCCAGGGGGCCCCCAAGCAGCCCCTCTCTATTTGGGTCTGGGGGCTTTCGTTGGGCCGGGAACCTGGGAGGTACCTGCCAGGTTGCAGTTGGCGGCCCGAGAAGCACTCTCCGGCCAACATGCCAAACGTCCAGCGACTGCTCCCAAAGCGAAGGAGCCAGGACCCAAAGACCCAGCTGGCCTGAAGGGGCCCCAGGGGGCCCCCAAGCAGCCCCTCTCAATTTGGGTCTGGGGGCTTTCGTTGGGCCGGGAACCTGGGAGGTACCTGCCAGGTTGCAGTTGGCGGCCCGAGAAGCACTCTCCGGCCAACATGCCAAACGTCCAGCGACTGCTCCCAAAGCGAAGGAGCCAGGACCCAAAGACCTAGCTGGCCTGAAGGGGCCCCAGGGGGCCCCCAAGCAGCCCCTCTCAATTTGGGTCTGGGGGCTTTCGTTGGGCCGGGAACCTGGGAGGTACCTGCCAGGTTGCAGTTGGCGGCCCGAGAAGCACTCTCCGGCCAACATGCCAAACTTCCAGCGACTGCTCCCAAAGCGAAGGAGCCAGGACCCAAAGACCTAGCTGGCCTGAAGGGGCCCCAGGGGCCCCCAAGCAGCCCCTCTCTATTTGGGTCTAGGGGCTTTCGTTGGGCCGGGAACCTGGGAGGTACCTGCCAGGTTGCAGTTGGCGGCCCGAGAAGCACTCTCCGGCCAACATGCCAAACGTCCAGCGACTGCTCCCAAAGCGAAGGAGCCAGGACCCAAAGACCTAGCTGGCCTGAAGGGGCCCCAGGGGGCCCCCAAGCAGCCCCTCTCAATTTGGGTCTGGGGGCTTTCGTTGGGCCGGGAACCTGGGAGGTACCTGCCAGGTTGCAGGTCGCGGCCCGAGAAACACTCTCCGGCCAACATGCCAAACTTCCAGCGACTGCTCCCAAAGCGAAGGAGCCAGGACCCAAAGACCTAGCTGGCCTGAAGGGGCCCCAGGGTGCCCCCAAGCAGCCCCTCTCTATTTGGGTCTGGGGGCTTTCGTTGGGCCGGGAACCTGGGAGGTACCTGCCAGGTTGCAGTTGGCGGCCCGAGAAGCACTCTCCGGCCAACATGCCAAACGTCCAGCGACTGCTCCCAAAGCGAAGGAGCCAGGACCCAAAGACCTAGCTGGCCTGAAGGGGCCCCAGGGGGCCCCCAAGCAGCCCCTCTCAATTTGGGTCTGGGGGCTTTCGTTGGGCCGGGAACCTGGGAGGTACCTGCCAGGTTGCAGTTCGCGGCCCGAGAAGCACTCTCCGGCCAACATGCCAAACGTCCAGCGACTGCTCCCAAACCGAAGGAGCCAGGACCCAAAGACCTAGCTGGCCTGAAGGGGCCCCAGGGGGCCCCCAAGCAGCCCCTCTCAATTTGGGTCTGGGGGCTTTCGTTGGGCCGGGAACCTGGGAGGTACCTGCCAGGTTGCAGGTCGCGGCCCGAGAAGCACTCTCCGGCCAACATGCCAAACGTCCAGCGACTGCTCCCAAACGGAAGGAGCCAGGACCCAAAGACCTAGCTGGCCTGAAGGGGCCCCAGGGGGCCCCCAAGCAGCCCCTCTCAATTTGGGTCTGGGGGCTTTCGTTGGGCCGGGAACCTGGGAGGTACCTGCCAGGTTGCAGTTGGCGGCCCGAGAAGCACTCTCCGGCCAACATGCCAAACGTCCAGCGACTGCTCCCAAAGCGAAGGAGCCAGGACCCAAAGACCTAGCTGGCCTGAAGGGGCCCCAGGGGGCCCCCAAGCAGCCCCTCTCAATTTGGGTCTGGGGGCTTTCGTTGGGCCGGGAACCTGGGAGGTACCTGCCAGGTTGCAGGTCGCGGCCCGAGAAGCACTCTCCGGCCAACATGCCAAACGTCCAGTGACTGCTCCCAAAGCGAAGGAGCCAGGACCCAAAGACCTAGCTGGCCTGAAGGGGCCCCAGGGGGCCCCCAAGCAGCCCCTCTCAATTTGGGTCTGGGGGCTTTCGTTGGGCCGGGAACCTGGGAGGTACCTGCCAGGTTGCAGGTCGCGGCCCGAGAAGCACTCTCCGGCCAACATGCCAAACATCCAGCGACTGCTCCCAAAGCGAAGGAGCCAGGACCCAAAGACCTAGCTGGCCTGAAGGGGCCCCAGGGTGCCCCCAAGCAGCCCTCTCAATTTGGGTCTGGGGGCTTTCGTTGGGCCGGGAACCTGGGAGGTACCTGCCAGGTTGCAGTTGGCGGCCCGAGAAGCACTCTCCGGCCAACATGCCAAACGTCCAGTGACTGCTCCCAAAGCGAAGGAGCCAGGACCCAAAGACCTAGCTGGCCTGAAGGGGCCCCAGGGGGCCCCCAAGCAGCCCCTCTCAATTTGGGTCTGGGGGCTTTCGTTGGGCCGGGAACCTGGGAGGTACCTGCCAGGTTGCAGGTCGCGGCCCGAGAAGCACTCTCCGGCCAACATGCCAAACGTCCAGCGACTGCTCCCAAAGCGAAGGAGGCAGGACCCAAAGACCTAGCTGGCCTGAAGGGGCCCCAGGGGGCCCCCAAGCAGCCCCTCTCAATTTGGGTCTGGGGGCTTTCGTTGGGCCGGGAACCTGGGAGGTACCTGCCAGGTTGCAGTTGGCGGACCGAGAAACACTCTCCGGCCAACATGTCAAACGTCCAGCGACTGCTCCCAAAGCGAAGGAGCCAGGACCCAAAGACCTAGCTGGCCTGAAGGGGCCCCAGGGGGCCCCCAAGCAGCCCCTCTCTATTTGGGTCTGGGGGCTTTCGTTGGGCCGGGAACCTGGGAGGTACCTGCCAGGTTGCAGTTGGCGGCCCGAGAAGCACTCTCCGGCCAACATGCCAAACGTCCAGTGACTGCTCCCAAAGCGAAGGAGCCAGGACCCAAAGACCTAGCTGGCCTGAAGGGGCCCCAGGGGGCCCCCAAGCAGCCCCTCTCAATTTGGGTCTGGGGGTTTTCGTTGGGCCGGGAACCTGGGAGGTACCTGCCAGGTTGCAGTTGGCGGCCCGAGAAGCACTCTCCGGCCAACATGCCAAACGTCCAGCGACTGCTCCCAAAGCGAAGGAGCCAGGACCCAAAGACCTAGCTGGCCTGAAGGGGCCCCAGGGGGCCCCCAAGCAGCCCCTCTCAATTTGGGTCTGGGGGCTTTCGTTGGGCCGGGAACCTGGGAGGTACCTGCCAGGTTGCAGGTCGCAGCCCGAGAAGCACTCTCCGGCCAACATGCCAAACGTCCAGCGACTGCTCCCAAAGCGAAGGAGCCAGGACCCAAATACATAGCTGGCCTGAAGGGGCCCCAGGGGGCCCCCAAGCAGCCCCTCTCAATTTGGGTCTGGGGGCTTTCGTTGGGCCGGGAACCTGGGAGGTACCTGCCAGGTTGCAGGTCGCGGAACGAGAAGCGCTCTCCGGCCAACATGCCAAACGTCCAGCGACTGCTCCCAAAGCGAAGGAGCCAGGACCCAAAGACCTAGCTGGCCTGAAGGGGCCCCAGGGGGCCCCCAAGCAGCCCCTCTCAATTTGGGTCTGGGGGCTTTCGTTGGGCCGGGAACCTGGGAGGTACCTGCCAGGTTGCAGTTGGCGGCCCGAGAAGCACTCTCCGGCCAACATGCCAAACGTCCAGCGACTGCTCCCAAAGCGAAGGAGCCAGGACCCAAAGACCTAGCTGGCCTGAAGGGGCCCCAGGGGGCCCCCAAGCAGCCCCTCTCAATTTGGGTCTGGGGGCTTTCGTTGGGCCGGGAACCTGGGAGGTACCTGCCAGGTTGCAGTTGGCGGCCCGAGAAGCACTCTCCGGCCAACATGCCAAACGTCCAGCGACTGCTCCCAAAGCGAAGGAGCCAGGACCCAAAGACCTAGCTGGCCTGAAGGGGCCCCAGGGGGCCCCCAAGCAGCCCCTCTCAATTTGGGTCTGGGGGCTTTCGTTGGGCCGGGAACCTGGGAGGTACCTGCCAGGTTGCAGTTGGCGGCCCGAGAAGCACTCTCCGGCCAACATGCCAAACGTCCAGCGACTGCTCCCAAAGCGAAGGAGCCAGGACCCAAAGACCTAGCTGGCCTGAAGGGGCCCCAGGGGGCCCCCAAGCAGCCCCTCTCAATTTGGGTCTGGGGGCTTTCGTTGTCCCGGGAACCTGGGAGGTACCTGCCAGGTTGCAGGTCGCGGAACGAGAAGCACTCTCCGGCCAACATGCCAAACGTCCAGCGACTGCTCCCAAAGCGAAGGAGCCAGGACCCAAAGACCTAGCTGGCCTGAAGGGGCCCCAGGGGGCCCCCAAGCAGCCCCTCTCAATTTGGGTCTGGGGGCTTTCGTTGGGCCGGGAACCTGGGAGGTACCTGCCAGGTTGCAGGTCGCGGCCCGAGAAGCACTCTCCGGCCAACATGCCAAACGTCCAGCGACTGCTCCCAAAGCGAAGGAGCCAGGACCCAAAGACCTAGCTGGCCTGAAGGGGCCCCAGGGGGCCCCCAAGCAGCCCCTCTCAATTTGGGTCTGGGGGCTTTCGTTGGGCCGGGAACCTGGGAGGTACCTGCCAGGTTGCAGTTGGCGGCCCGAGAAACACTCTCCGGCCAACATGCCAAACATCCAGCGACTGCTCCCAAAGCGAAGGAGCCAGGACCCAAAGACCTAGCTGGCCTGAAGGGGCCCCAGGGGGCCCCCAAGCCGCCCTCTCAATTTGGGTCTGGGGGCTTTCGTTGGGCCGGGAACCTGGGAGGTACCTGCCAGGTTGCAGTTGGCGGCCCGAGAAGCACTCTCCGGCCAACATGCCAAACGTCCAGTGACTGCTCCCAAAGCGAAGGAGCCAGGACCCAAAGACCTAGCTGGCCTGAAGGGGCCCCAGGGGGCCCCCAAGCAGCCCCTCTCAATTTGGGTCTGGGGGCTTTCGTTGGGCCGGGAACCTGGGAGGTACCTGCCAGGTTGCAGGTCGCGGCCCGAGAAGCACTCTCCGGCCAACATGCCAAACGTCCAGCGACTCCTCCCAAAGCGAAGGAGCCAGGACCCAAAGACCTAGCTGGCCTGAAGGGGCCCCAGGGTGCCCCCAAGCAGCCCCTCTCAATTTGGGTCTGGGGGCTTTCGTTGGGCCGGGAACCTGGGAGGTACCTGCCAGGTTGCAGTTGGCGGCCCGAGAAACACTCTCCGGCCAACATGCCAAACGTCCAGCGACTGCTCCCAAAGCGAAGGAGCCAGGACCCAAAGACCTAGCTGGCCTGAAGGGGCCCCAGGGGGCCCCCAAGCAGCCCCTCTCTATTTGGGTCTGGGGGCTTTCGTTGGGCCGGGAACCTGGGAGGTACCTGCCAGGTTGCAGTTGGCGGCCCGAGAAGCACTCTCCGGCCAACATGCCAAACGTCCAGTGACTGCTCCCAAAGCAAAGGAGCCAGGACCCAAAGACCTAGCTGGCCTGAAGGGGCCCCAGGGGGCCCCCAAGCAGCCCCTCTCAATTTGGGTCTGGGGGCTTTCGTTGGGCCGGGAACCTGGGAGGTACCTGCCAGGTTGCAGGTCGCGGCCCGAGAAGCACTCTCCGGCCAACATGCCAAACGTCCAGCGACTGCTCCCAAAGCGAAGGAGCCAGGACCCAAAGACCTAGCTGGCCTGAAGGGGCCCCAGGGGGCCCCCAAGCAGCCCCTCTCAATTTGGGTCTGGGGGCTTTCGTTGGGCCGGGAACCTGGGAGGTACCTGCCAGGTTGCAGGTCGCAGCCCGAGAAGCACTCTCCGGCCAACATGCCAAACATCTAGCGACTGCTCCCAAAGCGAAGGAGCCAGGACCCAAAGACCTAGCTGGCCTGAAGGGGCCCCAGGGGGCCCCCAAGCAGCCCTCTCAATTTGGGTCTGGGGGCTTTCGTTGGGCCGGGAACCTGGGAGGTACCTGCCAGGTTGCAGTTGGCGGCCCGAGAAGCACTCTCCGGCCAACATGCCAAACGTCCAGCGACTGCTCCCAAAGCGAAGGAGCCAGGACCCAAATACATAGCTGGCCTGAAGGGGCCCCAGGGGGCCCCCAAGCAGCCCCTCTCAATTTGGGTCTGGGGGCTTTCGTTGGGCCGGGAACCTGGGAGGTACCTGCCAGGTTGCAGGTCGCGGAACGAGAAGCACTCTCCGGCCAACATGCCAAACGTCCAGCGACTGCTCCCAAAGCGAAGGAGCCAGGACCCAAAGACCTAGCTGGCCTGAAGGGGCCCCAGGGGGCCCCCAAGCAGCCCCTCTCAATTTGGGTCTGGGGGCTTTCGTTGGGCCGGGAACCTGGGAGGTACCTGCCAGGTTGCAGTTGGCGGCCCGAGAAGCACTCTCCGGCCAACATGCCAAACGTCCAGCGACTGCTCCCAAAGCGAAGGAGCCAGGACCCAAAGACCTAGCTGGCCTGAAGGGGCCCCAGGGGGCCCCCAAGCAGCCCCTCTCAATTTGGGTCTGGGGGCTTTCGTTGGGCCGGGAACCTGGGAGGTACCTGCCAGGTTGCAGTTGTCGGCCCGAGAAGCACTCTCAGGCCAACATGCCAAACGTCCAGCGACTGCTCCCAAAGCGAAGGAGCCAGGACCCAAAGACCTAGCTGGCCTGAAGGGGCCCCAGGGGGCCCCCAAGCAGCCCCTCTCAATTTGGGTCTGGGGGCTTTCGTTGGGCCGGGAACCTGGGAGGTAACTGCCAGGTTGCAGGTCACGGAACGAGAAGCACTCTCCGGTCAACATGCCAAACGTCCAGCGACTGCTCCCAAAGCGAAGGAGCCAGGACCCAAAGACCTAGCTGGCCTGAAGGGGCCCCAGGGGGCCCCCAAGCAGCCCCTCTCAATTTGGGTCTGGGGGCTTTCGTTGGGCCGGGAACCTGGGAGGTACCTGCCAGGTTGCAGGTCGCGGCCCGAGAAGCACTCTCCGGCCAACATGCCAAACGTCCAGCGACTGCTCCCAAAGCGAAGGAGCCAGGACCCAAAGACCTAGCTGGCCTGAAGGGGCCCCAGGGGGCCCCCAAGCAGCCCCTCTCAATTTGGGTCTGGGGGCTTTCGTTGGGCTGGGAACCTGGGAGGTACCTGCCAGGTTGCAGTTGGCGGCCCGAGAAACACTCTCCGGCCAACATGCCAAACATCCAGCGACTGCTCCCAAAGCGAAGGAGCCAGGACCCAAAGACCTAGCTGGCCTGAAGGGGCCCCAGGGTGCCCCCAAGCAGCCCTCTCAATTTGGGTCTGGGGGCTTTCGTTGGGCCGGGAACCTGGGAGGTACCTGCCAGGTTGCAGTTGGCGGCCCGAGAAGCACTCTCCGGCCAACATGCCAAACGTCCAGTGACTGCTCCCAAAGCGAAGGAGCCAGGACCCAAAGACCTAGCTGGCCTGAAGGGGCCCCAGGGGGCCCCCAAGCAGCCCCTCTCAATTTGGGTCTGGGGGCTTTCGTTGGGCCGGGAACCTGGGAGGTACCTGCCAGGTTGCAGGTCGCGGCCCGAGAAGCACTCTCCGGCCAACATGCCAAACGTCCAGCGACTGCTCCCAAAGCGAAGGAGCCAGGACCCAAAGACCTAGCTGGCCTGAAGGGGCCCCAGGGGGCCCCCAAGCAGCCCCTCTCTATTTGGGTCTGGGGGCTTTCGTTGGGCCGGGAACCTGGGAGGTACCTGCCAGGTTGCAGTTGGCGGCCCGAGAAGCACTCTCCGGCCAACATGCCAAAAGTCCAGTGACTGCTCCCAAAGCGAAGGAGCCAGGACCCAAAGACCTAGCTGGCCTGAAGGGGCCCCAGGGGGCCCCCAAGCAGCCCCTCTCAATTTGGGTCTGGGGGCTTTCGTTGGGCCGGGAACCTGGGAGGTACCTACCAGGTTGCAGGTCGCGGCCCGAGAAGCACTCTCCGGCCAACATGCCAAACGTCCAGTGACTGCTCCCAAAGCGAAGGAGCCAGGACCCAAAGACCTAGCTGGCCTGAAGGGGCCCCAGGGGGCCCCCAAGCAGCCCCTCTCAATTTGGGTCTGGGGGCTTTCGTTGGGCCGGGAACCTGGGAGGTACCTGCCAGGTTGCAGGTCGCGGCCCGAGAAGCACTCTCCGGCCAACATGCCAAACGTCCAGCGACTGCTCCCAAAGCGAAGGAGCCAGGACCCAAAGACCTAGCTGGCCTGAAGGGGCCCCAGGGGGCCCCCAAGCAGCCCCTCTCTATTTGGGTCTGGGGGCTTTCGTTGGGCCGGGAACCTGGGAGGTACCTGCCAGGTTGCAGTTGGCGGCCCGAGAAGCACTCTCCGGCCAACATGCCAAACGTCCAGTGACTGCTCCCAAAGCGAAGGAGCCAGGACCCAAAGACCTAGCTGGCCTGAAGGGGCCCCAGGGGGCCCCCAAGCAGCCCCTCTCAATTTGGGTCTGGGGGCTTTCGTTGGGCCGGGAACCTGGGAGGTACCTGCCAGGTTGCAGGTCGCGGCCCGAGAAGCACTCTCCGGCCAACATGCCAAACGTCCAGCGACTGCTCCCAAAGCGAAGGAGCCAGGACCCAAAGACCTAGCTGGCCTGAAGGGGCCCCAGGGGGCCCCCAAGCAGCCCCTCTCAATTTGGGTCTGGGGGCTTTCGTTGGGCCGGGAACCTGGGAGGTACCTGCCAGGTTGCAGTTGGCGGCCCGAGAAGCACTCTCCGGCCAACATGCCAAACGTCCAGCGACTGCTCCCAAAGCGAAGGAGCCAGGACCCAAAGACCTAGCTGGCCTGAAGGGGCCCCAGGGGGCCCCCAAGCAGCCCCTCTCAATTTGGGTCTGGGGGCTTTCGTTGGGCCGGGAACCTGGGAGGTACCTGCCAGGTTGCAGGTCGCGGCCCGAGAAGCACTCTCCGGCCAACATGCCAAACGTCCAGCGACTGCTCCCAAAGCGAAGGAGCCAGGACCCAAAGACCTAGCTGGCCTGAAGGGGCCCCAGGGGGCCCCCAAGCAGCCCCTCTCAATTTGGGTCTGGGGGCTTTCGTTGGGCCGGGAACCTGGGAGGTAACTGCCAGGTTGCAGGTCACGGAACGAGAAGCACTCTCCGGTCAACATGCCAAACGTCCAGCGACTGCTCCCAAAGCGAAGGAGCCAGGACCCAAAGACCTAGCTGGCCTGAAGGGGCCCCAGGGGGCCCCCAAGCAGCCCCTCTCAATTTGGGTCTGGGGGCTTTCGTTGGGCCGGGAACCTGGGAGGTACCTGCCAGGTTGCAGGTCGCGGCCCGAGAAGCACTCTCCGGCCAACATGCCAAACGTCCAGCGACTGCTCCCAAAGCGAAGGAGCCAGGACCCAAAGACCTAGCTGGCCTGAAGGGGCCCCAGGGGGCCCCCAAGCAGCCCCTCTCTATTTGGGTCTGGGGGCTTTCGTTGTCCCGGGAACCTGGGAGGTACCTGCCAGGTTGCAGTTCGCGGCCCGAGAAGCACTCTCCGGCCAACATGCCAAACGTCCAGCGACTGCTCCCAAAGCGAAGGAGCCAGGACCCAAAGACCTAGCTGGCCTGAAGGGGCCCCAGGGGGCCCCCAAGCAGCCCCTCTCAATTTGGGTCTGGGGGCTTTCGTTGGGCCGGGAACCTGGGAGGTACCTGCCAGGTTGCAGGTCGCGGCCCGAGAAGCACTCTCCGGCCAACATGCCAAACGTCCAGCGACTGCTCCCAAAGCGAAGGAGCCAGGACCCAAAGACCTAGCTGGCCTGAAGGGGCCCCAGGGGGCCCCCAAGCAGCCCCTCTCAATTTGGGTCTGGGGGCTTTCGTTGGGCTGGGAACCTGGGAGGTACCTGCCAGGTTGCAGTTGGCGGCC
The DNA here is from genome assembly GCF_964237585.1 of Gallinula chloropus. Taxonomy (NCBI): domain Eukaryota; kingdom Metazoa; phylum Chordata; class Aves; order Gruiformes; family Rallidae; genus Gallinula; species Gallinula chloropus. The sequence continues at coordinate 391,655 of NW_028168578.1, read as the reverse complement.
CGAGAAACACTCTCCGGCCAACATGCCAAACATCCAGCGACTGCTCCCAAAGCGAAGGAGCCAGGACCCAAAGACCTAGCTGGCCTGAAGGGGCCCCAGGGGGCCCCCAAGCAGCCCTCTCAATTTGGGTCTGGGGGCTTTCGTTGGGCCGGGAACCTGGGAGGTACCTGCCAGGTTGCAGTTGGCGGCCCGAGAAGCACTCTCCGGCCAACATGCCAAACGTCCAGTGACTGCTCCCAAAGCGAAGGAGCCAGGACCCAAAGACCTAGCTGGCCTGAAGGGGCCCCAGGGGGCCCCCAAGCAGCCCCTCTCAATTTGGGTCTGGGGGCTTTCGTTGGGCCGGGAACCTGGGAGGTACCTGCCAGGTTGCAGGTCGCGGCCCGAGAAGCACTCTCCGGCCAACATGCCAAACGTCCAGCGACTGCTCCCAAAGCGAAGGAGCCAGGACCCAAAGACCTAGCTGGCCTGAAGGGGCCCCAGGGGGCCCCCAAGCAGCCCCTCTCTATTTGGGTCTGGGGGCTTTCGTTGGGCCGGGAACCTGGGAGGTACCTGCCAGGTTGCAGTTGGCGGCCCGAGAAGCACTCTCCGGCCAACATGCCAAACGTCCAGTGACTGCTCCCAAAGCGAAGGAGCCAGGACCCAAAGACCTAGCTGGCCTGAAGGGGCCCCAGGGGGCCCCCAAGCAGCCCCTCTCAATTTGGGTCTGGGGGCTTTCGTTGGGCCGGGAACCTGGGAGGTACCTGCCAGGTTGCAGGTCGCGGCCCGAGAAGCACTCTCCGGCCAACATGCAAAACGTCCAGCGACTGCTCCCAAAGCGAAGGAGCCAGGACCCAAAGACCTAGCTGGCCTGAAGGGGCCCCAGGGGGCCCCCAAGCAGCCCCTCTCAATTTGGGTCTGGGGGCTTTCGTTGGGCCGGGAACCTGGGAGGTACCTGCCAGGTTGCAGGTCGCAGCCCGAGAAGCACTCTCCGGCCAACATGCCAAACGTCCAGCGACTGCTCCCAAAGCGAAGGAGCCAGGACCCAAAGACCTAGCTGGCCTGAAGGGGCCCCAGGGGGCCCCCAAGCAGCCCCTCTCAATTTGGGTCTGGGGGCTTTCGTTGGGCCGGGAACCTGGGAGGTACCTGCCAGGTTGCAGTTGGCGGCCCGAGAAGCACTCTCCGGCCAGCATGCCAAACGTCCAGCGACTGCTCCCAAAGCGAAGGAGCCAGGACCCAAAGACCTAGCTGGCCTGAAGGGGCCCCAGGGGGCCCCCAAGCAGCCCCTCTCAATTTGGGTCTGGGGGCTTTCGTTGGGCCGGGAACCTGGGAGGTACCTGCCAGGTTGCAGGTCGCGGAACGAGAAGCACTCTCCGGCCAACATGCCAAACGTCCAGCGACTGCTCCCAAAGCGAAGGAGCCAGGACCCAAAGACCTAGCTGGCCTGAAGGGGCCCCAGGGGGCCCCCAAGCAGCCCCTCTCAATTTGGGTCTGGGGGCTTTCGTTGGGCCGGGAACCTGGGAGGTACCTGCCAGGTTGCAGTTGGCGGCCCGAGAAGCACTCTCTGGCCAACATGCCAAACGTCCAGCGACTGCTCCCAAAGCGAAGGAGCCAGGACCCAAAGACCTAGCTGGCCTGAAGGGGCCCCAGGGGGCCCCCAAGCAGCCCCTCTCAATTTGGGTCTGGGGGCTTTCGTTGGGCCGGGAACCTGGGAGGTACCTGCCAGGTTGCAGGTCGCGGCCCGAGAAGCACTCTCCGGCCAACATGCCAAACGTCCAGCGACTGCTCCCAAAGCGAAGGAGCCAGGACCCAAAGACCTAGCTGGCCTGAAGGGGCCCCAGGGGGCCCCCAAGCAGCCCCTCTCAATTTGGGTCTGGGGGCTTTCGTTGGGCCAGGAACCTGGGAGGTACCTGCCAGGTTGCAGTTGGCGGCCCGAGAAGCACTCTCCGGTCAACATGCCAAACTTCCAGCGACTGCTCCCAAAGCGAAGGAGGCAGGACCCAAAGACCTAGCTGGCCTGAAGGGGCCCCAGGGGGCCCCCAAGCAGCCCCTCTCAATTTGGGTCTGGGGGCTTTCGTTGGGCCGGGAACCTGGGAGGTACCTGCCAGGTTGCAGTTGGCGGCCCGAGGTAGCACTCTCCGGCCAACATGCCAAACGTCCTGCGACTGCTCCCAAAGCGAAGGAGGCAGGACCCAAAGACCTAGCTGGCCTGAAGGGGCCCCAGGGGGCCCCCAAGCAGCCCCTCTCTATTTGGGTCTGGGGGCTTTCGTTGGGCCGGGAACCTGGGAGGTACCTGCCAGGTTGCAGTTGGCGGCCCGAGAAGCACTCTCCGGCCAACATGCCAAACGTCCAGCGACTGCTCCCAAAGCGAAGGAGCCAGGACCCAAAGACCTAGCTGGCCTGAAGGGGCCCCAGGGGGCCCCCAAGCAGCCCCTCTCAATTTGGGTCTGGGGGCTTTCGTTGGGCCGGGAACCTGGGAGGTACCTGCCAGGTTGCAGTTGGCGGCCCGAGAAGCACTCTCCGGCCAACATGCCAAACGTCCAGCGACTGCTCCCAAAGCGAAGGAGCCAGGACCCAAAGACCTAGCTGGCCTGAAGGGGCCCCAGGGGGCCCCCAAGCAGCCCCTCTCAATTTGGGTCTGGGGGCTTTCGTTGGGCCGGGAACCTGGGAGGTACCTGCCAGGTTGCAGGTCGCGGCCCGAGAAGCACTCTCCGGCCAACATGCCAAACGTCCAGCGACTGCTCCCAAAGCGAAGGAGCCAGGACCCAAAGACCTAGCTGGCCTGAAGGGGCCCCAGGGGGCCCCCAAGCAGCCCCTCTCAATTTGGGTCTGGGGGCTTTCGTTGGGCCGGGAACCTGGGAGGTACCTGCCAGTTTGCAGTTCGCGGCCCGAGAAGCACTCTCCGGCCAACATGCCAAACGTCCAGCGACTGCTCCCAAAGCGAAGGAGCCAGGACCCAAAGACCTAGCTGGCCTGAAGGGGCCCCAGGGGGCCCCCAAGCAGCCCCTCTCAATTTGGGTCTGGGGGCTTTCGTTGGGCCGGGAACCTGGGAGGTACCTGCCAGGTTGCAGGTCGCGGCCCGAGAAGCACTCTCCGGCCAACATGCCAAACGTCCAGCGACTGCTCCCAAACCGAAGGAGCCAGGACCCAAAGACCTAGCTGGCCTGAAGGGGCCCCAGGGGGCCCCCAAGCAGCCCCTCTCAATTTGGGTCTGGGGGCTTTCGTTGGGCCGGGAACCTGGGAGGTACCTGCCAGGTTGCAGTTGGCGGCCCGAGAAGCACTCTCCGGCCAACATGCCAAACGTCCAGCGACTGCTCCCAAACGGAAGGAGCCAGGACCCAAAGACCTAGCTGGCCTGAAGGGGCCCCAGGGGGCCCCCAAGCAGCCCCTCTCAATTTGGGTCTGGGGGCTTTCGTTGGGCCGGGAACCTGGGAGGTACCTGCCAGGTTGCAGTTGGCGGCCCGAGAAGCACTCTCCGGCCAACATGCCAAACTTCCAGCGACTGCTCCCAAAGCGAAGGAGCCAGGACCCAAAGACCTAGCTGGCCTGAAGGGGCCCCAGGGGGCCCCCAAGCAGCCCCTCTCAATTTGGGTCTGGGGGCTTTCGTTGGGCCGGGAACCTGGGAGGTACCTGCCAGGTTGCAGTTGGCGGCCCGAGAAGCACTCTCCGGCCAACATGCCAAACGTCCAGCGACTGCTCCCAAAGCGAAGGAGCCAGGACCCAAAGACCTAGCTGGCCTGAAGGGGCCCCAGGGGGCCCCCAAGCAGCCCCTCTCTATTTGGGTCTGGGGGCTTTCGTTGGGCCGGGAACCTGGGAGGTACCTGCCAGGTTGCAGTTGGCGGCCCGAGAAGCACTCTCCGGCCAACATGCCAAACGTCCAGCGACTGCTCCCAAAGCGAAGGAGCCAGGACCCAAAGACCTAGCTGGCCTGAAGGGGCCCCAGGGGGCCCCCAAGCAGCCCCTCTCAATTTGGGTCTGGGGTCTTTCGTTGGGCCGGGAACCTGGGAGGTACCTGCCAGGTTGCAGTTGGCGGCCCGAGAAGCACTCTCCGGCCAACATGCCAAACGTCCAGTGACTGCTCCCAAAGCGAAGGAGCCAGGACCCAAAGACCTAGCTGGCCTGAAGTGGCCCCAGGGGGCCCCAAAGCAGCCCCTCTCAATTTGGGTCTGGGGGCTTTCGTTGGGCCGGGAACCTGGGAGGTACCTGCCAGGTTGCAGTTGGCGGCCCTAGAAGCACTCTCTGGCCAACATGCCAAACGTCCAGCGACTGCTCCCAAAGCGAAGGAGCCAGGACCCAAAGACCTAGCTGGCCTGAAGGGGCCCCAGGGGGCCCCCAAGCAGCCCCTCTCAATTTGGGTCTGGGGGCTTTCGTTGGGCCGGGAACCTGGGAGGTACCTGCCAGGTTGCAGGTCGCGGCCCGAGAAGCACTCTCCGGCCAACATGCCAAACGTCCAGCGACTGCTCCCAAACCGAAGGAGCCAGGACCCAAAGACCTAGCTGGCCTGAAGGGGCCCCAAGGGGCCCCCAAGCAGCCCCTCTCAATTTGGGTCTGGGGGCTTTCGTTGGGCCGGGAACCTGGGAGGTACCTGCCAGGTTGCAGTTGGCGGCCCGAGAAGCACTCTCCGGCCAACATGCCAAACGTCCAGCGACTGCTCCCAAACGGAAGGAGCCAGGACCCAAAGACCTAGCTGGCCTGAAGGGGCCCCAGGGGGCCCCCAAGCAGCCCCTCTCAATTTGGGTCTGGGGGCTTTAGTTGGGCCGGGAACCTGGGAGGTACCTGCCAGTTTGCAGTTCGCGGCCCGAGAAGCACTCTCCGGCTAACATGCCAAACGTCCAGCGACTGCTCCCAAAGCGAAGGAGCCAGGACCCAAAGACCTACCTGGCCTGAAGTGGCCCCAGGGGGCCCCCAAGCAGCCCCTCTCAATTTGGGTCTGGGGGCTTTCGTTGGGCCGGGAACCTGGGAGGTACCTGCCAGGTTGCAGGTCGCGGCCCGAGAAGCACTCTCCGGCCAACATGCCAAACGTCCAGCGACTGCTCCCAAAGCGAAGGAGCCAGGACCCAAAGACCTAGCTGGCCTGAAGGGGCCCCAGGGGGCCCCCAAGCAGCCCCTCTCAATTTGGGTCTGGGGGCTTTCGTTGGGCCGGGAACCTGGGAGGTACCTGCCAGGTTGCAGTTGGCGGCCCGAGAAGCACTCTCCGGCCAACATGCCAAACGTCCAGCGACTGCTCCCAAAGCGAAGGAGCCAGGACCCAAAGACCTAGCTGGCCTGAAGGGGCCCCAGGGGGCCCCCAAGCAGCCCCTCTCAATTTGGGTCTGGGGGCTTTCGTTGGGCCGGGAACCTGGGAGGTACCTGCCAGGTTGCAGTTGGCGGCCCGAGAAGCACTCTCCGGCCAACATGCCAAACGTCCAGCGACTGCTCCCAAAGTGAAGGAGCCAGGACCCAAAGACCTAGCTGGCCTGAAGGGGCCCCAGGGGGCCCCCAAGCAGCCCCTCTCAATTTGGGTCTGGGGGCTTTCGTTGGGCCGGGAACCTGGGAGGTACCTGCCAGGTTGCAGTTGGCGGCCCGAGAAGCACTCTCCGGCCAACATGCCAAACGTCCAGCGACTGCTCCCAAAGCGAAGGAGCCAGGACCCAAAGACCTAGCTGGCCTGAAGGGGCCCCAGGGGGCCCCCAAGCAGCCCCTCTCAATTTGGGTCTGGGGGCTTTCGTTGGGCCGGGAACCTGGGAGGTACCTGCCAGGTTGCAGGTCGCGGCCCGAGAAGCACTCTCCGGCCAACATGCCAAACGTCCAGCGACTGCTCCCAAAGCGAAGGAGCCAGGACCCAAAGACCTAGCTGGCCTGAAGGGGCCCCAGGGGGCCCCCAAGCAGCCCCTCTCAATTTGGGTCTGGGGGCTTTCGTTGGGCCAGGAACCTGGGAGGTACCTGCCAGGTTGCAGTTGGCGGCCCGAGAAGCACTCTCCGGTCAACATGCCAAACTTCCAGCGACTGCTCCCAAAGCGAAGGAGGCAGGACCCAAAGACCTAGCTGGCCTGAAGGGGCCCCAGGGGGCCCCCAAGCAGCCCCTCTCAATTTGGGTCTGGGGGCTTTCGTTGGGCCGGGAACCTGGGAGGTACCTGCCAGGTTGCAGTTGGCGGCCCGAGGTAGCACTCTCCGGCCAACATGCCAAACGTCCTGCGACTGCTCCCAAAGCGAAGGAGGCAGGACCCAAAGACCTAGCTGGCCTGAAGGGGCCCCAGGGGGCCCCCAAGCAGCCCCTCTCTATTTGGGTCTGGGGGCTTTCGTTGGGCCGGGAACCTGGGAGGTACCTGCCAGGTTGCAGTTGGCGGCCCGAGAAGCACTCTCCGGCCAACATGCCAAACGTCCAGCGACTGCTCCCAAAGCGAAGGAGCCAGGACCCAAAGACCTAGCTGGCCTGAAGGGGCCCCAGGGGGCCCCCAAGCAGCCCCTCTCAATTTGGGTCTGGGGGCTTTCGTTGGGCCGGGAACCTGGGAGGTACCTGCCAGGTTGCAGTTGGCGGCCCGAGAAGCACTCTCCGGCCAACATGCCAAACGTCCAGCGACTGCTCCCAAAGCGAAGGAGCCAGGACCCAAAGACCTAGCTGGCCTGAAGGGGCCCCAGGGGGCCCCCAAGCAGCCCCTCTCAATTTGGGTCTGGGGGCTTTCGTTGGGCCGGGAACCTGGGAGGTACCTGCCAGGTTGCAGGTCGCGGCCCGAGAAGCACTCTCCGGCCAACATGCCAAACGTCCAGCGACTGCTCCCAAAGCGAAGGAGCCAGGACCCAAAGACCTAGCTGGCCTGAAGGGGCCCCAGGGGGCCCCCAAGCAGCCCCTCTCAATTTGGGTCTGGGGGCTTTCGTTGGGCCGGGAACCTGGGAGGTACCTGCCAGTTTGCAGTTCGCGGCCCGAGAAGCACTCTCCGGCCAACATGCCAAACGTCCAGCGACTGCTCCCAAAGCGAAGGAGCCAGGACCCAAAGACCTAGCTGGCCTGAAGGGGCCCCAGGGGGCCCCCAAGCAGCCCCTCTCAATTTGGGTCTGGGGGCTTTCGTTGGGCCGGGAACCTGGGAGGTACCTGCCAGGTTGCAGGTCGCGGCCCGAGAAGCACTCTCCGGCCAACATGCCAAACGTCCAGCGACTGCTCCCAAACCGAAGGAGCCAGGACCCAAAGACCTAGCTGGCCTGAAGGGGCCCCAGGGGGCCCCCAAGCAGCCCCTCTCAATTTGGGTCTGGGGGCTTTCGTTGGGCCGGGAACCTGGGAGGTACCTGCCAGGTTGCAGTTGGCGGCCCGAGAAGCACTCTCCGGCCAACATGCCAAACGTCCAGCGACTGCTCCCAAACGGAAGGAGCCAGGACCCAAAGACCTAGCTGGCCTGAAGGGGCCCCAGGGGGCCCCCAAGCAGCCCCTCTCAATTTGGGTCTGGGGGCTTTCGTTGGGCCGGGAACCTGGGAGGTACCTGCCAGGTTGCAGTTGGCGGCCCGAGAAGCACTCTCCGGCCAACATGCCAAACTTCCAGCGACTGCTCCCAAAGCGAAGGAGCCAGGACCCAAAGACCTAGCTGGCCTGAAGGGGCCCCAGGGGGCCCCCAAGCAGCCCCTCTCAATTTGGGTCTGGGGGCTTTCGTTGGGCCGGGAACCTGGGAGGTACCTGCCAGGTTGCAGTTGGCGGCCCGAGAAGCACTCTCCGGCCAACATGCCAAACGTCCAGCGACTGCTCCCAAAGCGAAGGAGCCAGGACCCAAAGACCTAGCTGGCCTGAAGGGGCCCCAGGGGGCCCCCAAGCAGCCCCTCTCTATTTGGGTCTGGGGGCTTTCGTTGGGCCGGGAACCTGGGAGGTACCTGCCAGGTTGCAGTTGGCGGCCCGAGAAGCACTCTCCGGCCAACATGCCAAACGTCCAGCGACTGCTCCCAAAGCGAAGGAGCCAGGACCCAAAGACCTAGCTGGCCTGAAGGGGCCCCAGGGGGCCCCCAAGCAGCCCCTCTCAATTTGGGTCTGGGGTCTTTCGTTGGGCCGGGAACCTGGGAGGTACCTGCCAGGTTGCAGTTGGCGGCCCGAGAAGCACTCTCCGGCCAACATGCCAAACGTCCAGTGACTGCTCCCAAAGCGAAGGAGCCAGGACCCAAAGACCTAGCTGGCCTGAAGTGGCCCCAGGGGGCCCCAAAGCAGCCCCTCTCAATTTGGGTCTGGGGGCTTTCGTTGGGCCGGGAACCTGGGAGGTACCTGCCAGGTTGCAGTTGGCGGCCCTAGAAGCACTCTCTGGCCAACATGCCAAACGTCCAGCGACTGCTCCCAAAGCGAAGGAGCCAGGACCCAAAGACCTAGCTGGCCTGAAGGGGCCCCAGGGGGCCCCCAAGCAGCCCCTCTCAATTTGGGTCTGGGGGCTTTCGTTGGGCCGGGAACCTGGGAGGTACCTGCCAGGTTGCAGGTCGCGGCCCGAGAAGCACTCTCCGGCCAACATGCCAAACGTCCAGCGACTGCTCCCAAACCGAAGGAGCCAGGACCCAAAGACCTAGCTGGCCTGAAGGGGCCCCAAGGGGCCCCCAAGCAGCCCCTCTCAATTTGGGTCTGGGGGCTTTCGTTGGGCCGGGAACCTGGGAGGTACCTGCCAGGTTGCAGTTGGCGGCCCGAGAAGCACTCTCCGGCCAACATGCCAAACGTCCAGCGACTGCTCCCAAACGGAAGGAGCCAGGACCCAAAGACCTAGCTGGCCTGAAGGGGCCCCAGGGGGCCCCCAAGCAGCCCCTCTCAATTTGGGTCTGGGGGCTTTAGTTGGGCCGGGAACCTGGGAGGTACCTGCCAGTTTGCAGTTCGCGGCCCGAGAAGCACTCTCCGGCTAACATGCCAAACGTCCAGCGACTGCTCCCAAAGCGAAGGAGCCAGGACCCAAAGACCTACCTGGCCTGAAGTGGCCCCAGGGGGCCCCCAAGCAGCCCCTCTCAATTTGGGTCTGGGGGCTTTCGTTGGGCCGGGAACCTGGGAGGTACCTGCCAGGTTGCAGGTCGCGGCCCGAGAAGCACTCTCCGGCCAACATGCCAAACGTCCAGCGACTGCTCCCAAAGCGAAGGAGCCAGGACCCAAAGACCTAGCTGGCCTGAAGGGGCCCCAGGGGGCCCCCAAGCAGCCCCTCTCAATTTGGGTCTGGGGGCTTTCGTTGGGCCGGGAACCTGGGAGGTACCTGCCAGGTTGCAGTTGGCGGCCCGAGAAGCACTCTCCGGCCAACATGCCAAACGTCCAGCGACTGCTCCCAAAGCGAAGGAGCCAGGACCCAAAGACCTAGCTGGCCTGAAGGGGCCCCAGGGGGCCCCCAAGCAGCCCCTCTCAATTTGGGTCTGGGGGCTTTCGTTGGGCCGGGAACCTGGGAGGTACCTGCCAGGTTGCAGTTGGCGGCCCGAGAAGCACTCTCCGGCCAACATGCCAAACGTCCAGCGACTGCTCCCAAAGTGAAGGAGCCAGGACCCAAAGACCTAGCTGGCCTGAAGGGGCCCCAGGGGGCCCCCAAGCAGCCCCTCTCAATTTGGGTCTGGGGGCTTTCGTTGGGCCGGGAACCTGGGAGGTACCTGCCAGGTTGCAGTTGGCGGCCCGAGAAGCACTCTCCGGCCAACATGCCAAACGTCCAGCGACTGCTCCCAAAGCGAAGGAGCCAGGACCCAAAGACCTAGCTGGCCTGAAGGGGCCCCAGGGGGCCCCAAAGCAGCCCCTCTCAATTTGGGTCTGGGGGCTTTCGTTGGGCCGGGAACCTGGGAGGTACCTGCCAGGTTGCAGTTGGCGGCCCGAGAAGCACTCTCCGGCCAACATGCCAAACGTCCAGTGACTGCTCCCAAAGCGAAGGAGCCAGGACCCAAAGACCTAGCTGGCCTGAAGGGGCCCCAGGGGGCCCCAAAGCAGCCCCTCTCAATTTGGGTCTGGGGGCTTTCGTTGGGCCGGGAACCTGGGAGGTACCTGCCAGGTTGCAGGTCGCGGCCCGAGAAGCACTCTCCGGCCAACATGCCAAACGTCCAGCGACTGCTCCCAAAGCGAAGGAGCCAGGACCCAAAGACCTAGCTGGCCTGAAGGGGCCCCAGGGGGCCCCCAAGCAGCCCCTCTCAATTTGGGTCTGGGGGCTTTCGTTGGGCCGGGAACCTGGGAGGTACCTGCCAGGTTGCAGGTCGCGGCCCGAGAAGCACTCTCCGGCCAACATGCCAAACGTCCAGCGACTGCTCCCAAACGGAAGGAGCCAGGACCCAAAGACCTAGCTGGCCTGAAGGGGCCCCAGGGGGCCCCCAAGCAGCCCCTCTCAATTTGGGTCTGGGGGCTTTCGTTGGGCCGGGAACCTGGGAGGTACCTGCCAGGTTGCAGGTCGCGGCCCGAGAAGCACTCTCCGGCCAACATGCCAAACTTCCAGCGACTGCTCCCAAAGCGAAGGAGCCAGGACCCAAAGACCTAGCTGGCCTGAAGGGGCCCCAGGGGGCCCCCAAGCAGCCCCTCTCAATTTGGGTCTGGGGGCTTTCGTTGGGCCGGGAACCTGGGAGGTACCTGCCAGGTTGCAGTTGGCGGCCCGAGAAGCACTCTCCGGCCAACATGCCAAACGTCCAGTGACTGCTCCCAAAGCGAAGGAGCCAGGACCCAAAGACCTAGCTGGCCTGAAGGGGCCCCAGGGGGCCCCAAAGCAGCCCCTCTCAATTTGGGTCTGGGGGCTTTCGTTGGGCCGGGAACCTGGGAGGTACCTGCCAGGTTGCAGTTGGCGGCCCGAGAAGCACTCTCCGGCCAACATGCCAAACGTCCAGCGACTGCTCCCAAAGCGAAGGAGCCAGGACCCAAAGACCTAGCTGGCCTGAAGGGGCCCCAGGGGGCCCCCAAGCAGCCCCTCTCAATTTGGGTCTGGGGGCTTTAGTTGGGCCGGGAACCTGGGAGGTACCTGCCAGGTTGCAGTTGGCGGCCCGAGAAGCACTCTCCGGCCAACATGCCAAACGTCCAGCGACTGCTCCCAAACGGAATGAGCCAGGACCCAAAGACCTAGCTGGCCTGAAGGGGCCCCAGGGGGCCCCCAAGCAGCCCCTCTCAATTTGGGTCTGGGGGCTTTAGTTGGGCCGGGAACCTGGGAGGTACCTGCCAGTTTGCAGTTGGCGGCCCGAGAAGCACTCTCAGGCCAACATTCCAAACGTCCAGCGACTGCTCCCAAAGCGAAGGAGCCAGGACCCAAAGACCTATCTGGCCTGAAGGGGCCCCAGGGGGCCCCCAAGCAGCCCCTCTCAATTTGGGTCTGGGGGCTTTCGTTGGGCCGGGAACCTGGGAGGTACCTGCCAGTTTGCAGTTGGCGGCCCGAGAAGCACTCTCCGGCCAACATGCCAAACGTCCAGCGACTGCTCCCAAAGCGAAGGAGCCAGGACCCAAAGACCTAGCTGGCCTGAAGGGGCCCCAGGGGGCCCCCAAGCAGCCCCTCTCAATTTGGGTCTGGGGGCTTTCGTTGGGCCGGGAACCTGGGAGGTACCTGCCAGGTTGCAGTTGGCGGCCCGAGAAGCACTCTCCGGCCAACATGCCAAACGTCCAGCGACTGCTCCCAAACGGAAGGAGCCAGGACCCAAAGACCTAGCTGGCCTGAAGGGGCCCCAGGGGGCCCCCAAGCAGCCCCTCTCAATTTGGGTCTGGGGGCTTTCGTTGGGCCGGGAACCTGGGAGGTACCTGCCAGTTTGCAGGTCGCGGCCCGAGAAGCACTCTCCGGCCAACATGCCAAACGTCCAGAGACTGCTCCCAAAGCGAAGGAGCCAGGACCCAAAGACCTAGCTGGCCTGAAGGGGCCCCAGGGGGCCCCCAAGCAGCCCCTCTCTATTTGGGTCTGGGGGCTTTCGTTGGGCCGGGAACCTGGGAGGTACCTGCCAGGTTGCAGTTGGCGGCCCGAGAAGCACTCTCCGGCCAACATGCCAAACGTCCAGCGACTGCTCCCAAAGCGAAGGAGCCAGGACCCAAAGACCTAGCTGGCCTGAAGGGGCCCCAGGGGGCCCCCAAGCAGCCCCTCTCTATTTGGGTCTGGGGGCTTTTGTTGGGCCGGGAACCTGGGAGGTACCTGCCAGGTTGCAGTTGGCGGCCCGAGAAGCACTCTCCGGCCAACATGCCAAACGTCCAGTGACTGCTCCCAAAGCGAAGGAGCCAGGACCCAAAGACCTAGCTGGCCTGAAGGGGCCCCAGGGGGCCCCAAAGCAGCCCCTCTCAATTTGGGTCTGGGGGCTTTCGTTGGGCCGGGAACCTGGGAGGTACCTGCCAGGTTGCAGTTGGCGGCCCGAGAAGCACTCTCCGGCCAACATGCCAAACGTCCAGTGACTGCTCCCAAAGCGAAGGAGCCAGGACCCAAAGACCTAGCTGGCCTGAAGGGGCCCCAGGGGGCCCCCAAGCAGCCCCTCTCAATTTGGGTCTGGGGGCTTTCGTTGGGCCGGGAACCTGGGAGGTACCTGCCAGGTTGCAGGTCGCGGCCCGAGAAGCACTCTCCGGCCAACATGCCAAACGTCCAGCGACTGCTCCCAAACCGAAGGAGCCAGGACCCAAAGACCTAGCTGGCCTGAAGGGGCCCCAGGGGGCCCCCAAGCAGCCCCTCTCAATTTGGGTCTGGGGGCTTTCGTTGGGCCGGGAACCTGGGAGGTACCTGCCAGGTTGCAGTTGGCGGCCCGAGAAGCACTCTCCGGCCAACATGCCAAACGTCCAGCGACTGCTCCCAAACCGAAGGAGCCAGGACCCAAAGACCTAGCTGGCCTGAAGGGGCCCCAGGGGGCCCCCAAGCAGCCCCTCTCAATTTGGGTCTGGGGGCTTTCGTTGGGCCGGGAACCTGGGAGGTAACTGCCAGGTTGCAGGTCGCGGAACGAGAAGCACTCTCCGGTCAACATGCCAAACGTCCAGCGACTGCTCCCAAAGCGAAGGAGCCAGGACCCAAAGACTTGCTGGCCTGAAGGGGCCCCAGGGGGCCCCCAAGCAGCCCCTCTCAATTTGGGTCTGGGGGCTTTCGTTGGGCCGGGAACCTGGGAGGTACCTGCCAGGTTGCAGTTGGCGGCCCGAGAAGCACTCTCCGGCCAACATGCCAAACGTCCAGTGACTGCTCCCAAAGCGAAGGAGCCAGGACCCAAAGACCTAGCTGGCCTGAAGTGGCCCCAGGGGGCCCCAAAGCAGCCCCTCTCAATTTGGGTCTGGGGGCTTTCGTTGGGCCGGGAACCTGGGAGGTACCTGCCAGGTTGCAGTTGGCGGCCCGAGAAGCACTCTCCGGCCAACATGCCAAACGTCCAGTGACTGCTCCCAAAGCGAAGGAGCCAGGACCCAAAGACCTAGCTGGCCTGAAGGGGCCCCAGGGGGCCCCAAAGCAGCCCCTCTCAATTTGGGTCTGGGGGCTTTCGTTGGGCCGGGAACCTGGGAGGTACCTGCCAGGTTGCAGGTCGCGGCCCGAGAAGCACTCTCCGGCCAACATGCCAAACGTCCAGCGACTGCTCCCAAAGCGAAGGAGCCAGGACCCAAAGACCTAGCTGGCCTGAAGGGGCCCCAGGGGGCCCCCAAGCAGCCCCTCTCAATTTGGGTCTGGGGGCTTTCGTTGGGCCGGGAACCTGGGAGGTACCTGCCAGGTTGCAGGTCGCGGCCCGAGAAGCACTCTCCGGCCAACATGCCAAACGTCCAGCGACTGCTCCCAAAGCGAAGGAGCCAGGACCCAAAGACCTAGCTGGCCTGAAGGGGCCCCAGGGGGCCCCCAAGCAGCCCCTCTCAATTTGGGTCTGGGGGCTTTCGTTGGGCCGGGAACCTGGGAGGTACCTGCCAGGTTGCAGTTGGCGGCCCGAGAAGCACTCTCCGGCCAACATGCCAAACGTCCAGCGACTGCTCCCAAACGGAAGGAGCCAGGACCCAAAGACCTAGCTGGCCTGAAGGGGCCCCAGGGGGCCCCCAAGCAGCCCCTCTCAATTTGGGTCTGGGGGCTTTCGTTGGGCCGGGAACCTGGGAGGTACCTGCCAGGTTGCAGGTCGCGGCCCGAGAAGCACTCTCCGGCCAACATGCCAAACTTCCAGCGACTGCTCCCAAAGCGAAGGAGCCAGGACCCAAAGACCTAGCTGGCCTGAAGGGGCCCCAGGGGGCCCCCAAGCAGCCCCTCTCAATTTGGGTCTGGGGGCTTTCGTTGGGCCGGGAACCTGGGAGGTACCTGCCAGGTTGCAGTTGGCGGCCCGAGAAGCACTCTCCGGCCAACATGCCAAACGTCCAGTGACTGCTCCCAAAGCGAAGGAGCCAGGACCCAAAGACCTAGCTGGCCTGAAGGGGCCCCAGGGGGCCCCAAAGCAGCCCCTCTCAATTTGGGTCTGGGGGCTTTCGTTGGGCCGGGAACCTGGGAGGTACCTGCCAGGTTGCAGTTGGCGGCCCGAGAAGCACTCTCCGGCCAACATGCCAAACGTCCAGCGACTGCTCCCAAACCGAAGGAGCCAGGACCCAAAGACCTAGCTGGCCTGAAGGGGCCCCAGGGGGCCCCCAAGCAGCCCCTCTCAATTTGGGTCTGGGGGCTTTAGTTGGGCCGGGAACCTGGGAGGTACCTGCCAGGTTGCAGTTGGCGGCCCGAGAAGCACTCTCCGGCCAACATGCCAAACGTCCAGCGACTGCTCCCAAACGGAATGAGCCAGGACCCAAAGACCTAGCTGGCCTGAAGGGGCCCCAGGGGGCCCCCAAGCAGCCCCTCTCAATTTGGGTCTGGGGGCTTTAGTTGGGCCGGGAACCTGGGAGGTACCTGCCAGTTTGCAGTTGGCGGCCCGAGAAGCACTCTCAGGCCAACATTCCAAACGTCCAGCGACTGCTCCCAAAGCGAAGGAGCCAGGACCCAAAGACCTATCTGGCCTGAAGGGGCCCCAGGGGGCCCCCAAGCAGCCCCTCTCAATTTGGGTCTGGGGGCTTTCGTTGGGCCGGGAACCTGGGAGGTACCTGCCAGTTTGCAGTTGGCGGCCCGAGAAGCACTCTCCGGCCAACATGCCAAACGTCCAGCGACTGCTCCCAAAGCGAAGGAGCCAGGACCCAAAGACCTAGCTGGCCTGAAGGGGCCCCAGGGGGCCCCCAAGCAGCCCCTCTCAATTTGGGTCTGGGGGCTTTCGTTGGGCCGGGAACCTGGGAGGTACCTGCCAGGTTGCAGTTGGCGGCCCGAGAAGCACTCTCCGGCCAACATGCCAAACGTCCAGCGACTGCTCCCAAACGGAAGGAGCCAGGACCCAAAGACCTAGCTGGCCTGAAGGGGCCCCAGGGGGCCCCCAAGCAGCCCCTCTCAATTTGGGTCTGGGGGCTTTCGTTGGGCCGGGAACCTGGGAGGTACCTGCCAGTTTGCAGGTCGCGGCCCGAGAAGCACTCTCCGGCCAACATGCCAAACGTCCAGAGACTGCTCCCAAAGCGAAGGAGCCAGGACCCAAAGACCTAGCTGGCCTGAAGGGGCCCCAGGGGGCCCCCAAGCAGCCCCTCTCTATTTGGGTCTGGGGGCTTTCGTTGGGCCGGGAACCTGGGAGGTACCTGCCAGGTTGCAGTTGGCGGCCCGAGAAGCACTCTCCGGCCAACATGCCAAACGTCCAGCGACTGCTCCCAAAGCGAAGGAGCCAGGACCCAAAGACCTAGCTGGCCTGAAGGGGCCCCAGGGGGCCCCCAAGCAGCCCCTCTCTATTTGGGTCTGGGGGCTTTTGTTGGGCCGGGAACCTGGGAGGTACCTGCCAGGTTGCAGTTGGCGGCCCGAGAAGCACTCTCCGGCCAACATGCCAAACGTCCAGTGACTGCTCCCAAAGCGAAGGAGCCAGGACCCAAAGACCTAGCTGGCCTGAAGGGGCCCCAGGGGGCCCCAAAGCAGCCCCTCTCTATTTGGGTCTGGGGGCTTTCGTTGGGCCGGGAACCTGGGAGGTACCTGCCAGGTTGCAGTTGGCGGCCCGAGAAGCACTCTCCGGCCAACATGCCAAACGTCCAGTGACTGCTCCCAAAGCGAAGGAGCCAGGACCCAAAGACCTAGCTGGCCTGAAGGGGCCCCAGGGGGCCCCCAAGCAGCCCCTCTCAATTTGGGTCTGGGGGCTTTCGTTGGGCCGGGAACCTGGGAGGTACCTGCCAGGTTGCAGGTCGCGGCCCGAGAAGCACTCTCCGGCCAACATGCCAAACGTCCAGCGACTGCTCCCAAACCGAAGGAGCCAGGACCCAAAGACCTAGCTGGCCTGAAGGGGCCCCAGGGGGCCCCCAAGCAGCCCCTCTCAATTTGGGTCTGGGGGCTTTCGTTGGGCCGGGAACCTGGGAGGTACCTGCCAGGTTGCAGTTGGCGGCCCGAGAAGCACTCTCCGGCCAACATGCCAAACGTCCAGCGACTGCTCCCAAACCGAAGGAGCCAGGACCCAAAGACCTAGCTGGCCTGAAGGGGCCCCAGGGGGCCCCCAAGCAGCCCCTCTCAATTTGGGTCTGGGGGCTTTCGTTGGGCCGGGAACCTGGGAGGTAACTGCCAGGTTGCAGGTCGCGGAACGAGAAGCACTCTCCGGTCAACATGCCAAACGTCCAGCGACTGCTCCCAAAGCGAAGGAGCCAGGACCCAAAGACTTGCTGGCCTGAAGGGGCCCCAGGGGGCCCCCAAGCAGCCCCTCTCAATTTGGGTCTGGGGGCTTTCGTTGGGCCGGGAACCTGGGAGGTACCTGCCAGGTTGCAGTTGGCGGCCCGAGAAGCACTCTCCGGCCAACATGCCAAACGTCCAGTGACTGCTCCCAAAGCGAAGGAGCCAGGACCCAAAGACCTAGCTGGCCTGAAGTGGCCCCAGGGGGCCCCAAAGCAGCCCCTCTCAATTTGGGTCTGGGGGCTTTCGTTGGGCCGGGAACCTGGGAGGTACCTGCCAGGTTGCAGTTGGCGGCCCGAGAAGCACTCTCCGGCCAACATGCCAAACGTCCAGCGACTGCTCCCAAAGCGAAGGAGCCAGGACCCAAAGACCTAGCTGGCCTGAAGGGGCCCCAGGGGGCCCCCAAGCAGCCCCTCTCAATTTGGGTCTGGGGGCTTTCGTTGGGCCGGGAACCTGGGAGGTACCTGCCAGGTTGCAGTTGGCGGCCCGAGAAGCACTCTCCGGCCAACATGCCAAACGTCCAGCGACTGCTCCCAAAGCGAAGGAGCCAGGACCCAAAGACCTAGGTGGCCTGAAGGGGCCCCAGGGGGCCCCCAAGCAGCCCCTCTCAATTTGGGTCTGGGGGCTTTCGTTGGGCCGGGAACCTGGGAGGTACCTGCCAGGTTGCAGTTGGCGGCCCGAGAAGCACTCTCCGGCCAACATGCCAAACGTCCAGCGACTGCTCCCAAACGGAAGGAGCCAGGACCCAAAGACCTAGCTGGCCTGAAGGGGCCCCAGGGGGCCCCCAAGCAGCCCCTCTCAATTTGGGTCTGGGGGCTTTCGTTGGGCCGGGAACCTGGGAGGTACCTGCCAGGTTGCAGGTCGCGGCCCGAGAAGCACTCTCCGGCCAACATGCCAAACGTCCAGCGACTGCTCCCAAACCGAAGGAGCCAGGACCCAAAGACCTAGCTGGCCTGAAGGGGCCCCAGGGGGCCCCCAAGCAGCCCCTCTCAATTTGGGTCTGGGGGCTTTCGTTGGGCCGGGAACCTGGGAGGTACCTGCCAGGTTGCAGTTGGCGGCCCGAGAAGCACTCTCCGGCCAACATGCCAAACGTCCAGTGACTGCTCCCAAAGCGAAGGAGCCAGGACCCAAAGACCTAGCTGGCCTGAAGGGGCCCCAGGGGGCCCCCAAGCAGCCCCTCTCAATTTGGGTCTGGGGGCTTTCGTTGGGCCGGGAACCTGGGAGGTACCTGCCAGGTTGCAGTTGGCGGCCCGAGAAGCACTCTCCGGCCAACATGCCAAACGTCCAGCGACTGCTCCCAAAGCGAAGGAGCCAGGACCCAAAGACCTAGCTGGCCTGAAGGGGCCCCAGGGGGCCCCCAAGCAGCCCCTCTCAATTTGGGTCTGGGGGCTTTCGATGGGCCGGGAACCTGGGAGGTACCTGCCAGGTTGCAGTTGGCGGCCCGAGAAGCACTCTCCGGCCAACATGCAAAACGTCCAGCGACTGCTCCCAAACCGAAGGAGCCAGGACCCAAAGACCTAGGTGGCCTGAAGGGGCCCCAGGGGGCCCCCAAGCAGCCCCTCTCAATTTGGGTCTGGGGGCTTTCGTTGGGCCGGGAACCTGGGAGGTACCTGCCAGGTTGCAGTTGGCGGCCCGAGAAGCACTCTCCGGCCAACATGCCAAACGTCCAGCGACTGCTCCCAAAGCGAAGGAGCCAGGACCCAAAGACCTAGCTGGCCTGAAGGGGCCCCAGGGGGCCCCCAAGCAGCCCCTCTCAATTTGGGTCTGGGGGCTTTCGTTGGGCCGGGAACCTGGGAGGTACCTGCCAGTTTGCAGTTGGCGGCCCGAGAAGCACTCTCCGGCCAACATGCCAAACGTCCAGCGACTGCTCCCAAAGCGAAGGAGCCAGGACCCAAAGACCTAGCTGGCCTGAAGGGGCCCCAGGGGGCCCCAAAGCAGCCCCTCTCTATTTGGGTCTGGGGGCTTTCGTTGGGCCGGGAACCTGGGAGGTACCTGCCAGGTTGCAGTTGGCGGCCCGAGAAGCACTCTCCGGCCAACATGCCAAACGTCCAGCGACTGCTCCCAAAGCGAAGGAGCCAGGACCCAAAGACCTAGCTGGCCTGAAGGGGCCCCAGGGGGCCCCCAAGCAGCCCCTCTCTATTTGGGTCTGGGGGCTTTCGTTGGGCCGGGAACCTGGGAGGTACCTGCCAGGTTGCAGTTGGCGGCCCGAGAAGCACTCTCCGGCCAACATGCCAAACGTCCAGTGACTGCTCCCAAAGCGAAGGAGCCAGGACCCAAAGACCTAGCTGGCCTGAAGGGGCCCCAGGGGGCCCCAAAACAGCCCCTCTCAATTTGGGTCTGGGGGCTTTCGTTGGGCCGGGAACCTGGGAGGTACCTGCCAGGTTGCAGTTGGCGGCCCGAGAAGCACTCTCCGGCCAACATGCCAGACGTCCAGCGACTGCTCCCAAAGCGAAGGAGCCAGGACCCAAAGACCTAGCTGGCCTGAAGAGGCCCCAGGGGGCCCCCAAGCAGCCCCTCTCAATTTGGGTCTGGGGGCTTTCGTTGGGCCGGGAACCTGGGAGGTACCTGCCAGGTTGCAGGTCGCGGCCCGAGAAGCACTCTCCGGCCAACATGCCAAACGTCCAGTGACTGCTCCCAAAGCGAAGGAGCCAGGACCCAAAGACCTAGCTGGCCTGAAGGGGCCCCAGGGGGCCCCAAAACAGCCCCTCTCAATTTGGGTCTGGGGGCTTTCGTTGGGCCGGGAACCTGGGAGGTACCTGCCAGGTTGCAGTTGGCGGCCCGAGAAGCACTCTCCGGCCAACATGCCAGACGTCCAGCGACTGCTCCCAAAGCGAAGGAGCCAGGACCCAAAGACCTAGCTGGCCTGAAGGGGCCCCAGGGGGCCCCCAAGCAGCCCCTCTCAATTTGGGTCTGGGGGCTTTCGTTGGGCCGGGAACCTGGGAGGTACCTGCCAGGTTGCAGGTCGCGGCCCGAGAAGCACTCTCCGGCCAACATGCCAAACGTCCAGTGACTGCTCCCAAAGCGAAGGAGCCAGGACCCAAAGACCTAGCTGGCCTGAAGGGGCCCCAGGGGGCCCCCAAGCAGCCCCTCTCAATTTGGGTCTGGGGGCTTTCGTTGGGCCGGGAACCTGGGAGGTACCTGCCAGGTTGCAGTTGGCGGCCCGAGAAGCACTCTCCGGCCAACATGCCAAACGTCCAGCGACTGCTCCCAAAGCGAAGGAGCCAGGACCCAAAGACCTAGCTGGCCTGAAGGGGCCCCAGGGGGCCCCCAAGCAGCCCCTCTCTATTTGGGTCTGGGGGCTTTCGTTGGGCCGGGAACCTGGGAGGTACCTGCCAGGTTGCAGTTGGCGGCCCGAGAAGCACTCTCCGGCCAACATGCCAAACGTCCAGCGACTGCTCCCAAAGCGAAGGAGCCAGGACCCAAAGACCTAGCTGGCCTGAAGGGGCCCCAGGGGGCCCCCAAGCAGCCCCTCTCTATTTGGGTCTGGGGGCTTTTGTTGGGCCGGGAACCTGGGAGGTACCTGCCAGGTTGCAGGTCGCGGCCCGAGAAGCACTCTCCGGCCAACATGCCAAACGTCCAGTGACTGCTCCCAAAGCGAAGGAGCCAGGACCCAAAGACCTAGCTGGCCTGAAGGGGCCCCAGGTGGCCCCAAAGCAGCCCCTCTCAATTTGGGTCTGGGGGCTTTCGTTGGGCCGGGAACCTGGGAGGTACCTGCCAGGTTGCAGTTGGCGGCCCGAGAAGCACTCTCCGGCCAACATGCCAAACGTCCAGCGACTGCTCCCAAAGCGAAGGAGCCAGGACCCAAAGACTTAGCTGGCCTGAAGGGGCCCCAGGGGGCCCCCAAGCAGCCCCTCTCTATTTGGGTCTGGGGGCTTTCGTTGGGCCGGGAACCTGGGAGGTACCTGCCAGGTTGCAGTTGGCGGCCCGAGAAGCACTCTCCGGCCAACATGCCAAACGTCCAGTGACTGCTCCCAAAGCGAAGGAGCCAGGACCCAAAGACCTAGCTGGCCTGAAGGGGCCCCAGGGGGCCCCCAAGCAGCCCCTCTCAATTTGGGTCTGGGGGCTTTCGTTGGGCCGGGAACCTGGGAGGTACCTGCCAGGTTGCAGGTCGCGGCCCGAGAAGCACTCTCCGGCCAACATGCCAAACGTCCAGCGACTGCTCCCAAAGCGAAGGAGCCAGGACCCAAAGACCTAGCTGGCCTGAAGGGGCCCCAGGGGGCCCCCAAGCAGCCCCTCTCAATTTGGGTCTGGGGGCTTTCGTTGGGCCGGGAACCTGGGAGGTACCTGCCAGGTTGCAGTTGGCGGCCCGAGAAGCACTCTCCGGCCAACATGCCAAACGTCCAGCGACTGCTCCCAAAGCGAAGGAGCCAGGACCCAAAGACCTAGCTGGCCTGAAGGGGCCCCAGGGGGCCCCCAAGCAGCCCCTCTCAATTTGGGTCTGGGGGCTTTCGTTGGGCCGGGAACCTGGGAGGTACCTGCCAGGTTGCAGTTGGCGGCCCGAGAAGCACTCTCCGGCCAACATGCCAAACGTCCAGTGACTGCTCCCAAAGCGAAGGAGCCAGGACCCAAAGACCTAGCTGGCCTGAAGTGGCCCCAGGGGGCCCCAAAGCAGCCCCTCTCAATTTGGGTCTGGGGGCTTTCGTTGGGCCGGGAACCTGGGAGGTACCTGCCAGGTTGCAGTTGGCGGCCCGAGAAGCACTCTCCGGCCAACATGCCAAACGTCCAGCGACTGCTCCCAAAGCGAAGGAGCCAGGACCCAAAGACCTAGGTGGCCTGAAGGGGCCCCAGGGGGCCCCCAAGCAGCCCCTCTCAATTTGGGTCTGGGGGCTTTCGTTGGGCCGGGAACCTGGGAGGTACCTGCCAGGTTGCAGTTGGCGGCCCGAGAAGCACTCTCCGGCCAACATGCCAAACGTCCAGCGACTGCTCCCAAACCGAAGGAGCCAGGACCCAAAGACCTAGCTGGCCTGAAGGGGCCCCAGGGGGCCCCCAAGCAGCCCCTCTCAATTTGGGTCTGGGGGCTTTCGTTGGGCCGGGAACCTGGGAGGTACCTGCCAGGTTGCAGTTCGCGGCCCGAGAAGCACTCTCCGGCCAACATGCCAAACGTCCAGCGACTGCTCCCAAAGCGAAGGAGCCAGGACCCAAAGACCTAGCTGGCCTGAAGGGGCCCCAGGGGGCCCCCAAGCAGCCCCTCTCAATTTGGGTCTGGGGGCTTTCGTTGGGCCGGGAACCTGGGAGGTACCTGCCAGTTTGCAGTTGGCGGCCCGAGAAGCACTCTCCGGCCAACATGCCAAACGTCCAGCGACTGCTCCCAAAGCGAAGGAGCCAGGACCCAAAGACCTAGCTGGCCTGAAGGGGCCCCAGGGGGCCCCAAAGCAGCCCCTCTCTATTTGGGTCTGGGGGCTTTCGTTGGGCCGGGAACCTGGGAGGTACCTGCCAGGTTGCAGTTGGCGGCCCGAGAAGCACTCTCCGGCCAACATGCCAAACGTCCAGCGACTGCTCCCAAAGCGAAGGAGCCAGGACCCAAAGACCTAGCTGGCCTGAAGGGGCCCCAGGGGGCCCCCAAGCAGCCCCTCTCAATTTGGGTCTGGGGGCTTTCGTTGGGCCGGGAACCTGGGAGGTACCTGCCAGGTTGCAGGTCGCGGCCCGAGAAGCACTCTCCGGCCAACATGCCAAACGTCCAGTGACTGCTCCCAAAGCGAAGGAGCCAGGACCCAAAGACCTAGCTGGCCTGAAGGGGCCCCAGGGGGCCCCAAAACAGCCCCTCTCAATTTGGGTCTGGGGGCTTTCGTTGGGCCGGGAACCTGGGAGGTACCTGCCAGGTTGCAGTTGGCGGCCCGAGAAGCACTCTCCGGCCAACATGCCAGACGTCCAGCGACTGCTCCCAAAGCGAAGGAGCCAGGACCCAAAGACCTAGCTGGCCTGAAGAGGCCCCAGGGGGCCCCCAAGCAGCCCCTCTCAATTTGGGTCTGGGGGCTTTCGTTGGGCCGGGAACCTGGGAGGTACCTGCCAGGTTGCAGGTCGCGGCCCGAGAAGCACTCTCCGGCCAACATGCCAAACGTCCAGCGACTGCTCCCAAAGCGAAGGAGCCAGGACCCAAAGACCTAGCTGGCCTGAAGGGGCCCCAGGGGGCCCCCAAGCAGCCCCTCTCAATTTGGGTCTGGGGGCTTTCGTTGGGCCGGGAACCTGGGAGGTACCTGCCAGGTTGCAGTTGGCGGCCCGAGAAGCACTCTCCGGCCAACATGCCAAACGTCCAGCGACTGCTCCCAAACCGAAGGAGCCAGGACCCAAAGACCTAGCTGGCCTGAAGGGGCCCCAGGGGGCCCCCAAGCAGCCCCTCTCAATTTGGGTCTGGGGGCTTTCGTTGGGCCGGGAACCTGGGAGGTACCTGCCAGGTTGCAGGTCGCGGCCCGAGAAGCACTCTCCGGCCAACATGCCAAACGTCCAGCGACTGCTCCCAAAGCGAAGGAGCCAGGACCCAAAGACCTAGCTGGCCTGAAGGGGCCCCAGGGGGCCCCCAAGCAGCCCCTCTCAATTTGGGTCTGGGGGCTTTCGTTGGGCCGGGAACCTGGGAGGTACCTGCCAGGTTGCAGTTGGCGGCCCGAGAAGCACTCTCCGGCCAACATGCCAAACGTCCAGCGACTGCTCCCAAAGCGAAGGAGCCAGGACCCAAAGACCTAGCTGGCCTGAAGGGGCCCCAGGGGGCCCCCAAGCAGCCCCTCTCAATTTGGGTCTGGGGGCTTTCGTTGGGCCGGGAACCTGGGAGGTACCTGCCAGGTTGCAGTTGGCGGCCCGAGAAGCACTCTCCGGCCAACATGCCAAACGTCCAGTGACTGCTCCCAAAGCGAAGGAGCCAGGACCCAAAGACCTAGCTGGCCTGAAGGGGCCCCAGGGGGCCCCAAAACAGCCCCTCTCAATTTGGGTCTGGGGGCTTTCGTTGGGCCGGGAACCTGGGAGGTACCTGCCAGGTTGCAGTTGGCGGCCCGAGAAGCACTCTCCGGCCAACATGCCAGACGTCCAGCGACTGCTCCCAAAGCGAAGGAGCCAGGACCCAAAGACCTAGCTGGCCTGAAGGGGCCCCAGGGGGCCCCCAAGCAGCCCCTCTCAATTTGGGTCTGGGGGCTTTCGTTGGGCCGGGAACCTGGGAGGTACCTGCCAGGTTGCAGGTCGCGGCCCGAGAAGCACTCTCCGGCCAACATGCCAAACGTCCAGTGACTGCTCCCAAAGCGAAGGAGCCAGGACCCAAAGACCTAGCTGGCCTGAAGGGGCCCCAGGGGGCCCCCAAGCAGCCCCTCTCAATTTGGGTCTGGGGGCTTTCGTTGGGCCGGGAACCTGGGAGGTACCTGCCAGGTTGCAGGTCGCGGCCCGAGAAGCACTCTCCGGCCAACATGCCAAACGTCCAGCGACTGCTCCCAAAGCGAAGGAGCCAGGACCCAAAGACCTAGCTGGCCTGAAGGGGCCCCAGGGGGCCCCCAAGCAGCCCCTCTCAATTTGGGTCTGGGGGCTTTCGTTGGGCCGGGAACCTGGGAGGTACCTGCCAGTTTGCAGTTCGCGGCCCCAGAAGCACTCTCCGGCCAACATGCCAAACGTCCAGCGACTGCTCCCAAACCGAAGGAGCCAGGACCCAAAGACCTAGCTGGCCTGAAGGGGCCCCAGGGGGCCCCCAAGCAGCCCCTCTCTATTTGGGTCTGGGGGCTTTCGTTGGGTCGGGAACCTGGGAGGTACCTGCCAGGTTGCAGTTGGCGGCCCGAGAAGCACTCTCCGGCCAACATGCCAAACGTCCAGCGACTGCTCCCAAAGCGAAGGAGCCAGGACCCAAAGACCTAGCTGGCCTGAAGGGGCCCCAGGGGGCCCCCAAGCAGCCCCTCTCAATTTGGGTCTGGGGGCTTTCGTTGGGCCGGGAACCTGGGAGGTACCTGCCAGTTTGCAGTTCGCGGCCCGAGAAGCACTCTCCGGCCAACATGCCAAACGTCCAGTGACTGCTCCCAAACCGAAGGAGCCAGGACCCAAAGACCTAGCTGGCCTGAAGTGGCCCCAGGGGGCCCCAAAGCAGCCCCTCTCAATTTGGGTCTGGGGGCTTTCGTTGGGCCGGGAACCTGGGAGGTACCTGCCAGGTTGCAGTTGGCGGCCCGAGAAGCACTCTCCGGCCAACATGCCAAACGTCCAGCGACTGCTCCCAAAGCGAAGGAGCCAGGACCCAAAGACCTAGCTGGCCTGAAGGGGCCCCAGGGGGCCCCCAAGCAGCCCCTCTCAATTTGGGTCTGGGGGCTTTCGTTGGGCCGGGAACCTGGGAGGTACCTGCCAGGTTGCAGTTGGCGGCCCGAGAATCACTCTCCGGCCAACATGCCAAACGTCCAGTGACTGCTCCCAAAGCGAAGGAGCCAGGACCCAAAGACCTAGCTGGCCTGAAGGGGCCCCAGGGGGCCCCCAAGCAGCCCCTCTCAATTTGGGTCTGGGGGCTTTCGTTGGGCCGGGAACCTGGGAGGTACCTGCCAGGTTGCAGTTGGCGGCCCGAGAAGCACTCTCCGGCCAACATGCCAAACGTCCAGCGACTGCTCCCAAACTGAAGGAGCCAGGACCCAAAGACCTAGCTGGCCTGAAGGGGCCCCAGGGGGCCCCCAAGCAGCCCCTCTCAATTTGGGTCTGGGGGCTTTCGTTGGGCCGGGAACCTGGGAGGTACCTGCCAGGTTGCAGTTGGCGGCCCGAGAAGCACTCTCCGGCCAACATGCCAAACGTCCAGCGACTGCTCCCAAAGCGAAGGAGCCAGGACCCAAAGACCTAGCTGGCCTGAAGGGGCCCCAGGGGGCCCCCAAGCAGCCCCTCTCAATTTGGGTCTGGGGGCTTTCGTTGGGCCGGGAACCTGGGAGGTACCTGCCAGGTTGCAGTTGGCGGCCCGAGAAGCACTCTCCGGCCAACATGCCAAACGTCCAGCGACTGCTCCCAAACGGAAGGAGCCAGGACCCAAAGACCTAGCTGGCCTGAAGTGGCCCCAGGGGGCCCCAAAGCAGCCCCTCTCAATTTGGGTCTGGGGGCTTTCGTTGGGCCGGGAACCTGGGAGGTACCTGCCAGGTTGCAGTTGGCGGCCCGAGAAGCACTCTCCGGCCAACATGCCAAACGTCCAGCGACTGCTCCCAAAGCGAAGGAGCCAGGACCCAAAGACCTAGCTGGCCTGAAGGGGCCCCAGGGGGCCCCAAAGCAGCCCCTCTCTATTTGGGTCTGGGGGCTTTCGTTGGGCCGGGAACCTGGGAGGTACCTGCCAGGTTGCAGGTCGCGGCCCGAGAAGCACTCTCCGGCCAACATGCCAAACGTCCAGCGACTGCTCCCAAAGCGAAGGAGCCAGGACCCAAAGACCTAGCTGGCCTGAAGGGGCCCCAGGGGGCCCCCAAGCAGCCCCTCTCAATTTGGGTCTGGGGGCTTTCGTTGGGCCGGGAACCTGGGAGGTACCTGCCAGGTTGCAGTTGGCGGCCCGAGAAGCACTCTCCGGCCAACATGCCAAACGTCCAGCGACTGCTCCCAAACGGAAGGAGCCAGGACCCAAAGACCTAGCTGGCCTGAAGGGGCCCCAGGGGGCCCCCAAGCAGCCCCTCTCAATTTGGGTCTGGGGGCTTTAGTTGGGCCGGGAACCTGGGAGGTACCTGCCAGTTTGCAGTTCGCGGCCCGAGAAGCACTCTCCGGCCAACATGCCAAACGTCCAGTGACTGCTCCCAAAGCGAAGGAGCCAGGACCCAAAGACCTAGCTGGCCTGAAGGGGCCCCAGGGGGCCCCCAAGCAGACCCTCTCAATTTGGGTCTGGGGGCTTTCGTTGGGCCGGGAACCTGGGAGGTACCTGCCAGGTTGCAGGTCGCGGCCCGAGAAGCACTCTCCGGCCAACATGCCAAACGTCCAGCGACTGCTCCCAAAGCGAAGGAGGCAGGACCCAAAGACCTAGCTGGCCTGAAGGGGCCCCAGGGGGCCCCCAAGCAGCCCCTCTCAATTTGGGTCTGGGGGCTTTCGTTGGGCCGGGAACCTGGGAGGTACCTGCCAGGTTGCAGTTGGCGGCCCGAGAAGCACTCTCCGGCCAACATGCCAAACGTCCAGCGACTGCTCCCAAAGCGAAGGAGCCAGGACCCAAAGACTTAGCTGGCCTGAAGGGGCCCCAGGGGGCCCCCAAGCAGCCCCTCTCTATTTGGGTCTGGGGGCTTTCGTTGGGCCGGGAACCTGGGAGGTACCTGCCAGGTTGCAGTTGGCGGCCCGAGAAGCACTCTCCGGCCAACATGCCAAACGTCCAGCGACTGCTCCCAAAGCGAAGGAGCCAGGACCCAAAGACCTAGCTGGCCTGAAGGGGCCCCAGGGGGCCCCCAAGCAGCCCCTCTCAATTTGGGTCTGGGGGCTTTCGTTGGGCCGGGAACCTGGGAGGTACCTGCCAGTTTGCAGTTGGCGGCCCGAGAAGCACTCTCCGGCCAACATGCCAAACGTCCAGCGACTGCTCCCAAAGCGAAGGAGCCAGGACCCAAAGACCTAGCTGGCCTGAAGGGGCCCCAGGGGGCCCCCAAGCAGCCCCTCTCAATTTGGGTCTGGGGGCTTTCGTTGGGCCGGGAACCTGGGAGGTACCTGCCAGGTTGCAGTTGGCGGCCCGAGAAGCACTCTCCGGCCAACATGCCAAACGTCCAGCGACTGCTCCCAAAGCGAAGGAGCCAGGACCCAAAGACCTAGCTGGCCTGAAGGGGCCCCAGGGGGACCCCAAGCAGCCCCTCTCAATTTGGGTCTGGGGGCTTTAGTTGGGCCGGGAACCTGGGAGGTACCTGCCAGGTTGCAGTTGGCGGCCCGAGAAGCACTCTCCGGCCAACATGCCAAACGTCCAGCGACTGCTCCCAAAGCGAAGGAGCCAGGACCCAAAGACCTATCTGGCCTGAAGGGGCCCCAGGGGGCCCCCAAGCAGCCCCTCTCAATTTGGGTCTGGGGGCTTTCGTTGGGCCGGGAACCTGGGAGGTACCTGCCAGGTTGCAGTTGGCGGCCCGAGAAGCACTCTCCGGCCAACATGCCAAACGTCCAGCGACTGCTCCCAAAGCGAAGGAGCCAGGACCCAAAGACCTAGCTGGCCTGAAGGGGCCCCAGGGGGCCCCCAAGCAGCCCCTCTCAATTTGGGTCTGGGGGCTTTCGTTGGGCCGGGAACCTGGGAGGTACCTGCCAGGTTGCAGGTCGCGACCCGAGAAGCACTCTCCGGCCAACATGCCAAACGTCCAGCGACTGCTCCCAAACCGAAGGAGCCAGGACCCAAAGACCTAGCTGGCCTGAAGGGGCCCCAGGGGGCCCCCAGGCAGCCCCTCTCTATTTGGGTCTGGGGGCTTTCGTTGGGCCGGGAACCTGGGAGGTACCTGCCAGGTTGCAGTTGGCGGCCCGAGAAGCACTCTCCGGCCAACATGCCAAACGTCCAGTGACTGCTCCCAAACCGAAGGAGCCAGGACCCAAAGACCTAGCTGGCCTGAAGGGGCCCCAGGGGGCCCCCAAGCAGCCCCTCTCTATTTGGGTCTGGGGGCTTTCGTTGGGCCGGGAAACTGGGAGATACCTGCCAGGTTGCAGGTCGCGGCCCGAGAAGCACTCTCCAGCCAACATGCCAAACTTCCAGCGACTGCTCCCAAAGCGAAGGAGCCAGGACCCAAAGACCTAGCTGGCCTGAAGGGGCCCCAGGGGGCCCCCAAGCAGCCCCTCTCAATTTGGGTCTGGGGGCTTTCGTTGGGCCGGGAACCTGGGAGGTACCTGCCAGGTTGCAGTTGGCGGCCCGAGAAGCACTCTCCGGCCAACATGCCAAACGTCCAGCGACTGCTCCCAAACAAAAGGAGCCAGGACCCAAAGACCTAGCTGGCCTGAAGGGGCCCCAGGGGGACCCCAAGCAGCCCCTCTCAATTTGGGTCTGGGGGCTTTAGTTGGGCCGGGAACCTGGGAGGTACCTGCCAGGTTGCAGTTCGCGGCCCGAGAAGCACTCTCCGGCCAACATGCCAAACGTCCAGCGACTGCTCCCAAAGCGAAGGAGCCAGGACCCAAAGACCTAGCTGGCCTGAAGGGGCCCCAGGGGGCCCCCAAGCAGCCCCTCTCAATTTGGGTCTGGGGGCTTTCGTTGGGCCGGGAACCTGGGAGGTACCTGCCAGGTTGCAGGTCGCGGCCCGAGAAGCACTCTCCGGCCAACATGCCAAACGTCCAGCGACTGCTCCCAAAGCGAAGGAGCCAGGACCCAAAGACCTAGCTGGCCTGAAGGGGCCCCAGGGTGCCCCCAAGCAGCCCCTCTCAATTTGGGTCTGGGGGCTTTCGTTGGGCCGGGAACCTGGGAGGTACCTGCCAGGTTGCAGTTGGCGGCCCGAGAAGCACTCTCCGGCCAACATGCCAAACGTCCAGCGACTGCTCCCAAAGCGAAGGAGCCAGGACCCAAAGACCTATCTGGCCTGAAGGGGCCCCAGGGGGCCCCCAAGCAGCCCCTCTCAATTTGGGTCTGGGGGCTTTCGTTGGGCCGGGAACCTGGGAGGTACCTGCCAGGTTGCAGTTGGCGGCCCGAGAAGCACTCTCCGGCCAACATGCCAAACGTCCAGCGACTGCTCCCAAAGCGAAGGAGCCAGGACCCAAAGACCTAGCTGGCCTGAAGGGGCCCCAGGGGGCCCCCAAGCAGCCCCTCTCAATTTGGGTCTGGGGGCTTTCGTTGGGCCGGGAACCTGGGAGGTAC
The DNA here is from genome assembly GCF_964237585.1 of Gallinula chloropus. Lineage (NCBI taxonomy): Eukaryota > Metazoa > Chordata > Aves > Gruiformes > Rallidae > Gallinula > Gallinula chloropus. The sequence goes on along the minus strand of NW_028168578.1, from coordinate 362,456 downwards.
CTGCCAGGTTGCAGGTCGCGACCCGAGAAGCACTCTCCGGCCAACATGCCAAACGTCCAGCGACTGCTCCCAAACCGAAGGAGCCAGGACCCAAAGACCTAGCTGGCCTGAAGGGGCCCCAGGGGGCCCCCAAGCAGCCCCTCTCAATTTGGGTCTGGGGGCTTTCGTTGGGCCGGGAACCTGGGAGGTACCTGCCAGGTTGCAGTTGGCGGCCCGAGAAGCACTCTCCGGCCAACATGCCAAACGTCCAGCGACTGCTCCCAAAGCGAAGGAGCCAGGACCCAAAGACCTAGCTGGCCTGAAGGGGCCCCAGGGGGCCCCCAAGCAGCCCCTCTCAATTTGGGTCTGGGGGCTTTCGTTGGGCCGGGAACCTGGGAGGTACCTGCCAGGTTGCAGGTCGCGACCCGAGAAGCACTCTCCGGCCAACATGCCAAACGTCCAGCGACTGCTCCCAAACCGAAGGAGCCAGGACCCAAAGACCTAGCTGGCCTGAAGGGGCCCCAGGGGGCCCCCAGGCAGCCCCTCTCTATTTGGGTCTGGGGGCTTTCGTTGGGCCGGGAACCTGGGAGGTACCTGCCAGGTTGCAGTTGGCGGCCCGAGAAGCACTCTCCGGCCAACATGCCAAACGTCCAGTGACTGCTCCCAAACCGAAGGAGCCAGGACCCAAAGACCTAGCTGGCCTGAAGGGGCCCCAGGGGGCCCCCAAGCAGCCCCTCTCTATTTGGGTCTGGGGGCTTTCGTTGGGCCGGGAAACTGGGAGATACCTGCCAGGTTGCAGGTCGCGGCCCGAGAAGCACTCTCCAGCCAACATGCCAAACTTCCAGCGACTGCTCCCAAAGCGAAGGAGCCAGGACCCAAAGACCTAGCTGGCCTGAAGGGGCCCCAGGGGGCCCCCAAGCAGCCCCTCTCAATTTGGGTCTGGGGGCTTTCGTTGGGCCGGGAACCTGGGAGGTACCTGCCAGGTTGCAGTTGGCGGCCCGAGAAGCACTCTCCGGCCAACATGCCAAACGTCCAGCGACTGCTCCCAAACAAAAGGAGCCAGGACCCAAAGACCTAGCTGGCCTGAAGGGGCCCCAGGGGGACCCCAAGCAGCCCCTCTCAATTTGGGTCTGGGGGCTTTAGTTGGGCCGGGAACCTGGGAGGTACCTGCCAGGTTGCAGTTCGCGGCCCGAGAAGCACTCTCCGGCCAACATGCCAAACGTCCAGCGACTGCTCCCAAAGCGAAGGAGCCAGGACCCAAAGACCTAGCTGGCCTGAAGGGGCCCCAGGGGGCCCCCAAGCAGCCCCTCTCAATTTGGGTCTGGGGGCTTTCGTTGGGCCGGGAACCTGGGAGGTACCTGCCAGGTTGCAGGTCGCGGCCCGAGAAGCACTCTCCGGCCAACATGCCAAACGTCCAGCGACTGCTCCCAAAGCGAAGGAGCCAGGACCCAAAGACCTAGCTGGCCTGAAGGGGCCCCAGGGTGCCCCCAAGCAGCCCCTCTCAATTTGGGTCTGGGGGCTTTCGTTGGGCCGGGAACCTGGGAGGTACCTGCCAGGTTGCAGTTGGCGGCCCGAGAAGCACTCTCCGGCCAACATGCCAAACGTCCAGCGACTGCTCCCAAAGCGAAGGAGCCAGGACCCAAAGACCTATCTGGCCTGAAGGGGCCCCAGGGGGCCCCCAAGCAGCCCCTCTCAATTTGGGTCTGGGGGCTTTCGTTGGGCCGGGAACCTGGGAGGTACCTGCCAGGTTGCAGTTGGCGGCCCGAGAAGCACTCTCCGGCCAACATGCCAAACGTCCAGCGACTGCTCCCAAAGCGAAGGAGCCAGGACCCAAAGACCTAGCTGGCCTGAAGGGGCCCCAGGGGGCCCCCAAGCAGCCCCTCTCAATTTGGGTCTGGGGGCTTTCGTTGGGCCGGGAACCTGGGAGGTACCTGCCAGGTTGCAGGTCGCGACCCGAGAAGCACTCTCCGGCCAACATGCCAAACGTCCAGCGACTGCTCCCAAACCGAAGGAGCCAGGACCCAAAGACCTAGCTGGCCTGAAGGGGCCCCAGGGGGCCCCCAAGCAGCCCCTCTCTATTTGGGTCTGGGGGCTTTCGTTGGGCCGGGAACCTGGGAGGTACCTGCCAGGTTGCAGGTCGCGGAACGAGAAGCACTCTCCGGCCAACATGCCAAACGTCCAGTGACTGCTCCCAAACCGAAGGAGCCAGGACCCAAAGACCTAGCTGGCCTGAAGGGGCCCCAGGGGGCCCCCAAGCAGCCCCTCTCTATTTGGGTCTGGGGGCTTTCGTTGGGCCGGGAAACTGGGAGATACCTGCCAGGTTGCAGGTCGCGGCCCGAGAAGCACTCTCCAGCCAACATGCCAAACGTCCAGCGACTGCTCCCAAAGCGAAGGAGCCAGGACCCAAAGACCTAGCTGGCCTGAAGGGGCCCCAGGGGGACCCCAAGCAGCCCCTCTCAATTTGGGTCTGGGGGCTTTAGTTGGGCCGGGAACCTGGGAGGTACCTGCCAGTTTGCAGTTCGCGGCCCGAGAAGCACTCTCCGGCCAACATGCCAAACGTCCAGCGACTGCTCCCAAAGCGAAGGAGCCAGGACCCAAAGACCTAGCTGGCCTGAAGGGGCCCCAGGGGGCCCCCAAGCAGCCCCTCTCTATTTGGGTCTGGGGGCTTTCGTTGGGCCGGGAACCTGGGAGGTACCTGCCAGGTTGCAGTTGGCGGCCCGAGAAGCACTCTCCGGCCAACATGCCAAAAGTCCAGCGACTGCTCCCAAACCGAAGGAGCCAGGACCCAAAGACCTAGCTGGCCTGAAGGGGCCCCAGGGGGCCCCCAAGCAGCCCCTCTCAATTTGGGTCTGGGGGCTTTCGTTGGGCCGGGAACCTGGGAGGTACCTGCCAGGTTGCAGGTCGCGGCCCGAGAAGCACTCTCCGGCCAACATGCCAAACGTCCAGCGACTGCTCCCAAAGCGAAGGAGCCAGGACCCAAAGACCTAGCTGGCCTGAAGGGGCCCCAGGGTGCCCCCAAGCAGCCCCTCTCAATTTGGGTCTGGGGGCTTTCGTTGGGCCGGGAACCTGGGAGGTACCTGCCAGGTTGCAGTTCGCGGCCCGAGAAGCACTCTCCGGCCAACATGCCAAACGTCCAGCGACTGCTCCCAAAGCGAAGGAGCCAGGACCCAAAGACCTAGCTGGCCTGAAGGGGCCCCAGGGGGCCCCCAAGCAGCCCCTCTCAATTTGGGTCTGGGGGCTTTCGTTGGGCCGGGAACCTGGGAGGTACCTGCCAGGTTGCAGGTCGCGACCCGAGAAGCACTCTCCGGCCAACATGCCAAACGTCCAGCGACTGCTCCCAAACCGAAGGAGCCAGGACCCAAAGACCTAGCTGGCCTGAAGGGGCCCCAGGGGGCCCCCAAGCAGCCCCTCTCTATTTGGGTCTGGGGGCTTTCGTTGGGCCGGGAACCTGGGAGGTACCTGCCAGGTTGCAGGTCGCGGAACGAGAAGCACTCTCCGGCCAACATGCCAAACGTCCAGTGACTGCTCCCAAACCGAAGGAGCCAGGACCCAAAGACCTAGCTGGCCTGAAGGGGCCCCAGGGGGCCCCCAAGCAGCCCCTCTCTATTTGGGTCTGGGGGCTTTCGTTGGGCCGGGAAACTGGGAGATACCTGCCAGGTTGCAGGTCGCGGCCCGAGAAGCACTCTCCAGCCAACATGCCAAACGTCCAGCGACTGCTCCCAAAGCGAAGGAGCCAGGACCCAAAGACCTAGCTGGCCTGAAGGGGCCCCAGGGGGACCCCAAGCAGCCCCTCTCAATTTGGGTCTGGGGGCTTTAGTTGGGCCGGGAACCTGGGAGGTACCTGCCAGTTTGCAGTTCGCGGCCCGAGAAGCACTCTCCGGCCAACATGCCAAACGTCCAGCGACTGCTCCCAAAGCGAAGGAGCCAGGACCCAAAGACCTAGCTGGCCTGAAGGGGCCCCAGGGGGCCCCCAAGCAGCCCCTCTCTATTTGGGTCTGGGGGCTTTCGTTGGGCCGGGAACCTGGGAGGTACCTGCCAGGTTGCAGTTGGCGGCCCGAGAAGCACTCTCCGGCCAACATGCCAAAAGTCCAGCGACTGCTCCCAAACCGAAGGAGCCAGGACCCAAAGACCTAGCTGGCCTGAAGGGGCCCCAGGGGGCCCCCAAGCAGCCCCTCTCAATTTGGGTCTGGGGGCTTTCGTTGGGCCGGGAACCTGGGAGGTACCTGCCAGGTTGCAGGTCGCGGCCCGAGAAGCACTCTCCGGCCAACATGCCAAACGTCCAGCGACTGCTCCCAAAGCGAAGGAGCCAGGACCCAAAGACCTAGCTGGCCTGAAGGGGCCCCAGGGTGCCCCCAAGCAGCCCCTCTCAATTTGGGTCTGGGGGCTTTCGTTGGGCCGGGAACCTGGGAGGTACCTGCCAGGTTGCAGTTCGCGGCCCGAGAAGCACTCTCCGGCCAACATGCCAAACGTCCAGCGACTGCTCCCAAAGCGAAGGAGCCAGGACCCAAAGACCTAGCTGGCCTGAAGGGGCCCCAGGGGGCCCCCAAGCAGCCCCTCTCAATTTGGGTCTGGGGGCTTTCGTTGGGCCGGGAACCTGGGAGGTACCTGCCAGGTTGCAGTTGGCGGCCCGAGAAGCACTCTCCGGCCAACATGCCAAACGTCCAGCGACTGCTCCCAAAGCGAAGGAGCCAGGACCCAAAGACCTAGCTGGCCTGAAGGGGCCCCAGGGGGCCCCCAAGCAGCCCCTCTCAATTTGGGTCTGGGGGCTTTCGTTGGGCCGGGAACCTGGGAGGTACCTGCCAGGTTGCAGGTCGCGACCCGAGAAGCACTCTCCGGCCAACATGCCAAACGTCCAGCGACTGCTCCCAAACCGAAGGAGCCAGGACCCAAAGACCTAGCTGGCCTGAAGGGGCCCCAGGGGGCCCCCAAGCAGCCCCTCTCAATTTGGGTCTGGGGGCTTTCGTTGGGCCGGGAACCTGGGAGGTACCTGCCAGGTTGCAGTTGGCGGCCCGAGAAGCACTCTCCCGCCGACATGCCAAACGTCCAGCGACTGCTCCCAAAGCGAAGGAGCCAGGACCCAAAGACCTAGCTGGCCTGAAGGGGCCCCAGGGGGCCCCCAAGCAGCCCCTCTCAATTTGGGTCTGGGGGCTTTCGTTGGGCCGGGAACCTGGGAGGTACCTGCCAGTTTGCAGTTCGCGGCCCGAGAAGCACTCTCCGGCCAACATGCCAAACGTGGAGCGACTGCTCCCAAAGCGAAGGAGCCAGGACCCAAAGACCTATCTGGCCTGAAGGGGCCCCAGGGGGCCCCCAAGCAGCCCCTCTCAATTTGGGTCTGGGGGCTTTCGTTGGGCCGGGAACCTGGGAGGTACCTGCCAGGTTGCAGGTCGCGGCCCGAGAAGCACTCTCCGGCCAACATGCCAAACGTCCAGCGACTGCTCCCAAAGCGAAGGAGCCAGGACCCAAAGACCTAGCTGGCCTGAAGGGGCCCCAGGGGTCCCCCAAGCAGCCCCTCTCAATTTGGGTCTGGGGGCTTTCGTTGGGCCGGGAACCTGGGAGGTACCTGCCAGGTTGCAGTTGGCGGCCCGAGAAGCACTCTCCGGCCAACATGCCAAACGTCCAGCGACTGCTCCCAAACGGAAGGAGCCAGGACCCAAAGACCTAGCTGGCCTGAAGGGGCCCCAGGGGGCCCCCAAGCAGCCCCTCTCAATTTGGGTCTGGGGGCTTTCGTTGGGCCGGGAACCTGGGAGGTACCTGCCAGGTTGCAGTTGGCGGCCCGAGAAGCACTCTCCGGCCAACATGCCAAACGTCCAGCGACTGCTCCCAAAGCGAAGGAGCCAGGACCCAAAGACCTAGCTGGCCTGAAGTGGCCCCAGGGGGCCCCCAAGCAGCCCCTCTCTATTTGGGTCTGGGGGCTTTCGTTGGGCCGGGAACCTGGGAGGTACCTGCCAGGTTGCAGTTGGCGGCCCGAGAAGCACTCTCCGGCCAACATGCCAAACGTCCAGCGACTGCTCCCAAAGCGAAGGAGCCAGGACCCAAAGACCTAGCTGGCCTGAAGGGGCCCCAGGGGGCCCCCAAGCAGCCCCTCTCAATTTGGGTCTGGGGGCTTTCGTTGGGCCGGGAACCTGGGAGGTACCTGCCAGGTTGCAGTTGGCGGCCCGAGAAGCACTCTCCGGCCAACATGCCAAACGTCCAGTGACTGCTCCCAAAGCGAAGGAGCCAGGACCCAAAGACCTAGCTGGCCTGAAGGGGCCCCAGGGGGCCCCAAAGCAGCCCCTCTCAATTTGGGTCTGGGGGCTTTCGTTGGGCCGGGAACCTGGGAGGTACCTGCCAGTTTGCAGTTCGCGGCCCGAGAAGTACTCTCCGGCCAACATGCCAAACGTCCAGCGACTGCTCCCAAAGCGAAGGAGGCAGGACCCAAAGACCTAGCTGGCCTGAAGGGGCCCCAGGGGGCCCCCAAGCAGCCCCTCTCAATTTGGGTCTGGGGGCTTTCGTTGGGCCGGGAACCTGGGAGGTACCTGCCAGGTTGCAGTTGGCGGCCCGAGAAGCACTCTCCGGCCAACATGCCAAACGTCCAGCGACTGCTCCCAAAGCGAAGGAGCCAGGACCCAAAGACCTAGCTGGCCTGAAGGGGCCCCAGGGGGCCCCCAAGCAGCCCCTCTCTATTTGGGTCTGGGGGCTTTCGTTGGGCCGGGAACCTGGGAGGTACCTGCCAGGTTGCAGTTGGCGGCCCGAGAAGCACTCTCCGGCCAACATGCCAAACGTCCAGCGACTGCTCCCAAAGCGAAGGAGCCAGGACCCAAAGACCTAGCTGGCCTGAAGGGGCCCCAGGGGGCCCCCAAGCAGCCCCTCTCAATTTGGGTCTGGGGGCTTTCGTTGGGCCGGGAACCTGGGAGGTACCTGCCAGGTTGCAGGTCGCGGCCCGAGAAGCACTCTCCGGCCAACATGCCAAACGTCCAGTGACTGCTCCCAAAGCGAAGGAGCCAGGACCCAAAGACCTAGCTGGCCTGAAGGGGCCCCAGGGGGCCCCAAAGCAGCCCCTCTCAATTTGGGTCTGGGGGCTTTCGTTGGGCCGGGAACCTGGGAGGTACCTGCCAGTTTGCAGTTCGCGGCCCGAGAAGCACTCTCCGGCCAACATGCCAAACGTCCAGCGACTGCTCCCAAAGCGAAGGAGGCAGGACCCAAAGACCTAGCTGGCCTGAAGGGGCCCCAGGGGGCCCCCAAGCAGCCCCTCTCAATTTGGGTCTGGGGGCTTTCGTTGGGCCGGGAACCTGGGAGGTACCTGCCAGGTTGCAGTTGGCGGCCCGAGAAGCACTCTCCGGCCAACATGCCAAACGTCCAGCGACTGCTCCCAAAGCGAAGGAGCCAGGACCCAAATACATAGCTGGCCTGAAGGGGCCCCAGGGGGCCCCCAAGCAGCCCCTCTCAATTTGGGTCTGGGGGCTTTCGTTGGGCCGGGAACCTGGGAGGTAACTGCCAGGTTGCAGGTCGCGGAACGAGAAGCACTCTCCGGTCAACATGCCAAACGTCCAGCGACTGCTCCCAAAGCGAAGGAGCCAGGACCCAAAGACCTAGCTGGCCTGAAGGGGCCCCAGGGTGCCCCCAAGCAGCCCCTCTCTATTTGGGTCTGGGGGCTTTCGTTTGGCCGGGAACCTGGGAGGTACCTGCCAGGTTGCAGTTGGCGGCCCGAGAAACACTCTCCGGCCAACATGCCAAACGTCCAGCGACTGCTCCCAAAGCGAAGGAGCCAGGACCCAAAGACCTAGCTGGCCTGAAGGGGCCCCAGGGGGCCCCCAAGCAGCCCCTCTCAATTTGGGTCTGGGGGCTTTCGTTGGGCCGGGAACCTGGGAGGTACCTGCCAGGTTGCAGTTGGCGGCTCGGGAAACACTCTCCGGCCAACATGCCAAACTTCCAGCGACTGCTCCCAAAGCGAAGGAGCCAGGACCCAAAGACCTAGCTGGCCTGAAGGGGCCCCAGGGTGCCCCCAAGCAGCCCCTCTCAATTTGGGTCTGGGGGCTTTCGTTGGGCCGGGAACCTGGGAGGTACCTGCCAGGTTGCAGTTGGCGGCCCGAGAAGCACTCTCCGGCCAACATGCCAAACGTCCAGTGACTGCTCCCAAAGTGAAGGAGCCAGGACCCAAAGACCTAGCTGGCCTGAAGGGGCCCCAGGGGGCCCCCAAGCAGCCCCTCTCAATTTGGGTCTGGGGGCTTTCGTTGGGCCGGGAACCTGGGAGGTACCTGCCAGTTTGCAGTTGGCGGCCCGAGAAGCACTCTCCGGCCAACATGCCAAACGTCCAGCGACTGCTCCCAAACCGAAGGAGCCAGGACCCAAAGACCTATCTGGCCTGAAGGGGCCCCAGGGGGCCCCCAAGCAGCCCCTCTCAATTTGGGTCTGGGGGCTTTCGTTGGGCCGGGAACCTGGGAGGTACCTGCCAGGTTGCAGTTGGCGGCCCGAGAAGCACTCTCCGGCCAACATGCCAAACGTCCAGCGACTGCTCCCAAAGCGAAGGAGCCAGGACCCAAAGACCTAGCTGGCCTGAAGGGGCCCCAGGGGGCCCCCAAGCAGCCCCTCTCTATTTGGGTCTGGGGGCTTTCGTTGGGCCGGGAACCTGGGAGGTACCTGCCAGGTTGCAGTTGGCGGCCCGAGAAGCACTCTCCGGCCAACATGCCAAACGTCCAGCGACTGCTCCCAAAGCGAAGGAGCCAGGACCCAAAGACCTAGCTGGCCTGAAGGGGCCCCAGGGGGCCCCCAAGCAGCCCCTCTCAATTTGGGTCTGGGGGCTTTCGTTGGGCCGGGAACCTGGGAGGTACCTGCCAGGTTGCAGTTGGCGGCCCGAGAAGCACTCTCCGGCCAACATGCCAAACGTCCAGTGACTGCTCCCAAAGCGAAGGAGCCAGGACCCAAAGACCTAGCTGGCCTGAAGGGGCCCCAGGGGGCCCCAAAGCAGCCCCTCTCAATTTGGGTCTGGGGGCTTTCGTTGGGCCGGGAACCTGGGAGGTACCTGCCAGTTTGCAGTTCGCGGCCCGAGAAGCACTCTCCGGCCAACATGCCAAACGTCCAGCGACTGCTCCCAAAGCGAAGGAGGCAGGACCCAAAGACCTAGCTGGCCTGAAGGGGCCCCAGGGGGCCCCCAAGCAGCCCCTCTCAATTTGGGTCTGGGGGCTTTCGTTGGGCCGGGAACCTGGGAGGTACCTGCCAGGTTGCAGGTCGCGGCCCGAGAAGCACTCTCCGGCCAACATGCCAAACGTCCAGCGACTGCTCCCAAAGCGAAGGAGACAGGACCCAAATACATAGCTGGCCTGAAGGGGCCCCAGGGGGCCCCCAAGCAGCCCCTCTCAATTTGGGTCTGGGGGCTTTCGTTGGGCCGGGAACCTGGGAGGTAACTGCCAGGTTGCAGGTCGCGGAACGAGAAGCACTCTCCGGTCAACATGCCAAACGTCCAGCGACTGCTCCCAAAGCGAAGGAGCCAGGACCCAAAGACCTAGCTGGCCTGAAGGGGCCCCAGGGTGCCCCCAAGCAGCCCCTCTCTATTTGGGTCTGGGGGCTTTCGTTTGGCCGGGAACCTGGGAGGTACCTGCCAGGTTGCAGTTGGCGGCCCGAGAAACACTCTCCGGCCAACATGCCAAACGTCCAGCGACTGCTCCCAAAGCGAAGGAGCCAGGACCCAAAGACCTAGCTGGCCTGAAGGGGCCCCAGGGGGCCCCCAAGCAGCCCCTCTCAATTTGGGTCTGGGGGCTTTCGTTGGGCCGGGAACCTGGGAGGTACCTGCCAGTTTGCAGTTCGCGGCCCGAGAAGCACTCTCCGGCCAACATGCCAAACGTCCAGCGACTGCTCCCAAAGCGAAGGAGGCAGGACCCAAAGACCTAGCTGGCCTGAAGGGGCCCCAGGGGGCCCCCAAGCAGCCCCTCTCAATTTGGGTCTGGGGGCTTTCGTTGGGCCGGGAACCTGGGAGGTACCTGCCAGGTTGCAGGTCGCGGCCCGAGAAGCACTCTCCGGCCAACATGCCAAACGTCCAGCGACTGCTCCCAAAGCGAAGGAGACAGGACCCAAATACATAGCTGGCCTGAAGGGGCCCCAGGGGGCCCCCAAGCAGCCCCTCTCAATTTGGGTCTGGGGGCTTTCGTTGGGCCGGGAACCTGGGAGGTAACTGCCAGGTTGCAGGTCGCGGAACGAGAAGCACTCTCCGGTCAACATGCCAAACGTCCAGCGACTGCTCCCAAAGCGAAGGAGCCAGGACCCAAAGACCTAGCTGGCCTGAAGGGGCCCCAGGGTGCCCCCAAGCAGCCCCTCTCTATTTGGGTCTGGGGGCTTTCGTTTGGCCGGGAACCTGGGAGGTACCTGCCAGGTTGCAGTTGGCGGCCCGAGAAACACTCTCCGGCCAACATGCCAAACGTCCAGTGACTGCTCCCAAAGCGAAGGAGCCAGGACCCAAAGACCTAGCTGGCCTGAAGGGGCCCCAGGGGGCCCCCAAGCAGCCCCTCTCAATTTGGGTCTGGGGGCTTTCGTTGGGCCGGGAACCTGGGAGGTACCTGCCAGGTTGCATTTGGCGGCTCGGGAAACACTCTCCGGCCAACATGCCAAACTTCCAGCGACTGCTCCCAAAGCGAAGGAGCCAGGACCCAAAGACCTAGCTGGCCTGAAGGGGCCCCAGGGGGCCCCCAAGCAGCCCCTCTCAATTTGGGTCTGGGGGCTTTCGTTGGGCCGGGAACCTGGGAGGTACCTGCCAGGTTGCAGTTGGCGGCCCGAGAAGCACTCTCCTGCCGACATGCCAAACGTCCAGCGACTGCTCCCAAAGCGAAGGAGCCAGGACCCAAAGACCTAGCTGGCCTGAAGGGGCCCCAGGGGGCCCCCAAGCAGCCCCTCTCAATTTGGGTCTGGGGGCTTTCGTTGGGCCGGGAACCTGGGAGGTACCTGCCAGTTTGCAGTTCGCGGCCCGAGAAGCACTCTCCGGCCAACATGCCAAACGTGGAGCGACTGCTCCCAAAGCGAAGGAGCCAGGACCCAAAGACCTATCTGGCCTGAAGGGGCCCCAGGGGGCCCCCAAGCAGCCCCTCTCAATTTGGGTCTGGGGGCTTTCGTTGGGCCGGGAACCTGGGAGGTACCTGCCAGGTTGCAGGTCGCGGCCCGAGAAGCACTCTCCGGCCAACATGCCAAACGTCCAGCGACTGCTCCCAAAGCGAAGGAGCCAGGACCCAAAGACCTAGCTGGCCTGAAGGGGCCCCAGGGGTCCCCCAAGCAGCCCCTCTCAATTTGGGTCTGGGGGCTTTCGTTGGGCCGGGAACCTGGGAGGTACCTGCCAGGTTGCAGTTGGCGGCCCGAGAAGCACTCTCCGGCCAACATGCCAAACGTCCAGCGACTGCTCCCAAACGGAAGGAGCCAGGACCCAAAGACCTAGCTGGCCTGAAGGGGCCCCAGGGGGCCCCCAAGCAGCCCCTCTCAATTTGGGTCTGGGGGCTTTCGTTGGGCCGGGAACCTGGGAGGTACCTGCCAGGTTGCAGTTGGCGGCCCGAGAAGCACTCTCCGGCCAACATGCCAAACGTCCAGCGACTGCTCCCAAAGCGAAGGAGCCAGGACCCAAAGACCTAGCTGGCCTGAAGTGGCCCCAGGGGGCCCCCAAGCAGCCCCTCTCTATTTGGGTCTGGGGGCTTTCGTTGGGCCGGGAACCTGGGAGGTACCTGCCAGGTTGCAGTTGGCGGCCCGAGAAGCACTCTCCGGCCAACATGCCAAACGTCCAGCGACTGCTCCCAAAGCGAAGGAGCCAGGACCCAAAGACCTAGCTGGCCTGAAGGGGCCCCAGGGGGCCCCCAAGCAGCCCCTCTCAATTTGGGTCTGGGGGCTTTCGTTGGGCCGGGAACCTGGGAGGTACCTGCCAGGTTGCAGTTGGCGGCCCGAGAAGCACTCTCCGGCCAACATGCCAAACGTCCAGTGACTGCTCCCAAAGCGAAGGAGCCAGGACCCAAAGACCTAGCTGGCCTGAAGGGGCCCCAGGGGGCCCCAAAGCAGCCCCTCTCAATTTGGGTCTGGGGGCTTTCGTTGGGCCGGGAACCTGGGAGGTACCTGCCAGTTTGCAGTTCGCGGCCCGAGAAGTACTCTCCGGCCAACATGCCAAACGTCCAGCGACTGCTCCCAAAGCGAAGGAGGCAGGACCCAAAGACCTAGCTGGCCTGAAGGGGCCCCAGGGGGCCCCCAAGCAGCCCCTCTCAATTTGGGTCTGGGGGCTTTCGTTGGGCCGGGAACCTGGGAGGTACCTGCCAGGTTGCAGTTGGCGGCCCGAGAAGCACTCTCCGGCCAACATGCCAAACGTCCAGCGACTGCTCCCAAAGCGAAGGAGCCAGGACCCAAAGACCTAGCTGGCCTGAAGGGGCCCCAGGGGGCCCCCAAGCAGCCCCTCTCTATTTGGGTCTGGGGGCTTTCGTTGGGCCGGGAACCTGGGAGGTACCTGCCAGGTTGCAGTTGGCGGCCCGAGAAGCACTCTCCGGCCAACATGCCAAACGTCCAGCGACTGCTCCCAAAGCGAAGGAGCCAGGACCCAAAGACCTAGCTGGCCTGAAGGGGCCCCAGGGGGCCCCCAAGCAGCCCCTCTCAATTTGGGTCTGGGGGCTTTCGTTGGGCCGGGAACCTGGGAGGTACCTGCCAGGTTGCAGTTGGCGGCCCGAGAAGCACTCTCCGGCCAACATGCCAAACGTCCAGTGACTGCTCCCAAAGCGAAGGAGCCAGGACCCAAAGACCTAGCAGGCCTGAAGGGGCCCCAGGGGGCCCCAAAGCAGCCCCTCTCAATTTGGGTCTGGGGGCTTTCGTTGGGCCGGGAACCTGGGAGGTACCTGCCAGTTTGCAGTTCGCGGCCCGAGAAGCACTCTCCGGCCAACATGCCAAACGTCCAGCGACTGCTCCCAAAGCGAAGGAGGCAGGACCCAAAGACCTAGCTGGCCTGAAGGGGCCCCAGGGGGCCCCCAAGCAGCCCCTCTCAATTTGGGTCTGGGGGCTTTCGTTGGGCCGGGAACCTGGGAGGTACCTGCCAGGTTGCAGTTGGCGGCCCGAGAAGCACTCTCCGGCCAACATGCCAAACGTCCAGCGACTGCTCCCAAAGCGAAGGAGACAGGACCCAAATACATAGCTGGCCTGAAGGGGCCCCAGGGGGCCCCCAAGCAGCCCCTCTCAATTTGGGTCTGGGGGCTTTCGTTGGGCCGGGAACCTGGGAGGTAACTGCCAGGTTGCAGGTCGCGGAACGAGAAGCACTCTCCGGTCAACATGCCAAACGTCCAGCGACTGCTCCCAAAGCGAAGGAGCCAGGACCCAAAGACCTAGCTGGCCTGAAGGGGCCCCAGGGTGCCCCCAAGCAGCCCCTCTCTATTTGGGTCTGGGGGCTTTCGTTTGGCCGGGAACCTGGGAGGTACCTGCCAGGTTGCAGTTGGCGGCCCGAGAAACACTCTCCGGCCAACATGCCAAACGTCCAGCGACTGCTCCCAAAGCGAAGGAGCCAGGACCCAAAGACCTAGCTGGCCTGAAGGGGCCCCAGGGGGCCCCCAAGCAGCCCCTCTCAATTTGGGTCTGGGGGCTTTCGTTGGGCCGGGAACCTGGGAGGTACCTGCCAGGTTGCAGTTGGCGGCTCGGGAAACACTCTCCGGCCAACATGCCAAACTTCCAGCGACTGCTCCCAAAGCGAAGGAGCCAGGACCCAAAGACCTAGCTGGCCTGAAGGGGCCCCAGGGTGCCCCCAAGCAGCCCCTCTCAATTTGGGTCTGGGGGCTTTCTATGGGCTGGGAACCTGGGAGGTACCTGCCAGGTTGCAGTTGGCGGCCCGAGAAGCACTCTCCGGCCAACATGCCAAACGTCCAGTGACTGCTCCCAAAGTGAAGGAGCCAGGACCCAAAGACCTAGCTGGCCTGAAGGGGCCCCAGGGGGCCCCCAAGCAGCCCCTCTCAATTTGGGTCTGGGGGCTTTCGTTGGGCCGGGAACCTGGGAGGTACCTGCCAGTTTGCAGTTGGCGGCCCGAGAAGCACTCTCCGGCCAACATGCCAAACGTCCAGCGACTGCTCCCAAACCGAAGGAGCCAGGACCCAAAGACCTATCTGGCCTGAAGGGGCCCCAGGGGGCCCCCAAGCAGCCCCTCTCAATTTGGGTCTGGGGGCTTTCGTTGGGCCGGGAACCTGGGAGGTACCTGCCAGGTTGCAGTTGGCGGCCCGAGAAGCACTCTCCGGCCAACATGCCAAACGTCCAGCGACTGCTCCCAAAGCGAAGGAGCCAGGACCCAAAGACCTAGCTGGCCTGAAGTGGCCCCAGGGGGCCCCCAAGCAGCCCCTCTCTATTTGGGTCTGGGGGCTTTCGTTGGGCCGGGAACCTGGGAGGTACCTGCCAGGTTGCAGTTGGCGGCCCGAGAAGCACTCTCCGGCCAACATGCCAAACGTCCAGCGACTGCTCCCAAAGCGAAGGAGCCAGGACCCAAAGACCTAGCTGGCCTGAAGGGGCCCCAGGGGGCCCCCAAGCAGCCCCTCTCAATTTGGGTCTGGGGGCTTTCGTTGGGCCGGGAACCTGGGAGGTACCTGCCAGGTTGCAGTTGGCGGCCCGAGAAGCACTCTCCGGCCAACATGCCAAACGTCCAGTGACTGCTCCCAAAGCGAAGGAGCCAGGACCCAAAGACCTAGCTGGCCTGAAGGGGCCCCAGGGGGCCCCAAAGCAGCCCCTCTCAATTTGGGTCTGGGGGCTTTCGTTGGGCCGGGAACCTGGGAGGTACCTGCCAGTTTGCAGTTCGCGGCCCGAGAAGCACTCTCCGGCCAACATGCCAAACGTCCAGCGACTGCTCCCAAAGCGAAGGAGGCAGGACCCAAAGACCTAGCTGGCCTGAAGGGGCCCCAGGGGGCCCCCAAGCAGCCCCTCTCAATTTGGGTCTGGGGGCTTTCGTTGGGCCGGGAACCTGGGAGGTACCTGCCAGGTTGCAGGTCGCGGCCCGAGAAGCACTCTCCGGCCAACATGCCAAACGTCCAGCGACTGCTCCCAAAGCGAAGGAGACAGGACCCAAATACATAGCTGGCCTGAAGGGGCCCCAGGGGGCCCCCAAGCAGCCCCTCTCAATTTGGGTCTGGGGGCTTTCGTTGGGCCGGGAACCTGGGAGGTAACTGCCAGGTTGCAGGTCGCGGAACGAGAAGCACTCTCCGGTCAACATGCCAAACGTCCAGCGACTGCTCCCAAAGCGAAGGAGCCAGGACCCAAAGACCTAGCTGGCCTGAAGGGGCCCCAGGGTGCCCCCAAGCAGCCCCTCTCTATTTGGGTCTGGGGGCTTTCGTTTGGCCGGGAACCTGGGAGGTACCTGCCAGGTTGCAGTTGGCGGCCCGAGAAACACTCTCCGGCCAACATGCCAAACGTCCAGCGACTGCTCCCAAAGCGAAGGAGCCAGGACCCAAAGACCTAGCTGGCCTGAAGGGGCCCCAGGGGGCCCCCAAGCAGCCCCTCTCAATTTGGGTCTGGGGGCTTTCGTTGGGCCGGGAACCTGGGAGGTACCTGCCAGTTTGCAGTTCGCGGCCCGAGAAGCACTCTCCGGCCAACATGCCAAACGTCCAGCGACTGCTCCCAAAGCGAAGGAGGCAGGACCCAAAGACCTAGCTGGCCTGAAGGGGCCCCAGGGGGCCCCCAAGCAGCCCCTCTCAATTTGGGTCTGGGGGCTTTCGTTGGGCCGGGAACCTGGGAGGTACCTGCCAGGTTGCAGGTCGCGGCCCGAGAAGCACTCTCCGGCCAACATGCCAAACGTCCAGCGACTGCTCCCAAAGCGAAGGAGACAGGACCCAAATACATAGCTGGCCTGAAGGGGCCCCAGGGGGCCCCCAAGCAGCCCCTCTCAATTTGGGTCTGGGGGCTTTCGTTGGGCCGGGAACCTGGGAGGTAACTGCCAGGTTGCAGGTCGCGGAACGAGAAGCACTCTCCGGTCAACATGCCAAACGTCCAGCGACTGCTCCCAAAGCGAAGGAGCCAGGACCCAAAGACCTAGCTGGCCTGAAGGGGCCCCAGGGTGCCCCCAAGCAGCCCCTCTCTATTTGGGTCTGGGGGCTTTCGTTTGGCCGGGAACCTGGGAGGTACCTGCCAGGTTGCAGTTGGCGGCCCGAGAAACACTCTCCGGCCAACATGCCAAACGTCCAGTGACTGCTCCCAAAGCGAAGGAGCCAGGACCCAAAGACCTAGCTGGCCTGAAGGGGCCCCAGGGGGCCCCCAAGCAGCCCCTCTCAATTTGGGTCTGGGGGCTTTCGTTGGGCCGGGAACCTGGGAGGTACCTGCCAGGTTGCATTTGGCGGCTCGGGAAACACTCTCCGGCCAACATGCCAAACTTCCAGCGACTGCTCCCAAAGCGAAGGAGCCAGGACCCAAAGACCTAGCTGGCCTGAAGGGGCCCCAGGGGGCCCCCAAGCAGCCCCTCTCAATTTGGGTCTGGGGGCTTTCGTTGGGCCGGGAACCTGGGAGGTACCTGCCAGGTTGCAGTTGGCGGCCCGAGAAGCACTCTCCGGCCAACATGCCAAACGTCCAGCGACTGCTCCCAAAGCGAAGGAGCCAGGACCCAAAGACCTAGCTGGCCTGAAGGGGCCCCAGGGGGCCCCCAAGCAGCCCCTCTCTATTTGGGTCTGGGGGCTTTCGTTGGGCCGGGAACCTGGGAGGTACCTGCCAGGTTGCAGTTGGCGGCCCGAGAAGCACTCTCCGGCCAACATGCCAAACGTCCAGCGACTGCTCCCAAAGCGAAGGAGCCAGGACCCAAAGACCTAGCTGGCCTGAAGGGGCCCCAGGGGGCCCCCAAGCAGCCCCTCTCAATTTGGGTCTGGGGGCTTTCGTTGGGCCGGGAACCTGGGAGGTACCTGCCAGGTTGCAGTTGGCGGCCCGAGAAGCACTCTCCGGCCAACATGCCAAACGTCCAGTGACTGCTCCCAAAGCGAAGGAGCCAGGACCCAAAGACCTAGCTGGCCTGAAGGGGCCCCAGGGGGCCCCAAAGCAGCCCCTCTCAATTTGGGTCTGGGGGCTTTCGTTGGGCCGGGAACCTGGGAGGTACCTGCCAGTTTGCAGTTCGCGGCCCGAGAAGCACTCTCCGGCCAACATGCCAAACGTCCAGCGACTGCTCCCAAAGCGAAGGAGGCAGGACCCAAAGACCTAGCTGGCCTGAAGGGGCCCCAGGGGGCCCCCAAGCAGCCCCTCTCTATTTGGGTCTGGGGGCTTTCGTTGGGCCGGGAACCTGGGAGGTACCTGCCAGGTTGCAGTTGGCGGCCCGAGAAGCACTCTCCGGCCAACATGCCAAACGTCCAGCGACTGCTCCCAAAGCGAAGGAGACAGGACCCAAATACATAGCTGGCCTGAAGGGGCCCCAGGGGGCCCCCAAGCAGCCCCTCTCAATTTGGGTCTGGGGGCTTTCGTTGGGCCGGGAACCTGGGAGGTAACTGCCAGGTTGCAGGTCGCGGAACGAGAAGCACTCTCCGGTCAACATGCCAAACGTCCAGCGACTGCTCCCAAAGCGAAGGAGCCAGGACCCAAAGACCTAGCTGGCCTGAAGGGGCCCCAGGGTGCCCCCAAGCAGCCCCTCTCTATTTGGGTCTGGGGGCTTTCGTTTGGCTGGGAACCTGGGAGGTACCTGCCAGGTTGCAGTTGGCGGCCCGAGAAACACTCTCCGGCCAACATGCCAAACGTCCAGCGACTGCTCCCAAAGCGAAGGAGCCAGGACCCAAAGACCTAGCTGGCCTGAAGGGGCCCCAGGGGGCCCCCAAGCAGCCCCTCTCAATTTGGGTCTGGGGGCTTTCGTTGGGCCGGGAACCTGGGAGGTACCTGCCAGGTTGCAGTTGGCGGCTCGGGAAACACTCTCCGGCCAACATGCCAAACTTCCAGCGACTGCTCCCAAAGCGAAGGAGCCAGGACCCAAAGACCTAGCTGGCCTGAAGGGGCCCCAGGGGGCCCCCAAGCAGCCCCTCTCAATTTGGGTCTGGGGGCTTTCGTTGGGCCGGGAACCTGGGAGGTACCTGCCAGGTTGCAGTTGGCGGCCCGAGAAGCACTCTCCGGCCAACATGCCAAACGTCCAGCGACTGCTCCCAAAGCGAAGGAGCCAGGACCCAAAGACCTAGCTGGCCTGAAGGGGCCCCAGGGGGCCCCCAAGCAGCCCCTCTCTATTTGGGTCTGGGGGCTTTCGTTGGGCCGGGAACCTGGGAGGTACCTGCCAGGTTGCAGTTGGCGGCCCGAGAAGCACTCTCCGGCCAACATGCCAAACGTCCAGCGACTGCTCCCAAAGCGAAGGAGCCAGGACCCAAAGACCTAGCTGGCCTGAAGGGGCCCCAGGGGGCCCCCAAGCAGCCCCTCTCAATTTGGGTCTGGGGGCTTTCGTTGGGCCGGGAACCTGGGAGGTACCTGCCAGGTTGCAGTTGGCGGCCCGAGAAGCACTCTCCGGCCAACATGCCAAACGTCCAGTGACTGCTCCCAAAGCGAAGGAGCCAGGACCCAAAGACCTAGCTGGCCTGAAGGGGCCCCAGGGGGCCCCAAAGCAGCCCCTCTCAATTTGGGTCTGGGGGCTTTCGTTGGGCCGGGAACCTGGGAGGTACCTGCCAGTTTGCAGTTCGCGGCCCGAGAAGCACTCTCCGGCCAACATGCCAAACGTCCAGCGACTGCTCCCAAAGCGAAGGAGGCAGGACCCAAAGACCTAGCTGGCCTGAAGGGGCCCCAGGGGGCCCCCAAGCAGCCCCTCTCAATTTGGGTCTGGGGGCTTTCGTTGGGCCGGGAACCTGGGAGGTACCTGCCAGGTTGCAGGTCGCGGCCCGAGAAGCACTCTCCGGCCAACATGCCAAACGTCCAGCGACTGCTCCCAAAGCGAAGGAGACAGGACCCAAATACATAGCTGGCCTGAAGGGGCCCCAGGGGGCCCCCAAGCAGCCCCTCTCAATTTGGGTCTGGGGGCTTTCGTTGGGCCGGGAACCTGGGAGGTAACTGCCAGGTTGCAGGTCGCGGAACGAGAAGCACTCTCCGGTCAACATGCCAAACGTCCAGCGACTGCTCCCAAAGCGAAGGAGCCAGGACCCAAAGACCTAGCTGGCCTGAAGGGGCCCCAGGGTGCCCCCAAGCAGCCCCTCTCTATTTGGGTCTGGGGGCTTTCGTTTGGCCGGGAACCTGGGAGGTACCTGCCAGGTTGCAGTTGGCGGCCCGAGAAACACTCTCCGGCCAACATGCCAAACGTCCAGCGACTGCTCCCAAAGCGAAGGAGCCAGGACCCAAAGACCTAGCTGGCCTGAAGGGGCCCCAGGGGGCCCCCAAGCAGCCCCTCTCAATTTGGGTCTGGGGGCTTTCGTTGGGCCGGGAACCTGGGAGGTACCTGCCAGTTTGCAGTTCGCGGCCCGAGAAGCACTCTCCGGCCAACATGCCAAACGTCCAGCGACTGCTCCCAAAGCGAAGGAGCCAGGACCCAAAGACCTAGCTGGCCTGAAGGGGCCCCAGGGGGCCCCCAAGCAGCCCCTCTCAATTTGGGTCTGGGGGCTTTCGTTGGGCCGGGAACCTGGGAGGTACCTGCCAGGTTGCAGGTCGCGGCCCGAGAAGCACTCTCCGGCCAACATGCCAAACGTCCAGCGACTGCTCCCAAAGCGAAGGAGCCAGGACCCAAATACATAGCTGGCCTGAAGGGGCCCCAGGGTGCCCCCAAGCAGCCCCTCTCAATTTGGGTCTGGGGGCTTTCGTTGGGCCGGGAACCTGGGAGGTAACTGCCAGGTTGCAGGTCGCGGAACGAGAAGCACTCTCCGGTCAACATGCCAAACGTCCAGCGACTGCTCCCAAAGCGAAGGAGCCAGGACCCAAAGACCTAGCTGGCCTGAAGGGGCCCCAGGGTGCCCCCAAGCAGCCCCTCTCTATTTGGGTCTGGGGGCTTTCGTTTGGCCGGGAACCTGGGAGGTACCTGCCAGGTTGCAGTTGGCGGCCCGAGAAACACTCTCCGGCCAACATGCCAAACGTCCAGTGACTGCTCCCAAAGCGAAGGAGCCAGGACCCAAAGACCTAGCTGGCCTGAAGGGGCCCCAGGGGGCCCCCAAGCAGCCCCTCTCAATTTGGGTCTGGGGGCTTTCGTTGGGCCGGGAACCTGGGAGGTACCTGCCAGGTTGCATTTGGCGGCTCGGGAAACACTCTCCGGCCAACATGCCAAACTTCCAGCGACTGCTCCCAAAGCGAAGGAGCCAGGACCCAAAGACCTAGCTGGCCTGAAGGGGCCCCAGGGGGCCCCCAAGCAGCCCCTCTCAATTTGGGTCTGGGGGCTTTCGTTGGGCCGGGAACCTGGGAGGTACCTGCCAGGTTGCAGTTGGCGGCCCGAGAAGCACTCTCCGGCCAACATGCCAAACGTCCAGCGACTGCTCCCAAAGCGAAGGAGCCAGGACCCAAAGACCTAGCTGGCCTGAAGGGGCCCCAGGGGGCCCCCAAGCAGCCCCTCTCTATTTGGGTCTGGGGGCTTTCGTTGGGCCGGGAACCTGGGAGGTACCTGCCAGGTTGCAGTTGGCGGCCCGAGAAGCACTCTCCGGCCAACATGCCAAACGTCCAGCGACTGCTCCCAAAGCGAAGGAGCCAGGACCCAAAGACCTAGCTGGCCTGAAGGGGCCCCAGGGGGCCCCCAAGCAGCCCCTCTCAATTTGGGTCTGGGGGCTTTCGTTGGGCCGGGAACCTGGGAGGTACCTGCCAGGTTGCAGTTGGCGGCCCGAGAAGCACTCTCCGGCCAACATGCCAAACGTCCAGTGACTGCTCCCAAAGCGAAGGAGCCAGGACCCAAAGACCTAGCTGGCCTGAAGGGGCCCCAGGGGGCCCCAAAGCAGCCCCTCTCAATTTGGGTCTGGGGGCTTTCGTTGGGCCGGGAACCTGGGAGGTACCTGCCAGTTTGCAGTTCGCGGCCCGAGAAGCACTCTCCGGCCAACATGCCAAACGTCCAGCGACTGCTCCCAAAGCGAAGGAGGCAGGACCCAAAGACCTAGCTGGCCTGAAGGGGCCCCAGGGGGCCCTCAAGCAGCCCCTCTCAATTTGGGTCTGGGGGCTTTCGTTGGGCCGGGAACCTGGGAGGTACCTGCCAGGTTGCAGGTCGCGGCCCGAGAAGCACTCTCCGGCCAACATGCCAAACGTCCAGCGACTGCTCCCAAAGCGAAGGAGACAGGACCCAAATACATAGCTGGCCTGAAGGGGCCCCAGGGGGCCCCCAAGCAGCCCCTCTCAATTTGGGTCTGGGGGCTTTCGTTGGGCCGGGAACCTGGGAGGTAACTGCCAGGTTGCAGGTCGCGGAACGAGAAGCACTCTCCGGTCAACATGCCAAACGTCCAGCGACTGCTCCCAAAGCGAAGGAGCCAGGACCCAAAGACCTAGCTGGCCTGAAGGGGCCCCAGGGTGCCCCCAAGCAGCCCCTCTCTATTTGGGTCTGGGGGCTTTCGTTTGGCCGGGAACCTGGGAGGTACCTGCCAGGTTGCAGTTGGCGGCCCGAGAAACACTCTCCGGCCAACATGCCAAACGTCCAGCGACTGCTCCCAAAGCGAAGGAGCCAGGACCCAAAGACCTAGCTGGCCTGAAGGGGCCCCAGGGGGCCCCCAAGCAGCCCCTCTCAATTTGGGTCTGGGGGCTTTCGTTGGGCCGGGAACCTGGGAGGTACCTGCCAGGTTGCAGTTGGCGGCTCGGGAAACACTCTCCGGCCAACATGCCAAACTTCCAGCGACTGCTCCCAAAGCGAAGGAGCCAGGACCCAAAGACCTAGCTGGCCTGAAGGGGCCCCAGGGGGCCCCCAAGCAGCCCCTCTCAATTTGGGTCTGGGGGCTTTCGTTGGGCCGGGAACCTGGGAGGTACCTGCCAGGTTGCAGTTGGCGGCCCGAGAAGCACTCTCCGGCCAACATGCCAAACGTCCAGCGACTGCTCCCAAAGCGAAGGAGCCAGGACCCAAAGACCTAGCTGGCCTGAAGGGGCCCCAGGGGGCCCCCAAGCAGCCCCTCTCTATTTGGGTCTGGGGGCTTTCGTTGGGCCGGGAACCTGGGAGGTACCTGCCAGGTTGCAGTTGGCGGCCCGAGAAGCACTCTCCGGCCAACATGCCAAACGTCCAGCGACTGCTCCCAAAGCGAAGGAGCCAGGACCCAAAGACCTAGCTGGCCTGTAGGGGCCCCAGGGGGCCCCCAAGCAGCCCCTCTCAATTTGGGTCTGGGGGCTTTCGTTGGGCCGGGAACCTGGGAGGTACCTGCCAGGTTGCAGTTGGCGGCCCGAGAAGCACTCTCCGGCCAACATGCCAAACGTCCAGTGACTGCTCCCAAAGCGAAGGAGCCAGGACCCAAAGACCTAGCTGGCCTGAAGGGGCCCCAGGGGGCCCCAAAGCAGCCCCTCTCAATTTGGGTCTGGGGGCTTTCGTTGGGCCGGGAACCTGGGAGGTACCTGCCAGTTTGCAGTTCGCGGCCCGAGAAGCACTCTCCGGCCAACATGCCAAATGTCCAGCGACTGCTCCCAAAGCGAAGGAGGCAGGACCCAAAGACCTAGCTGGCCTGAAGGGGCCCCAGGGGGCCCCCAAGCAGCCCCTCTCAATTTGGGTCTGGGGGCTTTCGTTGGGCCGGGAACCTGGGAGGTACCTGCCAGGTTGCAGTTGGCGGCTCGGGAAACACTCTCCGGCCAACATGCCAAACTTCCAGCGACTGCTCCCAAAGCGAAGGAGCCAGGACCCAAAGACCTAGCTGGCCTGAAGGGGCCCCAGGGTGCCCCCAAGCAGCCCCTCTCAATTTGGGTCTGGGGGCTTTCGTTGGGCCGGGAACCTGGGAGGTAACTGCCAGGTTGCAGGTCGCGGAACGAGAAGCACTCTCCGGTCAACATGCCAAACGTCCAGCGACTGCTCCCAAAGCGAAGGAGCCAGGACCCAAAGACCTAGCTGGCCTGAAGGGGCCCCAGGGTGCCCCCAAGCAGCCCCTCTCTATTTGGGTCTGGGGGCTTTCGTTTGGCTGGGAACCTGGGAGGTACCTGCCAGGTTGCAGTTGGCGGCCCGAGAAACACTCTCCGGCCAACATGCCAAACGTCCAGCGACTGCTCCCAAAGCGAAGGAGCCAGGACCCAAAGACCTAGCTGGCCTGAAGGGGCCCCAGGGGGCCCCCAAGCAGCCCCTCTCAATTTGGGTCTGGGGGCTTTCGTTGGGCCGGGAACCTGGGAGGTACCTGCCAGGTTGCAGTTGGCGGCTCGGGAAACACTCTCCGGCCAACATGCCAAACTTCCAGCGACTGCTCCCAAAGCGAAGGAGCCAGGACCCAAAGACCTAGCTGGCCTGAAGGGGCCCCAGGGGGCCCCCAAGCAGCCCCTCTCAATTTGGGTCTGGGGGCTTTCGTTGGGCCGGGAACCTGGGAGGTACCTGCCAGGTTGCAGGTCGCGGCCCGAGAAGCACTCTCCGGCCAACATGCCAAACGTCCAGTGACTGCTCCCAAAGCGAAGGAGCCAGGACCCAAAGACCTAGCTGGCCTGAAGGGGCCCCAGGGGGCCCCAAAGCAGCCCCTCTCAATTTGGGTCTGGGGGCTTTCGTTGGGCCGGGAACCTGGGAGGTACCTGCCAGTTTGCAGTTCGCGGCCCGAGAAGCACTCTCCGGCCAACATGCCAAACGTCCAGCGACTGCTCCCAAAGCGAAGGAGGCAGGACCCAAAGACCTAGCTGGCCTGAAGGGGCCCCAGGGGGCGCCCAAGCAGCCCCTCTCAATTTGGGTCTGGGGGCTTTCGTTGGGCCGGGAACCTGGGAGGTACCTGCCAGGTTGCAGGTCGCGGCCCGAGAAGCACTCTCCGGCCAACATGCCAAACGTCCAGCGACTGCTCCCAAAGCGAAGGAGCCAGGACCCAAAGACCTATCTGGCCTGAAGGGGCCCCAGGGGGCCCCCAAGCAGCCCCTCTCAATTTGGGTCTGGGGGCTTTCGTTGGGCCGGGAACCTGGGAGGTAACTGCCAGGTTGCAGGTCGCGGAACGAGAAGCACTCTCCGGTCAACATGCCAAACGTCCAGCGACTGCTCCCAAAGCGAAGGAGCCAGGACCCAAAGACCTAGCTGGCCTGAAGGGGCCCCAGGGTGCCCCCAAGCAGCCCCTCTCTATTTGGGTCTGGGGGCTTTCGTTTGGCCGGGAACCTGGGAGGTACCTGCCAGGTTGCAGTTGGCGGCCCGAGAAACACTCTCCGGCCAACATGCCAAACGTCCAGCGACTGCTCCCAAAGCGAAGGAGCCAGGACCCAAAGACCTAGCTGGCCTGAAGGGGCCCCAGGGGGCCCCCAAGCAGCCCCTCTCAATTTGGGTCTGGGGGCTTTCGTTGGGCCGGGAACCTGGGAGGTACCTGCCAGGTTGCAGTTGGCGGCTCGGGAAACACTCTCCGGCCAACATGCCAAACTTCCAGCGACTGCTCCCAAAGCGAAGGAGCCAGGACCCAAAGACCTAGCTGGCCTGAAGGGGCCCCAGGGGGCCCCCAAGCAGCCCCTCTCAATTTGGGTCTGGGGGCTTTCTATGGGCCGGGAACCTGGGAGGTACCTGCCAGGTTGCAGTTGGCGGCCCGAGAAGCACTCTCCGGCCAACATGCCAAACGTCCAGTGACTGCTCCCAAAGCGAAGGAGCCAGGACCCAAAGACCTAGCTGGCCTGAAGGGGCCCCAGGGGGCCCCCAAGCAGCCCCTCTCAATTTGGGTCTGGGGGCTTTCGTTGGGCCGGGAATCTGGGAGGTACCTGCCAGTTTGCAGTTGGCGGCCCGAGAAGCACTCTCCGGCCAACATGCCAAACGTCCAGCGACTGCTCCCAAAGCGAAGGAGCCAGGACCCAAAGACCTATCTGGCCTGAAGGGGCCCCAGGGGGCCCCCAAGCAGCCCCTCTCAATTTGGGTCTGGGGGCTTTCGTTGGGCCGGGAACCTGGGAGGTACCTGCCAGGTTGCAGTTGGCGGCCCGAGAAGCACTCTCCGGCCAACATGCCAAACGTCCAGCGACTGCTCCCAAAGCGAAGGAGCCAGGACCCAAAGACCTAGCTGGCCTGAAGGGGCCCCAGGGGGCCCCCAAGCAGCCCCTCTCAATTTGGGTCTGGGGGCTTTCGTTGGGCCGGGAACCTGGGAGGTACCTGCCAGGTTGCAGTTGGCGGCCGGAGAAGCACTCTCCGGCCAACATGCCAAACGTCCAGCGACTGCTCCCAAAGCGAAGGAGCCAGGACCCAAAGACCTAGCTGGCCTGAAGGGGCCCCAGGGGGCCCCCAAGCAGCCCCTCTCAATTTGGGTCTGGGGGCTTTCGTTGGGCCGGGAACCTGGGAGGTACCTGCCAGGTTGCAGTTGGCGGCCGGAGAAGCACTCTCCGGCCAACATGCCAAACGTCCAGCGACTGCTCCCAAAGCGAAGGAGCCAGGACCCAAAGACCTAGCTGGCCTGAAGGGGCCCCAGGGGGCCCCCAAGCAGCCCCTCTCAATTTGGGTCTGGGGGCTTTCGTTGGGCCGGGAACCTGGGAGGTACCTGCAAGGTTGCAGTTCGCGGCCCGAGAAGCACTCTCCGGCCAACATGCCAAACGTCCAGCGACTGCTCCCAAAGCGAAGGAGACAGGACCCAAATACACGGCTGGCCTGAAGGGGCCCCAGGGGGCCCCCAAGCAGCCCCTCTCAATTTGGGTCTGGGGGCTTTCGTTGGGCCGGGAACCTGGGAGGTAACTGCCAGGTTGCAGGTCGCGGAACGAGAAGCACTCTCCGGTCAACATGCCAAATGTCCAGCGACTGCTCCCAAAGCGAAGGAGCCAGGACCCAAAGACCTAGCTGGCCTGAAGGGGCCCCAGGGGGCCCCCAAGCAGCCCCTCTCAATTTGGGTCTGGGGGCTTTCGTTGGGCCGGGAACCTGGGAGGTACCTGCCAGGTTGCAGTTGGCGGCCCGAGAAGCACTCTCCGGCCAACATGCCAAACGTCCAGCGACTGCTCCCAAAGCGAAGGAGCCAGGACCCAAAGACCTAGCTGGCCTGAAGGGGCCCCAGGGGGCCCCCAAGCAGCCCCTCTCAATTTGGGTCTGGGGGCTTTCGTTGGGCCGGGAACCTGGGAGGTACCTGCCAGGTTGTAGGTCGCGGCCCGAGAAGCACTCTCCGGCCAACATGCCAAACGTCCAGCGACTGCTCCCAAAGCGAAGGAGCCAGGACCCAAAGACCTAGCTGGCCTGAAGGGGCCCCAGGGGGCCCCCAAGCAGCCCCTCTCTATTTGGGTCTGGGGGCTTTCGTTGGGCCGGGAACCTGGGAGGTACCTGCCAGGTTGCAGTTGGCGGCCCGAGAAGCACTCTCCGGCCAACATGCCAAACTTCCAGCGACTGCTCCCAAAGCGAAGGAGCCAGGACCCAAAGACCTAGCTGGCCTGAAGGGGCCCCAGGGGGCCCCCAAGCAGCCCCTCTCAATTTGGGTCTGGGGGCTTTCGTTGGGCCGGGAACCTGGGAGGTACCTGCCAGGTTGCAGTTGGCGGCCCGAGAAGCACTCTCCGGCCAACATGCCAAACGTCCAGCGACTGCTCCCAAAGCGAAGGAGCCAGGACCCAAAGACCTAGCTGGCCTGAAGGGGCCCCAGGGGGCCCCCAAGCAGCCCCTCTCAATTTGGGTCTGGGGGCTTTCGTTGGGCCGGGAACGTGGGAGGTACCTGCCAGTTTGCAGTTGGCGGCCCGAGAAGCACTCTCCGGCCAACATGCCAAACGTCCAGCGACTGCTCCCAAAGCGAAGGAGCCAGGACCCAAAGACCTAGCTGGCCTGAAGGGGCCCCAGGGGGCCCCCAAGCAGCCCCTCTCAATTTGGGTCTGGGGGCTTTCGTTGGGCCGGGAACCTGGGAGGTACCTGCCAGGTTGCAGGTCGCGGCCCGAGAAGCACTCTCCGGCCAACATGCCAAACGTCCAGCGACTGCTCCCAAAGCGAAGGAGGCAGGACCGAAAGACCTAGCTGGCCTGAAGGGGCCCCAGGGGGCCCCCAAGCAGCCCCTCTCAATTTGGGTCTGGGGGCTTTCGTTGGGCCGGGAACCTGGGAGGTACCTGCCAGGTTGCAGTTGGCGGCCCGAGAAGCACTCTCCGGCCAACATGCCAAACGTCCAGCGACTGCTCCCAAAGCGAAGGAGCCAGGACCCAAAGACCTAGCTGGCCTGAAGGGGCCCCAGGGGGCCCCCAAGCAGCCCCTCTCAATTTGGGTCTGGGGGCTTTCGTTGGGCCGGGAACCTGGGAGGTACCTGCCAGGTTGCAGTTGGCGGCCCGAGAAGCACTCTCCGGCCAACATGCCAAACGTCCAGCGACTGCTCCCAAAGCGAAGGAGCCAGGACCCAAAGACCTAGGTGGCCTGAAGGGGCCCCAGGGGGCCCCCAAGCAGCCCCTCTCAATTTGGGTCTGGGGGCTTTCGTTGGGCCGGGAACCTGGGAGGTACCTGCCAGGTTGCAGGTCGCGGCCCGAGAAGCACTCTCCGGCCAACATGCCAAACGTCCAGCGACTGCTCCCAAAGCGAAGGAGCCAGGACCCAAAGACCTAGCTGGCCTGAAGGGGCCCCAGGGGGCCCCCAAGCAGCCCCTCTCAATTTGGGTCTGGGGGCTTTCGTTGGGCCGGGAACCTGGGAGGTACCTGCCAGGTTGCAGGTCGCGGCCCGAGAAGCACTCTCCGGCCAACATGCCAAACGTCCAGCGACTGCTCCCAAAGCGAAGGAGCCAGGACCCAAAGACCTAGCTGGCCTGAAGGGGCCCCAGGGGGCCCCCAAGCAGCCCCTCTCAATTTGGGTCTGGGGGCTTTCGTTGGGCCGGGAACCTGGGAGGTACCTGCCAGTTTGCAGGTCGCGGCCCGAGAAGCACTCTCCGGCCAACATGCCAAACGTCCAGCGACTGCTCCCAAAGTGAAGGAGCCAGGACCCAAAGACCTAGCTGCCTGAAGTGGCCCCAGGGGGCCCCAAAGCAGCCCCTCTCAATTTGGGTCTGGGGGCTTTCGTTGGGCCGGGAACCTGGGAGGTACCTGCCAGGTTGCAGGTCGCGGCCCGAGAAGCACTCTCCAGCCAACATGCCAAACGTCCAGCGACTGCTCCCAAAGCGAAGGAGGCAGGACCCAAAGACCTAGCTGGCCTGAAGGGGCCCCAGGGGGCCCCAAAGCAGCCCCTCTCAATTTGGGTCTGGGGGCTTTCGTTGGGCCGGGAACCTGGGAGGTACCTGCCAGGTTGCAGTTGGCGGCCCGAGAAGCACTCTCCGGCCAACATGCCAAACGTCCAGCGACTGCTCCCAAACGGAAGGAGCCAGGACCCAAAGACCTAGCTGGCCTGAAGGGGCCCCAGGGGGCCCCCAAGCAGCCCCTCTCAATTTGGGTCTGGGGGCTTTAGTTGGGCCGGGAACCTGGGAGGTACCTGCCAGTTTGCAGTTGGCGGCCCGAGAAGCACTCTCCGGCCAACATGCCAAACGTCCAGCGACTGCTCCCAAAGCGAGGGAGCCAGGACCCAAAGACCTATCTGGCCTGAAGGGGCCCCAGGGGGCCCCCAAGCAGCCCCTCTCAATTTGGGTCTGGGGGCTTTCGTTGGGCCGGGAACCTGGGAGGTACCTGCCAGGTTGCAGGTCGCGGCCCGAGAAGCACTCTCCGGCCAACATGCCAAACGTCCAGCGACTGCTCCCAAAGCGAAGGAGCCAGGACCCAAAGACCTAGCTGGCCTGAAGGGGCCCCAGGGGGCCCCCAAGCAGCCCCTCTCAATTTGGGTCTGGGGGCTTTCGTTGGGCCGGGAACCTGGGAGGTACCCGCAAGGTTGCAGTTGGCGGCCCGAGAAGCACTCTCCGGCCAACATGCCAAACGTCCAGCGACTGCTCCCAAAGCGAAGGAGACAGGACCCAAATACATAGCTGGCCTGAAGGGGCCCCAGGGGGCCCCCAAGCAGCCCCTCTCAATTTGGGTCTGGGGGCTTTCGTTGGGCCGGGAACCTGGGAGGTAACTGCCAGGTTGCAGGTCGCGGAACGAGAAGCACTCTCCGGTCAACATGCCAAATGTCCAGCGACTGCTCCCAAAGCGAAGGAGCCAGGACCCAAAGACCTAGCTGGCCTGAAGGGGCCCCAGGGGGCCCCCAAGCAGCCCCTCTCAATTTGGGTCTGGGGGCTTTCGTTGGGCCGGGAACCTGGGAGGTACCTGCCAGGTTGCAGTTGGCGGCCCGAGAAGCACTCTCCGGCCAACATGCCAAACGTCCAGCGACTGCTCCCAAAGCGAAGGAGCCAGGACCCAAAGACCTAGCTGGCCTGAAGGGGCCCCAGGGGGCCCCCAAGCAGCCCCTCTCAATTTGGGTCTGGGGGCTTTCGTTGGGCCGGGAACCTGGGAGGTACCTGCCAGTTTGCAGGTCGCGGCCCGAGAAGCACTCTCCGGCCAACATGCCAAACGTCCAGCGACTGCTCCCAAAGCGAAGGAGCCAGGACCCAAAGACCTAGCTGGCCTGAAGGGGCCCCAGGGGGCCCCCAAGCAGCCCCTCTCAATTTGGGTCTGGGGGCTTTCGTTGGGCCGGGAACCTGGGAGGTACCTGCCAGTTTGCAGGTCGCGGCCCGAGAAGCACTCTCCGGCCAACATGCCAAACGTCCAGCGACTGCTCCCAAAGTGAAGGAGCCAGGACCCAAAGACCTAGCTGGCCTGAAGTGGCCCCAGGGGGCCCCAAAGCAGCCCCTCTCAATTTGGGTCTGGGGGCTTTCGTTGGGCCGGGAACCTGGGAGGTACCTGCCAGGTTGCAGGTCGCGGCCCGAGAAGCACTCTCCAGCCAACATGCCAAACGTCCAGCGACTGCTCCCAAAGCGAAGGAGGCAGGACCCAAAGACCTAGCTGGCCTGAAGGGGCCCCAGGGGGCCCCAAAGCAGCCCCTCTCAATTTGGGTCTGGGGGCTTTCGTTGGGCCGGGAACCTGGGAGGTACCTGCCAGGTTGCAGTTGGCGGCCCGAGAAGCACTCTCCGGCCAACATGCCAAACGTCCAGCGACTGCTCCCAAAGCGAAGGAGCCAGGACCCAAAGACCTAGCTGGCCTGAAGGGGCCCCAGGGGGCCCCCAAGCAGCCCCTCTCAATTTGGGTCTGGGGGCTTTCGTTGGGCCGGGAACCTGGGAGGTACCTGCCAGGTTGCAGTTGGCGGCCCGAGAAGCACTCTCCGGCCAACATGCCAAACGTCCAGTGACTGCTCCCAAAGCGAGGGAGCCAGGACCCAAAGACCTAGCTGGCCTGAAGGGGCCCCAGGGGGCCCCCAAGCAGCCCCTCTCAATTTGGGTCTGGGGGCTTTAGTTGGGCCGGGAACCTGGGAGGTACCTGCCAGTTTGCAGTTGGCGGCCCGAGAAGCACTCTCCGGCCAACATGCCAAACGTCCAGCGACTGCTCCCAAAGCGAGGGAGCCAGGACCCAAAGACCTATCTGGCCTGAAGGGGCCCCAGGGGGCCCCCAAGCAGCCCCTCTCAATTTGGGTCTGGGGGCTTTCGTTGGGCCGGGAACCTGGGAGGTACCTGCCAGGTTGCAGGTCGCGGCCCGAGAAGCACTCTCCGGCCAACATGCCAAACGTCCAGCGACTGCTCCCAAAGCGAAGGAGCCAGGACCCAAAGACCTAGCTGGCCTGAAGGGGCCCCAGGGGGCCCCCAAGCAGCCCCTCTCAATTTGGGTCTGGGGGCTTTCGTTGGGCCGGGAACCTGGGAGGTACCCGCAAGGTTGCAGTTGGCGGCCCGAGAAGCACTCTCCGGCCAACATGCCAAACGTCCAGCGACTGCTCCCAAAGCGAAGGAGACAGGACCCAAATACATAGCTGGCCTGAAGGGGCCCCAGGGGGCCCCCAAGCAGCCCCTCTCAATTTGGGTCTGGGGGCTTTCGTTGGGCCGGGAACCTGGGAGGTAACTGCCAGGTTGCAGGTCGCGGAACGAGAAGCACTCTCCGGTCAACATGCCAAATGTCCAGCGACTGCTCCCAAAGCGAAGGAGCCAGGACCCAAAGACCTAGCTGGCCTGAAGGGGCCCCAGGGGGCCCCCAAGCAGCCCCTCTCAATTTGGGTCTGGGGGCTTTCGTTGGGCCGGGAACCTGGGAGGTACCTGCCAGGTTGCAGTTGGCGGCCCGAGAAGCACTCTCCGGCCAACATGCCAAACGTCCAGCGACTGCTCCCAAAGCGAAGGAGCCAGGACCCAAAGACCTAGCTGGCCTGAAGGGGCCCCAGGGGGCCCCCAAGCAGCCCCTCTCAATTTGGGTCTGGGGGCTTTCGTTGGGCCGGGAACCTGGGAGGTACCTGCCAGGTTGTAGGTCGCGGCCCGAGAAGCACTCTCCGGCCAACATGCCAAACGTCCAGCGACTGCTCCCAAAGCGAAGGAGCCAGGACCCAAAGACCTAGCTGGCCTGAAGGGGCCCCAGGGGGCCCCCAAGCAGCCCCTCTCAATTTGGGTCTGGGGGCTTTCGTTGGGCCGGGAACCTGGGAGGTACCTGCCAGGTTGCAGTTGGCGGCCCGAGAAGCACTCTCCGGCCAACATGCCAAACGTCCAGCGACTGCTCCCAAAGCGAAGGAGCCAGGACCCAAAGACCTAGCTGGCCTGAAGGGGCCCCAGGGGGCCCCCAAGCAGCCCCTCTCAATTTGGGTCTGGGGGCTTTCGTTGGGCCGGGAACCTGGGAGGTACCTGCCAGGTTGCAGTTGGCGGCCCGAGAAGCACTCTCCGGCCAACATGCCAAACTTCCAGCGACTGCTCCCAAAGCGAAGGAGCCAGGACCCAAAGACCTATCTGGCCTGAAGGGGCCCCAGGGGGCCCCCAAGCAGCCCCTCTCAATTTGGGTCTGGGGGCTTTCGTTGGGCCGGGAACCTGGGAGGTACCTGCCAGGTTGCAGTTGGCGGCCCGAGAAGCACTCTCCGGCCAACATGCCAAACGTCCAGCGACTGCTCCCAAAGCGAAGGAGCCAGGACCCAAAGACCTAGCTGGCCTGAAGGGGCCCCAGGGGGCCCCCAAGCAGCCCCTCTCAATTTGGGTCTGGGGGCTTTCGTTGGGCCGGGAACCTGGGAGGTACCTGCCAGGTTGCAGTTGGCGGCCCGAGAAGCACTCTCCGGCCAACATGCCAAACGTCCATCGACTGCTCCCAAAGCGAAGGAGCCAGGACCCAAAGACCTAGCTGGCCTGAAGGGGCCCCAGGGGGCCCCCAAGCAGCCCCTCTCAATTTGGGTCTGGGGGCTTTCGTTGGGCCGGGAACCTGGGAGGTACCTGCCAGGTTGCAGTTGGCGGCCCGAGAAGCACTCTCCGGCCAACATGCCAAACGTCCAGCGACTGCTCCCAAACGGAAGGAGCCAGGACCCAAAGACCTAGCTGGCCTGAAGGGGCCCCAGGGTGCCCCCAAGCAGCCCCTCTCAATTTGGGTCTGGGGGCTTTCGTTGGGCCGGGAACCTGGGAGGTACCTGCCAGGTTGCAGTTGGCGGCCCGAGAAGCACTCTCCGGCCAACATGCCAAACTTCCAGCGACTGCTCCCAAAGCGAAGGAGCCAGGACCCAAAGACCTAGCTGGCCTGAAGGGGCCCCAGGGGGCCCCCAAGCAGCCCCTCTCAATTTGGGTCTGGGGGCTTTCGTTGGGCCGGGAACCTGGGAGGTACCTGCCAGGTTGCAGTTGGCGGCCCGAGGTAGCACTCTCCGGCCAACATGCCAAACGTCCTGCGACTGCTCCCAAAGCGAAGGAGGCAGGACCCAAAGACCTAGCTGGCCTGAAGGGGCCCCAGGGGGCCCCAAAGCAGCCCCTCTCAATTTGGGTCTGGGGGCTTTCGTTGGGCCGGGAACCTGGGAGGTACCTGCCAGGTTGCAGTTCGCGGCCCGAGAAGCACTCTCCGGCCAACATGCCAAACGTCCAGCGACTGCTCCCAAAGCGAAGGAGCCAGGACCCAAAGACCTAGCTGGCCTGAAGGGGCCCCAGGGGGCCCCCAAGCAGCCCCTCTCAATTTGGGTCTGGGGGCTTTCGTTGGGCCGGGAACCTGGGAGGTACCTGCCAGGTTGAAGTTGGCGGCCCGAGAAGCACTCTCCGGCCAACATGCCAAACTTCCAGCGACTGCTCCCAAAGCGAAGGAGCCAGGACCCAAAGACCTAGCTGGCCTGAAGTGGCCCCAGGGGGCCCCAAAGCAGCCCCTCTCTATTTGGGTCTGGGGGCTTTCGTTGGGCCGGGAACCTGGGAGGTACCTGCCAGGTTGCAGGTCGCGGCCCGAGAAGCACTCTCCGGCCAACATGCCAAACGTCCAGCGACTGCTCCCAAAGCGAAGGAGCCAGGACCCAAAGACCTAGCTGGCCTGAAGGGGCCCCAGGGGGCCCCCAAGCAGCCCCTCTCAATTTGGGTCTGGGGGCTTTCGTTGGGCCGGGAACCTGGGAGGTACCTGCCAGGTTGCAGTTGGCGGCCCGAGAAGCACTCTCCGGCCAACATGCCAAACGTCCAGCGACTGCTCCCAAACCGAAGGAGCCAGGACCCAAAGACCTAGCTGGCCTGAAGGGGCCCCAGGGGGCCCCCAAGCAGCCCCTCTCAATTTGGGTCTGGGGGCTTTCGTTGAGCCGGGAACCTGGGAGGTACCTGCCAGTTTGCAGTTCGCGGCCCGAGAAGCACTCTCCGGCCAACATGCCAAACGTCCAGCGACTGCTCCCAAAGCGAAGGAGCCAGGACCCAAAGACCTAGCTGGCCTGAAGGGGCCCCAGGGGACCCCAGAGCAGCCCCTCTCAATTTGGGTCTGGGGGCTTTCGTTGGGCCG
The DNA here is from genome assembly GCF_964237585.1 of Gallinula chloropus. Taxonomy (NCBI): domain Eukaryota; kingdom Metazoa; phylum Chordata; class Aves; order Gruiformes; family Rallidae; genus Gallinula; species Gallinula chloropus. The sequence goes on along the minus strand of NW_028168578.1, from coordinate 328,856 downwards.
GGAACCTGGGAGGTACCTGCCAGGTTGCAGTTGGCGGCCCGAGAAGCACTCTCCGGCCAACATGCCAAACGTCCAGCGACTGCTCCCAAACTGAAGGAGCCAGGACCCAAAGACCTAGCTGGCCTGAAGGGGCCCCAGGGGGCCCCCAAGCAGCCCCTCTCAATTTGGGTCTGGGGGCTTTCGTTGGGCCGGGAACCTGGGAGGTACCTGCCAGGTTGCAGTTGGCGGCCCGAGAAGCACTCTCCGGCCAACATGCCAAACGTCCAGCGACTGCTCCCAAAGCGAAGGAGCCAGGACCCAAAGACCTATCTGGCCTGAAGGGGCCCCAGGGGGCCCCCAAGCAGCCCCTCTCAATTTGGGTCTGGGGGCTTTCGTTGGGCCGGGAACCTGGGAGGTACCTGCCAGGTTGCAGTTGGCGGCCCGAGAAGCACTCTCCGGCCAACATGCCAAACGTCCAGTGACTGCTCCCAAAGCGAAGGAGCCAGGACCCAAAGACCTAGCTGGCCTGAAGTGGCCCCAGGGGGCCCCAAAGCAGCCCCTCTCAATTTGGGTCTGGGGGCTTTCGTTGGGCCGGGAACCTGGGAGGTACCTGCCAGGTTGCAGTTGGCGGCCCGAGAAGCACTCTCCGGCCAACATGCCAAACGTCCAGCGACTGCTCCCAAAGCGAAGGAGCCAGGACCCAAAGACCTAGCTGGCCTGAAGGGGCCCCAGGGGGCCCCCAAGCAGCCCCTCTCAATTTGGGTCTGGGGGCTTTCGTTGGGCCGGGAACCTGGGAGGTACCTGCCAGGTTGCAGTTGGCGGCCCGAGAAGCACTCTCCGGCCAACATGCCAAACGTCCAGCGACTGCTCCCAAACGGAAGGAGCCAGGACCCAAAGACCTAGCTGGCCTGAAGTGGCCCCAGGGGGCCCCCAAGCAGCCCCTCTCAATTTGGGTCTGGGGGCTTTAGTTGGGCCGGGAACCTGGGAGGTACCTGCCAGTTTGCAGTTCGCGGCCCGAAAAGCACTCTCCGGCCAACATGCCAAACGTCCAACGACTGCTCCCAAAGCGAAGGAGCCAGGACCCAAAGACCTAGCTGGCCTGAAGGGGCCCCAGGGGGCCCCCAAGCAGCCCCTCTCAATTTGGGTCTGGGGGCTTTCGTTGGGCCGGGAACCTGGGAGGTACCTGCCAGGTTGCAGGTCGCGGCCCGAGAAGCACTCTCCGGCCAACATGCCAAACGTCCAGCGACTGCTCCCAAAGCGAAGGAGCCAGGACCCAAAGACCTAGCTGGCCTGAAGGGGCCCCAGGGGGCCCCCAAGCAGCCCCTCTCAATTTGGGTCTGGGGGCTTTCGTTGGGCCGGGAACCTGGGAGGTACCTGCCAGGTTGCAGTTGGCGGCCCGAGAAGCACTCTCCGGCCAACATGCCAAACTTCCAGCGACTGCTCCCAAAGCGAAGGAGCCAGGACCCAAAGACCTAGCTGGCCTGAAGGGGCCCCAGGGGGCCCCCAAGCAGCCCCTCTCAATTTGGGTCTGGGGGCTTTCGTTGGGCCGGGAACCTGGGAGGTACCTGCCAGGTTGCAGGTCGCGGCCCGAGAAGCACTCTCCGGCCAACATGCCAAACGTCCAGCGACTGCTCCCAAAGTGAAGGAGCCAGGACCCAAAGACCTAGCTGGCCTGAAGGGGCCCCAGGGGGCCCCCAAGCAGCCCCTCTCAATTTGGGTCTGGGGGCTTTCGTTGGGCCGGGAACCTGGGAGGTACCTGCCAGGTTGCAGTTGGCGGCCCGAGAAGCACTCTCCGGCCAACATGCCAAACGTCCAGCGACTGCTCCCAAAGCGAAGGAGCCAGGACCCAAAGACCTAGCTGGCCTGAAGGGGCCCCAGGGGGCCCCAAAGCAGCCCCTCTCAATTTGGGTCTGGGGGCTTTCGTTGGGCCGGGAACCTGGGAGGTACCTGCCAGGTTGCAGTTGGCGGCCCGAGAAGCACTCTCCGGCCAACATGCCAAACGTCCAGCGACTGCTCCCAAAGCGAAGGAGCCAGGACCCAAAGACCTAGCTGGCCTGAAGGGGCCCCAGGGGGCCCCCAAGCAGCCCCTCTCTATTTGGGTCTGGGGGCTTTCGTTGGGCCGGGAACCTGGGAGGTACCTGCCAGGTTGCAGGTCGCGGCCCGAGAAGCACTCTCCGGCCAACATGCCAAACGTCCAGCGACTGCTCCCAAACCGAAGGAGCCAGGACCCAAAGACCTAGCTGGCCTGAAGGGGCCCCAGGGGGCCCCCAAGCAGCCCCTCTCAATTTGGGTCTGGGGGCTTTCGTTGGGCCGGGAACCTGGGAGGTACCTGCCAGGTTGCAGTTGGCGGCCCGAGAAGCACTCTCCGGCCAACATGCCAAACGTCCAGCGACTGCTCCCAAACGGAAGGAGCCAGGACCCAAAGACCTAGCTGGCCTGAAGGGGCCCCAGGGGGCCCCCAAGCAGCCCCTCTCAATTTGGGTCTGGGGGCTTTCGTTGGGCCGGGAACCTGGGAGGTACCTGCCAGGTTGCAGTTGGCGGCCCGAGAAGCACTCTCCGGCCAACATGCCAAACTTCCAGCGACTGCTCCCAAAGCGAAGGAGCCAGGACCCAAAGACCTAGCTGGCCTGAAGGGGCACCAGGGGGCACCCAGCAGCCCTTCTCAATTTGGGTCTGGGGGCTTTCGTTGGGCCGGGAACCTGGGAGGTACCTGCCAGGTTGCAGTTGGCGGCCCGAGAAGCACTCTCCGGCCAACATGCCAAACGTCCAGCGACTGCTCCCAAAGCGAAGGAGCCAGGACCCAAAGACCTAGCTGGCCTGAAGGGGCCCCAGGGGGCCCCCAAGCAGCCCCTCTCTATTTGGGTCTGGGGGCTTTCGTTGGGCCGGGAACCTGGGAGGTACCTGCCAGGTTGCAGTTGGCGGCCCGAGAAGCACTCTCCGGCCAACATGCCAAACGTCCAGTGACTGCTCCCAAAGCGAAGGAGCCAGGACCCAAAGACCTAGCTGGCCTGAAGGGGCCCCAGGGGGCCCCCAAGCAGCCCCTCTCAATTTGGGTCTGGGGGCTTTCGTTGGGCCGGGAACCTGGGAGGTACCTGCCAGTTTGCAGTTGGCGGCCCGAGAAGCACTCTCCGGCCAACATGCCAAACGTCCAGTGACTGCTCCCAAAGCGAAGGAGCCAGGACACAAAGACCTAGCTGGCCTGAAGTGGCCCCAGGGGGCCCCCAAGCAGCCCCTCTCAATTTGGGTCTGGGGGCTTTCGTTGGGCCGGGAACCTGGGAGGTACCTGCCAGGTTGCAGTTGGCGGCCCGAGAAGCACTCTCCGGCCAACATGCCAAACGTCCAGCGACTGCTCCCAAAGCGAAGGAGCCAGGACCCAAAGACCTAGCTGGCCTGAAGGGGCCCCAGGGGGCCCCCAAGCAGCCCCTCTCAATTTGGGTCTGGGGGCTTTCGTTGGGCCGGGAACCTGGGAGGTACCTGCCAGGTTGCAGGTCGCGGCCCGAGAAGCACTCTCCGGCCAACATGCCAAACGTCCAGCGACTGCTCCCAAAGCGAAGGAGCCAGGACCCAAAGACCTAGCTGGCCTGAAGGGGCCCCAGGGGGCCCCCAAGCAGCCCCTCTCAATTTGGGTCTGGGGGCTTTCGTTGGGCCGGGAACCTGGGAGGTACCTGCCAGGTTGCAGTTGACGGCCCGAGAAGCACTCTCCGGCCAACATGCCAAACGTCCAGCGACTGCTCCCAAACGGAAGGAGCCAGGACCCAAAGACCTAGCTGGCCTGAAGGGGCCCCAGGGGGCCCCCAAGCAGCCCCTCTCAATTTGGGTCTGGGGGCTTTCGTTGGGCCGGGTACCTGGGAGGTACCTGCCAGTTTGCAGTTCGCAGCCCGAGAAGCACTCTCCGGCCAACATGCCAAACGTCCAGCGACTGCTCCCAAAGCGAAGGAGCCAGGACCCAAAGACCTATCTGGCCTGAAGGGGCCCCAGGGGGCCCCCAAGCAGCCCCTCTCAATTTGGGTCTGGGGGCTTTCGTTGGGCCGGGAACCTGGGAGGTACCTGCCAGGTTGCAGGTCGCGGCCCGAGAAGCACTCTCCGGCCAACATGCCAAACGTCCAGCGACTGCTCCCAAAGCGAAGGAGCCAGGACCCAAAGACCTAGCTGGCCTGAAGGGGCCCCAGGGGGCCCCCAAGCAGCCCCTCTCAATTTGGGTCTGGGGGCTTTCGTTGGGCCGGGAACCTGGGAGGTACCTGCCAGGTTGCAGGTCGCGGAACGAGAAGCACTCTCCGGCCAACATGCCAAACTTCCAGCCACTGCTCCCAAAGCGAAGGAGCCAGGACCCAAAGACCTAGCTGGCCTGAAGGGGCCCCAGGGGGCCCCCAAGCAGCCCCTCTCAATTTGGGTCTGGGGGCTTTCGTTGGGCCGGGAACCTGGGAGGTACCTGCCAGGTTGCAGTTGGCGGCCCGAGAAGCACTCTCCGGCCAACATGCCAAACTTCCAGCGACTGCTCCCAAAGCGAAGGAGCCAGGACCCAAAGACCTAGCTGGCCTGAAGGGGCCCCAGGGGGCCCCCAAGCAGCCCCTCTCAATTTGGGTCTGGGGGCTTTCGTTGGGCCGGGAACCTGGGAGGTACCTGCCAGGTTGCAGTTGGCGGCCCGAGAAGCACTCTCCGGCCAACATGCCAAACGTCCAGCGACTGCTCCCAAACGGAAGGAGCCAGGACCCAAAGACCTAGCTGGCCTGAAGGGGCCCCAGGGGGCCCCCAAGCAGCCCCTCTCAATTTGGGTCTGGGGGCTTTAGTTGGGCCGGGAACCTGGGAGGTACCTGCCAGGTTGCAGTTGGCGGCCCGAGAAGCACTCTCCGGCCAACATGCCAAACGTCCAGCGACTGCTCCCAAAGCGAAGGAGCCAGGACCCAAAGACCTAGCTGGCCTGAAGGGGCCCCAGGGGGCCCCCAAGCAGCCCCTCTCAATTTGGGTCTGGGGGCTTTCGTTGGGCCGGGAACCTGGGAGGTACCTGCCAGGTTGCAGGTCGCGGCCCGAGAAGCACTCTCCGGCCAACATGTCAAACGTCCAGCGACTGCTCCCAAAGCGAAGGAGCCAGGACCCAAAGACCTAGCTGGCCTGAAGGGGCCCCAGGGGGCCCCCAAGCAGCCCCTCTCAATTTGGGTCTGGGGGCTTTCGTTGGGCCGGGAACCTGGGAGGTACCTGCCAGTTTGCAGTTGGCGGCCCGAGAAGCACTCTCCGGCCAACATGCCAAACGTCCAGTGACTGCTCCCAAAGCGAAGGAGCCAGGACCCAAAGACCTAGCTGGCCTGAAGGGGCCCCAGGGGGCCCCCAAGTAGCCCCTCTCAATTTGGGTCTGGGGGCTTTCGTTGGGCCGGGAACCTGGGAGGTACCTGCCAGGTTGCAGTTGGCGGCCCGAGAAGCACTCTCCGGCCAACATGCCAAACGTCCAGCGACTGCTCCCAAAGCGAAGGAGCCAGGACCCAAAGACCTAGCTGGCCTGAAGGGGCCCCAGGGGGCCCCCAAGCAGCCCCTCTCAATTTGGGTCTGGGGGCTTTCATTGGGCCGGGAACCTGGGAGGTACCTGCCAGGTTGCAGGTCGCGGCCCGAGAAGCACTCTCCGGCCAACATGCCAAACGTCCAGGTTCCTGGCCCCAGACCCAAATTGAGAGGGGCTGCTTGGGGGCCCCCTGGGGCCCCTTCAGGCCAGCTAGGTCTTTGGGTCCTGGCTCCTTCGCTTTGGGAGCAGTCGCTGGACGTTTGGCATGTTGGCCGGAGAGTGTTTCTCGGGCTGCTAACGGCAACCTGGCAGGTACCTCCCAGGTTCCCGGCCCAACGAAAGCCCCCAGACCCAAATTGAGAGGGGCTACTTGGGGGCCCCCTGGGGCCCCTTCAGGCCAGCTAGGTCTTTGGGTCCTGGCTCCTTCCGTTTGGGAGCAGTCGCTGGACGTTTGACATGTTGGCCGGAGAGTGCTTCTCGGGCCGCGACCTGCAACCTGGCAGGTACCTCCCAGGTTCCCGGCCCAACGAAAGCCCCCAGACCCAAATTGAGAGGGGCTGCTTGGGGGCCCCCTGGGGCCCCTTCAGGCCAGCTAGGTCTTTGGGTCCTGGCTCCTTCGCTTTGGGAGCAGTCGCTGGACGTTTGGCATGTTGGCCGGAGAGTGCTTCTCGGGCCGCCAACTGCAACCTGGCAGGTACCTCCCAGGTTCCCGGCCCAACGAAAGCCCCCAGACCCAAATTGAGAGGGGCTGCTTGGGGGCCCCCTGGGGCCCCTTCAGGCCAGCTAGGTCTTTGGGTCCTGGCTCCTTCGCTTTGGGAGCAGTCGCTGGACGTTTGGCATGTTGACCGGAGAGTGCTTCTCGTTCTGCGACCTGCAACCTGGCAGGTACCTCCCAGGTTCCCGGCCCAACGAAAGCCCCCAGACCCAAATTGAGAGGGGCTGCTTGGGGGCCCCCTGGGGCCCCTTCAGGCCAGCTAGGTCTTTGGGTCCTGGCTCCTTCGCTTTGGGAGCAGTCGCTGGACGTTTGGCATGTTGGCCGGAGAGTGCTTCTCGGGCCGCGACCTGCAAACTGGCAGGTACCTCCCAGGTTCCCGGCCCAACGAAAGCCCCCAGACCCAAATTGAGAGGGGCTGCTTGGGGTCCCCCTGGGGCCCCTTCAGGCCAGCTAGGTCTTTGGGTCCTGGCTCCTTCGGTTTGGGAGCAGTCGCTGGACGTTTGGCATGTTGGCCGGAGAGTGCTTCTCGGGCCGCCAACTGCAACCTGGCAGGTACCTCCCAGGTTCCCGGGACAACGAAAGCCCCCAGACCCAAATTGAGATGGGCTGCTTGGGGGCCCCCTGGGGCCCCTTCAGGCCAGCTAGGTCTTTGGGTCCTGGCTCCTTCGCTTTGGGAGCAGTCGCTGGACGTTTGGCATGTTGGCCGGAGAGTGCTTCTCGGGCCGCGACCTGCAACCTGGCAGGTACCTCCCAGGTTCCCGGCCCAACGAAAGCCCCCAGACCCAAATTGAGAGGGGCTGCTTGGGGGCCCCCTGGGGCCCCTTCAGGCCAGCTAGGTCTTTGGGTCCTGGCTCCTTCGCTTTGGGAGCAGTCGCTGGACGTTTGGCATGTTGACCGGAGAGTGCTTCTCGTTCCGCGACCTGCAACCTGGCAGTTACCTCCCAGGTTCCCGGCCCAACGAAAGCCCCCAGACCCAAATTGAGAGGGGCTGCTTGGGGGCCCCCTGGGGCCCCTTCAGGCCAGCTAGGTCTTTGGGTCCTGGCTCCTTCGGTTTGGGAGCAGTCGCTGGACGTTTGGCATGTTGGCCGGAGAGTGCTTCTCGGGCCGCCAACTGCAACCTGGCAGGTACCTCCCAGGTTCCCGGCCCAACGAAAGCCCCCAGACCCAAATTGAGAGGGGCTGCTTGGGGGCCCCCTGGGGCCCCTTCAGGCCAGCTAGGTCTTTGGGTCCTGGCTCCTTCGCTTTGGGAGCAGTCGCTGGACGTTTGGCATGTTGGCCGGAGAGTGCTTCTCGGGCCGCCAACTGCAACCTGGCAGGTACCTCCCAGGTTCCCGGGACAACGAAAGCCCCCAGACCCAAATAGAGAGGGGCTGCTTGGGGGCCCCCTGGGGCCCCTTCAGGCCAGCTAGGTCTTTGGGTCCTGGCTCCTTCGCTTTGGGAGCAGTCGCTGGACGTTTGGCATGTTGGCCGGAGAGTGCTTCTCGGGCCGCCAACTGCAACCTGGCAGGTACCTCCCAGGTTCCCGGCCCAACGAAAGCCCCCAGACCCAAATTGAGAGGGGCTGCTTGGGGGCCCCCTGGGGCCCCTTCAGGCCAGCTAGGTCTTTGGGTCCTGGCTCCTTCGCTTTGGGAGCAGTCGCTGGACGTTTGGCATGTTGGCCGGAGAGTGCTTCTCGTTCCGCGACCTGCAACCTGGCAGGTACCTCCCAGGTTCCCGGCCCAACGAAAGCCCCCAGACCCAAATTGAGAGGGGCTGCTTGGGGGCCCCCTGGGGCCCCTTCAGGCCAGCTAGGTCTTTGGGTCCTGGCTCCTTCGCTTTGGGAGCAGTCGCTGGACGTTTGGCATGTTGACCGGAGAGTGCTTCTCGTTCCGCGACCTGCAACCTGGCAGGTACCTCCCAGGTTCCCGGCCCAACGAAAGCCCCCAGACCCAAATTGAGAGGGGCTGCTTGGGGGCCCCCTGGGGCCCCTTCAGGCCAGCTAGGTCTTTGGGTCCTGGCTCCTTCGCTTTGGGAGCAGTCGCTGGACGTTTGGCATGTTGGCCGGAGAGTGTTTCTCGGGCTGCTAATGGCAAACTGGCAGGTACCTCCCAGGTTCCCGGCCCAACGAAAGCCCCCAGACCCAAATTGAGAGGGGCTACTTGGGGGCCCCCTGGGGCCCCTTCAGGCCAGCTAGGTCTTTGGGTCCTGGCTCCTTCCGTTTGGGAGCAGTCGCTGGACGTTTGACATGTTGGCCGGAGAGTGCTTCTCGGGCCGCGAACTGCAACCTGGCAGGTACCTCCCAGGTTCCCGGCCCAACGAAAGCCCCCAGACCCAAATTGAGAGGGGCTGCTTGGGGGCCCCCTGGGGCCCCTTCAGGCCAGCTAGGTCTTTGGGTCCTGGCTCCTTCGCTTTGGGAGCAGTCGCTGGACGTTTGGCATGTTGGCCGGAGAGTGCTTCTCGGGCCGCCAACTGCAACCTGGCAGGTACCTCCCAGGTTCCCGGCCCAACGAAAGCCCCCAGACCCAAATTGAGAGGGGCTGCTTGGGGGCCCCCTGGGGCCCCTTCAGGCCAGCTAGGTCTTTGGGTCCTGGCTCCTTCGCTTTGGGAGCAGTCGCTGGACGTTTGGCATGTTGACCGGAGAGTGCTTCTCGTTCTGCGACCTGCAACCTGGCAGGTACCTCCCAGGTTCCCGGCCCAACGAAAGCCCCCAGACCCAAATTGAGAGGGGCTGCTTGGGGGCCCCCTGGGGCCCCTTCAGGCCAGCTAGGTCTTTGGGTCCTGGCTCCTTCGCTTTGGGAGCAGTCGCTGGACGTTTGGCATGTTGGCCGGAGAGTGCTTCTCGGGCCGCGACCTGCAAACTGGCAGGTACCTCCCAGGTTCCCGGCCCAACGAAAGCCCCCAGACCCAAATTGAGAGGGGCTGCTTGGGGGCCCCCTGGGGCCCCTTCAGGCCAGCTAGGTCTTTGGGTCCTGGCTCCTTCGCTTTGGGAGCAGTCGCTGGACGTTTGGCATGTTGGCCGGAGAGTGTTTCTCGGGCTGCTAATGGCAAACTGGCAGGTACCTCCCAGGTTCCCGGCCCAACGAAAGCCCCCAGACCCAAATTGAGAGGGGCTACTTGGGGGCCCCCTGGGGCCCCTTCAGGCCAGCTAGGTCTTTGGGTCCTGGCTCCTTCCGTTTGGGAGCAGTCGCTGGACGTTTGACATGTTGGCCGGAGAGTGCTTCTCGGGCCGCGAACTGCAACCTGGCAGGTACCTCCCAGGTTCCCGGCCCAACGAAAGCCCCCAGACCCAAATTGAGAGGGGCTGCTTGGGGGCCCCCTGGGGCCCCTTCAGGCCAGCTAGGTCTTTGGGTCCTGGCTCCTTCGCTTTGGGAGCAGTCGCTGGACGTTTGGCATGTTGGCCGGAGAGTGCTTCTCGGGCCGCCAACTGCAACCTGGCAGGTACCTCCCAGGTTCCCGGCCCAACGAAAGCCCCCAGACCCAAATTGAGAGGGGCTGCTTGGGGGCCCCCTGGGGCCCCTTCAGGCCAGCTAGGTCTTTGGGTCCTGGCTCCTTCGCTTTGGGAGCAGTCGCTGGACGTTTGGCATGTTGACCGGAGAGTGCTTCTCGTTCTGCGACCTGCAACCTGGCAGGTACCTCCCAGGTTCCCGGCCCAACGAAAGCCCCCAGACCCAAATTGAGAGGGGCTGCTTGGGGGCCCCCTGGGGCCCCTTCAGGCCAGCTAGGTCTTTGGGTCCTGGCTCCTTCGCTTTGGGAGCAGTCGCTGGACGTTTGGCATGTTGACCGGAGAGTGCTTCTCGTTCTGCGACCTGCAACCTGGCAGGTACCTCCCAGGTTCCCGGCCCAACGAAAGCCCCCAGACCCAAATTGAGAGGGGCTGCTTGGGGGCCCCCTGGGGCCCCTTCAGGCCAGCTAGGTCTTTGGGTCCTGGCTCCTTCGCTTTGGGAGCAGTCGCTGGACGTTTGGCATGTTGGCCGGAGAGTGCTTCTCGGGCCGCGACCTGCAACCTGGCAGGTACCTCCCAGGTTCCCGGCCCAACGAAAGCCCCCAGACCCAAATTGAGAGGGGCTGCTTGGGGGCCCCCTGGGGCCCCTTCAGGCCAGCTAGGTCTTTGGGTCCTGGCTCCTTCGCTTTGGGAGCAGTCGCTGGACGTTTGGCATGTTGGCCGGAGAGTGCTTCTCGTTCCGCGACCTGCAACCTGGCAGGTACCTCCCAGGTTCCCGGCCCAACGAAAGCCCCCAGACCCAAATTGAGAGGGGCTGCTTGGGGGCCCCCTGGGGCCCCTTCAGGCCAGCTAGGTCTTTGGGTCCTGGCTCCTTCGCTTTGGGAGCAGTCGCTGGACGTTTGGCATGTTGACCGGAGAGTGCTTCTCGTTCCGCGACCTGCAACCTGGCAGGTACCTCCCAGGTTCCCGGCCCAACGAAAGCCCCCAGACCCAAATTGAGAGGGGCTGCTTGGGGGCCCCCTGGGGCCCCTTCAGGCCAGCTAGGTCTTTGGGTCCTGGCTCCTTCGCTTTGGGAGCAGTCGCTGGACGTTTGGCATGTTGGCCGGAGAGTGTTTCTCGGGCTGCTAATGGCAAACTGGCAGGTACCTCCCAGGTTCCCGGCCCAACGAAAGCCCCCAGACCCAAATTGAGAGGGGCTACTTGGGGGCCCCCTGGGGCCCCTTCAGGCCAGCTAGGTCTTTGGGTCCTGGCTCCTTCCGTTTGGGAGCAGTCGCTGGACGTTTGACATGTTGGCCGGAGAGTGCTTCTCGGGCCGCGAACTGCAACCTGGCAGGTACCTCCCAGGTTCCCGGCCCAACGAAAGCCCCCAGACCCAAATTGAGAGGGGCTGCTTGGGGGCCCCCTGGGGCCCCTTCAGGCCAGCTAGGTCTTTGGGTCCTGGCTCCTTCGCTTTGGGAGCAGTCGCTGGACGTTTGGCATGTTGGCCGGAGAGTGCTTCTCGGGCCGCCAACTGCAACCTGGCAGGTACCTCCCAGGTTCCCGGCCCAACGAAAGCCCCCAGACCCAAATTGAGAGGGGCTGCTTGGGGGCCCCCTGGGGCCCCTTCAGGCCAGCTAGGTCTTTGGGTCCTGGCTCCTTCGCTTTGGGAGCAGTCGCTGGACGTTTGGCATGTTGACCGGAGAGTGCTTCTCGTTCTGCGACCTGCAACCTGGCAGGTACCTCCCAGGTTCCCGGCCCAACGAAAGCCCCCAGACCCAAATTGAGAGGGGCTGCTTGGGGGCCCCCTGGGGCCCCTTCAGGCCAGCTAGGTCTTTGGGTCCTGGCTCCTTCGCTTTGGGAGCAGTCGCTGGACGTTTGGCATGTTGGCCGGAGAGTGCTTCTCGGGCCGCGACCTGCAAACTGGCAGGTACCTCCCAGGTTCCCGGCCCAACGAAAGCCCCCAGACCCAAATTGAGAGGGGCTGCTTGGGGGCCCCCTGGGGCCCCTTCAGGCCAGCTAGGTCTTTGGGTCCTGGCTCCTTCGCTTTGGGAGCAGTCGCTGGACGTTTGGCATGTTGGCCGGAGAGTGTTTCTCGGGCTGCTAATGGCAAACTGGCAGGTACCTCCCAGGTTCCCGGCCCAACGAAAGCCCCCAGACCCAAATTGAGAGGGGCTACTTGGGGGCCCCCTGGGGCCCCTTCAGGCCAGCTAGGTCTTTGGGTCCTGGCTCCTTCCGTTTGGGAGCAGTCGCTGGACGTTTGACATGTTGGCCGGAGAGTGCTTCTCGGGCCGCGAACTGCAACCTGGCAGGTACCTCCCAGGTTCCCGGCCCAACGAAAGCCCCCAGACCCAAATTGAGAGGGGCTGCTTGGGGGCCCCCTGGGGCCCCTTCAGGCCAGCTAGGTCTTTGGGTCCTGGCTCCTTCGCTTTGGGAGCAGTCGCTGGACGTTTGGCATGTTGGCCGGAGAGTGCTTCTCGGGCCGCCAACTGCAACCTGGCAGGTACCTCCCAGGTTCCCGGCCCAACGAAAGCCCCCAGACCCAAATTGAGAGGGGCTGCTTGGGGGCCCCCTGGGGCCCCTTCAGGCCAGCTAGGTCTTTGGGTCCTGGCTCCTTCGCTTTGGGAGCAGTCGCTGGACGTTTGGCATGTTGACCGGAGAGTGCTTCTCGTTCTGCGACCTGCAACCTGGCAGGTACCTCCCAGGTTCCCGGCCCAACGAAAGCCCCCAGACCCAAATTGAGAGGGGCTGCTTGGGGGCCCCCTGGGGCCCCTTCAGGCCAGCTAGGTCTTTGGGTCCTGGCTCCTTCGCTTTGGGAGCAGTCGCTGGACGTTTGGCATGTTGGCCGGAGAGTGCTTCTCGGGCCGCGACCTGCAAACTGGCAGGTACCTCCCAGGTTCCCGGCCCAACGAAAGCCCCCAGACCCAAATTGAGAGGGGCTGCTTGGGGGCCACCTGGGGCCCCTTCAGGCCAGCTAGGTCTTTGGGTCCTGGCTCCTTCGCTTTGGGAGCAGTCGCTGGACGTTTGGCATGTTGGCCGGAGAGTGCTTCTCGGGCCGCCAACTGCAACCTGGCAGGTACCTCCCAGGTTCCCGGGACAACGAAAGCCCCCAGACCCAAATTGAGATGGGCTGCTTGGGGGCCCCCTGGGGCCCCTTCAGGCCAGCTAGGTCTTTGGGTCCTGGCTCCTTCGTTTTGGGAGCAGTCGCTGGACGTTTGGCATGTTGGCCGGAGAGTGCTTCTCGGGCCGCGACCTGCAACCTGGCAGGTACCTCCCACGTTCCCGGCCCAACGAAAGCCCCCAGACCCAAATTGAGAGGGGCTGCTTGGGGGCCCCCTGGGGCCCCTTCAGGCCAGCTAGGTCTTTGGGTCCTGGCTCCTTCGCTTTGGGAGCAGTCGCTGGACGTTTGGCATGTTGACCGGAGAGTGCTTCTCGTTCCGCGACCTGCAACCTGGCAGTTACCTCCCAGGTTCCCGGCCCAACGAAAGCCCCCAGACCCAAATTGAGAGGGGCTGCTTGGGGGCCCCCTGGGGCCCCTTCAGGCCAGCTAGGTCTTTGGGTCCTGGCTCCTTCGCTTTGGGAGCAGTCGCTGGACGTTTGGCATGTTGGCCGGAGAGTGCTTCTCGGGCCGCCAACTGCAACCTGGCAGGTACCTCCCAGGTTCCCGGCCCAACGAAAGCCCCCAGACCCAAATTGAGAGGGGCTGCTTGGGGGCCCCCTGGGGCCCCTTCAGGCCAGCTAGGTCTTTGGGTCCTGGCTCCTTCGCTTTGGGAGCAGTCGCTGGACGTTTGGCATGTTGGCCGGAGAGTGCTTCTCGGGCCGCCAACTGCAACCTGGCAGGTACCTCCCAGGTTCCCGGGACAACGAAAGCCCCCAGACCCAAATAGAGAGGGGCTGCTTGGGGGCCCCCTGGGGCCCCTTCAGGCCAGCTAGGTCTTTGGGTCCTGGCTCCTTCGCTTTGGGAGCAGTCGCTGGACGTTTGGCATGTTGGCCGGAGAGTGCTTCTCGGGCCGCCAACTGCAACCTGGCAGGTACCTCCCAGGTTCCCGGCCCAACGAAAGCCCCCAGACCCAAATTGAGAGGGGCTGCTTGGGGGCCCCCTGGGGCCCCTTCAGGCCAGCTAGGTCTTTGGGTCCTGGCTCCTTCGCTTTGGGAGCAGTCGCTGGACGTTTGGCATGTTGACCGGAGAGTGCTTCTCGTTCCGCGACCTGCAACCTGGCAGGTACCTCCCAGGTTCCCGGCCCAACGAAAGCCCCCAGACCCAAATTGAGAGGGGCTGCTTGGGGGCCCCCTGGGGCCCCTTCAGGCCAGCTAGGTCTTTGGGTCCTGGCTCCTTCGCTTTGGGAGCAGTCGCTGGACGTTTGGCATGTTGGCCGGAGAGTGCTTCTCGGGCCGCCAACTGCAACCTGGCAGGTACCTCCCAGGTTCCCGGCCCAACGAAAGCCCCCAGACCCAAATTGAGAGGGGCTGCTTGGGGGCCCCCTGGGGCCCCTTCAGGCCAGCTAGGTCTTTGGGTCCTGGCTCCTTCGCTTTGGGAGCAATCGCTGGACGTTTGGCATGTTGGCCGGAGAGTGCTTCTCGTTCCGCGACCTGCAACCTGGCAGGTACCTCCCAGGTTCCCGGCCCAACGAAAGCCCCCAGACCCAAATTGAGAGGGGCTGCTTGGGGGCCCCCTGGGGCCCCTTCAGGCCAGCTATGTATTTGGGTCCTGGCTCCTTCGCTTTGGGAGCAGTCGCTGGACGTTTGGCATGTTGGCCGGAGAGTGCTTCTCGGGCCGCCAACTGCAACCTGGCAGGTACCTCCCAGGTTCCCGGCCCAACGAAAGCCCCCAGACCCAAATTGAGAGGGGCTGCTTGGGGGCCCCCTGGGGCCCCTTCAGGCCAGCTAGGTCTTTGGGTCCTGGCTCCTTCGCTTTGGGAGCAGTCAATGGACGTTTGGCATGTTGGCCGGAGAGTGCTTCTCGGGCCGCCAACTGCAAACTGGCAGGTACCTCCCAGGTTCCCGGCCCAACGAAAGCCCCCAGACCCAAATTGAGAGGGGCTGCTTGGGGGCCCCCTGGGGCCCCTTCAGGCTAGCTAGGTCTTTGGGTCCTGGCTCCTTCGCTTTGGGAGCAGTCGCTGGACTTTTGGCATGTTGGCCGGAGAGTGCTTCTCGGGCCGCCGACTACAACCTGGCAGGTACCTCCCAGGTTCCCGGCCCAACGAAAGCCCCCAGACCCAAATTGAGAGGGGCTGCTTGGGGGCCCCCTGGGGCCCCTTCAGGCCAGCTAGGTCTTTGGGTCCTGGCTCCTTCGCTTTGGGAGCAGTCGCTGGAAGTTTGGCATGTTGGCCGGAGAGTGCTTCTCGGGCCGCCAACTGCAACCTGGCAGGTACCTCCCAGGTTCCCGGCCCAACGAAAGCCCCCAGACCCAAATTGAGAGGGGCTGCTTGGGGGCCCCCTGGGGCCCCTTCAGGCCAGCTAGGTCTTTGGGTCCTGGCTCCTTCGGTTTGGGAGCAGTCGCTGGACGTTTGGCATGTTGGCCGGAGAGTGCTTCTCGGGCCGCCAACTGCAACCTGGCAGGTACCTCCCAGGTTCCCGGCCCAACGAAAGCCCCCAGACCCAAATTGAGAGGGGCTGCTTGGGGGCCCCCTGGGGCCCCTTCAGGCCAGCTAGGTCTTTGGGTCCTGGCTCCTTCGGTTTGGGAGCAGTCGCTGGACGTTTGGCATGTTGGCTGGAGAGTGCTTCTCGGGCCGCGAACTGCAACCTGGCAGGTACCTCCCAGGTTCCCGGCCCAACGAAAGCCCCCAGACCCAAATTGAGAGGGGCTGCTTGGGGGCCCCCTGGGGCCCCTTCAGGCCAGCTAGGTCTTTGGGTCCTGGCTCCTTCGCTTTGGGAGCAGTCGCTGGACGTTTGGCATGTTGGCCGGAGAGTGCTTCTCGGGCCGCCAACTGCAACCTGGCAGGTACCTCCCAGGTTCCCGGCCCAACGAAAGCCCCCAGACCCAAATTGAGAGGGGCTGCTTGGGGGCCCCCTGGGGCCCCTTCAGGCCAGCTAGGTCTTTGGGTCCTGGCTCCTTCGCTTTGGGAGCAGTCGCTGGACGTTTGGCATGTTGACCGGAGAGTGCTTCTCGTTCTGCGACCTGCAACCTGGTAGGTACCTCCCAGGTTCCCGGCCCAACGAAAGCCCCCAGACCCAAATTGAGAGGGGCTGCTTGGGGGCCCCCTGGGGCCCCTTCAGGCCAGCTAGGTCTTTGGGTCCTGGCTCCTTCGCTTTGGGAGCAGTCGCTGGACGTTTGGCATGTTGGCCGGAGAGTGCTTCTCGGGCCGCCAACTGCAAACTGGCAGGTACCTCCCAGGTTCCCGGCCCAACGAAAGCCCCCAGACCCAAATTGAGAGGGGCTGCTTGGGGGCCACCTGGGGCCCCTTCAGGCCAGCTAGGTCTTTGGGTCCTGGCTCCTTCGCTTTGGGAGCAGTCGCTGGACGTTTGGCATGTTGGCCGGAGAGTGCTTCTCGGGCCGCCAACTGCAACCTGGCAGGTACCTCCCAGGTTCCCGGGACAACGAAAGCCCCCAGACCCAAATTGAGAGGGGCTGCTTGGGGGCCCCCTGGGGCCCCTTCAGGCCAGCTAGGTCTTTGGGTCCTGGCTCCTTCGGTTTGGGAGCAGTCGCTGGACGTTTGGCATGTTGGCCGGAGAGTGCTTCTCGGGCCGCCAACTGCAAACTGGCAGGTACCTCCCAGGTTCCCGGCCCAACGAAAGCCCCCAGACCCAAATTGAGAGGGGCTGCTTGGGGGCCCCCTGGGGCCCCTTCAGGCCAGCTAGGTCTTTGGGTCCTGGCTCCTTCGGTTTGGGAGCAGTCGCTGGACGTTTGGCATGTTGGCCGGAGAGTGCTTCTCGGGCCGCCAACTGCAACCTGGCAGGTACCTCCCAGGTTCCCGGCCCAACGAAAGCCCCCAGACCCAAATTGAGAGGGGCTGCTTGGGGGCCCCCTGGGGCCCCTTCAGGCCAGCTAGGTCTTTGGGTCCTGGCTCCTTCGCTTTGGGAGCAGTCGCTGGACGTTTGGCATGTTGACCGGAGAGTGCTTCTCGTTCCGCGACCTGCAACCTGGCAGGTACCTCCCAGGTTCCCGGCCCAACGAAAGCCCCCAGACCCAAATTGAGAGGGGCTGCTTGGGGGCCCCCTGGGGCCCCTTCAGGCCAGCTAGGTCTTTGGGTCCTGGCTCCTTCGCTTTGGGAGCAGTCGCTGGACGTTTGGCATGTTGGCCGGAGAGTGCTTCTCGGGCCGCCAACTGCAACCTGGCAGGTACCTCCCAGGTTCCCGGCCCAACGAAAGCCCCCAGACCCAAATTGAGAGGGGCTGCCTGGGGGCCCCCTGGGGCCCCTTCAGGCCAGCTAGGTCTTTGGGTCCTGGCTCCTTCGCTTTGGGAGCAGTCGCTGGACGTTTGGCATGTTGGCCGGAGAGTGCTTCTCGGGCCGCCAACTGCAACCTGGCAGGTACCTCCCAGGTTCCCGGCCCAACGAAAGCCCCCAGACCCAAATTGAGAGGGGCTGCTTGGGGGCCCCCTGGGGCCCCTTCAGGCCAGCTAGGTCTTTGGGTCCTGGCTCCTTCGCTTTGGGAGCAGTCGCTGGAAGTTTGGCATGTTGGCCGGAGAGTGCTTCTCGGGCCGCGACCTGCAACCTGGCAGGTACCTCCCAGGTTCCCGGCCCAACGAAAGCCCCCAGACCCAAATTGAGAGGGGCTGCTTGGGGGCCCCCTGGGGCCCCTTCAGGCCAGCTATGTATTTGGGTCCTGGCTCCTTCGCTTTGGGAGCAGTCGCTGGACGTTTGGCATGTTGGCCGGAGAGTGCTTCTCGGGCCGCCAACTGCAACCTGGCAGGTACCTCCCAGGTTCCCGGGACAACGAAAGCCCCCAGACCCAAATTGAGAGGGGCTGCTTGGGGGCCCCCTGGGGCCCCTTCAGGCCAGCTAGGTCTTTGGGTCCTGGCTCCTTCGCTTTGGGAGCAGTCGCTGGACGTTTGGCATGTTGGCCGGAGAGTGCTTCTCGGGCCGCGACCTGCAACCTGGCAGGTACCTCCCAGGTTCCCGGCCCAACGAAAGCCCCCAGACCCAAATTGAGAGGGGCTGCTTGGGGGCCCCCTGGGGCCCCTTCAGGCCAGCTAGGTCTTTGGGTCCTGGCTCCTTCGCTTTGGGAGCAGTCGCTGGACGTTTGGCATGTTGGCCGGAGAGTGCTTCTCGGGCCGCGACCTGCAACCTGGCAGGTACCTCCCAGGTTCCCGGCCCAACGAAAGCCCCCAGACCCAAATTGAGAGGGGCTGCTTGGGGGTCCCCTGGGGCCCCTTCAGGCCAGCTAGGTCTTTGGGTCCTGGCTCCTTCGCTTTGGGAGCAGTCACTGGACGTTTGGCATGTTGGCCGGAGAGTGCTTCTCGGGCCGCCAACTGCAACCTGGCAGGTACCTCCCAGGTTCCCGGCCCAACGAAAGCCCCCAGACCCAAATTGAGAGGGGCTGCTTGGGGGCCCCCTGGGGCCCCTTCAGGCCAGCTAGGTCTTTGGGTCCTGGCTCCTTCGCTTTGGGAGCAGTCGCTGGACGTTTGGCATGTTGGCCGGAGAGTGTTTCTCGGGCCGCCAACTGCAACCTGGCAGGTACCTCCCAGGTTCCCGGCCCAACGAAAGCCCCCAGACCCAAATTGAGAGGGGCTGCTTGGGGGCCCCCTGGGGCCCCTTCAGGCCAGCTAGGTCTTTGGGTCCTGGCTCCTTCGCTTTGGGAGCAGTCGCTGGACGTTTGGCATGTTGGCCGGAGAGTGCTTCTCGGGCCGCGACCTGCAACCTGGCAGGTACCTCCCAGGTTCCCGGCCCAACGAAAGCCCCCAGACCCAAATTGAGAGGGGCTGCTTGGGGGCCCCCTGGGGCCCCTTCAGGCCAGCTAGGTCTTTGGGTCCTGGCTCCTTCGCTTTGGGAGCAGTCGCTGGACGTTTGGCATGTTGGCCGGAGAGTGCTTCTCGGGCCGCGACCTGCAACCTGGCAGTTACCTCCCAGTTTCCCGGCCCAACGAAAGCCCCCAGACCCAAATTGAGAGGGGCTGCTTGGGGGCCCCCTGGGGCCCCTTCAGGCCAGCTAGGTCTTTGGGTCCTGGCTCCTTCGCTTTGCGAGCAGTCGCTGGACGTTTGGCATGTTGGCCGGAGAGTGATTCTCGGGCCGCCAACTGCAACCTGGCAGGTACCTCCCAGGTTCCCGGCCCAACGAAAGCCCCCAGACCCAAATTGAGAGGGGCTGCTTGGGGGCCCCCTGGGGCCCCTTCAGGCCAGCTAGGTCTTTGGGTCCTGGCTCCTTCGCTTTGGGAGCAGTCGCTGGACGTTTGGCATGTTGGCCGGAGAGTGCTTCTCGGGCCGCCAACTGCAACCTGGCAGGTACCTCCCAGGTTCCCGGCCCAACGAAAGCCCCCAGACCCAAATAGAGAGGGGCTGCTTGGGGGCCCCCTGGGGCCCCTTCAGGCCAGCTAGGTCTTTGGGTCCTGGCTCCTTCGCTTTGGGAGCAGTCGCTGGACGTTTGGCATGTTGACCGGAGAGTGCTTCTCGGGCCGCGACCTGCAACCTGGCAGTTACCTCCCAGGTTCCCGGCCCAACGAAAGCCCCCAGACCCAAATTGAGAGGGGCTGCTTGGGGGCCCCCTGGGGCCCCTTCAGGCCAGCTAGGTCTTTGGGTCCTGGCTCCTTCGCTTTGGGAGCAGTCGCTGGACGTTTGGCATGTTGGCCGGAGAGTGCTTCTCGGGCCGCCAACTGCAACCTGGCAGGTACCTCCCAGGTTCCCGGCCCAACGAAAGCCCCCAGACCCAAATTGAGAGGGGCTGCTTGGGGGCCCCCTGGGGCCCCTTCAGGCCAGCTAGGTCTTTGGGTCCTGGCTCCTTCGCTTTGGGAGCAGTCGCTGGACGTTTGGCATGTTGGCCGGAGAGTGCTTCTCGGGCCGCCAACTGCAACCTGGCAGGTACCTCCCAGGTTCCCGGCCCAACGAAAGCCCCCAGACCCAAATTGAGAGGGGCTGCTTGGGGGCCCCCTGGGGCCCCTTCAGGCCAGCTAGGTCTTTGGGTCCTGGCTCCTTCGCTTTGGGAGCAGTCGCTGGACGTTTGGCATGTTGGCCGGAGAGTGCTTCTCGGGCCGCGACCTGCAACCTGGCAGGTACCTCCCAGGTTCCCGGCCCAACGAAAGCCCCCAGACCCAAATTGAGAGGGGCTGCTTGGGGGCCCCCTGGGGCCCCTTCAGGCCAGCTAGGTCTTTGGGTCCTGGCTCCTTCGCTTTGGGAGCAGTCGCTGGACGTTTGGCATGTTGGCCGGAGAGTGCTTCTCGGGCCGCCAACTGCAACCTGGCAGGTACCTCCCAGGTTCCCGGCCCAACGAAAGCCCCCAGACCCAAATTGAGAGGGGCTGCTTGGGGGCCCCCTGGGGCCCCTTCAGGCCAGCTAGGTCTTTGGGTCCTGGCTCCTTCGCTTTGGGAGCAGTCGCTGGACGTTTGGCATGTTGGCCGGAGAGTGCTTCTCGGGCCGCCAACTGCAACCTGGCAGGTACCTCCCAGGTTCCCGGCCCAACGAAAGCCCCCAGACCCAAATTGAGAGGGGCTGCTTGGGGGCCCCCTGGGGCCCCTTCAGGCCAGCTAGGTCTTTGGGTCCTGGCTCCTTCGGTTTGGGAGCAGTCGCTGGACGTTTGGCATGTTGGCTGGAGAGTGCTTCTCGGGCCGCGAACTGCAACCTGGCAGGTACCTCCCAGGTTCCCGGCCCAACGAAAGCCCCCAGACCCAAATTGAGAGGGGCTGCTTGGGGGCCCCCTGGGGCCCCTTCAGGCCAGCTAGGTCTTTGGGTCCTGGCTCCTTCGCTTTGGGAGCAGTCGCTGGACGTTTGGCATGTTGGCCGGAGAGTGCTTCTCGGGCCGCCAACTGCAAACTGGCAGGTACCTCCCAGGTTCCCGGCCCAACGAAAGCCCCCAGACCCAAATTGAGAGGGGCTGCTTGGGAGCCACCTGGGGCCCCTTCAGGCCAGCTAGGTCTTTGGGTCCTGGCTCCTTCGCTTTGGGAGCAGTCGCTGGACGTTTGGCATGTTGGCCGGAGAGTGCTTCTCGGGCCGCCAACTGCAACCTGGCAGGTACCTCCCAGGTTCCCGGGACAACGAAAGCCCCCAGACCCAAATTGAGAGGGGCTGCTTGGGGGCCCCCTGGGGCCCCTTCAGGCCAGCTAGGTCTTTGGGTCCTGGCTCCTTCGGTTTGGGAGCAGTCGCTGGACGTTTGGCATGTTGGCCGGAGAGTGCTTCTCGGGCCGCCAACTGCAAACTGGCAGGTACCTCCCAGGTTCCCGGCCCAACGAAAGCCCCCAGACCCAAATTGAGAGGGGCTGCTTGGGGGCCCCCTGGGGCCCCTTCAGGCCAGCTAGGTCTTTGGGTCCTGGCTCCTTCGGTTTGGGAGCAGTCGCTGGACGTTTGGCATGTTGGCCGGAGAGTGCTTCTCGGGCCGCCAACTGCAACCTGGCAGGTACCTCCCAGGTTCCCGGCCCAACGAAAGCCCCCAGACCCAAATTGAGAGGGGCTGCTTGGGGGCCCCCTGGGGCCCCTTCAGGCCAGCTAGGTCTTTGGGTCCTGGCTCCTTCGCTTTGGGAGCAGTCGCTGGACGTTTGGCATGTTGACCGGAGAGTGCTTCTCGTTCCGCGACCTGCAACCTGGCAGGTACCTCCCAGGTTCCCGGCCCAACGAAAGCCCCCAGACCCAAATTGAGAGGGGCTGCTTGGGGGCCCCCTGGGGCCCCTTCAGGCCAGCTAGGTCTTTGGGTCCTGGCTCCTTCGCTTTGGGAGCAGTCGCTGGACGTTTGGCATGTTGGCCGGAGAGTGCTTCTCGGGCCGCCAACTGCAACCTGGCAGGTACCTCCCAGGTTCCCGGCCCAACGAAAGCCCCCAGACCCAAATTGAGAGGGGCTGCCTGGGGGCCCCCTGGGGCCCCTTCAGGCCAGCTAGGTCTTTGGGTCCTGGCTCCTTCGCTTTGGGAGCAGTCGCTGGACGTTTGGCATGTTGGCCGGAGAGTGCTTCTCGGGCCGCCAACTGCAACCTGGCAGGTACCTCCCAGGTTCCCGGCCCAACGAAAGCCCCCAGACCCAAATTGAGAGGGGCTGCTTGGGGGCCCCCTGGGGCCCCTTCAGGCCAGCTAGGTCTTTGGGTCCTGGCTCCTTCGCTTTGGGAGCAGTCGCTGGACGTTTGGCATGTTGGCCGGAGAGTGCTTCTCGGGCCGCCAACTGCAACCTGGCAGGTACCTCCCAGGTTCCCGGCCCAACGAAAGCCCCCAGACCCAAATTGAGAGGGGCTGCTTGGGGGCCCCCTGGGGCCCCTTCAGGCCAGCTATGTATTTGGGTCCTGGCTCCTTCCGTTTGGGAGCAGTCGCTGGACGTTTGGCATGTTGGCCGGAGAGTGCTTCTCGGGCCGCCAACTGCAACCTGGCAGGTACCTCCCA
Organism: Gallinula chloropus; assembly: GCF_964237585.1. NCBI lineage: Eukaryota > Metazoa > Chordata > Aves > Gruiformes > Rallidae > Gallinula > Gallinula chloropus. Next base: position 306,829 of record NW_028168578.1, on the reverse strand, counting down.
GGTTCCCGGGACAACGAAAGCCCCCAGACCCAAATTGAGAGGGGCTGCTTGGGGGCCCCCTGGGGCCCCTTCAGGCCAGCTAGGTCTTTGGGTCCTGGCTCCTTCGCTTTGGGAGCAGTCGCTGGACGTTTGGCATGTTGGCCGGAGAGTGCTTCTCGGGCCGCGACCTGCAACCTGGCAGGTACCTCCCAGGTTCCCGGCCCAACGAAAGCCCCCAGACCCAAATTGAGAGGGGCTGCTTGGGGGCCCCCTGGGGCCCCTTCAGGCCAGCTAGGTCTTTGGGTCCTGGCTCCTTCGCTTTGGGAGCAGTCGCTGGACGTTTGGCATGTTGGCCGGAGAGTGCTTCTCGGGCCGCGACCTGCAACCTGGCAGGTACCTCCCAGGTTCCCGGCCCAACGAAAGCCCCCAGACCCAAATTGAGAGGGGCTGCTTGGGGGTCCCCTGGGGCCCCTTCAGGCCAGCTAGGTCTTTGGGTCCTGGCTCCTTCGCTTTGGGAGCAGTCACTGGACGTTTGGCATGTTGGCCGGAGAGTGCTTCTCGGGCCGCCAACTGCAACCTGGCAGGTACCTCCCAGGTTCCCGGCCCAACGAAAGCCCCCAGACCCAAATTGAGAGGGGCTGCTTGGGGGCCCCCTGGGGCCCCTTCAGGCCAGCTAGGTCTTTGGGTCCTGGCTCCTTCGCTTTGGGAGCAGTCGCTGGACGTTTGGCATGTTGGCCGGAGAGTGTTTCTCGGGCCGCCAACTGCAACCTGGCAGGTACCTCCCAGGTTCCCGGCCCAACGAAAGCCCCCAGACCCAAATTGAGAGGGGCTGCTTGGGGGCCCCCTGGGGCCCCTTCAGGCCAGCTAGGTCTTTGGGTCCTGGCTCCTTCGCTTTGGGAGCAGTCGCTGGACGTTTGGCATGTTGGCCGGAGAGTGCTTCTCGGGCCGCGACCTGCAACCTGGCAGGTACCTCCCAGGTTCCCGGCCCAACGAAAGCCCCCAGACCCAAATTGAGAGGGGCTGCTTGGGGGCCCCCTGGGGCCCCTTCAGGCCAGCTAGGTCTTTGGGTCCTGGCTCCTTCGCTTTGGGAGCAGTCGCTGGACGTTTGGCATGTTGGCCGGAGAGTGCTTCTCGGGCCGCGACCTGCAACCTGGCAGTTACCTCCCAGTTTCCCGGCCCAACGAAAGCCCCCAGACCCAAATTGAGAGGGGCTGCTTGGGGGCCCCCTGGGGCCCCTTCAGGCCAGCTAGGTCTTTGGGTCCTGGCTCCTTCGCTTTGCGAGCAGTCGCTGGACATTTGGCATGTTGGCCGGAGAGTGATTCTCGGGCCGCCAACTGCAACCTGGCAGGTACCTCCCAGGTTCCCGGCCCAACGAAAGCCCCCAGACCCAAATTGAGAGGGGCTGCTTGGGGGCCCCCTGGGGCCCCTTCAGGCCAGCTAGGTCTTTGGGTCCTGGCTCCTTCGCTTTGGGAGCAGTCGCTGGACGTTTGGCATGTTGGCCGGAGAGTGCTTCTCGGGCCGCCAACTGCAACCTGGCAGGTACCTCCCAGGTTCCCGGCCCAACGAAAGCCCCCAGACCCAAATAGAGAGGGGCTGCTTGGGGGCCCCCTGGGGCCCCTTCAGGCCAGCTAGGTCTTTGGGTCCTGGCTCCTTCCGTTTGGGAGCAGTCGCTGGACGTTTGGCATGTTGGCCGGAGAGTGCTTCTCGGGCCGCCAACTGCAACCTGGCAGGTACCTCCCAGGTTCCCGGCCCAACGAAAGCCCCCAGACCCAAATAGAGAGGGGCTGCTTGGGGGCCCCCTGGGGCCCCTTCAGGCCAGCTAGGTCTTTGGGTCCTGGCTCCTTCGCTTTGGGAGCAGTCGCTGGACGTTTGGCATGTTGACCGGAGAGTGCTTCTCGGGCCGCGACCTGCAACCTGGCAGTTACCTCCCAGGTTCCCGGCCCAACGAAAGCCCCCAGACCCAAATTGAGAGGGGCTGCTTGGGGGCCCCCTGGGGCCCCTTCAGGCCAGCTAGGTCTTTGGGTCCTGGCTCCTTCGCTTTGGGAGCAGTCGCTGGACGTTTGGCATGTTGGCCGGAGAGTGCTTCTCGGGCCGCCAACTGCAACCTGGCAGGTACCTCCCAGGTTCCCGGCCCAACGAAAGCCCCCAGACCCAAATTGAGAGGGGCTGCTTGGGGGCCCCCTGGGGCCCCTTCAGGCCAGCTAGGTCTTTGGGTCCTGGCTCCTTCGCTTTGGGAGCAGTCGCTGGACGTTTGGCATGTTGGCCGGAGAGTGCTTCTCGGGCCGCCAACTGCAACCTGGCAGGTACCTCCCAGGTTCCCGGCCCAACGAAAGCCCCCAGACCCAAATTGAGAGGGGCTGCTTGGGGGCCCCCTGGGGCCCCTTCAGGCCAGCTAGGTCTTTGGGTCCTGGCTCCTTCGCTTTGGGAGCAGTCGCTGGACGTTTGGCATGTTGGCCGGAGAGTGCTTCTCGGGCCGCGACCTGCAACCTGGCAGGTACCTCCCAGGTTCCCGGCCCAACGAAAGCCCCCAGACCCAAATTGAGAGGGGCTGCTTGGGGGCCCCCTGGGGCCCCTTCAGGCCAGCTAGGTCTTTGGGTCCTGGCTCCTTCGCTTTGGGAGCAGTCGCTGGACGTTTGGCATGTTGGCCGGAGAGTGCTTCTCGGGCCGCCAACTGCAACCTGGCAGGTACCTCCCAGGTTCCCGGCCCAACGAAAGCCCCCAGACCCAAATTGAGAGGGGCTGCTTGGGGGCCCCCTGGGGCCCCTTCAGGCCAGCTAGGTCTTTGGGTCCTGGCTCCTTCGCTTTGGGAGCAGTCGCTGGACGTTTGGCATGTTGGCCGGAGAGTGCTTCTCGGGCCGCGACCTGCAACCTGGCAGGTACCTCCCAGGTTCCCGGCCCAACGAAAGCCCCCAGACCCAAATTGAGAGGGGCTGCTTGGGGGCCCCCTGGGGCCCCTTCAGGCCAGCTAGGTCTTTGGGTCCTGGCTCCTTCGCTTTGGGAGCAGTCACTGGACGTTTGGCATGTTGGCCGGAGAGTGCTTCTCGGGCCGCCAACTGCAACCTGGCAGGTACCTCCCAGGTTCCCGGCCCAACGAAAGCCCCCAGACCCAAATTGAGAGGGCTGCTTGGGGGCCCCCTGGGGCCCCTTCAGGCCAGCTAGGTCTTTGGGTCCTGGCTCATTCGCTTTGGGAGCAGTCGCTGGATGTTTGGCATGTTGGCCGGAGAGTGTTTCTTGGGCCGCCAACTGCAACCTGGCAGGTACCTCCCAGGTTCCCGGCCCAACGAAAGCCCCCAGACCCAAATTGAGAGGGGCTGCTTGGGGGCCCCCTGGGGCCCCTTCAGGCCAGCTAGGTCTTTGGGTCCTGGCTCCTTCGCTTTGGGAGCAGTCGCTGGACGTTTGGCATGTTGGCCGGAGAGTGCTTCTCGGGCCGCGACCTGCAACCTGGCAGGTACCTCCCAGGTTCCCGGCCCAACGAAAGCCCCCAGACCCAAATTGAGAGGGGCTGCTTGGGGGCCCCCTGGGGCCCCTTCAGGCCAGCTAGGTCTTTGGGTCCTGGCTCCTTCGCTTTGGGAGCAGTCACTGGATGTTTGGCATGTTGGCCGGAGAGTGCTTCTCGGGCCGCCAACTGCAACCTGGCAGGTACCTCCCAGGTTCCCGGCCCAACGAAAACCCCCAGACCCAAATTGAGAGGGGCTGCTTGGGGGCCCCCTGGGGCCCCTTCAGGCCAGCTAGGTCTTTGGGTCCTGGCTCCTTCGCTTTGGGAGCAGTCGCTGGACGTTTGGCATGTTGGCCGGAGAGTGCTTCTCGTTCCGCGACCTGCAACCTGGCAGGTACCTCCCAGGTTCCCGGGACAACGAAAGCCCCCAGACCCAAATAGAGAGGGGCTGCTTGGGGGCCCCCTGGGGCCCCTTCAGGCCAGCTAGGTCTTTGGGTCCTGGCTCCTTCGCTTTGGGAGCAGTCGCTGGACGTTTGGCATGTTGGCCGGAGAGTGCTTCTCGGGCCGCCAAATGCAACATGGCAGGTACCTCCCAGGTTCCCGGCCCAACGAAAGCCCCCAGACCCAAATTGAGAGGGGCTGCTTGGGGGCCCCCTGGGGCCCCTTCAGGCCAGCTAGGTCTTTGGGTCCTGGCTCCTTCGCTTTGGGAGCAGTCGCTGGACGTTTGGCATGTTGACCGGAGAGTGCTTCTCGTTCCGTGACCTGCAACCTGGCAGTTACCTCCCAGGTTCCCGGCCCAACGAAAGCCCCCAGACCCAAATTGAGAGGGGCTGCTTGGGGGCCCCCTGGGGCCCCTTCAGGCCAGCTAGGTCTTTGGGTCCTGGCTCCTTCGCTTTGGGAGCAGTCGATGGACGTTTGGCATGTTGGCCGGAGAGTGCTTCTCAGGCCGCCAACTGCAACCTGGCAGGTACCTCCCAGGTTCCCGGCCCAACGAAAGCCCCCAGACCCAAATTGAGAGGGGCTGCTTGGGGGCCCCCTGGGGCCCCTTCAGGCCAGCTAGGTCTTTGGGTCCTGGCTCCTTCGCTTTGGGAGCAGTCGCTGGACGTTTGGCATGTTGGCCGGAGAGTGCTTCTCGGGCCGCGACCTGCAACCTGGCAGGTACCTCCCAGGTTCCCGGCCCAACGAAAGCCCCCAGACCCAAATTGAGAGGGGCTGCTTGGGGGCCCCCTGGGGCCCCTTCAGGCCAGCTAGGTCTTTGGGTCCTGGCTCCTTCGCTTTGGGAGCAGTCGCTGGACGTTTGGCATGTTGGCCGGAGAGTGCTTCTCGGGCCGCCAACTGCAACCTGGCAGGTACCTCCCAGGTTCCCGGCCCAACGAAAGCCCCCAGACCCAAATTGAGAGGGGCTGCTTGGGGGCCCCCTGGGGCCCCTTCAGGCCAGCTAGGTCTTTGGGTCCTGGCTCCTTCGCTTTGGGAGCAGTCGCTGGACGTTTGGCATGTTGGCCGGAGAGTGCTTCTCGGGCCGCCAACTGCAACCTGGCAGGTACCTCCCAGGTTCCCGGCCCAACGAAAGCCCCCAGACCCAAATAGAGAGGGGCTGCTTGGGGGCCCCCTGGGGCCCCTTCAGGCCAGATAGGTCTTTGGGTCCTGGCTCCTTCGCTTTGGGAGCAGTCGCTGGACGTTTGGCATGTTGGCCGGAGAGTGCTTCTCGGGCCGCCAACTGCAACCTGGCAGGTACCTCCCAGGTTCCCGGCCCAACGAAAGCCCCCAGACCCAAATTGAGAGGGGCTGCTTGGGGGCCCCCTGGGGCCCCTTCAGGCCAGCTAGGTCTTTGGGTCCTGGCTCCTTCGCTTTGGGAGCAGTCGCTGGACGTTTGGCATGTTGGCCGGAGAGTGCTTCTCGGGCCGCGACCTGCAAAATGGCAGGTACCTCCCAGGTTCCCGGCCCAACGAAAGCCCCCAGACCCAAATTGAGAGGGGCTGCTTGGGGGCCCCCTGGGGCCCCTTCAGGCCAGCTAGGTCTTTGGGTCCTGGCTCCTTCGCTTTGGGAGCAGTCGCTGGACGTTTGGCATGTTGGCCGGAGAGTGCTTCTCGGGCCGCCAACTGCAACCTGGCAGGTACCTCCCAGGTTCCCGGCCCAACGAAAGCCCCCAGACCCAAATTGAGAGGGGCTGCTTGGGGGCCCCCTGGGGCCCCTTCAGGCCACCTAGGTCTTTGGGTCCTGGCTCCTTCCGTTTGGGAGCAGTCGCTGGACGTTTGGCATGTTGGCCGGAGAGTGCTTCTCGGGCCGCCAACTGCAACCTGGCAGGTACCTCCCAGGTTCCCGGCCCAACGAAAGCCCCCAGACCCAAATTGAGAGGGGCTGCTTGGGGGCCCCCTGGGGCCCCTTCAGGCCAGCTAGGTCTTTGGGTCCTGCCTCCTTCGCTTTGGGAGCAGTCGCTGGACGTTTGGCATGTTGGCCGGAGAGTGCTTCTCGGGCCGCGACCTGCAACCTGGCAGGTACCTCCCAGGTTCCCGGCCCAACGAAAGCCCCCAGACCCAAATTGAGAGGGGCTGCTTGGGGGCCCCCTGGGGCCCCTTCAGGCCAGCTAGGTCTTTGGGTCCTGGCTCCTTCGCTTTGGGAGCAGTCGCTGGACGTTTGGCATGTTGGCCGGAGAGTGCTTCTCGGGCCGCCAACTGCAACCTGGCAGGTACCTCCCAGGTTCCCGGCCCAACGAAAGCCCCCAGACCCAAATAGAGAGGGGCTGCTTGGGGGCCCCCTGGGGCCCCTTCAGGCCAGATAGGTCTTTGGGTCCTGGCTCCTTCGCTTTGGGAGCAGTCGCTGGACGTTTGGCATGTTGGCCGGAGAGTGCTTCTCGGGCCGCCAACTGCAACCTGGCAGGTACCTCCCAGGTTCCCGGCCCAACGAAAGCCCCCAGACCCAAATTGAGAGGGGCTGCTTGGGGGCCCCCTGGGGCCCCTTCAGGCCAGCTAGGTCTTTGGGTCCTGGCTCCTTCGCTTTGGGAGCAGTCGCTGGACGTTTGGCATGTTGGCCGGAGAGTGCTTCTCGGGCCGCGACCTGCAAACTGGCAGGTACCTCCCAGGTTCCCGGCCCAACGAAAGCCCCCAGACCCAAATTGAGAGGGGCTGCTTGGGGGCCCCCTGGGGCCCCTTCAGGCCAGCTAGGTCTTTGGGTCCTGGCTCCTTCGCTTTGGGAGCAGTCGCTGGACGTTTGGCATGTTGGCCGGAGAGTGCTTCTCGGGCCGCCAACTGCAACCTGGCAGGTACCTCCCAGGTTCCCGGCCCAACGAAAGCCCCCAGACCCAAATTGAGAGGGGCTGCTTGGGGGCCCCCTGGGGCCCCTTCAGGCCACCTAGGTCTTTGGGTCCTGGCTCCTTCCGTTTGGGAGCAGTCGCTGGACGTTTGGCATGTTGGCCGGAGAGTGCTTCTCGGGCCGCCAACTGCAACCTGGCAGGTACCTCCCAGGTTCCCGGCCCAACGAAAGCCCCCAGACCCAAATTGAGAGGGGCTGCTTGGGGGCCCCCTGGGGCCCCTTCAGGCCAGCTAGGTCTTTGGGTCCTGCCTCCTTCGCTTTGGGAGCAGTCGCTGGACGTTTGGCATGTTGGCCGGAGAGTGCTTCTCGGGCCGCGACCTGCAACCTGGCAGGTACCTCCCAGGTTCCCGGCCCAACGAAAGCCCCCAGACCCAAATTGAGAGGGGCTGCTTGGGGGCCCCCTGGGGCCCCTTCAGGCCAGCTAGGTCTTTGGGTCCTGGCTCCTTCGCTTTGGGAGCAGTCGCTGGACGTTTGGCATGTTGGCCGGAGAGTGCTTCTCGGGCCGCCAACTGCAAACTGGCAGGTACCTCCCAGGTTCCCGGCCCAACGAAAGCCCCCAGACCCAAATTGAGAGGGGCTGCTTGGGGGCCCCCTGGGGCCCCTTCAGGCCAGCTAGGTCTTTGGGTCCTGGCTCCTTCCGTTTGGGAGCAGTCGCTGGACGTTTGGCATGTTGGCCGGAGAGTGCTTCTCGGGCCGCCAACTGCAACCTGGCAGGTACCTCCCAGGTTCCCGGCCCAACGAAAGCCCCCAGACCCAAATTGAGAGGGGCTGCTTGGGGGCCCCCTGGGGCCCCTTCAGGCCAGCTAGGTCTTTGGGTCCTGGCTCCTTCGGTTTGGGAGCAGTCGCTGGACGTTTGGCATGTTGGCCGGAGAGTGCTTCTCAGGCCGCCAACTGCAACCTGGCAGGTACCTCCCAGGTTCCCGGCCCAACGAAAGCCCCCAGACCCAAATTGAGAGGGGCTGCTTGGGGGCACCCTGGGGCCCCTTCAGGCCAGATAGGTCTTTGGGTCCTGGCTCCTTCGCTTTGGGAGCAGTCGATGGACGTTTGGCATGTTGGCCGGAGAGTGCTTCTCGGGCCGCCAACTGCAACCTGGCAGGTACCTCCCAGGTTCCCGGCCCAACGAAAGCCCCCAGACCCAAATTGAGAGGGGCTGCTTGGGGGCCCCCTGGGGCCCCTTCAGGCCAGCTAGGTCTTTGGGTCCTGGCTCCTTCGCTTTGGGAGCAGTCGCTGGACGTTTGGCATGTTGGCCGGAGAGTGCTTCTCGGGCCGCCAACTGCAACCTGGCAGGTACCTCCCAGGTTCCCGGCCCAACGAAAGCCCCCAGACCCAAATTGAGAGGGGCTGCTTGGGGGCCCCCTGGGGCCCCTTCAGGCCAGCTAGGTCTTTGGGTCCTGGCTCCTTCCGTTTGGGAGCAGTCGCTGGACGTTTGGCATGTTGGCCGGAGAGTGCTTCTCGGGCCGCCAACTGCAACCTGGCAGGTACCTCCCAGGTTCCCGGCCCAACGAAAGCCCCCAGACCCAAATTGAGAGGGGCTGCTTGGGGGCCCCCTGGGGCCCCTTCAGGCCAGCTAGGTCTTTGGGTCCTGGCTCCTTCGCTTTGGGAGCAGTCGCTGGACGTTTGGCATGTTGGCCGGAGAGTGCTTCTCGGGCCGCCAACTGCAACCTGGCAGGTACCTCCCAGGTTCCCGGCCCAACGAAAGCCCCCAGACCCAAATAGAGAGGGGCTGCTTGGGGTCCCCCTGGGGCCCCTTCAGGCCAGCTAGGTCTTTGGGTCCTGGCTCCTTCGCTTTGGGAGCAGTCGCTGGACGTTTGGCATGTTGGCCGGAGAGTGCTTCTCGGGCCGCGACCTACAACCTGGCAGGTACCTCCCAGGTTCCCGGCCCAACGAAAGCCCCCAGACCCAAATTGAGAGGGGCTGCTTGGGGGCCCCCTGGGGCCCCTTCAGGCCAGATAGGTCTTTGGGTCCTGGCTCCTTCGCTTTGGGAGCAGTCGCTGGACGTTTGGCATGTTGGCCGGAGAGTGCTTCTCGGGCCGCCAACTGCAACCTGGCAGGTACCTCCCAGGTTCCCGGCCCAACGAAAGCCCCCAGACCCAAATAGAGAGGGGCTGCTTGGGGGCCCCCTGGGGCCCCTTCAGGCCAGCTAGGTCTTTGGGTCCTGGCTCCTTCGCTTTGGGAGCAGTCGCTGGACATTTGGCATGTTGACCGGAGAGTGCTTCTCGTTCCGCGACCTGCAACCTGGCAGTTACCTCCCAGGTTCCCGGCCCAACGAAAGCCCCCAGACCCAAATTGAGAGGGGCTGCTTGGGGGCCCCCTGGGGCCCCTTCAGGCCAGCCGTGTATTAGGGTCCTGTCTCCTTCGCTTTGGGAGCAGTCGCTGGACGTTTGGCATGTTGGCCGGAGAGTGCTTCTCGGGCCGCGAACTGCAACCTTGCAGGTACCTCCCAGGTTCCCGGCCCAACGAAAGCCCCCAGACCCAAATTGAGAGGGGCTGCTTGGGGGCCCCCTGGGGCCCCTTCAGGCCAGCTAGGTCTTTGGGTCCTGGCTCCTTCGCTTTGGGAGCAGTCGCTGGACGTTTGGCATGTTGGCCGGAGAGTGCTTCTCGGGCCGCGACCTGCAACCTGGCAGGTACCTCCCAGGTTACCGGCCCAACGAAAGCCCCCAGACCCAAATTGAGAGGGGCTGCTTGGGGGCCCCCTGGGGCCCCTTCAGGCCAGCTAGGTCTTTGGGTCCTGGCTCCTTCGCTTTGGGAGCAGTCGCTGGACGTTTGGCATGTTGGCCGGAGAGTGCTTCTCGGGCCGCCAACTGCAACCTGGCAGGTACCTCCCAGGTTCCCGGCCCAACGAAAGCCCCCAGACCCAAATTGAGAGGGGCTGCTTGGGGGCCCCCTGGGGCCACTTCAGGCCAGCTAGGTCTTTGGGTCCTGGCTCCTTCGCTTTGGGAGCAGTCGCTGGACGTTTGGCATGTTGGCCGGAGAGTGCTTCTCGGGCCGCGACCTGCAACCTGGCAGGTACCTCCCAGGTTCCCGGCCCAACGAAAGCCCCCAGACCCAAATTGAGAGGGGCTGCTTGGGGGCCCCCTGGGGCCCCTTCAGGCCAGCTAGGTCTTTGGGTCCTGGCTCCTTCGCTTTGGGAGCAGTCGCTGGACGTTTGGCATGTTGGCCGGAGAGTGCTTCTCGGGCCGCCAACTGCAACCTGGCAGGTACCTCCCAGGTTCCCGGCCCAACGAAAGCCCCCAGACCCAAATAGAGAGGGGCTGCTTGGGGGCCCCCTGGGGCCCCTTCAGGCCAGATAGGTCTTTGGGTCCTGGCTCCTTCGCTTTGGGAGCAGTCGCTGGACGTTTGGCATGTTGGCCGGAGAGTGCTTCTCGGGCCGCCAACTGCAACCTGGCAGGTACCTCCCAGGTTCCCGGCCCAACGAAAGCCCCCAGACCCAAATTGAGAGGGGCTGCTTGGGGGCCCCCTGGGGCCCCTTCAGGCCAGCTAGGTCTTTGGGTCCTGGCTCCTTCGCTTTGGGAGCAGTCGCTGGACGTTTGGCATGTTGGCCGGAGAGTGCTTCTCGGGCCGCGACCTGCAACCTGGCAGGTACCTCCCAGGTTCCCGGCCCAACGAAAGCCCCCAGACCCAAATTGAGAGGGGCTGCTTGGGGGCCCCCTGGGGCCCCTTCAGGCCAGCTAGGTCTTTGGGTCCTGGCTCCTTCGCTTTGGGAGCAGTCGCTGGACGTTTGGCATGTTGGCCGGAGAGTGCTTCTCGGGCCGCCAACTGCAACCTGGCAGGTACCTCCCAGGTTCCCGGCCCAACGAAAGCCCCCAGACCCAAATTGAGAGGGGCTGCTTGGGGGCCCCCTGGGGCCCCTTCAGGCCACCTAGGTCTTTGGGTCCTGGCTCCTTCCGTTTGGGAGCAGTCGCTGGACGTTTGGCATGTTGGCCGGAGAGTGCTTCTCGGGCCGCCAACTGCAACCTGGCAGGTACCTCCCAGGTTCCCGGCCCAACGAAAGCCCCCAGACCCAAATTGAGAGGGGCTGCTTGGGGGCCCCCTGGGGCCCCTTCAGGCCAGCTAGGTCTTTGGGTCCTGCCTCCTTCGCTTTGGGAGCAGTCGCTGGACGTTTGGCATGTTGGCCGGAGAGTGCTTCTCGGGCCGCGACCTGCAACCTGGCAGGTACCTCCCAGGTTCCCGGCCCAACGAAAGCCCCCAGACCCAAATTGAGAGGGGCTGCTTGGGGGCCCCCTGGGGCCCCTTCAGGCCAGCTAGGTCTTTGGGTCCTGGCTCCTTCGCTTTGGGAGCAGTCGCTGGACGTTTGGCATGTTGGCCGGAGAGTGCTTCTCGGGCCGCCAACTGCAAACTGGCAGGTACCTCCCAGGTTCCCGGCCCAACGAAAGCCCCCAGACCCAAATTGAGAGGGGCTGCTTGGGGGCCCCCTGGGGCCCCTTCAGGCCAGCTAGGTCTTTGGGTCCTGGCTCCTTCCGTTTGGGAGCAGTCGCTGGACGTTTGGCATGTTGGCCGGAGAGTGCTTCTCGGGCCGCCAACTGCAACCTGGCAGGTACCTCCCAGGTTCCCGGCCCAACGAAAGCCCCCAGACCCAAATTGAGAGGGGCTGCTTGGGGGCCCCCTGGGGCCCCTTCAGGCCAGCTAGGTCTTTGGGTCCTGGCTCCTTCGCTTTGGGAGCAGTCGCTGGACGTTTGGCATGTTGGCCGGAGAGTGCTTCTCAGGCCGCCAACTGCAACCTGGCAGGTACCTCCCAGGTTCCCGGCCCAACGAAAGCCCCCAGACCCAAATTGAGAGGGGCTGCTTGGGGGCACCCTGGGGCCCCTTCAGGCCAGATAGGTCTTTGGGTCCTGGCTCCTTCGCTTTGGGAGCAGTCGATGGACGTTTGGCATGTTGGCCGGAGAGTGCTTCTCGGGCCGCCAACTGCAACCTGGCAGGTACCTCCCAGGTTCCCGGCCCAACGAAAGCCCCCAGACCCAAATTGAGAGGGGCTGCTTGGGGGCCCCCTGGGGCCCCTTCAGGCCAGCTAGGTCTTTGGGTCCTGGCTCCTTCGCTTTGGGAGCAGTCGCTGGACGTTTGGCATGTTGGCCGGAGAGTGCTTCTCGGGCCGCCAACTGCAACCTGGCAGGTACCTCCCAGGTTCCCGGCCCAACGAAAGCCCCCAGACCCAAATTGAGAGGGGCTGCTTGGGGGCCCCCTGGGGCCCCTTCAGGCCAGCTAGGTCTTTGGGTCCTGGCTCCTTCCGTTTGGGAGCAGTCGCTGGACGTTTGGCATGTTGGCCGGAGAGTGCTTCTCGGGCCGCCAACTGCAACCTGGCAGGTACCTCCCAGGTTCCCGGCCCAACGAAAGCCCCCAGACCCAAATTGAGAGGGGCTGCTTGGGGGCCCCCTGGGGCCCCTTCAGGCCAGCTAGGTCTTTGGGTCCTGGCTCCTTCGCTTTGGGAGCAGTCGCTGGACGTTTGGCATGTTGGCCGGAGAGTGCTTCTCGGGCCGCCAACTGCAACCTGGCAGGTACCTCCCAGGTTCCCGGCCCAACGAAAGCCCCCAGACCCAAATAGAGAGGGGCTGCTTGGGGTCCCCCTGGGGCCCCTTCAGGCCAGCTAGGTCTTTGGGTCCTGGCTCCTTCGCTTTGGGAGCAGTCGCTGGACGTTTGGCATGTTGGCCGGAGAGTGCTTCTCGGGCCGCGACCTACAACCTGGCAGGTACCTCCCAGGTTCCCGGCCCAACGAAAGCCCCCAGACCCAAATTGAGAGGGGCTGCTTGGGGGCCCCCTGGGGCCCCTTCAGGCCAGATAGGTCTTTGGGTCCTGGCTCCTTCGCTTTGGGAGCAGTCGCTGGACGTTTGGCATGTTGGCCGGAGAGTGCTTCTCGGGCCGCCAACTGCAACCTGGCAGGTACCTCCCAGGTTCCCGGCCCAACGAAAGCCCCCAGACCCAAATAGAGAGGGGCTGCTTGGGGGCCCCCTGGGGCCCCTTCAGGCCAGCTAGGTCTTTGGGTCCTGGCTCCTTCGCTTTGGGAGCAGTCGCTGGACATTTGGCATGTTGACCGGAGAGTGCTTCTCGTTCCGCGACCTGCAACCTGGCAGTTACCTCCCAGGTTCCCGGCCCAACGAAAGCCCCCAGACCCAAATTGAGAGGGGCTGCTTGGGGGCCCCCTGGGGCCCCTTCAGGCCAGCCGTGTATTAGGGTCCTGTCTCCTTCGCTTTGGGAGCAGTCGCTGGACGTTTGGCATGTTGGCCGGAGAGTGCTTCTCGGGCCGCGAACTGCAACCTTGCAGGTACCTCCCAGGTTCCCGGCCCAACGAAAGCCCCCAGACCCAAATTGAGAGGGGCTGCTTGGGGGCCCCCTGGGGCCCCTTCAGGCCAGCTAGGTCTTTGGGTCCTGGCTCCTTCGCTTTGGGAGCAGTCGCTGGACGTTTGGCATGTTGGCCGGAGAGTGCTTCTCGGGCCGCGACCTGCAACCTGGCAGGTACCTCCCAGGTTACCGGCCCAACGAAAGCCCCCAGACCCAAATTGAGAGGGGCTGCTTGGGGGCCCCCTGGGGCCCCTTCAGGCCAGCTAGGTCTTTGGGTCCTGGCTCCTTCGCTTTGGGAGCAGTCGCTGGACGTTTGGCATGTTGGCCGGAGAGTGCTTCTCGGGCCGCCAACTGCAACCTGGCAGGTACCTCCCAGGTTCCCGGCCCAACGAAAGCCCCCAGACCCAAATTGAGAGGGGCTGCTTGGGGGCCCCCTGGGGCCACTTCAGGCCAGCTAGGTCTTTGGGTCCTGGCTCCTTCGCTTTGGGAGCAGTCGCTGGACGTTTGGCATGTTGGCCGGAGAGTGCTTCTCGGGCCGCGACCTGCAACCTGGCAGGTACCTCCCAGGTTCCCGGCCCAACGAAAGCCCCCAGACCCAAATTGAGAGGGGCTGCTTGGGGGCCCCCTGGGGCCCCTTCAGGCCAGCTAGGTCTTTGGGTCCTGGCTCCTTCCGTTTGGGAGCAGTCGCTGGACGTTTGGCATGTTGGCCGGAGAGTGCTTCTCGGGCCGCCAACTGCAACCTGGCAGGTACCTCCCAGGTTCCCGGCCCAACCAAAGTCCCCAGACCCAAATTGAGAGGGGCTGCTTTGGGGCCCCCTGGGGCCCCTTCAGGCCAGCTAGGTCTTTGGGTCCTGGCTCCTTCGCTTTGGGAGCAGTCGCTGGACGTTTGGCATGTTGGCCGGAGAGTGCTTCTCGGGCCGCGACCTGCAACCTGGCAGGTACCTCCCAGGTTCCCGGCCCAACGAAAGCCCCCAGACCCAAATTGAGAGGGGCTGCTTTGGGGCCCCCTGGGGCCACTTCAGGCCAGCTAGGTCTTTGGGTCCTGGCTCCTTCGCTTTGGGAGCAGTCACTGGACGTTTGGCATGTTGGCCGGAGAGTGCTTCTCGGGCCGCGAACTGCAAACTGGCAGGTACCTCCCAGGTTCCCGGCCCAACAAAAGCCCCCAGACCCAAATTGAGAGGGGCTGCTTGGGGGCCCCCTGGGGCCCCTTCAGGCCAGATAGGTCTTTGGGTCCTGGCTCCTTCGGTTTGGGAGCAGTCGCTGGACGTTTGGCATGTCGGCGGGAGAGTGCTTCTCGGGCCGCCAACTGCAACCTGGCAGGTACCTCCCAGGTTCCCGACCCAACGAAAGCCCCCAGACCCAAATAGAGAGGGGCTGCTTGGGGGCCCCCCGAGGCCCCTTCAGGCCAGCTAGGTCTTTGGGTCCTGGCTCCTTCGGTTTGGGAGCAGTCGCTGGACGTTTGGCATGTTGGCCGGAGAGTGCTTCTCGGGCCGCCAACTGCAACCTGGCAGGTACCTCCCAGGTTCCCGGCCCAACGAAAGCCCCCAGACCCAAATTGAGAGGGGCTGCTTGGGGGCCCCCTGGGGCCCCTTCAGGCCAGCTAGGTCTTTGGGTCCTGGCTCCTTCGCTTTGGGAGCAGTCGCTGGACGTTTGGCATGTTGGCCGGAGAGTGCTTCTCGGGCCGCCAACTGCAACCTGGCAGGTACCTCCCAGGTTCCCGGCCCAACGAAAGCCCCCAGACCCAAATTGAGAGGGGCTGCTTGGGGGCCCCCTGAGGCCCCTTCAGGCCAGCTAGGTCTTTGGGTCCTGGCTCCTTCGCTTTGGGAGCAGTCACTGGACGTTTGGCATGTTGGCCGGAGAGTGCTTCTCGGGCCGCGAACTGCAACCTGGCAGGTACCTCCCAGGTTCCCGGCCCAACGAAAGCCCCCAGACCCAAATTGAGAGGGGCTGCTTGGGGGCCCCCTGGGGCCCCTTCAGGCCAGCTAGGTCTTTGGGTCCTGGCTCCTTCGCTTTGGGAGCAGTCACTGGACGTTTGGCATGTTGGCCGGAGAGTGCTTCTCGGGCCGCTACCTGCAACCTGGCAGGTATCTCCCAGTTTCCCGGCCCAACGAAAGCCCCCGGACCCAAATAGAGAGGGGCTGCTTGGGGGCCCCCTGGGGCCCCTTCAGGCCAGCTAGGTCTTTGGGTCCTGGCTCCTTCGCTTTGGGAGCAGTCGCTGGACGTTTGGCATGTTGGCCGGAGAGTGCTTCTCGGGCCGCCAACTGCAACCTTGCAGGTACCTCCTAGGTTCCCGGCCCAACGAAAGCCCCCAGACCCAAATTGAGAGGGGCTGCTTGGGGGCCCCCTGGGGCCCCTTCAGGCCAGCTAGGTCTTTGGGTCCTGGCTCCTTCGCTTTGGGAGCAGTCGCTGGACGTTTGGCATGTTGGCCGGAGAGTGCTTCTCGGGCCGCCAACTGCAACCTGGCAGGTACCTCCCAGGTTCCCGGCCCAACGAAAGCCCCCAGACCCAAATTGAGAGGGGCTGCTTGGGGGCCCCCTGGGGCCCCTTCAGGCCAGCTAGGTCTTTGGGTCCTGGCTCCTTCGCTTTGGGAGCAGTCGCTGGACGTTTGGCATGTTGGCCGGAGAGTGCTTCTCGGGTCGCGACCTGCAACCTGGCAGGTACCTCCCAGGTTCCCGGCCCAACGAAAGCCCCCAGACCCAAATTGAGAGGGGCTGCTTGGGGGCCCCCTGGGGCCCCTTCAGGCCAGCTAGGTCTTTGGGTCCTGGCTCCTTCCGTTTGGGAGCAGTCGCTGGACGTTTGGCATGTTGGCCGGAGAGTGCTTCTCGGGCCGCGAACTGCAACCTGGCAGGTACCTCCCAGGTTCCCGGCCCAACGAAAGCCCCCAGACCCAAATTGAGAGGGGCTGCTTGGGGGCCCCCTGGGGCCCCTTCAGGCCAGCTAGGTCTTTGGGTCCTGGCTCCTTCGCTTTGGGAGCAGTCGCTGGACATTTGGCATGTTGGCTGGAGAGTGCTTCTCGGGCCGCGACCTGCAACCTGGCAGGTATCTCCCAGTTTCCCGGCCCAACGAAAGCCCCCAGACCCAAATTGAGAGGGGCTGCTTGGGGGCCCCCTGGGGCCCCTTCAGGCCAGCTAGGTCTTTGGGTCCTGGCTCCTTCGCTTTGGGAGCAGTCACTGGACGTTTGGCATGTTGGCCGGAGAGTGCTTCTCGGGCCGCCAACTGCAACCTGGCAGGTACCTCCCAGGTTCCCGGCCCAACGAAAGCCCCCAGACCCAAATAGAGAGGGGCTGCTTGGGGGCCCCCTGGGGCCCCTTCAGGCCAGCTAGGTCTTTGGGTCCTGGCTCCTTCGCTTTGGGAGCAGTCGCTGGACGTTTGGCATGTTGGCCGGAGAGTGCTTCTCGGGTCGCGACCTGCAACCTGGCAGGTACCTCCCAGGTTCCCGGCCCAACGAAAGCCCCCAGACCCAAATTGAGAGGGGCTGCTTGGGGGCCCCCTGGGGCCCCTTCAGGCCAGCTAGGTCTTTGGGTCCTGGCTCCTTCGCTTTGGGAGCAGTCGCTGGACGTTTGGCATGTTGGCCGGAGAGTGCTTCTCGGGCCGCCAACTGCAACCTGGCAGGTACCTCCCAGGTTCCCGGCCCAACGAAAGCCCCCAGACCCAAATTGAGAGGGGCTGCTTGGGGGCCCCCTGGGGCCCCTTCAGGCCAGATAGGTCTTTGGGTCCTGGCTCCTTCGCTTTGGGAGCAGTCGCTGGACGTTTGGCATGTTGGCCGGAGAGTGCTTCTCGGGCCGCCAACTGCAACCTGGCAGGTACCTCCCAGGTTCCCGGCCCAACGAAAGCCCCCAGACCCAAATTGAGAGGGGCTGCTTGGGGGCACCCTGGGGCCCCTTCAGGCCAGCTAGGTCTTTGGGTCCTGGCTCCTTCGCTTTGGGAGCAGTCGCTGGACGTTTGGCATGTTGGCCGGAGAGTGCTTCTCGGGCCGCCAACTGCAACCTGGCAGGTACCTCCCAGGTTCCCGGCCCAACGAAAGCCCCCAGACCCAAATTGAGAGGGGCTGCTTGGGGGCCCCCTGGGGCCCCTTCAGGCCAGCTAGGTCTTTGGGTCCTGGCTCCTTCGCTTTGGGAGCAGTCGCTGGACGTTTGGCATGTTGGCCGGAGAGTGCTTCTCGGGCCGCGAACTGCAACCTGGCAGGTACCTCCCAGGTTCCCGGCCCAACGAAAGCCCCCAGACCCAAATTGAGAGGGGCTGCTTGGGGTCCCCCTGGGGCCCCTTCAGGCCAGCTAGGTCTTTGGGTCCTGGCTCCTTCGGTTTGGGAGCAGTCGCTGGAAGTTTGGCATGTTGGCCGGAGAGTGCTTCTCGGGCCGCCAACTGCAACCTGGCAGGTACCTCCCAGGTTCCCGGCCCAACGAAAGCCCCCAGACCCAAATTGAGAGGGGCTGCTTTGGGGCCCCCTGGGGCCCCTTCAGGCCAGCTAGGTCTTTGGGTCCTGGCTCCTTCGCTTTGGGAGCAGTCGCTGGACGTTTGGCATGTTGGCCGGAGAGTGCTTCTCGGGCCGCCAACTGCAACCTGGCAGGTACCTCCCAGGTTCCCGGCCCAACTAAAGCCCCCAGACCCAAATTGAGAGGGGCTGCTTGGGGGCCCCCTGGGGCCCCTTCAGGCCAGCTAGGTCTTTGGGTCCTGGCTCCTTCCGTTTGGGAGCAGTCGCTGGACGTTTGGCATGTTGGCCGGAGAGTGCTTCTCGGGCCGCCAACTGCAACCTGGCAGGTACCTCCCAGGTTCCCGGCCCAACGAAAGCCCCCAGACCCAAATTGAGAGGGGCTGCTTGGGGGCCCCCTGGGGCCCCTTCAGGCCAGCTAGGTCTTTGGGTCCTGGCTCCTTCGCTTTGGGAGCAGTCGCTGGACGTTTGGCATGTTGGCCGGAGAGTGCTTCTCGGGCCGCCAACTGCAACCTGGCAGGTACCTCCCAGGTTCCCGGCCCAACGAAAGCCCCCAGACCCAAATTGAGAGGGGCTGCTTGGGGGCCCCCTGGGGCCCCTTCAGGCCAGCTAGGTCTTTGGGTCCTGGCTCCTTCGCTTTGGGAGCAGTCGCTGGACGTTTGGCATGTTGGCCGGAGAGTGCTTCTCGGGCCGCGACCTGCAACCTGGCAGGTACCTCCCAGGTTCCCGGCCCAACGAAAGCCCCCAGACCCAAATTGAGAGGGGCTGCTTGGGGGCCCCCTGGGGCCCCTTCAGGCCAGCTAGGTCTTTGGGTCCTGGCTCCTTCGCTTTGGGAGCAGTCACTGGACGTTTGGCATGTTGGCCGGAGAGTGCTTCTCGGGCCGCCAACTGCAACCTGGCAGGTACCTCCCAGGTTCCCGGCCCAACGAAAGCCCCCAGACCCAAATTGAGAGGGGCTGCTTGGGGGCCCCCTGGGGCCCCTTCAGGCCAGCTAGGTCTTTGGGTCCTGGCTCCTTCGCTTTGGGAGCAGTCGCTGGACGTTTGGCATGTTGGCCGGAGAGTGCTTCTCGGGCCGCGACCTGCAACCTGGCAGGTACCTCCCAGGTTCCCGGCCCAACGAAAGCCCCCAGACCCAAATTGAGAGGGGCTGCTTGGGGGCCCCCTGGGGCCCCTTCAGGCCAGCTAGGTCTTTGGGTCCTGGCTCCTTCGCTTTGGGAGCAGTCGCTGGACGTTTGGCATGTTGGCCGGAGAGTGCTTCTCGGGCCGCCAACTGCAACCTGGCAGGTACCTCCCAGGTTCCCGGCCCAACGAAAGCCCCCAGACCCAAATTGAGAGGGGCTGCTTGGGGGCCCCCTGGGGCCCCTTCAGGCCAGCTAGGTCTTTGGGTCCTGGCTCCTTCGCTTTGGGAGCAGTCGCTGGACGTTTGGCATGTTGGCCGGAGAGTGCTTCTCGGGCCGCCAACTGCAACCTGGCAGGTACCTCCCAGGTTCCCGGCCCAACGAAAGCCCCCAGACCCAAATTGAGAGGGGCTGCTTGGGGGCCCCCTGGGGCCCCTTCAGGCCAGCTAGGTCTTTGGGTCCTGGCTCCTTCAGTTTGGGAGCAGTCGCTGGACGTTTGGCATGTTGGCCGGAGAGTGCTTCTCGGGCCGCCAACTGCAACCTGGCAGGTACCTCCCAGGTTCCCGGCCCAACGAAAGCCCCCAGACCCAAATTGAGAGGGGCTGCTTGGGGGCCCCCTGGGGCCCCTTCAGGCCAGCTAGGTCTTTGGGTCCTGGCTCCTTCGCTTTGGGAGCAGTCACTGGACGTTTGGCATGTTGGCCGGAGAGTGCTTCTCGGGCCGCCAACTGCAACCTGGCAGGTACCTCCCAGGTTCCCGGCCCAACGAAAGCCCCCAGACCCAAATTGAGAGGGGCTGCTTGGGGGCCCCCTGGGGCCCCTTCAGGCCAGCTAGGTCTTTGGGTCCTGGCTCCTTCGCTTTGGGAGCAGTCGCTGGACGTTTGGCATGTTGGCCGGAGAGTGCTTCTCGGGCCGCCAACTGCAAACTGGCAGGTACCTCCCAGGTTCCCGGCCCAACGAAAGCCCCCAGACCCAAATTGAGAGGGGCTGCTTGGGGGCCCCCTGGGGCCCCTTCAGGCCAGCTAGGTCTTTGGGTCCTGGCTCCTTCGCTTTGGGAGCAGTCGCTGGACGTTTGGCATGTTGGCCGGAGAGTGCTTCTCGGGCCGCCAACTGCAACCTGGCAGGTACCTCCCAGGTTCCCGGCCCAACGAAAGCCCCCAGACCCAAATTGAGAGGGGCTGCTTGGGGGCCCCCTGGGGCCCCTTCAGGCCAGCTAGGTCTTTGGGTCCTGGCTCCTTCGCTTTGGGAGCAGTCGCTGGACGTTTGGCATGTTGGCCGGAGAGTGCTTCTCGGGCCGCCAACTGCAACCTGGCAGGTACCTCCCAGGTTCCCGGCCCAACGAAAGCCCCCAGACCCAAATTGAGAGGGGCTGCTTTGGGGCCCCCTGGGGCCACTTCAGGCCAGCTAGGTCTTTGGGTCCTGGCTCCTTCGCTTTGGGAGCAGTCACTGGACGTTTGGCATGTTGGCCGGAGAGTGCTTCTCGGGCCGCGAACTGCAAACTGGCAGGTACCTCCCAGGTTCCCGGCCCAACGAAAGCCCCCAGACCCAAATTGAGAGGGGCTGCTTGGGGGCCCCCTGGGGCCCCTTCAGGCCAGCTAGGTCTTTGGGTCCTGGCTCCTTCGCTTTGGGAGCAGTCGCTGGACGTTTGGCATGTTGGCCGGAGAGTGCTTCTCGGGCCGCCAACTGCAACCTGGCAGGTACCTCCCAGGTTCCCGACCCAAAGAAAGCCCCCAGACCCAAATTGAGAGGGGCTGCTTGGGGGCCCCCTGGGGCCCCTTCAGGCCAGCTAGGTCTTTGGGTCCTGGCTCCTTCGCTTTGGGAGCAGTCGCTGGACGTTTGGCATGTTGGCCGGAGAGTGCTTCTGGGGCCGCGAACTGCAAACTGGCAGGTACCTCCCAGGTTCCCGGCCCAACGAAAGCCCCCAGACCCAAATTGAGAGGGGCTGCTTGGGGGCCCCCTGGGGCCCCTTCAGGCCAGATAGGTCTTTGGGTCCTGGCTCCTTCGGTTTGGGAGCAGTCGCTGGACGTTTGGCATGTTGGCCGGAGAGTGCTTCTCGGGCCGCCAACTGCAAACTGGCAGGTACCTCCCAGGTTCCCGGCCCAACGAAAGCCCCCAGACCCAAATTGAGAGGGGCTGCTTTGGGGCCCCCTGGGGCCCCTTCAGGCCAGCTAGGTCTTTGGGTCCTGGCTCCTTCGCTTTGGGAGCAGTCACTGGACGTTTGGCATGTTGGCCGGAGAGTGCTTCTCGGGCCGCCAACTGCAACCTGGCAGGTACCTCCCAGGTTCCCGGCCCAACGAAAGCCCCCAGACCCAAATTGAGAGGGGCTGCTTGGGGGCCCCCTGGGGCCCCTTCAGGCCAGCTAGGTCTTTGGGTCCTGGCTCCTTCGCTTTGGGAGCAGTCGCTGGACGTCTGGCATGTTGGCCGGAGAGTGCTTCTCGGGCCGCCAACTGCAACCTGGCAGGTACCTCCCAGGTTCCCGGCCCAACGAAAGCCCCCAGACCCAAATTGAGAGGGGCTGTTTTGGGGCCCCCTGGGGCCCCTTCAGGCCAGCTAGGTCTTTGGGTCCTGGCTCCTTCGCTTTGGGAGCAGTCACTGGACGTTTGGCATGTTGGCCGGAGAGTGCTTCTCGGGCCGCGAACTGCAAACTGGCAGGTACCTCCCAGGTTCCCGGCCCAACGAAAGCCCCCAGACCCAAATTGAGAGGGGCTGCTTGGGGGCCCCCTGGGGCCCCTTCAGGCCAGATAGGTCTTTGGGTCCTGGCTCCTTCGCTTTGGGAGCAGTCGCTGGACGTTTGGCATGTTGGCCGGAGAGTGCTTCTCGGGCCGCCAACTGCAACCTGGCAGGTACCTCCCAGGTTCCCGGCCCAACGAAAGCCCCCAGACCCAAATAGAGAGGGGCTGCTTGGGGGCCCCCTGGGGCCCCTTCAGGCCAGCTAGGTCTTTGGGTCCTGGCTCCTTCGGTTTGGGAGCAGTCGCTGGACGTTTGGCATGTTGGCCGGAGAGTGCTTCTCGGGCCGCGAAGTGCAACCTGGCAGGTACCTCCCAGGTTCCCGGCCCAACGAAAGCCCCCAGACCCAAATTGAGAGGGGCTGCTTGGGGGCCCCCTGGGGCCCCTTCAGGCCAGCTAGGTCTTTGGGTCCTGGCTCCTTCGCTTTGGGAGCAGTCGCTGGACGTTTGGCATGTTGGCCGGAGAGTGCTTCTCGGGCCGCCAACTGCAACCTGGCAGGTACCTCCCAGGTTCCCGGCCCAACGAAAGCCCCCAGACCCAAATTGAGAGGGGCTGCTTGGGGGCCCCCTGGGGCCCCTTCAGGCCAGCTAGGTCTTTGGGTCCTGGCTCCTTCGCTTTGGGAGCAGTCGCTGGACGTTTGGCATGTTGGCCGGAGAGTGCTTCTCGGGCCGCGAACTGCAACCTGGCAGGTACCTCCCAGGTTCCCGGCCCAACTAAAGCCCCCAGACCCAAATTGAGAGGGGCTGCTTGGGGTCCCCCTGGGGCCCCTTCAGGCCAGCTAGGTCTTTGGGTCCTGGCTCCTTCGGTTTGGGAGCAGTCGCTGGACGTTTGGCATGTTGGCCGGAGAGTGCTTCTCGGGCCGCCAACTGCAACCTGGCAGGTACCTCCCAGGTTCCCGGCCCAACGAAAGCCCCCAGACCCAAATTGAGAGGGGCTGCTTGGGGGCCCCCTGGGGCCCCTTCAGGCCAGCTAGGTCTTTGGGTCCTGGCTCCTTCGCTTTGGGAGCAGTCGCTGGACGTTTGGCATGTTGGCCGGAGAGTGCTTCTCGGGCCGCGAACTGCAAACTGGCAGGTACCTCCCAGGTTCCCGGCCCAACTAAAGCCCCCAGACCCAAATTGAGAGGGGCTGCTTGGGGGCCCCCTGGGGCCCCTTCAGGCCAGCTAGGTCTTTGGGTCCTGGCTCCTTCCGTTTGGGAGCAGTCGCTGGACGTTTGGCATGTTGGCCGGAGAGTGCTTCTCGGGCCGCCAACTGCAACCTGGCAGGTACCTCCCAGGTTCCCGGCCCAACGAAAGCCCCCAGACCCAAATTGAGAGGGGCTGCTTGGGGGCCCCCTGGGGCCCCTTCAGGCCAGCTAGGTCTTTGGGTCCTGGCTCCTTCGCTTTGGGAGCAGTCGCTGGACGTTTGGCATGTTGGCCGGAGAGTGCTTCTCGGGCCGCGACCTGCAACCTGGCAGGTACCTCCCAGGTTCCCGGCCCAACGAAAGCCCCCAGACCCAAATAGAGAGGGGCTGCTTGGGGGCCCCCTGGGGCCCCTTCAGGCCAGCTAGGTCTTTGGGTCCTGGCTCCTTCGCTTTGGGAGCAGTCGCTGGACGTTTGGCATGTTGGCCGGAGAGTGCTTCTCGGGCCGCCAACTGCAACCTGGCAGGTACCTCCCAGGTTCCCGGCCCAACGAAAGCCCCCAGACCCAAATTGAGAGGGGCTGCTTGGGGGCCCCCTGGGGCCCCTTCAGGCCAGCTAGGTCTTTGGGTCCTGGCTCCTTCGCTTTGGGAGCAGTCACTGGACGTTTGGCATGTTGGCCGGAGAGTGCTTCTCGGGCCGCCAACTGCAAACTGGCAGGTACCTCCCAGGTTCCCGGCCCAACGAAAGCCCCCAGACCCAAATTGAGAGGGGCTGCTTGGGGGCCCCCTGGGGCCCCTTCAGGCCAGCTAGGTCTTTGGGTCCTGGCTCCTTCGCTTTGGGAGCAGTCGCTGGACGTTTGGCATGTTGGCCGGAGAGTGCTTCTCGGGCCGCCAACTGCAACCTGGCAGGTACCTCCCAGGTTCCCGGCCCAACGAAAGCCCCCAGACCCAAATTGAGAGGGGCTGCTTGGGGGCCCCCTGGGGCCCCTTCAGGCCAGCTAGGTCTTTGGGTCCTGGCTCCTTCAGTTTGGGAGCAGTCGCTGGACGTTTGGCATGTTGGCCGGAGAGTGCTTCTCGGGCCGCCAACTGCAACCTGGCAGGTACCTCCCAGGTTCCCGGCCCAACGAAAGCCCCCAGACCCAAATTGAGAGGGGCTGCTTGGGGGCCCCCTGGGGCCCCTTCAGGCCAGCTAGGTCTTTGGGTCCTGGCTCCTTCGCTTTGGGAGCAGTCGCTGGACGTTTGGCATGTTGGCCGGAGAGTGCTTCTCGGGCCGCCAACTGCAACCTGGCAGGTACCTCCCAGGTTCCCGGCCCAACGAAAGCCCCCAGACCCAAATTGAGAGGGGCTGCTTGGGGGCCCCCTGGGGCCCCTTCAGGCCAGCTAGGTCTTTGGGTCCTGGCTCCTTCGGTTTGGGAGCAGTCGCTGGACGTTTGGCATGTTGGCCGGAGAGTGCTTCTCGGGCCGCCAACTGCAAACTGGCAGGTACCTCCCAGGTTCCCGGCCCAACGAAAGCCCCCAGACCCAAATTGAGAGGGGCTGCTTGGGGGCCCCCTGGGGCCCCTTCAGGCCAGCTAGGTCTTTGGGTCCTGGCTCCTTCCGTTTGGGAGCAGTCGCTGGACGTTTGGCATGTTGGCCGGAGAGTGCTTCTCGGGCCGCGACCTGCAACCTGGCAGGTACCTCCCAGGTTCCCGGCCCAACGAAAGCCCCCAGACCCAAATTGAGAGGGGCTGCTTGGGGGCCCCCTGGGGCCCCTTCAGGCCAGCTAGGTCTTTGGGTCCTGGCTCCTTCGCTTTGGGAGCAGTCGCTGGACGTTTGGCATGTTGGCCGGAGAGTGCTTCTCGGGCCGCCAACTGCAACCTGGCAGGTACCTCCCAGGTTCCCGGCCCAACGAAAGCCCCCAGACCCAAATTGAGAGGGGCTGCTTTGGGGCCCCCTGGGGCCACTTCAGGCCAGCTAGGTCTTTGGGTCCTGGCTCCTTCGCTTTGGGAGCAGTCACTGGACGTTTGGCATGTTGGCCGGAGAGTGCTTCTCGGGCCGCGAACTGCAAACTGGCAGGTACCTCCCAGGTTCCCGGCCCAACGAAAGCCCCCAGACCCAAATAGAGAGGGGCTGCTTGGGGGCCCCCTGGGGCCCCTTCAGGCCAGCTAGGTCTTTGGGTCCTGGCTCCTTCGCTTTGGGAGCAGTCGCTGGACGTTTGGCATGTTGGCCGGAGAGTGCTTCTCGGGCCGCCAACTGCAACCTGGCAGGTACCTCCCAGGTTCCCGACCCAAAGAAAGCCCCCAGACCCAAATAGAGAGGGGCTGCTTGGGGGCCCCCTGGGGCCCCTTCAGGCCAGCTAGGTCTTTGGGTCCTGGCTCCTTCGGTTTGGGAGCAGTCGCTGGACGTTTGGCATGTTGGCCGGAGAGTGCTTCTGGGGCCGCGAACTGCAAACTGGCAGGTACCTCCCAGGTTCCCGGCCCAACGAAAGCCCCCAGACCCAAATTGAGAGGGGCTGCTTGGGGGCCCCCTGGGGCCCCTTCAGGCCAGCTAGGTCTTTGGGTCCTGGCTCCTTCGGTTTGGGAGCAGTCGCTGGACGTTTGGCATGTTGGCCGGAGAGTGCTTCTCGGGCCGCCAACTGCAACCTGGCAGGTACCTCCCAGGTTCCCGGCCCAACGAAAGCCCCCAGACCCAAATTGAGAGGGGCTGCTTGGGGGCCCCCTGGGGCCCCTTCAGGCCAGCTAGGTCTTTGGGTCCTGGCTCCTTCGCTTTGGGAGCAGTCACTGGACGTTTGGCATGTTGGCCGGAGAGTGCTTCTCGGGCCGCGACCTGCAACCTGGCAGGTACCTCCCAGGTTCCCGGCCCAACGAAAGCCCCCAGACCCAAATTGAGAGGGGCTGCTTGGGGGCCCCCTGGGGCCCCTTCAGGCCAGCTAGGTCTTTGGGTCCTGGCTCCTTCGCTTTGGGAGCAGTCGCTGGACGTCTGGCATGTTGGCCGGAGAGTGCTTCTCGGGCCGCGACCTGCAACCTGGCAGGTACCTCCCAGGTTCCCGGCCCAACGAAAGCCCCCAGACCCAAATTGAGAGGGGCTGTTTTGGGGCCCCCTGGGGCCCCTTCAGGCCAGCTAGGTCTTTGGGTCCTGGCTCCTTCGCTTTGGGAGCAGTCACTGGACGTTTGGCATGTTGGCCGGAGAGTGCTTCTCGGGCCGCCAACTGCAAACTGGCAGGTACCTCCCAGGTTCCCGGCCCAACGAAAGCCCCCAGACCCAAATTGAGAGGGGCTGCTTGGGGGCCCCCTGGGGCCCCTTCAGGCCAGCTAGGTCTTTGGGTCCTGGCTCCTTCGCTTTGGGAGCAGTCGCTGGACGTTTGGCATGTTGGCCGGAGAGTGCTTCTCGGGCCGCCAACTGCAACCTGGCAGGTACCTCCCAGGTTCCCGGCCCAACGAAAGCCCCCAGACCCAAATAGAGAGGGGCTGCTTGGGGGCCCCCTTGGGCCCCTTCAGGCCAGCTAGGTCTTTGGGTCCTGGCTCCTTCGCTTTGGGAGCAGTCGCTGGACGTTTGGCATGTTGGCCGGAGAGTGCTTCTCGGGCCGCGAACTGCAACCTGGCAGGTACCTCCCAGGTTCCCGGCCCAACGAAAGCCCCCAGACCCAAATTGAGAGGGGCTGCTTGGGGGCCCCCTGGGGCCCCTTCAGGCCAGCTAGGTCTTTGGGTCCTGGCTCCTTCGCTTTGGGAGCAGTCGCTGGACGTTTGGCATGTTGGCCGGAGAGTGCTTCTCGGGCCGCCAACTGCAACCTGGCAGGTACCTCCCAGGTTCCCGGCCCAACGAAAGCCCCCAGACCCAAATTGAGAGGGGCTGCTTGGGGGCCCCCTGGGGCCCCTTCAGGCCAGCTAGGTCTTTGGGTCCTGGCTCCTTCGCTTTGGGAGCAGTCGCTGGACGTTTGGCATGTTGGCCGGAGAGTGCTTCTCGGGCCGCGACCTACAACCTGGCAGGTACCTCCCAGGTTCCCGGCCCAACGAAAGCCCCCAGACCCAAATTGAGAGGGGCTGCTTGGGGGCCCCCTGGGGCCCCTTCAGGCCAGCTAGGTCTTTGGGTCCTGGCTCCTTCGCTTTGGGAGCAGTCGCTGGACGTTTGGCATGTTGGCCGGAGAGTGCTTCTCGGGCCGCCAACTGCAACCTGGCAGGTACCTCCCAGGTTCCCGGCCCAACGAAAGCCCCCAGACCCAAATAGAGAGGGGCTGCTTGGGGGCCCCCTGGGGCCCCTTCAGGCCAGCTAGGTCTTTGGGTCCTGGCTCCTTCGCTTTGGGAGCAGTCGCTGGACATTTGGCATGTTGACCGGAGAGTGCTTCTCGTTCCGCGACCTGCAACCTGGCAGGTACCTCCCAGGTTCCCGGCCCAACGAAAGCCCCCAGACCCAAATTGAGAGGGGCTGCTTGGGGGCCCCCTGGGGCCCCTTCAGGCCAGCCGTGTATTTGGGTCCTGTCTCCTTCGCTTTGGGAGCAGTCGCTGGACGTTTGGCATGTTGGCCGGAGAGTGCTTCTCGGGCCGCGAACTGCAACCTTGCAGGTACCTCCCAGGTTCCCGGCCCAACGAAAGCCCCCAGACCCAAATTGAGAGGGGCTGCTTGGGGGCCCCCTGGGGCCCCTTCAGGCCAGCTAGGTCTTTGGGTCCTGGCTCCTTCGCTTTGGGAGCAGTCGCTGGACGTTTGGCATGTTGGCCGGAGAGTGCTTCTCGGGCCGCGACCTGCAACCTGGCAGGTACCTCCCAGGTTCCCGGCCCAACGAAAGCCCCCAGACCCAAATTGAGAGGGGCTGCTTGGGGGCCCCCTGGGGCCCCTTCAGGCCAGCTAGGTCTTTGGGTCCTGGCTCCTTCGCTTTGGGAGCAGTCGCTGGACGTTTGGCATGTTGGCCGGAGAGTGCTTCTCGGGCCGCCAACTGCAACCTGGCAGGTACCTCCCAGGTTCCCGGCCCAACGAAAGCCCCCAGACCCAAATAGAGAGGGGCTGCTTGGGGGCCCCCTGGGGCCCCTTCAGGCCAGCTAGGTCTTTGGGTCCTGTCTCCTTCGCTTTGGGAGCAGTCGCTGGACGTTTGGCATGTTGGCCGGAGAGTGCTTCTCGGGCCGCGACCTGCAACCTGGCAGGTACCTCCCAGGTTCCCGGCCCAACGAAAGCCCCCAGACCCAAATTGAGAGGGGCTGCTTGGGGGCCCCCTGGGGCCCCTTCAGGCCAGATAGGTCTTTGGGTCCTGGCTCCTTCCGTTTGGGAGCAGTCGCTGGACGTTTGGCATGTTGGCCGGAGAGTGCTTCTCGGGCCGCCAACTGCAACCTGGCAGGTACCTCCCAGGTTCCCGGCCCAACCAAAGTCCCCAGACCCAAATTGAGAGGGGCTGCTTGGGGGCCCCCTGGGGCCCCTTCAGGCCAGCTAGGTCTTTGGGTCCTGGCTCCTTCGCTTTGGGAGCAGTCGCTGGACGTTTGGCATGTTGGCCGTAGAGTGCTTCTCGGGCCGCGACCTGCAACCTGGCAGGTACCTCCCAGGTTCCCGGCCCAACGAAAGCCCCCAGACCCAAATTGAGAGGGGCTGCTTTGGGGCCCCCTGGGGCCACTTCAGGCCAGCTAGGTCTTTGGGTCCTGGCTCCTTCGCTTTGGGAGCAGTCACTGGACGTTTGGCATGTTGGCCGGAGAGTGCTTCTCGGGCCGCGAACTGCAACCTGGCAGGTACCTCCCAGGTTCCCGGCCCAACGAAAGCCCCCAGACCCAAATTGAGAGGGGCTGCTTGGGGGCCCCCTGGGGCCCCTTCAGGCCAGCTAGGTCTTTGGGTCCTGGCTCCTTCGGTTTGGGAGCAGTCGCTGGACGTTTGGCATGTCGGCGGGAGAGTGCTTCTCGGGCCGCCAACTGCAACCTGGCAGGTACCTCCCAGGTTCCCGACCCAACGAAAGCCCCCAGACCCAAATAGAGAGGGGCTGCTTGGGGGCCCCCTGAGGCCCCTTCAGGCCAGCTAGGTCTTTGGGTCCTGGCTCCTTCGGTTTGGGAGCAGTCGCTGGACGTTTGGCATGTTGGCCGGAGAGTGCTTCTCGGGCCGCCAACTGCAACCTGGCAGGTACCTCCCAGGTTCCCGGCCCAACGAAAGCCCCCAGACCCAAATTGAGAGGGGCTGCTTGGGGGCACCCTGGGGCCCCTTCAGGCCAGCTAGGTCTTTGGGTCCTGGCTCCTTCGCTTTGGGAGCAGTCGCTGGACGTTTGGCATGTTGGCCGGAGAGTGCTTCTCGGGCCGCGACCTGCAACCTGGCAGGTACCTCCCAGGTTCCCGGCCCAACGAAAGCCCCCAGACCCAAATAGAGAGGGGCTGCTTGGGGGCCCCCTGGGGCCCCTTCAGGCCAGCTAGGTCTTTGGGTCCTGGCTCCTTCAGTTTGGGAGCAGTCGCTGGACGTTTGGCATGTTGGCCGGAGAGTGCTTCTCGGGCCGCCAACTGCAACCTGGCAGGTACCTCCCAGGTTCCCGACCCAACGAAAGCCCCCAGACCCAAATAGAGAGGGGCTGCTTGGGGGCCCCCTGGGGCCCCTTCAGGCCAGCTAGGTCTTTGGGTCCTGGCTCCTTCGGTTTGGGAGCAGTCGCTGGACGTTTGGCATGTTGGCCGGAGAGTGCTTCTGGGGCCGCGAACTGCAAACTGGCAGGTACCTCCCAGGTTCCCGGCCCAACGAAAGCCCCCAGACCCAAATTGAGAGGGGCTGCTTGGGGGCCCCCTGGGGCCCCTTCAGGCCAGCTAGGTCTTTGGGTCATGGCTCCTTCCGTTTGGGAGCAGTCGCTGGACGTTTGGCATGTTGGCCGGAGAGTGCTTCTCGGGCCGCCAACTGCAACCTGGCAGGTACCTCCCAGGTTCCCGGCCCAATGAAAGCCCCCAGACCCAAATTGAGAGGGGCTGCTTGGGGGCCCCCTGGGGCCCCTTCAGGCCAGCTAGGTCTTTGGGTCCTGGCTCCTTCGCTTTGGGAGCAGTCACTGGACGTTTGGCATGTTGGCCGGAGAGTGCTTCTCGGGCCGCGACCTGCAACCTGGCAGGTACCTCCCAGGTTCCCGGCCCAACGAAAGCCCCCAGACCCAAATTGAGAGGGGCTGCTTGGGGGCCCCCTGGGGCCCCTTCAGGCCAGCTAGGTCTTTGGGTCCTGGCTCCTTCGCTTTGGGAGCAGTCGCTGGACGTCTGGCATGTTGGCCGGAGAGTGCTTCTCGGGCCGCCAACTGCAACCTGGCAGGTACCTCCCAGGTTCCCGGCCCAACGAAAGCCCCCAGACCCAAATTGAGAGGGGCTGCTTGGGGGCCCCCTGGGGCCCCTTCAGGCCAGCTAGGTCTTTGGGTCCTGGCTCCTTCGGTTTGGGAGCAGTCGCTGGACGTTTGGCATGTCGGCGGGAGAGTGCTTCTCGGGCCGCCAACTGCAACCTGGCAGGTACCTCCCAGGTTCCCGACCCAACGAAAGCCCCCAGACCCAAATAGAGAGGGGCTGCTTGGGGGCCCCCTGAGGCCCCTTCAGGCCAGCTAGGTCTTTGGGTCCTGGCTCCTTCGGTTTGGGAGCAGTCGCTGGACGTTTGGCATGTTGGCCGGAGAGTGCTTCTCGGGCCGCCAACTGCAACCTGGCAGGTACCTCCCAGGTTCCCGGCCCAACGAAAGCCCCCAGACCCAAATTGAGAGGGGCTGCTTGGGGGCCCCCTGGGGCCCCTTCAGGCCAGCTAGGTCTTTGGGTCCTGGCTCCTTCGCTTTGGGAGCAGTCGCTGGACGTTTGGCATGTTGGCCGGAGAGTGCTTCTCGGGCCGCGACCTGCAACCTGGCAGGTACCTCCCAGGTTCCCGGCCCAACGAAAGCCCCCAGACCCAAATAGAGAGGGGCTGCTTGGGGGCCCCCTGGGGCCCCTTCAGGCCAGCTAGGTCTTTGGGTCCTGGCTCCTTCGGTTTGGGAGCAGTCGCTGGACGTTTGGCATGTTGGCCGGAGAGTGCTTCTCGGGCCGCCAACTGCAACCTGGCAGGTACCTCCCAGGTTCCCGACCCAACGAAAGCCCCCAGACCCAAATAGAGAGGGGCTGCTTGGGGGCCCCCTGGGGCCCCTTCAGGCCAGCTAGGTCTTTGGGTCCTGGCTCCTTCGGTTTGGGAGCAGTCGCTGGACGTTTGGCATGTTGGCCGGAGAGTGCTTCTGGGGCCGCGAACTGCAAACTGGCAGGTACCTCCCAGGTTCCCGGCCCAACGAAAGCCCCCAGACCCAAATTGAGAGGGGCTGCTTGGGGGCCCCCTGGGGCCCCTTCAGGCCAGCTAGGTCTTTGGGTCCTGGCTCCTTCCGTTTGGGAGCAGTCGCTGGACGTTTGGCATGTTGGCCGGAGAGTGCTTCTCGGGCCGCCAACTGCAACCTGGCAGGTACCTCCCAGGTTCCCGGCCCAACGAAAGCCCCCAGACCCAAATTGAGAGGGGCTGCTTGGGGGCCCCCTGGGGCCCCTTCAGGCCAGCTAGGTCTTTGGGTCCTGGCTCCTTCGCTTTGGGAGCAGTCACTGGACGTTTGGCATGTTGGCCGGAGAGTGCTTCTCGGGCCGCGACCTGCAACCTGGCAGGTACCTCCCAGGTTCCCGGCCCAACGAAAGCCCCCAGACCCAAATTGAGAGGGGCTGCTTGGGGGCCCCCTGGGGCCCCTTCAGGCCAGCTAGGTCTTTGGGTCCTGGCTCCTTCGCTTTGGGAGCAGTCGCTGGACGTCTGGCATGTTGGCCGGAGAGTGCTTCTCGGGCCGCCAACTGCAACCTGGCAGGTACCTCCCAGGTTCCCGGCCCAACGAAAGCCCCCAGACCCAAATTGAGAGGGGCTGTTTTGGGGCCCCCTGGGGCCCCTTCAGGCCAGCTAGGTCTTTGGGTCCTGGCTCCTTCGCTTTGGGAGCAGTCACTGGACGTTTGGCATGTTGGCCGGAGAGTGCTTCTCGGGCCGCCAACTGCAAACTGGCAGGTACCTCCCAGGTTCCCGGCCCAACGAAAGCCCCCAGACCCAAATTGAGAGGGGCTGCTTGGGGGCCCCCTGGGGCCCCTTCAGGCCAGATAGGTCTTTGGGTCCTGGCTCCTTCGCTTTGGGAGCAGTCGCTGGACGTTTGGCATGTTGGCCGGAGAGTGCTTCTCGGGCCGCCAACTGCAACCTGGCAGGTACCTCCCAGGTTCCCGGCCCAACGAAAGCCCCCAGACCCAAATTGAGAGGGGCTGCTTGGGGGCCCCCTGGGGCCCCTTCAGGCCAGCTAGGTCTTTGGGTCCTGGCTCCTTCGCTTTGGGAGCAGTCGCTGGACGTTTGGCATGTTGGCCGGAGAGTGCTTCTCGGGCCGCCAACTGCAACCTGGCAGGTACCTCCCAGGTTCCCGGCCCAACGAAAGCCCCCAGACCCAAATTGAGAGGGGCTGCTTGGGGGCCCCCTGGGGCCCCTTCAGGCCAGCTAGGTCTTTGGGTCCTGGCTCCTTCGGTTTGGGAGCAGTCGCTGGACGTTTGGCATGTTGGCCGGAGAGTGCTTCTCGGGCCGCCAACTGCAACCTGGCAGGTACCTCCCAGGTTCCCGGCCCAACGAAAGCCCCCAGACCCAAATTGAGAGGGGCTGCTTGGGGGCCCCCTGGGGCCCCTTCAGGCCAGCTAGGTCTTTGGGTCCTGGCTCCTTCGCTTTGGGAGCAGTCGCTGGACGTTTGGCATGTTGGCCGGAGAGTGCTTCTCGGGCCGCGACCTGCAACCTGGCAGGTACCTCCCAGGTTCCCGGCCCAACGAAAGCCCCCAGACCCAAATTGAGAGGGGCTGCTTGGGGGCCCCCTGGGGCCCCTTCAGGCCAGCTAGGTCTTTGGGTCCTGGCTCCTTCGCTTTGGGAGCAGTCGCTGGACATCTGGCATGTTGGCCGGAGAGTGCTTCTCGGGCCGCCAACTGCAACCTGGCAGGTACCTCCCAGGTTCCCGGCCCAACGAAAGCCCCCAGACCCAAATTGAGAGGGGCTGTTTTGGGGCCCCCTGGGGCCCCTTCAGGCCAGCTAGGTCTTTGGGTCCTGGCTCCTTCGCTTTGGGAGCAGTCACTGGACGTTTGGCATGTTGGCCGGAGAGTGCTTCTCGGGCCGCCAACTGCAAACTGGCAGGTACCTCCCAGGTTCCCGGCCCAACGAAAGCCCCCAGACCCAAATTGAGAGGGGCTGCTTGGGGGCCCCCTGGGGCCCCTTCAGGCCAGCTAGGTCTTTGGGTCCTGGCTCCTTCGCTTTGGGAGCAGTCGCTGGACGTTTGGCATGTTGGCCGGAGAGTGCTTCTCGGGCCGCCAACTGCAACCTGGCAGGTACCTCCCAGGTTCCCGGCCCAACGAAAGCCCCCAGACCCAAATTGAGAGGGGCTGTTTTGGGGCCCCCTGGGGCCCCTTCAGGCCAGCTAGGTCTTTGGGTCCTGGCTCCTTCGCTTTGGGAGCAGTCACTGGACGTTTGGCATGTTGGCCGGAGAGTGCTTCTCGGGCCGCCAACTGCAAACTGGCAGGTACCTCCCAGGTTCCCGGCCCAACGAAAGCCCCCAGACCCAAATTGAGAGGGGCTGCTTGGGGGCCCCCTGGGGCCCCTTCAGGCCAGCTAGGTCTTTGGGTCCTGGCTCCTTCGCTTTGGGAGCAGTCGCTGGACGTTTGGCATGTCGGCGGGAGAGTGCTTCTCGGGCCGCCAACTGCAACCTGGCAGGTACCTCCCAGGTTCCCGACCCAACGAAAGCCCCCAGACCCAAATAGAGAGGGGCTGCTTGGGGGCCCCCTGGGGCCCCTTCAGGCCAGCTAGGTCTTTGGGTCCTGGCTCCTTCGCTTTGGGAGCAGTCGCTGGACGTTTGGCATGTTGGCCGGAGAGTGCTTCTCGGGCCGCCAACTGCAACCTGGCAGGTACCTCCCAGGTTCCCGGCTCAACGAAAGCCCCCAGACCCAAATTGAGAGGGGCTGCTTGGGGGCCCCCTGGGGCCCCTTCAGGCCAGCTAGGTCTTTGGGTCCTGGCTCCTTCGCTTTGGGAGCAGTCGCTGGACGTTTGGCATGTTGGCCGGAGAGTGCTTCTCGGGCCGCCAACTGCAACCTGGCAGGTACCTCCCAGGTTCCCGGCCCAACGAAAGCCCCCAGACCCAAATTGAGAGGGGCTGCTTTGGGGCCCCCTGGGGCCCCTTCAGGCCAGCTAGGTCTTTGGGTCCTGGCTCCTTCGCTTTGGGAGCAGTCACTGGACGTTTGGCATGTTGGCCGGAGAGTGCTTCTCGGGCCGCCAACTGCAAACTGGCAGGTACCTCCCAGGTTCCCGGCCCAACGAAAGCCCCCAGACCCAAATTGAGAGGGGCTGCTTGGGGGCCCCCTGGGGCCCCTTCAGGCCAGATAGGTCTTTGGGTCCTGGCTCCTTCGCTTTGGGAGCAGTCGCTGGACGTTTGGCATGTTGGCCGGAGAGTGCTTCTCGGGCCGCCAACTGCAACCTGGCAGGTACCTCCCAGGTTCCCGGCCCAACTAAAGCCCCCAGACCCAAATTGAGAGGGGCTGCTTGGGGGCCCCCTGGGGCCCCTTCAGGCCAGCTAGGTCTTTGGGTCCTGGCTCCTTCGCTTTGGGAGCAGTCGCTGGACGTTTGGCATGTTGGCCGGAGAGTGCTTCTCGGGCCGCGACCTGCAACCTGGCAGGTACCTCCCAGGTTCCCGGCCCAACGGAAGCCCCCAGACCCAAATAGAGAGGGGCTGCTTGGGGGCCCCCTGGGGCCCCTTCAGGCCAGCTAGGTCTTTGGGTCCTGGCTCCTTCGCTTTGGGAGCAGTCGCTGGACGTTTGGCATGTTGGCCGGAGAGTGCTTCTCGGGCCGCCAACTGCAACCTTGCAGGTACCTCCCAGGTTCCCGGCCCAACGAAAGCCCCCAGACCCAAATTGAGAGGGGCTGCTTGGGGGCCCCCTGGGGCCCCTTCAGGCCAGCTAGGTCTTTGGGTCCTGCCTCCTTCGCTTTGGGAGCAGTCGCTGGAAGTTTGGCATGTTGGCCGGAGAGTGCTTCTCGGGCCGCCAACTGCAACCTGGCAGGTACCTCCCAGGTTCCCGGCCCAACGAAAGCCCCCAGACCCAAATTGAGAGGGGCTGCTTGGGGGCCCCCTGGGGCCCCTTCAGGCCAGCTATGTCTTTGGGTCCTGGCTCCTTCGGTTTGGGAGCAGTCGCTGGACGTTTGGCATGTTGGCCGGAGAGTGCTTCTCAGGCCGCGACCTGCAACCTGGCAGGTACCTCCCAGGTTCCCGGCCCAACGAAAGCCCCCAGACCCAAATTGAGAGGGGCTGCTTGGGGGCCCCCTGGGGCCCCTTCAGGCCAGCTAGGTCTTTGGGTCCTGGCTCCTTCGCTTTGGGAGCAGTCACTGGACGTTTGGCATGTTGGCCGGAGAGTGCTTCTCGGGCCGCCAACTGCAACCTGGCAGGTACCTC
Source organism: Gallinula chloropus (assembly GCF_964237585.1). Lineage (NCBI taxonomy): Eukaryota > Metazoa > Chordata > Aves > Gruiformes > Rallidae > Gallinula > Gallinula chloropus. The sequence goes on along the minus strand of NW_028168578.1, from coordinate 272,071 downwards.
CCAGGTTCCCGGCCCAACGAAAGCCCCCAGACCCAAATTGAGAGGGGCTGCTTGGGGGCCCCCTGGGGCCCCTTCAGGCCAGCTAGGTCTTTGGGTCCTGGCTCCTTCGCTTTGGGAGCAGTCGCTGGAAGTTTGGCATGTTGGCCGGAGAGTGCTTCTCGGGCCGCCAACTGCAACCTGGCAGGTACCTCCCAGGTTCCCGGCCCAACGAAAGCCCCCAGACCCAAATAGAGAGCGGCTGCTTGGGGGCCCCCTGGGGTCCCTTCAGTCCAGCTAGGTCTTTGGGTCCTGGCTCCTTCAGTTTGGGAGCAGTCGCTGGACGTTTGGCATGTTGGCCGGAGAGTGCTTCTCGGGCCGCCAACTGCAACCTGGCAGGTACCTCCCAGGTTCCCGGCCCAACGAAAGCCCCCAGACCCAAATAGAGAGGGGCTGCTTGGGGGCCCCCTGGGGCCCCTTCAGGCCAGCTAGGTCTTTGGGTCCTGGCTCCTTCGGTTTGGGAGCAGTCGCTGGAAGTTTGGCATGTTGGCCGGAGAGTGCTTCTCGGGCCGCCAACTGCAACCTTGCAGGTACCTCCCAGGTTCCCGGCCCAACGAAAGCCCCCAGACCCAAATTGAGAGGGGCTGCTTGGGGGCCCCCTGGGGCCCCTTCAGGCCAGCTAGGTCTTTGGGTCCTGCCTCCTTCGGTTTGGGAGCAGTCGCTGGACGTTTGGCATGTTGGCCGGAGAGTGCTTCTCGGGCCGCGACCTGCAACCTGGCAGGTACCTCCCAGGTTCCCGGCCCAACGAAAGCCCCCAGACCCAAATTGAGAGGGGCTGCTTGGGGGCCCCCTGGGGCCCCTTCAGGCCAGCTAGGTCTTTGGGTCCTGCTCCTTCGGTTTGGGAGCAGTCGCTGGACGTTTGGCATGTTGGCCGGAGAGTGCTTCTCGGGCCGCCAACTGCAACCTGGCAGGTACCTCCCAGGTTCCCGGCCCAACGAAAGCCCCCAGACCCAAATTGAGAGGGGCTGCTTTGGGGCCCCCTGGGGCCACTTCAGGCCAGCTAGGTCTTTGGGTCCTGGCTCCTTCGCTTTGGGAGCAGTCACTGGACGTTTGGCATGTTGGCCGGAGAGTGCTTCTCGGGCCGCCAACTGCAACCTGGCAGGTACCTCCCAGGTTCCCGGCCCAAGGAAAGCCCCCAGACCCAAATTGAGAGGGGCTGCTTGGGGGCCCCCTGGGGCCCCTTCAGGCCAGCTAGGTCTTTGGGTCCTGGCTCCTTCGCTTTGGGAGCAGTCGCTGGACGTTTGGCATGTTGGCCGGAGAGTGCTTCTCGGGCCGCCAACTGCAACCTGGCAGGTACCTCCCTGGTTCCCGACCCAACGAAAGCCCCCAGACCCAAATAGAGAGGGGCTGCTTGGGGGCCCCCTGGGGCCCCTTCAGGCCAGCTAGGTCTTTGGGTCCTGGCTCCTTCGCTTTGGGAGCAGTCGCTGGACGTTTGGCATGTTGGCCGGAGAGTGCTTCTCGGGCCGCCAACTGCAACCTGGCAGGTACCTCCCAGGTTCCCGGCCCAACGAAAGCCCCCAGACCCAAATAGAGAGGGGCTGCTTGGGGGCCCCCTGGGGCCACTTCAGGCCAGCTAGGTCTTTGGGTCCTGGCTCCTTCGCTTTGGGAGCAGTCACTGGAAGTTTGGCATGTTGGCCGGAGAGTGCTTCTCGGGCCGCGAACTGCAAACTGGCAGGTACCTCCCAGGTTCCCGGCCCAACGAAAGCCCCCAGACCCAAATTGAGAGGGGCTGCTTGGGGGCCCCCTGGGGCCCCTTCAGGCCAGATAGGTCTTTGGGTCCTGGCTCCTTCGCTTTGGGAGCAGTCGCTGGACGTTTGGCATGTTGGCCGGAGAGTGCTTCTCGGGCCGCCAACTGCAACCTGGCAGGTACCTCCCTGGTTCCCGACCCAACGAAAGCCCCCAGACCCAAATAGAGAGGGGCTGCTTGGGGGCCCCCTGGGGCCCCTTCAGGCCAGCTAGGTCTTTGGGTCCTGGCTCCTTCGGTTTGGGAGCAGTCGCTGGACGTTTGGCATGTTGGCCGGAGAGTGCTTCTCGGGCCGCCAACTGCAACCTGGCAGGTACCTCCCAGGTTCCCGGCCCAACGAAAGCCCCCAGACCCAAATTGAGAGGGGCTGCTTGGGGGCCCCCTGGGGCCCCTTCAGGCCAGCTAGGTCTTTGGGTCCTGGCTCCTTCGCTTTGGGAGCAGTCACTGGACGTTTGGCATGTTGGCCGGAGAGTGCTTCTCGGGCCGCGACCTGCAAACTGGCAGGTACCTCCTAGGTTCCCGGCCCAACGAAAGCCCCCAGACCCAAATTGAGAGGGGCTGCTTGGGGGCCCCCTGGGGCCCCTTCAGGCCAGCTAGGTCTTTGGGTCCTGGCTCCTTCGCTTTGGGAGCAGTCGCTGGACGTTTGGCATGTTGGCCGGAGAGTGCTTCTCGGGCCGCCAACTGCAACCTGGCAGGTACCTCCCAGGTTCCCGGCCCAACGAAAGCCCCCAGACCCAAATTGAGAGGGGCTGCTTGGGGGCCCCCTGGGGCCCCTTCAGGCCAGCTAGGTCTTTGGGTCCTGGCTCCTTCGCTTTGGGAGCAGTCGCTGGACGTTTGGCATGTTGGCCGGAGAGTGCTTCTCGGGCCGCGATCTGCAACCTGGCAGGTACCTCCCAGGTTCCCGGCCCAACGAAAGCCCCCAGACCCAAATTGAGAGGGGCTGCTTGGGGGCCCCCTGGGGCCCCTTCAGGCCAGCTAGGTCTTTGGGTCCTGGCTCCTTCGCTTTGGGAGCAGTCGCTGGAAGTTTGGCATGTTGGCCGGAGAGTGCTTCTCGGGCCGCCAACTGCAACCTGGCAGGTACCTCCCAGGTTCCCGGCCCAACGAAAGTCCCCAGACCCAAATTGAGAGGGGCTGCTTTGGGGCCCCCTGGGGCCCCTTCAGGCCAGCTAGGTCTTTGGGTCCTGGCTCCTTCGCTTTGGGAGCAGTCGCTGGACGTTTGGCATGTTGGCCGGAGAGTGTTTCTCGGGCCGCCAACTGCAACCTGGCAGGTACCTCCCAGGTTCCCGGCCCAACGAAAGCCCCCAGACCCAAATAGATAGGGGCTGCTTGGGGGAACCCTGGGGCCCCTTCAGGCCAGCTAGGTCTTTGGGTCCTGGCTCCTTCGCTTTGGGAGCAGTCGCTGGAAGTTTGGCATGTTGGCCGGAGAGTGCTTCTCGGGCCGCCAACTGCAACCTGGCAGGTACCTCCCAGGTTCCCGGCCCAACGAAAGCCCCCAGACCCAAATTGAGAGGGGCTGCTTGGGGGCCCCCTGGGGCCCCTTCAGGCCAGCTAGGTCTTTGGGTCCTGGCTCCTTCGCTTTGGGAGCAGTCGCTGGACGTTTGGCATGTTGGCCGGAGAGTGCTTCTCGGGCCGCCAACTGCAACCTGGCAGGTACCTCCCAGGTTCCCAGCCCAACGAAAGCCCCCAGACCCAAATTGAGAGGGGCTGCTTGGGGGCACCCTGGGGCCCCTTCAGGCCAGCTAGGTCTTTGGGTCCTGGCTCCTTCGCTTTGGGAGCAGTCGCTGGACGTTTGGCATGTTGGCCGGAGAGTGCTTCTCGGGCCGCCAACTGCAACCTGGCAGGTACCTCCCAGGTTCCCGGCCCAACGAAAGCCCCCAGACCCAAATTGAGAGGGGCTGCTTGGGGGCCCCCTGGGGCCCCTTCAGGCCAGCTAGGTCTTTGGGTCCTGGCTCCTTCGGTTTGGGAGCAGTCGCTGGACGTTTGGCATGTTGGCCGGAGAGTGCTTCTCGGGCCGCCAACTGCAACCTGGCAGGTACCTCCCAGGTTCCCGGCCCAACGAAAGCCCCCAGACCCAAATTGAGAGGGGCTGCTTGGGGGCCCCCTGGGGCCCCTTCAGGCCAGCTAGGTCTTTGGGTCCTGGCTCCTTCGCTTTGGGAGCAGTCGCTGGACGTTTGGCATGTTGGCCGGAGAGTGCTTCTCGGGCCGCCAACTGCAACCTGGCAGGTACCTCCCAGGTTCCCGGCCCAACGAAAGCCCCCAGACCCAAATTGAGAGGGGCTGCTTTGGGGCCCCCTGGGGCCACTTCAGGCCAGCTAGGTCTTTGGGTCCTGGCTCCTTCGCTTTGGGAGCAGTCGCTGGACGTTTGGCATGTTGGCCGGAGAGTGCTTCTCGGGCCGCCAACTGCAACCTGGCAGGTACCTCCCAGGTTCCCGGCCCAACGAAAGCCCCCAGACCCAAATTGAGAGGGGCTGCTTGGGGGCCCCCTGGGGCCCCTTCAGGCCAGCTAGGTCTTTGGGTCCTGGCTCCTTCGGTTTGGGAGCAGTCGCTGGAAGTTTGGCATGTTGGCCGGAGAGTGCTTCTCGGGCCGCGACCTGCAACCTGGCAGGTACCTCCCAGGTTCCCGGCCCAACGAAAGCCCCCAGACCCAAATTGAGAGGGGCTGCTTGGGGGCCCCCTGGGGCCCCTTCAGGCCAGCTAGGTCTTTGGGTCCTGGCTCCTTCGCTTTGGGACCAGTCTCTGGACGTTTGGCATGATGGCCGGAGAGTGCTTCTCGGGCCGCGACCTGCAACCTGGAGGTACCTCCCAGGTTCCCGGCCCAACGAAAGCCCCCAGACCCAAATTGAGAGGGGCTGCTTGGGGGCCCCCTGGGGCCCCTTCAGGCCAGCTAGGTCTTTGGGTCCTGGCTCCTTCGCTTTGGGAGCAGTCGCTGGACGTTTGGCATGTTGGCCGGAGAGTGCTTCTCGGGCCGCCAACTGCAACCTGGCAGGTACCTCCCAGGTTCCCGGCCCAACGAAAGCCCCCAGACCCAAATTGAGAGGGGCTGCTTGGGGGCCCCCTGGGGCCCCTTCAGGCCAGCTAGGTCTTTGGGTCCTGGCTCCTTCGCTTTGGGAGCAGTCGCTGGAAGTTTGGCATGTTGGCCGGAGAGTGCTTCTCGGGCCGCCAACTGCAACCTGGCAGGTACCTCCCAGGTTCCCGGCCCAACGAAAGCCCCCAGACCCAAATTGAGAGGGGCTGCTTGGGGGCCCCCTGGGGCCCCTTCAGGCCAGATAGGTCTTTGGGTCCTGGCTCCTTCGCTTTGGGAGCAGTCGCTGGACGTTTGGCATGTCGGCGGGAGAGTGCTTCTCGGGCCGCCAACTGCAACCTGGCAGGTACCTCCCAGGTTCCCGACCCAACTAAAGCCCCCAGACCCAAATAGAGAGGGGCTGCTTAGGGGCCCCCTGGGGCCCCTTCAGGCCAGCTAGGTCTTTGGGTCCTGGCTCCTTCGCTTTGGGAGCAGTCGCTGGACGTTTGGCATGTTGGCCGGAGAGTGCTTCTCGGGCCGCCAACTGCAACCTGGCAGGTACCTCCCAGGTTCCCGGCCCAACGAAAGCCCCCAGACCCAAATTGAGAGGGGCTGCTTGGGGGCCCCCTGGGGCCCCTTCAGGCCAGATAGGTCTTTGGGTCCTGGCTCCTTCGGTTTGGGAGCAGTCGCCGGACGTTTGGCATGTTGGCCGGAGAGTGCTTCTCGGGCCGCCAACTGCAACCTGGCAGGTACCTCCCAGGTTCCCGGCCCAACGAAAGCCCCCAGACCCAAATTGAGAGGGGCTGCTTGGGGGCCCCCTGGGGCCCCTTCAGGCCAGCTAGGTCTTTGGGTCCTGGCTCCTTCGCTTTGGGAGCAGTCGCTGGACGTTTGGCATGTTGGCCGGAGAGTGCTTCTCGGGCCGCCAACTGCAACCTGGCAGGTACCTCCCAGGTTCCCGGCCCAACGAAAGCCCCCAGACCCAAATTGAGAGGGGCTGCTTGGGGGCCCCCTGGGGCCCCTTCAGGCCAGCTAGGTCTTTGGGTCCTGGCTCCTTCGCTTTGGGAGCAGTCGCTGGACGTTTGGCATGTTGGCCGGAGAGTGCTTCTCGGGCCGCCAACTGCAACCTGGCAGGTACCTCCCAGGTTCCCGGCCCAACGAAAGCCCCCAGACCCAAATTGAGAGGGGCTGCTTGGGGGCCCCCTGGGGCCCCTTCAGGCCAGCTAGGTCTTTGGGTCCTGGCTCCTTCGCTTTGGGAGCAGTCACTGGACGTTTGGCATGTTGGCCGGAGAGTGCTTCTCGGGCCGCGAACTGCAAACTGGCAGGTACCTCCCAGGTTCCCGGCCCAACGAAAGCCCCCAGACCCAAATTGAGAGGGGCTGCTTGGGGGCCCCCTGGGGCCCCTTCAGGCCAGATAGGTCTTTGGGTCCTGGCTCCTTCGCTTTGGGAGCAGTCGCTGGACGTTTGGCATGTTGGCCGGAGAGTGCTTCTCAGGCCGCGACCTGCAACCTGGCAGGTATCTCCCAGGTTCCCGGCCCAACGAAAGCCCCCAGACCCAAATTGAGAGGGGCTGCTTGGGGGCCCCCTGGGGCCCCTTCAGGCCAGCTAGGTCTTTGGGTCCTGGCTCCTTCGCTTTGGGAGCAGTCGCTGGACGTTTGGCATGTTGGCCGGAGAGTGCTTCTCGGGCCGCCAACTGCAACCTGGCAGGTACCTCCTAGGTTCCCGGCCCAACGAAAGCCCCCAGACCCAAATTGAGAGGGGCTGCTTGGGGGCCCCCTGGGGCCCCTTCAGGCCAGCTAGGTCTTTGGGTCCTGGCTCCTTCGCTTTGGGAGCAGTCGCTGGACGTTTGGCATGTTGGCCGGAGAGTGCTTCTCGGGCTGCCAACTGCAACCTGGCAGGTACCTCCCAGGTTCCCGGCCCAACGAAAGCCCCCAGACCCAAATTGAGAGGGGCTGCTTGGGGGCCCCCTGGGGCCCCTTCAGGCCAGCTAGGTCTTTGGGTCCTGGCTCCTTCGCTTTGGGAGCAGTCGCTGGACGTTTGGCATGTTGGCCGGAGAGTGCTTCTCGGGCCGCGACCTGCAACCTGGCAGGTACCTCCCAGGTTCCCGGCCCAACGAAAGCCCCCAGACCCAAATTGAGAGGGGCTGCTTGGGGGCCCCCTGGGGCCCCTTCAGGCCAGCTAGGTCTTTGGGTCCTGGCTCCTTCGCTTTGGGAGCAGTCGCTGGACGTTTGGCATGTTGGCCGGAGAGTGCTTCTCGGGCCGCGACCTGCAACCTGGCAGGTACCTCCCAGGTTCCCGGCCCAACGAAAGCCCCCAGACCCAAATTGAGAGGGGCTGCTTGGGGGCCCCCTGGGGCCCCTTCAGGCCAGCTAGGTCTTTGGGTCCTGGCTCCTTCGGTTTGGGAGCAGTCGCTGGACGTTTGGCATGTTGGCCGGAGAGTGCTTCTCGGGCCGCGAACTGCAACCTGGCAGGTACCTCCCAGGTTCCCGGCCCAACGAAAGCCCCCAGACCCAAATTGAGAGGGGCTGCTTGGGGGCCCCCTGGGGCCCCTTCAGGCCAGCTAGGTCTTTGGGTCCTGGCTCCTTCGCTTTGGGAGCAGTCGCTGGACGTTTGGCATGTTGGCCGGAGAGTGCTTCTCGGGCCGCCAACTGCAACCTGGCAGGTACCTCCCAGGTTCCCGGCCCAACGAAAGCCCCCAGACCCAAATAGAGAGGGGCTGCTTGGGGGCCCCCTGGGGCCCCTTCAGGCCAGCTAGGTCTCTGGGTCCTGGCTCCTTCGCTTTGGGAGCAGTCTCTGGACGTTTGGCATGTTGGCCGGAGAGTGCTTCTCGGGCCGCGACCTGCAACCTGGAGGTACCTCCCAGGTTCCCGGCCCAACGAAAGCCCCCAGACCCAAATTGAGAGGGGCTGCTTGGGGGCCCCCTGGGGCCCCTTCAGGCCAGCTAGGTCTTTGGGTCCTGGCTCCTTCGCTTTGGGAGCAGTCGCTGGACGTTTGGCATGTTGGCCGGAGAGTGCTTCTCGGGCCGCCAACTGCAACCTGGCAGGTACCTCCCAGGTTCCCGGCCCAACGAAAGCCCCCAGACCCAAATTGAGAGGGGCTGCTTGGGGGCCCCCTGGGGCCCCTTCAGGCCAGCTAGGTCTTTGGGTCCTGGCTCCTTCCGTTTGGGAGCAGTCGCTGGACGTTTGGCATGTTGGCCGGAGAGTGCTTCTCGGGCCGCCAACTGCAACCTGGCAGGTACCTCCCAGGTTCCCGGCCCAACGAAAGCCCCCAGACCCAAATTGAGAGGGGCTGCTTGGGGGCCCCCTGGGGCCCCTTCAGGCCAGCTAGGTCTTTGGGTCCTGGCTCCTTCGCTTTGGGAGCAGTCGCTGGACGTTTGGCATGTTGGCCGGAGAGTGCTTCTCGGGCCGCCAACTGCAACCTGGCAGGTACCTCCCAGGTTCCCGGCCCAACAAAAGCCCCCAGACCCAAATTGAGAGGGGCTGCTTGGGGGCCCCCTGGGGCCCCTTCAGGCCAGCTAGGTCTTTGGGTCCTGGCTCCTTCGCTTTGGGAGCAGTCGCTGGACGTTTGGCATGTTGGCCGGAGAGTGCTTCTCGGGCCGCCAACTGCAACCTGGCAGGTACCTCCCAGGTTCCCGGCCCAACGAAAGCCCCCAGACCCAAATTGAGAGGGGCTGCTTGGGGGCCCCCTGGGGCCCCTTCAGGCCAGCTAGGTCTTTGGGTCCTGGCTCCTTCGCTTTGGGAGCAGTCTCTGGACGTTTGGCATGATGGCCGGAGAGTGCTTCTCGGGCCGCGACCTGCAACCTGGAGGTACCTCCCAGGTTCCCGGCCCAACGAAAGCCCCCAGACCCAAATTGAGAGGGGCTGCTTGGGGGCCCCCTGGGGCCCCTTCAGGCCAGCTAGGTCTTTGGGTCCTGGCTCCTTCGCTTTGGGAGCAGTCGCTGGACGTTTGGCATGTTGGCCGGAGAGTGCTTCTCGGGCCGCCAACTGCAACCTGGCAGGTACCTCCCAGGTTCCCGGCCCAACGAAAGCCCCCAGACCCAAATTGAGAGGGGCTGCTTGGGGGCCCCCTGGGGCCCCTTCAGGCCAGCTAGGTCTTTGGGTCCTGGCTCCTTCGCTTTGGGAGCAGTCGCTGGAAGTTTGGCATGTTGGCCGGAGAGTGCTTCTCGGGCCGCCAACTGCAACCTGGCAGGTACCTCCCAGGTTCCCGGCCCAACGAAAGCCCCCAGACCCAAATTGAGAGGGGCTGCTTGGGGGCCCCCTGGGGCCCCTTCAGGCCAGATAGGTCTTTGGGTCCTGGCTCCTTCGCTTTGGGAGCAGTCGCTGGACGTTTGGCATGTCGGCGGGAGAGTGCTTCTCGGGCCGCCAACTGCAACCTGGCAGGTACCTCCCAGGTTCCCGACCCAACTAAAGCCCCCAGACCCAAATAGAGAGGGGCTGCTTAGGGGCCCCCTGGGGCCCCTTCAGGCCAGCTAGGTCTTTGGGTCCTGGCTCCTTCGCTTTGGGAGCAGTCGCTGGACGTTTGGCATGTTGGCCGGAGAGTGCTTCTCGGGCCGCCAACTGCAACCTGGCAGGTACCTCCCAGGTTCCCGGCCCAACGAAAGCCCCCAGACCCAAATTGAGAGGGGCTGCTTGGGGGCCCCCTGGGGCCCCTTCAGGCCAGATAGGTCTTTGGGTCCTGGCTCCTTCGGTTTGGGAGCAGTCGCCGGACGTTTGGCATGTTGGCCGGAGAGTGCTTCTCGGGCCGCCAACTGCAACCTGGCAGGTACCTCCCAGGTTCCCGGCCCAACGAAAGCCCCCAGACCCAAATTGAGAGGGGCTGCTTGGGGGCCCCCTGGGGCCCCTTCAGGCCAGCTAGGTCTTTGGGTCCTGGCTCCTTCGCTTTGGGAGCAGTCGCTGGACGTTTGGCATGTTGGCCGGAGAGTGCTTCTCGGGCCGCCAACTGCAACCTGGCAGGTACCTCCCAGGTTCCCGGCCCAACGAAAGCCCCCAGACCCAAATTGAGAGGGGCTGCTTGGGGGCCCCCTGGGGCCCCTTCAGGCCAGCTAGGTCTTTGGGTCCTGGCTCCTTCGCTTTGGGAGCAGTCGCTGGACGTTTGGCATGTTGGCCGGAGAGTGCTTCTCGGGCTGCGAACTGCAACCTGGCAGGTACCTCCCAGGTTCCCGGCCCAACGAAAGGCCCCAGACCCAAATTGAGAGGGGCTGCTTGGGGGCCCCCTGGGGCCCCTTCAGGCCAGCTAGGTCTTTGGGTCCTGGCTCCTTCGCTTTGGGAGCAGTCGCTGGACGTTTGGCATGTTGGCCGGAGAGTGCTTCTCGGGCCGCGAACTTCAACCTGGCAGGTACCTCCCAGGTTCCCGGCCCAACGAAAGCCCCCAGACCCAAATTGAGAGGGGCTGCTTGGGGGCCCCCTGGGGCCCCTTCAGGCCAGCTAGGTCTTTGGGTCCTGGCTCCTTCGCTTTGGGAGCAGTCGCTGGACGTTTGGCATGTTGGCCGGAGAGTGCTTCTCGGGCCGCCAACTGCAACCTGGCAGGTACCTCCCAGGTTCCCGGCCCAACGAAAGCCCCCAGACCCAAATTGAGAGGGGCTGCTTGGGGGCCCCCTGGGGCCCCTTCAGGCCAGCTAGGTCTTTGGGTCCTGGCTCCTTCACTTTGGGAGCAGTCGCTGGACGTTTGGCATGTTGGCCGGAGAGTGCTTCTCGGGCCGCGAACTTCAACCTGGCAGGTACCTCCCAGGTTCCCGGCCCAACGAAAGCCCCCAGACCCAAATTGAGAGGGGCTGCTTGGGGGCCCCCTGGGGCCCCTTCAGGCCAGCTAGGTCTTTGGGTCCTGGCTCCTTCGCTTTGGGAGCAGTCGCTGGACGTTTGGCATGTTGGCCGGAGAGTGCTTCTCGGGCCGCGACCTGCAACCTGGCAGGTACCTCCCAGGTTCCCGGCCCAACGAAAGCCCCCAGACCCAAATTGAGAGGGGCTGCTTGGGGGCCCCCTGGGGCCCCTTCAGGCCAGCTAGGTCTTTGGGTCCTGGCTCCTTCGCTTTGGGAGCAGTCGCTGGACGTTTGGCATGTTGGCCGGAGAGTGCTTCTCGGGACGCGACCTGCAACCTGGCAGGTACCTCCCAGGTTCCCGGCCCAACGAAAGCCCCCAGACCCAAATTGAGAGGGGCTGCTTGGGGGCCCCTGGGGCCCCTTCAGGCCAGCTAGGTCTTTGGGTCCTGGCTCCTTCGCTTTGGGAGCAGTCGCTGGACGTTTGGCATGTTGGCCGGAGAGTGCTTCTCGGGCTGCGACCTGCAACCTGGCAGGTACCTCCCAGGTTCCCGGCCCAACGAAAGCCCCCAGACCCAAATTGAGAGGGGCTGCTTGGGGGCCCCCTGGGGCCCCTTCAGGCCAGCTAGGTCTTTGGGTCCTGGCTCCTTCGCTTTGGGAGCAGTCGCTGGACGTTTGGCATGTTGGCCGGAGAGTGCTTCTCGGGCCGCAACCTGCAACCTGGCAGGTACCTCCCAGGTTCCCGGCCCAACGAAAGCCCCCAGACCCAAATTGAGAGGGGCTGCTTGGGGGCCCCCTGGGGCCCCTTCAGGCCAGCTAGGTCTTTGGGTCCTGGCTCCTTCGCTTTGGGAGCAGTCGCTGGACGTTTGGCATGTTGGCCGGAGAGTGCTTCTCGGGCCGCGAACTTCAACCTGGCAGGTACCTCCCAGGTTCCCGGCCCAACGAAAGCCCCCAGACCCAAATTGAGAGGGGCTGCTTGGGGGCCCCCTGGGGCCCCTTCAGGCCAGCTAGGTCTTTGGGTCCTGGCTCCTTCGCTTTGGGAGCAGTCGCTGGACGTTTGGCATGTTGGCCGGAGAGTGCTTCTCGGGCCGCCAACTGCAACCTGGCAGGTACCTCCCAGGTTCCCGGCCCAACGAAAGCCCCCAGACCCAAATTGAGAGGGGCTGCTTGGGGGCCCCCTGGGGCCCCTTCAGGCCAGCTAGGTCTTTGGGTCCTGGCTCCTTCGCTTTGGGAGCAGTCGCTGGACGTTTGGCATGTTGGCCGGAGAGTGCTTCTCGGGCCGCCAACTGCAACCTGGCAGGTACCTCCCAGGTTCCCGGCCCAACGAAAGCTCCCAGACCCAAATTGAGAGGGGCTGCTTGGGTGCCCCCTGGGGCCCCTTCAGGCCAGCTAGGTCTTTGGGTCCTGGCTCCTTCGCTTTGGGAGCAGTCGCTGGACGTTTGGCATGTTGGCCGGAGAGTGCTTCTCGGGCCGCGACCTGCAACCTGGAAGGTACCTCCCAGGTTCCCGGCCCAACGAAAGCCCCCAGACCCAAATTGAGAGGGGCTGCTTGGGGGCCCCCTGGGGCCCCTTCAGGCCAGCTAGGTCTTTGGGTCCTGGCTCCTTCGCTTTGGGAGCAGTCGCTGGACGTTTGGCATGTTGGCCGGAGAGTGCTTCTCGGGCCGCGACCTGCAACCTGGCAGGTACCTCCCAGGTTCCCGGCCCAACGAAAGCCCCCAGACCCAAATTGAGAGGGGCTGCTTGGGGGCCCCCTGGGGCCCCTTCAGGCCAGCTAGGTCTTTGGGTCCTGGCTCCTTTGCTTTGGGAGCAGTCGCTGGACGTTTGGCATGTTGACCGGAGAGTGCTTCTCGGGCCGCGAACTGCAACCTGGTAGGTACCTCCCAGGTTCCCGGCCCAACGAAAGCCCCCAGACCCAAATTGAGAGGGGCTGCTTGGGGGCCCCCTGGGGCCCCTTCAGGCCAGCTAGGTCTTTGGGTCCTGGCTCCTTCGCTTTGGGAGCAGTCGCTGGACGTTTGGCATGTTGGCCGGAGAGTGCTTCTCGGGCCGCCAACTGCAACCTGGCAGGTACCTCCCAGGTTCCCGGCCCAACGAAAGCCCCCAGACCCAAATTGAGAGGGGCTGCTTGGGGGCCCCCTGGGGCCCCTTCAGGCCAGCTAGGTCTTTGGGTCCTGGCTCCTTCGCTTTGGGAGCAGTCGCTGGAAGTTTGGCATGTTGGCCGGAGAGTGCTTCTCGGGCCGCCAACTGCAACCTGGCAGGTACCTCCCAGGTTCCCGGCCCAACGAAAGGCCCCAGACCCAAATTGAGAGGGGCTGCTTGGGGGCCCCCTGGGGCCCCTTCAGGCCAGCTAGGTCTTTGGGTCCTGGCTCCTTGGCTTTGGGAGCAGTAGCTGGACGTTTGGCATGTTGGCTGGAGAGTGCTTCTCGGGCCGCCAACTGCAACCTGGCAGGTACCTCCCAGGTTCCCGGCCCAACGAAAGCCCCCAGACCCAAATTGAGAGGGGCTGCTTGGGGGCCCCCTGGGGCCCCTTCAGGCCAGCTAGGTCTTTGGGTCCTGGCTCCTTCGCTTTGGGAGCAGTCGCTGGACGTTTGGCATGTTGGCCGGAGAGTGCTTCTCGGGCTGCGAACTGCAACCTGGCAGGTACCTCCCAGGTTCCCGGCCCAACGAAAGGCCCCAGACCCAAATTGAGAGGGGCTGCTTGGGGGCCCCCTGGGGCCCCTTCAGGCCAGCTAGGTCTTTGGGTCCTGGCTCCTTCGCTTTGGGAGCAGTCGCTGGACGTTTGGCATGTTGGCCGGAGAGTGCTTCTCGGGCCGCGAACTTCAACCTGGCAGGTACCTCCCAGGTTCCCGGCCCAACGAAAGCCCCCAGACCCAAATTGAGAGGGGCTGCTTGGGGGCCCCCTGGGGCCCCTTCAGGCCAGCTAGGTCTTTGGGTCCTGGCTCCTTCGCTTTGGGAGCAGTCGCTGGACGTTTGGCATGTTGGCCGGAGAGTGCTTCTCGGGCCGCCAACTGCAACCTGGCAGGTACCTCCCAGGTTCCCGGCCCAACGAAAGCCCCCAGACCCAAATTGAGAGGGGCTGCTTGGGGGCCCCCTGGGGCCCCTTCAGGCCAGCTAGGTCTTTGGGTCCTGGCTCCTTCACTTTGGGAGCAGTCGCTGGACGTTTGGCATGTTGGCCGGAGAGTGCTTCTCGGGCCGCGAACTTCAACCTGGCAGGTACCTCCCAGGTTCCCGGCCCAACGAAAGCCCCCAGACCCAAATTGAGAGGGGCTGCTTGGGGGCCCCCTGGGGCCCCTTCAGGCCAGCTAGGTCTTTGGGTCCTGGCTCCTTCGCTTTGGGAGCAGTCGCTGGACGTTTGGCATGTTGGCCGGAGAGTGCTTCTCGGGCCGCGACCTGCAACCTGGCAGGTACCTCCCAGGTTCCCGGCCCAACGAAAGCCCCCAGACCCAAATTGAGAGGGGCTGCTTGGGGGCACCCTGGGGCCCCTTCAGGCCAGCTAGGTCTTTGGGTCCTGGCTCCTTCGCTTTGGGAGCAGTCGCTGGACGTTTGGCATGTTGGCCGGAGAGTGCTTCTCGGGACGCGACCTGCAACCTGGCAGGTACCTCCCAGGTTCCCGGCCCAACGAAAGCCCCCAGACCCAAATTGAGAGGGGCTGCTTGGGGGCCCCTGGGGCCCCTTCAGGCCAGCTAGGTCTTTGGGTCCTGGCTCCTTCGCTTTGGGAGCAGTCGCTGGACGTTTGGCATGTTGGCCGGAGAGTGCTTCTCGGGCTGCGACCTGCAACCTGGCAGGTACCTCCCAGGTTCCCGGCCCAACGAAAGCCCCCAGACCCAAATTGAGAGGGGCTGCTTGGGGGCCCCCTGGGGCCCCTTCAGGCCAGCTAGGTCTTTGGGTCCTGGCTCCTTCGCTTTGGGAGCAGTCGCTGGACGTTTGGCATGTTGGCCGGAGAGTGCTTCTCGGGCCGCAACCTGCAACCTGGCAGGTACCTCCCAGGTTCCCGGCCCAACGAAAGCCCCCAGACCCAAATTGAGAGGGGCTGCTTGGGGGCCCCCTGGGGCCCCTTCAGGCCAGCTAGGTCTTTGGGTCCTGGCTCCTTCGCTTTGGGAGCAGTCGCTGGACGTTTGGCATGTTGGCCGGAGAGTGCTTCTCGGGCCGCGAACTTCAACCTGGCAGGTACCTCCCAGGTTCCCGGCCCAACGAAAGCCCCCAGACCCAAATTGAGAGGGGCTGCTTGGGGGCCCCCTGGGGCCCCTTCAGGCCAGCTAGGTCTTTGGGTCCTGGCTCCTTCGCTTTGGGAGCAGTCGCTGGACGTTTGGCATGTTGGCCGGAGAGTGCTTCTCGGGCCGCCAACTGCAACCTGGCAGGTACCTCCCAGGTTCCCGGCCCAACGAAAGCCCCCAGACCCAAATTGAGAGGGGCTGCTTGGGGGCCCCCTGGGGCCCCTTCAGGCCAGCTAGGTCTTTGGGTCCTGGCTCCTTCGCTTTGGGAGCAGTCGCTGGACGTTTGGCATGTTGGCCGGAGAGTGCTTCTCGGGCCGCCAACTGCAACCTGGCAGGTACCTCCCAGGTTCCCGGCCCAACGAAAGCTCCCAGACCCAAATTGAGAGGGGCTGCTTGGGTGCCCCCTGGGGCCCCTTCAGGCCAGCTAGGTCTTTGGGTCCTGGCTCCTTCGCTTTGGGAGCAGTCGCTGGACGTTTGGCATGTTGGCCGGAGAGTGCTTCTCGGGCCGCGACCTGCAACCTGGAAGGTACCTCCCAGGTTCCCGGCCCAACGAAAGCCCCCAGACCCAAATTGAGAGGGGCTGCTTGGGGGCCCCCTGGGGCCCCTTCAGGCCAGCTAGGTCTTTGGGTCCTGGCTCCTTCGCTTTGGGAGCAGTCGCTGGACGTTTGGCATGTTGGCCGGAGAGTGCTTCTCGGGCCGCGACCTGCAACCTGGCAGGTACCTCCCAGGTTCCCGGCCCAACGAAAGCCCCCAGACCCAAATTGAGAGGGGCTGCTTGGGGGCCCCCTGGGGCCCCTTCAGGCCAGCTAGGTCTTTGGGTCCTGGCTCCTTTGCTTTGGGAGCAGTCGCTGGACGTTTGGCATGTTGACCGGAGAGTGCTTCTCGGGCTGCGAACTGCAACCTGGCAGGTACCTCCCAGGTTCCCGGCCCAACGAAAGCCCCCAGACCCAAATTGAGAGGGGCTGCTTGGGGGCCCCCTGGGGCCCCTTCAGGCCAGCTAGGTCTTTGGGTCCTGGCTCCTTCGCTTTGGGAGCAGTCGCTGGAAGTTTGGCATGTTGGCCGGAGAGTGCTTCTCGGGCCGCCAACTGCAACCTGGCAGGTACCTCCCAGGTTCCCGGCCCAACGAAAGGCCCCAGACCCAAATTGAGAGGGGCTGCTTGGGGGCCCCCTGGGGCCCCTTCAGGCCAGCTAGGTCTTTGGGTCCTGGCTCCTTGGCTTTGGGAGCAGTAGCTGGACGTTTGGCATGTTGGCTGGAGAGTGCTTCTCGGGCCGCCAACTGCAACCTGGCAGGTACCTCCCAGGTTCCCGGCCCAACGAAAGCCCCCAGACCCAAATTGAGAGGGGCTGCTTGGGGGCCCCCTGGGGCCCCTTCAGGCCAGCTAGGTCTTTGGGTCCTGGCTCCTTCGCTTTGGGAGCAGTCGCTGGACGTTTGGCATGTTGGCCGGAGAGTGCTTCTCGGGCTGCGAACTGCAACCTGGCAGGTACCTCCCAGGTTCCCGGCCCAACGAAAGGCCCCAGACCCAAATTGAGAGGGGCTGCTTGGGGGCCCCCTGGGGCCCCTTCAGGCCAGCTAGGTCTTTGGGTCCTGGCTCCTTCGCTTTGGGAGCAGTCGCTGGACGTTTGGCATGTTGGCCGGAGAGTGCTTCTCGGGCCGCGAACTTCAACCTGGCAGGTACCTCCCAGGTTCCCGGCCCAACGAAAGCCCCCAGACCCAAATTGAGAGGGGCTGCTTGGGGGCCCCCTGGGGCCCCTTCAGGCCAGCTAGGTCTTTGGGTCCTGGCTCCTTCGCTTTGGGAGCAGTCGCTGGACGTTTGGCATGTTGGCCGGAGAGTGCTTCTCGGGCCGCCAACTGCAACCTGGCAGGTACCTCCCAGGTTCCCGGCCCAACGAAAGCCCCCAGACCCAAATTGAGAGGGGCTGCTTGGGGGCCCCCTGGGGCCCCTTCAGGCCAGCTAGGTCTTTGGGTCCTGGCTCCTTCACTTTGGGAGCAGTCGCTGGACGTTTGGCATGTTGGCCGGAGAGTGCTTCTCGGGCCGCGAACTTCAACCTGGCAGGTACCTCCCAGGTTCCCGGCCCAACGAAAGCCCCCAGACCCAAATTGAGAGGGGCTGCTTGGGGGCCCCCTGGGGCCCCTTCAGGCCAGCTAGGTCTTTGGGTCCTGGCTCCTTCGCTTTGGGAGCAGTCGCTGGACGTTTGGCATGTTGGCCGGAGAGTGCTTCTCGGGCCGCGACCTGCAACCTGGCAGGTACCTCCCAGGTTCCCGGCCCAACGAAAGCCCCCAGACCCAAATTGAGAGGGGCTGCTTGGGGGCCCCCTGGGGCCCCTTCAGGCCAGCTAGGTCTTTGGGTCCTGGCTCCTTCGCTTTGGGAGCAGTCGCTGGACGTTTGGCATGTTGGCCGGAGAGTGCTTCTCGGGACGCGACCTGCAACCTGGCAGGTACCTCCCAGGTTCCCGGCCCAACGAAAGCCCCCAGACCCAAATTGAGAGGGGCTGCTTGGGGGCCCCTGGGGCCCCTTCAGGCCAGCTAGGTCTTTGGGTCCTGGCTCCTTCGCTTTGGGAGCAGTCGCTGGACGTTTGGCATGTTGGCCGGAGAGTGCTTCTCGGGCTGCGACCTGCAACCTGGCAGGTACCTCCCAGGTTCCCGGCCCAACGAAAGCCCCCAGACCCAAATTGAGAGGGGCTGCTTGGGGGCCCCCTGGGGCCCCTTCAGGCCAGCTAGGTCTTTGGGTCCTGGCTCCTTCGCTTTGGGAGCAGTCGCTGGACGTTTGGCATGTTGGCCGGAGAGTGCTTCTCGGGCCGCAACCTGCAACCTGGCAGGTACCTCCCAGGTTCCCGGCCCAACGAAAGCCCCCAGACCCAAATTGAGAGGGGCTGCTTGGGGGCCCCCTGGGGCCCCTTCAGGCCAGCTAGGTCTTTGGGTCCTGGCTCCTTCGCTTTGGGAGCAGTCGCTGGACGTTTGGCATGTTGGCCGGAGAGTGCTTCTCGGGCCGCGAACTTCAACCTGGCAGGTACCTCCCAGGTTCCCGGCCCAACGAAAGCCCCCAGACCCAAATTGAGAGGGGCTGCTTGGGGGCCCCCTGGGGCCCCTTCAGGCCAGCTAGGTCTTTGGGTCCTGGCTCCTTCGCTTTGGGAGCAGTCGCTGGACGTTTGGCATGTTGGCCGGAGAGTGCTTCTCGGGCCGCCAACTGCAACCTGGCAGGTACCTCCCAGGTTCCCGGCCCAACGAAAGCCCCCAGACCCAAATTGAGAGGGGCTGCTTGGGGGCCCCCTGGGGCCCCTTCAGGCCAGCTAGGTCTTTGGGTCCTGGCTCCTTCGCTTTGGGAGCAGTCGCTGGACGTTTGGCATGTTGGCCGGAGAGTGCTTCTCGGGCCGCCAACTGCAACCTGGCAGGTACCTCCCAGGTTCCCGGCCCAACGAAAGCTCCCAGACCCAAATTGAGAGGGGCTGCTTGGGTGCCCCCTGGGGCCCCTTCAGGCCAGCTAGGTCTTTGGGTCCTGGCTCCTTCGCTTTGGGAGCAGTCGCTGGACGTTTGGCATGTTGGCCGGAGAGTGCTTCTCGGGCCGCGACCTGCAACCTGGAAGGTACCTCCCAGGTTCCCGGCCCAACGAAAGCCCCCAGACCCAAATTGAGAGGGGCTGCTTGGGGGCCCCCTGGGGCCCCTTCAGGCCAGCTAGGTCTTTGGGTCCTGGCTCCTTCGCTTTGGGAGCAGTCGCTGGACGTTTGGCATGTTGGCCGGAGAGTGCTTCTCGGGCCGCGACCTGCAACCTGGCAGGTACCTCCCAGGTTCCCGGCCCAACGAAAGCCCCCAGACCCAAATTGAGAGGGGCTGCTTGGGGGCCCCCTGGGGCCCCTTCAGGCCAGCTAGGTCTTTGGGTCCTGGCTCCTTTGCTTTGGGAGCAGTCGCTGGACGTTTGGCATGTTGACCGGAGAGTGCTTCTCGGGCTGCGAACTGCAACCTGGCAGGTACCTCCCAGGTTCCCGGCCCAACGAAAGCCCCCAGACCCAAATTGAGAGGGGCTGCTTGGGGGCCCCCTGGGGCCCCTTCAGGCCAGCTAGGTCTTTGGGTCCTGGCTCCTTCGGTTTGGGAGCAGTCGCTGGACGTTTGGCATGTTGGCCGGAGAGTGCTTCTCGGGCCGCCAACTGCAACCTGGCAGGTACCTCCCAGGTTCCCGGCCCAACGAAAGCCCCCAGACCCAAATTGAGAGGGGCTGCTTGGGGGCCCCCTGGGGCCCCTTCAGGCCAGCTAGGTCTTTGGGTCCTGGCTCCTTGGCTTTGGGAGCAGTCGCTGGACGTTTGGCATGTTGGCCGGAGAGTGCTTCTCGGGCCGCGAACTGCAACCTGGCAGGTACCTCCCAGGTTCCCGGCCCATCGAAAGCCCCCAGACCCAAATTGAGAGGGGCTGCTTGGGGGCCCCCTGGGGCCCCTTCAGGCCAGCTAGGTCTTTGGGTCCTGGCTCCTTCGCTTTGGGAGCAGTCGCTGGACGTTTGGCATGTTGGCCGGAGAGTGCTTCTCGGGCCGCCAACTGCAACCTGGCAGGTACCTCCCAGGTTCCCGGCCCAACGAAAGCCCCCAGACCCAAATTGAGAGGGGCTGCTTGGGGGCCCCCTGGGGCCCCTTAAGGCCAGCTAGGTCTTTGGGTCCTGGCTCCTTCGCTTTGGGAGCAGTTGCTGGACGTTTGGCATGTTGGCTGGAGAGTGCTTCTCGGGCCGCGACCTGCAACCTGGCAGGTACCTCCCAGGTTCCCGGCCCAACGAAAGCCCCCAGACCCAAATTGAGAGGGGCTGCTTGGGGGCCCCCTGGGGCCCCTTCAGGCCAGCTAGGTCTTTGGGTCCTGGCTCCTTCGCTTTGGGAGCAGTCGCTGGACGTTTGGCATGTTGGCCGGAGAGTGCTTCTCGGGCCGCG
This sequence comes from Gallinula chloropus, assembly GCF_964237585.1. NCBI lineage: Eukaryota > Metazoa > Chordata > Aves > Gruiformes > Rallidae > Gallinula > Gallinula chloropus. The sequence goes on along the minus strand of NW_028168578.1, from coordinate 252,428 downwards.
AACTTCAACCTGGCAGGTACCTCCCAGGTTCCCGGCCCAACGAAAGCCCCCAGACCCAAATTGAGAGGGGCTGCTTGGGGGCCCCCTGGGGCCCCTTCAGGCCAGCTAGGTCTTTGGGTCCTGGCTCCTTCGCTTTGGGAGCAGTCGCTGGACGTTTGGCATGTTGGCCGGAGAGTGCTTCTCGGGCCGCGAACTGCAACCTGGCAGTTACCTCCCAGGTTCCCGGCCCATCGAAAGCCCCCAGACCCAAATTGAGAGGGGCTGCTTGGGGGCCCCCTGGGGCCCCTTCAGGCCAGCTAGGTCTTTGGGTCCTGGCTCCTTCGCTTTGGGAGCAGTCGCTGGACGTTTGGCATGTTGGCCGGAGAGTGCTTCTCGGGCCGCCAACTGCAACCTGGCAGGTACCTCCCAGGTTCCCGGCCCAACGAAAGCCCCCAGACCCAAATTGAGAGGGGCTGCTTGGGGGCCCCCTGGGGCCCCTTCAGGCCAGCTAGGTCTTTGGGTCCTGGCTCCTTCGCTTTGGGAGCAGTTGCTGGACGTTTGGCATGTTGGCCGGAGAGTGCTTCTCGGGCCGCGACCTGCAACCTGGCAGGTACCTCCCAGGTTCCCGGCCCAACGAAAGCCCCCAGACCCAAATTGAGAGGGGCTGCTTGGGGGCCCCCTGGGGCCCCTTCAGGCCAGCTAGGTCTTTGGGTCCTGGCTCCTTCGCTTTGGGAGCAGTCGCTGGACGTTTGGCATGTTGGCCGGAGAGTGCTTCTCGGGCCGCAACCTGCAACCTGGCAGGTACCTCCCAGGTTCCCGGCCCAACGAAAGCCCCCAGACCCAAATTGAGAGGGGCTGCTTGGGGACCCCCTGGGGCCCCTTCAGGCCAGCTAGGTCTTTGGGTCCTGGCTCCTTCGCTTTGGGAGCAGTCGCTGGACGTTTGGCATGTTGGCCGGAGAGTGCTTCTCGGGCCGCCAACTGCAACCTGGCAGGTACCTCCCAGGTTCCCGGCCCAACGAAAGCCCCCAGACCCAAATTGAGAGGGGCTGCTTGGGGGCCCCCTGGGGCCCCTTCAGGCCAGCTAGGTCTTTGGGTCCTGGCTCCTTCGCTTTGGGAGCAGTCGCTCCACGTTTGGCATGTTGGCCGGAGAGTGCTTCTCGGGCCGCCAACTGCAACCTGGCAGGTACCTCCCAGGTTCCCGGCCCAAAGAAAGCCCCCAGACCCAAATTGAGAGGGGCTGCTTGGGGGCCCCCTGGGGCCCCTTCAGGCCAGCTAGGTCTTTGGGTCCTGGCTCCTTCACTTTGGGAGCAGTCGCTGGACGTTTGGCATGTTGGCCGGAGAGTGCTTCTCGGGCCGCCAACTGCAACCTGGCAGGTACCTCCCAGGTTCCCGGCCCAACGAAAACCCCCAGACCCAAATTGAGAGGGGCTGCTTGGGGGCCCCCTGGGGCCCCTTCAGGCCAGCTAGGTCTTTGGGTCCTGGCTCCTTCGCTTTGGGAGCAGTCGCTGGACGTTTGGCATGTTGGCCGGAGAGTGCTTCTCGGGCCGCGACCTGCAACCTGGCAGGTACCTCCCAGGTTCCCGGCCCAACGAAAGCCCCCAGACCCAAATAGAGAGGGGCTGCTTGGGGGCCCCCTGGGGCCCCTTCAGGCCAGCTAGGTCTTTGGGTCCTGGCTCCTTCGCTTTGGGAGCAGTCGCTGGACGTTTGGCATGTTGGCCGGAGAGTGCTTCTCGGGCCGCGACCTGCAACCTGGCAGGTACCTCCCAGGTTCCCGGCCCAACGAAAGCCCCCAGACCCAAATTGAGAGGGGCTGCTTGGGGGCCCCCTGGGGCCCCTTCAGGCCAGCTAGGTCTTTGGGTCCTGGCTCCTTCGCTTTGGGAGCAGTCGCTGGACGTTTGGCATGTTGGCCGGAGAGTGCTTCTCGGGCCGCGACCTGCAACCTGGCAGGTACCTCCCAGGTTCCCGGCCCAACGAAAGCCCCCAGACCCAAATTGAGAGGGGCTGCTTGGGGGCCCCCTGGGGCCCCTTCAGGCCAGCTAGGTCTTTGGGTCCTGGCTCCTTCGCTTTGGGAGCAGTCGCTGGACGTTTGGCATGTTGGCCGGAGAGTGCTTCTCGGGCCGCGACCTGCAACCTGGCAGGTACCTCCCAGGTTCCCGGCCCAACGAAAGCCCCCAGACCCAAATTGAGAGGGGCTGCTTGGGGGCCCCCTGGGGCCCCTTCAGGCCAGCTAGGTCTTTGGGTCCTGGCTCCTTCGCTTTGGGAGCAGTCGCTGGACGTTTGGCATGTTGGCCGGAGAGTGCTTCTCGGGCCGCGACCTGCAACCTGGCAGGTACCTCCCAGGTTCCCGGCCCAACGAAAGCCCCCAGACCCAAATTGAGAGGGGCTGCTTGGGGGCCCCCTGGGGCCCCTTCAGGCCAGCTAGGTCTTTGGGTCCTGGCTCCTTCGCTTTGGGAGCAGTCGCTGGACGTTTGGCATGTTGGCCGGAGAGTGCTTCTCGGGGCGCCAACTGCAACCTGGCAGGTACCTCCCAGGTTCCCGGCCCAACGAAAGCCCCCAGACCCAAATTGAGAGGGGCTGCTTGGGGGCCCCCTGGGGCCCCTTCAGGCCAGCTAGGTCTTTGGGTCCTGGCTCCTTCGCTTTGGGAGCAGTCGCTGGACGTTTGGCATGTTGGCCGGAGAGTGCTTCTCGGGCCGCGACCTGCAACCTGGCAGGTACCTCCCAGGTTCCCGGCCCAACGAAAGCCCCCAGACCCAAATTGAGAGGGGCTGCTTGGGGGCCCCCTGGGGCCCCTTCAGGCCAGCTAGGTCTTTGGGTCCTGGCTCCTTCGCTTTGGGAGCAGTCGCTGGACGTTTGGCATGTTGGCCGGAGAGTGCTTCTCGGGCCGCCAACTGCAACCTGGCAGGTACCTCCCAGGTTCCCGGCCCAACGAAAGCCCCCAGACCCAAATTGAGAGGGGCTGCTTGGGGGCCCCCTGGGGCCCCTTCAGGCCAGCTAGGTCTTTGGGTCCTGGCTCCTTCGCTTTGGGAGCAGTCGCTGGACGTTTGGCATGTTGGCCGGAGAGTGCTTCTCGGGCCGCCAACTGCAACCTGGCAGGTACCTCCCAGGTTCCCGGCCCAACGAAAGCCCCCAGACCCAAATTGAGAGGGGCTGCTTGGGGGCCCCCTGGGGCCCCTTCAGGCCAGCTAGGTCTTTGGGTCCTGGCTCCTTCGCTTTGGGAGCAGTCGCTGGACGTTTGGCATGTTGGCCGGAGAGTGCTTCTCGGGCCGCCAACTGCAACCTGGCAGGTACCTCCCAGGTTCCCGGCCCAACGAAAGCCCCCAGACCCAAATTGAGAGGGGCTGCTTGGGGGCCCCCTGGGGCCCCTTCAGGCCAGCTAGGTCTTTGGGTCCTGGCTCCTTCGCTTTGGGAGCAGTCGCTGGACGTTTGGCATGTTGGCCGGAGAGTGCTTCTCGGGCCGCGACCTGCAACCTGGCAGGTACCTCCCAGGTTCCCGGCCCAACGAAAGCCCCCAGACCCAAATTGAGAGGGGCTGCTTGGGGGCCCCCTGGGGCCCCTTCAGGCCAGCTAGGTCTTTGGGTCCTGGCTCCTTCGGTTTGGGAGCAGTCGCTGGACGTTTGGCATGTTGGCCGGAGAGTGCTTCTCGGGCCGCGACCTGCAACCTGGCAGGTACCTCCCAGGTTCCCGGCCCAACGAAAGCCCCCAGACCCAAATTGAGAGGGGCTGCTTGGGGGCCCCCTGGGGCCCCTTCAGGCCAGCTAGGTCTTTGGGTCCTGGCTCCTTCGCTTTGGGAGCAGTCGCTGGACGTTTGGCATGTTGGCCGGAGAGTGCTTCTCGGGCCGCGACCTGCAACCTGGCAGGTACCTCCCAGGTTCCCGGCCCAACGAAAGCCCCCAGACCCAAATTGAGAGGGGCTGCTTGGGGGCCCCCTGGGGCCCCTTCAGGCCAGCTAGGTCTTTGGGTCCTGGCTCCTTCGCTTTGGGAGCAGTCGCTGGACGTTTGGCATGTTGGCCGGAGAGTGCTTCTCGGGCCGCCAACTGCAACCTGGCAGGTACCTCCCAGGTTCCCGGCCCAACGAAAGCCCCCAGACCCAAATTGAGAGGGGCTGCTTGGGGGCCCCCTGGGGCCCCTTCAGGCCAGCTAGGTCTTTGGGTCCTGGCTCCTTCGCTTTGGGAGCAGTCGCTGGACGTTTGGCATGTTGGCCGGAGAGTGCTTCTCGGGCCGCCAACTGCAACCTGGCAGGTACCTCCCAGGTTCCCGGCCCAACGAAAGCCCCCAGACCCAAATTGAGAGGGGCTGCTTGGGGGCCCCCTGGGGCCCCTTCAGCCCAGCTAGGTCTTTGGGTCCTGGCTCCTTCGCTTTGGGAGCAGTCGCTGGACGTTTGGCATGTTGGCCGGAGAGTGCTTCTCGGGCCGCGACCTGCAACCTGGCAGGTACCTCCCAGGTTCCCGGCCCAACGAAAGCCCCCAGACCCAAATTGAGAGGGGCTGCTTGGGGGCCCCCTGGGGCCCCTTCAGGCCAGCTAGGTCTTTGGGTCCTGGCTCCTTCGCTTTGGGAGCAGTCGCTGGACGTTTGGCATGTTGGCCGGAGAGTGCTTCTCGGGCCGCGACCTGCAACCTGGCAGGTACCTCCCAGGTTCCCGGCCCAACGAAAGCCCCCAGACCCAAATTGAGAGGGGCTGCTTGGGGGCCCCCTGGGGCCCCTTCAGGCCAGCTAGGTCTTTGGGTCCTGGCTCCTTCGGTTTGGGAGCAGTCGCTGGACGTTTGGCATGTTGGCCGGAGAGTGCTTCTCGGGCCGCGACCTGCAACCTGGCAGGTACCTCCCAGGTTCCCGGCCCAACGAAAGCCCCCAGACCCAAATTGAGAGGGGCTGCTTGGGGGCCCCCTGGGGCCCCTTCAGGCCAGCTAGGTCTTTGGGTCCTGGCTCCTTCGCTTTGGGAGCAGTCGCTGGACGTTTGGCATGTTGGCCGGAGAGTGCTTCTCGGGCCGCGACCTGCAACCTGGCAGGTACCTCCCAGGTTCCCGGCCCAACGAAAGCCCCCAGACCCAAATTGAGAGGGGCTGCTTGGGGGCCCCCTGGGGCCCCTTCAGGCCAGCTAGGTCTTTGGGTCCTGGCTCCTTCGCTTTGGGAGCAGTCGCTGGACGTTTGGCATGTTGGCCGGAGAGTGCTTCTCGGGGCGCCAACTGCAACCTGGCAGGTACCTCCCAGGTTCCCGGCCCAACGAAAGCCCCCAGACCCAAATTGAGAGGGGCTGCTTGGGGGCCCCCTGGGGCCCCTTCAGGCCAGCTAGGTCTTTGGGTCCTGGCTCCTTCGCTTTGGGAGCAGTCGCTGGACGTTTGGCATGTTGGCCGGAGAGTGCTTCTCGGGCCGCCAACTGCAACCTGGCAGGTACCTCCCACGTTCCCGGCCCAACGAAAGCCCCCAGACCCAAATTGAGAGGGGCTGCTTGGGGGCCCCCTGGGGCCCCTTCAGCCCAGCTAGGTCTTTGGGTCCTGGCTCCTTCGCTTTGGGAGCAGTCGCTGGACGTTTGGCATGTTGGCCGGAGAGTGCTTCTCGGGCCGCAACCTGCAACCTGGCAGGTACCTCCCAGGTTCCCGGCCCAACGAAAGCCCCCAGACCCAAATTGAGAGGGGCTGCTTGGGGGCCCCCTGGGGCCCCTTCAGGCCAGCTAGGTCTTTGGGTCCTGGCTCCTTCGCTTTGGGAGCAGTCGCTGGACGTTTGGCATGTTGGCCGGAGAGTGCTTCTCGGGCCGCCAACTGCAACCTGGCAGGTACCTCCCAGGTTCCCGGCCCAACGAAAGCCCCCAGACCCAAATTGAGAGGGGCTGCTTGGGGGCCCCCTGGGGCCCCTTCAGGCCAGCTAGGTCTTTGGGTCCTGGCTCCTTCGCTTTGGGAGCAGTCGCTGGACGTTTGGCATGTTGGCCGGAGAGTGCTTCTCGGGCCGCGACCTGCAACCTGGCAGGTACCTCCCAGGTTCCCGGCCCAACGAAAGCCCCCAGACCCAAATTGAGAGGGGCTGCTTGGGGGCCCCCTGGGGCCCCTTCAGGCCAGCTAGGTCTTTGGGTCCTGGCTCCTTCGCTTTGGGAGCAGTCGCTGGACGTTTGGCATGTTGGCCGGAGAGTGCTTCTCGGGCCGCGACCTGCAACCTGGCAGGTACCTCCCAGGTTCCCGGCCCAACGAAAGCCCCCAGACCCAAATTGAGAGGGGCTGCTTGGGGGCCCCCTGGGGCCCCTTCAGGCCAGCTAGGTCTTTGGGTCCTGGCTCCTTCGCTTTGGGAGCAGTCGCTGGACGTTTGGCATGTTGGCCGGAGAGTGCTTCTCGGGCCGCCAACTGCAACCTGGCAGGTACCTCCCAGGTTCCCGGCCCAACGAAAGCCCCCAGACCCAAATTGAGAGGGGCTGCTTGGGGGCCCCCTGGGGCCCCTTCAGGCCAGCTAGGTCTTTGGGTCCTGGCTCCTTCGCTTTGGGAGCAGTCGCTGGACGTTTGGCATGTTGGCCGGAGAGTGCTTCTCGGGCCGCGACCTGCAACCTGGCAGGTACCTCCCAGGTTCCCGGCCCAACGAAAGCCCCCAGACCCAAATTGAGAGGGGCTGCTTGGGGGCCCCCTGGGGCCCCTTCAGGCCAGCTAGGTCTTTGGGTCCTGGCTCCTTCGCTTTGGGAGCAGTCGCTGGACGTTTGGCATGTTGGCCGGAGAGTGCTTCTCGGGCCGCGACCTGCAACCTGGCAGGTACCTCCCAGGTTCCCGGCCCAACGAAAGCCCCCAGACCCAAATTGAGAGGGGCTGCTTGGGGGCCCCCTGGGGCCCCTTCAGCCCAGCTAGGTCTTTGGGTCCTGGCTCCTTCGCTTTGGGAGCAGTCGCTGGACGTTTGGCATGTTGGCCGGAGAGTGCTTCTCGGGCCGCCAACTGCAACCTGGCAGGTACCTCCCAGGTTCCCGGCCCAACGAAAGCCCCCAGACCCAAATTGAGAGGGGCTGCTTGGGGGCCCCCTGGGGCCCCTTCAGGCCAGCTAGGTCTTTGGGTCCTGGCTCCTTCGCTTTGGGACCAGTCGCTGGACGTTTGGCATGTTGGCCGGAGAGTGCTTCTCGGGCCGCCAACTGCAACCTGGCAGGTACCTCCCACGTTCCCGGCCCAACGAAAGCCCCCAGACCCAAATTGAGAGGGGCTGCTTGGGGGCCCCCTGGGGCCCCTTCAGGCCAGCTAGGTCTTTGGGTCCTGGCTCCTTCGCTTTGGGAGCAGTCGCTGGACGTTTGGCATGTTGGCCGGAGAGTGCTTCTCGGGACGCGACCTGCAACCTGGCAGGTACCTCCCAGGTTCCCGGCCCAACGAAAGCCCCCAGACCCAAATTGAGAGGGGCTGCTTGGGGGCCCCCTGGGGCCCCTTCAGGCCAGCTAGGTCTTTGGGTCCTGGCTCCTTCGCTTTGGGAGCAGTCGCTGGACGTTTGGCATGTTGGCCGGAGAGTGCTTCTCGGGCCGCCAACTGCAACCTGGCAGGTACCTCCCAGGTTCCCGGCCCAACGAAAGCCCCCAGACCCAAATTGAGAGGGGCTGCTTGGGGGCCCCCTGGGGCCCCTTCAGGCCAGCTAGGTCTTTGGGTCCTGGCTCCTTCGCTTTGGGACCAGTCGCTGGACGTTTGGCATGTTGGCCGGAGAGTGCTTCTCGGGCCGCCAACTGCAACCTGGCAGGTACCTCCCACGTTCCCGGCCCAACGAAAGCCCCCAGACCCAAATTGAGAGGGGCTGCTTGGGGGCCCCCTGGGGCCCCTTCAGGCCAGCTAGGTCTTTGGGTCCTGGCTCCTTCGCTTTGGGAGCAGTCGCTGGACGTTTGGCATGTTGGCCGGAGAGTGCTTCTCGGGACGCGACCTGCAACCTGGCAGGTACCTCCCAGGTTCCCGGCCCAACGAAAGCCCCCAGACCCAAATTGAGAGGGGCTGCTTGGGGGCCCCCTGGGGCCCCTTCAGGCCAGCTAGGTCTTTGGGTCCTGGCTCCTTCGCTTTGGGAGCAGTCGCTGGACGTTTGGCATGTTGGCCGGAGAGTGCTTCTCGGGACGCGACCTGCAACCTGGCAGGTACCTCCCAGGTTCCCGGCCCAACGAAAGCCCCCAGACCCAAATTGAGAGGGGCTGCTTGGGGGCCCCCTGGGGCCCCTTCAGGCCAGCTAGGTCTTTGGGTCCTGGCTCCTTCGTTTTGGGAGCAGTCGCTGGACGTTTGGCATGTTGGCCGGAGAGTGCTTCTCGGGCTGCGAACTGCAACCTGGCAGGTACCTCCCAGGTTCCCGGCCCAACGAAAGCCCCCAGACCCAAATTGAGAGGGGCTGCTTGGGGGCCCCCTGGGGCCCCTTCAGGCCAGCTAGGTCTTTGGGTCCTGGCTCCTTCGCTTTGGGAGCAGTCGCTGGACGTTTGGCATGTTGGCCGGAGAGTGCTTCTCGGGCCGCCAACTGCAACCTGGCAGGTACCTCCCAGGTTCCCGGCCCAACGAAAGCCCCCAGACCCAAATTGAGAGGGGCTGCTTGGGGGCCCCCTGGGGCCCCTTCAGGCCAGCTAGGTCTTTGGGTCCTGGCTCCTTCGCTTTGGGAGCAGTCGCTGGACGTTTGGCATGTTGGCCGGAGAGTGCTTCTCAGGCCGCGACCTGCAACCTGGCAGGTACCTCCCAGGTTCCCGGCCCAACGAAAGCCCCCAGACCCAAATTGAGAGGGGCTGCTTGGGGGCCCCCTGGGGCCCCTTCAGGCCAGCTAGGTCTTTGGGTCCTGGCTCCTTCGCTTTGGGAGCAGTCGCTGGACGTTTGGCATGTTGGCCGGAGAGTGCTTCTCGGGCTGCGAACTGCAACCTGGCAGGTACCTCCCAGGTTCCCGGCCCAACGAAAGCCCCCAGACCCAAATTGAGAGGGGCTGCTTGGGGGCCCCCTGGGGCCCCTTCAGGCCAGCTAGGTCTTTGGGTCCTGGCTCCTTCGCTTTGGGAGCAGTCGCTGGACGTTTGGCATGTTGGCCGGAGAGTGCTTCTCGGGCCGCAACCTGCAACCTGGCAGGTACCTCCCAGGTTCCCGGCCCAACGAAAGCCCCCAGACCCAAATTGAGAGGGGCTGCTTGGGGGCCCCCTGGGGCCCCTTCAGGCCAGCTAGGTCTTTGGGTCCTGGCTCCTTCGCTTTGGGAGCAGTCGTTGGAAGTTTGGCATGTTGGCCGGAGAGTGCTTCTCGGGCCGCGACCTGGAACCTGGCAGGTACCTCCCAGGTTCCCGGCCCAACGAAAGCCCCCAGACCCAAATTGAGAGGGGCTGCTTGGGGGCCCCCTGGGGCCCCTTCAGGCCAGCTAGGTCTTTGGGTCCTGGCTCCTTCGCTTTGGGAGCAGTCGCTGGACGTTTGGCATGTTGGCCGGAGAGTGCTTCTCGGGCCGCCAACTGCAACCTGGCAGGTACCTCCCAGGTTCCCGGCCCAACGAAAGCCCCCAGACCCAAATTGAGAGGGGCTGCTTGGGGGCCCCCTGGGGCCCCTTCAGGCCAGCTAGGTCTTTGGGTCCTGGCTCCTTCGCTTTGGGAGCAGTAGCTGGACGTTTGGCATGTTGGCCGGAGAGTGCTTCTCAGGCCGCGACCTGCAACCTGGCAGGTACCTCCCAGGTTCCCGGCCCAACGAAAGCCCCCAGACCCAAATTGAGAGGGGCTGCTTGGGGGCCCCCTGGGGCCCCTTCAGGCCAGCTAGGTCTTTGGGTCCTGGCTCCTTCGCTTTGGGAGCAGTCACTGGACGTTTGGCATGTTGGCCGGAGAGTGCTTCTCGGGCTGCGACCTGCAACCTGGCAGGTACCTCCCAGGTTCCCGGCCCAACGAAAGCCCCCAGACCCAAATTGAGAGGGGCTGCTTGGGGGCCCCCTGGGGCCCCTTCAGGCCAGCTAGGTCTTTGGGTCCTGGCTCCTTCTGTTTGGGAGCAGTCGCTGGACGTTTGGCATGTTGGCCGGAGAGTGCTTCTCGGGCCGCAACCTGCAACCTGGCAGGTACCTCCCAGGTTCCCGGCCCAACGAAAGCCCCCAGACCCAAATTGAGAGGGGCTGCTTGGGGGCCCCCTGGGGCCCCTTCAGGCCAGCTAGGTCTTTGGGTCCTGGCTCCTTCGCTTTGGGAGCAGTCGCTGGACGTTTGGCATGTTGGCCGGAGAGTGCTTCTCGGGCCGCGAACTTCAACCTGGCAGGTACCACCCAGGTTCCCGGCCCAACGAAAGCCCCCAGACCCAAATTGAGAGGGGCTGCTTGGGGGCCCCCTGGGGCCCCTTCAGGCCAGCTAGGTCTTTGGGTCCTGGCTCCTTGGCTTTGGGAGCAGTCGCTGGACGTTTGGCATGTTGGCCGGAGAGTGCTTCTCGGGCCGCGACCTGCAACCTGGCAGGTACCTCCCAGGTTCCCGGCCCAACGAAAGCCCCCAGACCCAAATTGAGAGGGGCTGCTTGGGGGCCCCCTGGGGCCCCTTCAGGCCAGCTAGGTCTTTGGGTCCTGGCTCCTTCGCTTTGGGAGCAGTCGCTGGAAGTTTGGCATGTTGGCCGGAGAGTGCTTCTCGGGCCGCCAACTGCAACCTGGCAGGTACCTCCCAGGTTCCCGGCCCAACGAAAGCCCCCAGACCCAAATTGAGAGGGGCTGCTTGGGGGCCCCCTGGGGCCCCTTCAGGCCAGCTAGGTCTTTGGGTCCTGGCTCCTTCGCTTTGGGAGCAGTCGCTGGACGTTTGGCATGTTGGCCGGAGAGTGCTTCTCGGGCCGCCAACTGCAACCTGGCAGGTACCTCCCAGGTTCCCGGCCCAACGAAAGCCCCCAGACCCAAATTGAGAGGGGCTGCTTGGGGGCCCCCTGGGGCCCCTTCAGGCCAGCTAGGTCTTTGGGTCCTGGCTCCTTCGCTTTGGGAGCAGTCGCTGGAAGTTTGGCATGTTGGCCGGAGAGTGCTTCTCGGGCCGCCAACTGCAACCTGGCAGGTACCTCCCAGGTTCCCGGCCCAACGAAAGGCCCCAGACCCAAATTGAGAGGGGCTGCTTGGGGGCCCCCTGGGGCCCCTTCAGGCCAGCTAGGTCTTTGGGTCCTGGCTCCTTGGCTTTGGGAGCAGTCGCTGGACGTTTGGCATGTTGGCTGGAGAGTGCTTCTCGGGCCGCCAACTGCAACCTGGCAGGTACCTCCCAGGTTCCCTGCCCAACGAAAGCCCCCAGACCCAAATTGAGAGGGGCTGCTTGGGGGCCCCCTGGGGCCCCTTCAGGCCAGCTAGGTCTTTGGGTCCTGGCTCCTTCGCTTTGGGAGCAGTCGCTGGACGTTTGGCATGTTGGCCGGAGAGTGCTTCTCGGGCTGCGAACTGCAACCTGGCAGGTACCTCCCAGGTTCCCGGCCCAACGAAAGCCCCCAGACCCAAATTGAGAGGGGCTGCTTGGGGGCCCCCTGGGGCCCCTTCAGGCCAGCTAGGTCTTTGGGTCCTGGCTCCTTCGCTTTGGGAGCAGTCGCTGGACGTTTGGCATGTTGGCCGGAGAGTGCTTCTCGGGCCGCGAACTTCAACCTGGCAGGTACCTCCCAGGTTCCCGGCCCAACGAAAGCCCCCAGACCCAAATTGAGAGGGGCTGCTTGGGGGCCCCCTGGGGCCCCTTCAGGCCAGCTAGGTCTTTGGGTCCTGGCTCCTTCGCTTTGGGAGCAGTCGCTGGACGTTTGGCATGTTGGCCGGAGAGTGCTTCTCGGGCCGCCAACTGCAACCTGGCAGGTACCTCCCAGGTTCCCGGCCCAACGAAAGCCCCCAGACCCAAATTGAGAGGGGCTGCTTGGGGGCCCCCTGGGGCCCCTTCAGGCCAGCTAGGTCTTTGGGTCCTGGCTCCTTCACTTTGGGAGCAGTCGCTGGACGTTTGGCATGTTGGCCGGAGAGTGCTTCTCGGGCCGCGAACTTCAACCTGGCAGGTACCTCCCAGGTTCCCGGCCCAACGAAAGCCCCCAGACCCAAATTGAGAGGGGCTGCTTGGGGGCCCCCTGGGGCCCCTTCAGGCCAGCTAGGTCTTTGGGTCCTGGCTCCTTCGCTTTGGGAGCAGTCGCTGGACGTTTGGCATGTTGGCCGGAGAGTGCTTCTCGGGCCGCGACCTGCAACCTGGCAGGTACCTCCCAGGTTCCCGGCCCAACGAAAGCCCCCAGACCCAAATTGAGAGGGGCTGCTTGGGGGCCCCCTGGGGCCCCTTCAGGCCAGCTAGGTCTTTGGGTCCTGGCTCCTTCGCTTTGGGAGCAGTCGCTGGACGTTTGGCATGTTGGCCGGAGAGTGCTTCTCGGGACGCGACCTGCAACCTGGCAGGTACCTCCCAGGTTCCCGGCCCAACGAAAGCCCCCAGACCCAAATTGAGAGGGGCTGCTTGGGGGCCCCTGGGGCCCCTTCAGGCCAGCTAGGTCTTTGGGTCCTGGCTCCTTCGCTTTGGGAGCAGTCGCTGGACGTTTGGCATGTTGGCCGGAGAGTGCTTCTCGGGCCGCGACATGCAACCTGGCAGGTACCTCCCAGGTTCCCGGCCCAACGAAAGCCCCCAGACCCAAATTGAGAGGGGCTGCTTGGGGGCCCCCTGGGGCCCCTTCAGGCCAGCTAGGTCTTTGGGTCCTGGCTCCTTCGTTTTGGGAGCAGTCGCTGGACGTTTGGCATGTTGGCCGGAGAGTGCTTCTCGGGCTGCGAACTGCAACCTGGCAGGTACCTCCCAGGTTTCCGGCCCAACGAAAGCCCCCAGACCCAAATTGAGAGGGGCTGCTTGGGGGCCCCCTGGGGCCCCTTCAGGCCAGCTAGGTCTTTGGGTCCTGGCTCCTTCGCTTTGGGAGCAGTCGCTGGACGTTTGGCATGTTGGCCGGAGAGTGCTTCTCGGGCCGCCAACTGCAACCTGGCAGGTACCTCCCAGGTTCCCGGCCCAACGAAAGCCCCCAGACCCAAATTGAGAGGGGCTGCTTGGGGGCCCCCTGGGGCCCCTTCAGGCCAGCTAGGTCTTTGGGTCCTGGCTCCTTCGCTTTGGGAGCAGTAGCTGGACATTTGGCATGTTGGCCGGAGAGTGCTTCTCAGGCCGCGACCTGCAACCTGGCAGGTACCTCCCAGGTTCCCGGCCCAACGAAAGCCCCCAGACCCAAATTGAGAGGGGCTGCTTGGGGGCCCCCTGGGGCCCCTTCAGGCCAGCTAGGTCTTTGGGTCCTGGCTCCTTCGCTTTGGGAGCAGTAGCTGGACGTTTGGCATGTTGGCCGGAGAGTGCTTCTCGGGCTGCGAACTGCAACCTGGCAGGTACCTCCCAGGTTCCCGGCCCAACGAAAGCCCCCAGACCCAAATTGAGAGGGGCTGCTTGGGGGCCCCCTGGGGCCCCTTCAGGCCAGCTAGGTCTTTGGGTCCTGGCTCCTTCGCTTTGGGAGCAGTCGCTGGACGTTTGGCATGTTGGCCGGAGAGTGCTTCTCGGGCCGCCAACTGCAACCTGGCAGGTACCTCCCAGGTTCCCGGCCCAACGAAAGCCCCCAGACCCAAATTGAGAGGGGCTGCTTGGGGGCCCCCTGGGGCCCCTTCAGGCCAGCTAGGTCTTTGGGTCCTGGCTCCTTCGCTTTGGGAGCAGTCGCTGGACGTTTGGCATGTTGGCCGGAGAGTGCTTCTCGGGCCGCGAACTTCAACCTGGCAGGTACCTCCCAGGTTCCCGGCCCAACGAAAGCCCCCAGACCCAAATTGAGAGGGGCTGCTTGGGGGCCCCCTGGGGCCCCTTCAGGCCAGCTAGGTCTTTGGGTCCTGGCTCCTTCGCTTTGGGAGCAGTCGCTGGACGTTTGGCATGTTGGCCGGAGAGTGCTTCTCGGGCCGCCATCTGCAACCTGGCAGGTACCTCCCAGGTTCCCGGCCCAACGAAAGCCCCCAGACCCAAATTGAGAGGGGCTGCTTGGGGGCCCCCTGGGGCCCCTTCAGGCCAGCTAGGTCTTTGGGTCCTGGCTCCTTCGCTTTGGGAGCAGTCGCTGGACGTTTGGCATGTTGGCCGGAGAGTGCTTCTCGGGCCGCCAACTGCAACCTGGCAGGTACCTCCCAGGTTCCCGGCCCAACGAAAGCTCCCAGACCCAAATTGAGAGGGGCTGCTTGGGTGCCCCCTGGGGCCCCTTCAGGCCAGCTAGGTCTTTGGGTCCTGGCTCCTTCGCTTTGGGAGCAGTCGCTGGACGTTTGGCATGTTGGCCGGAGAGTGCTTCTCGGGCCGCGACCTGCAACCTGGAAGGTACCTCCCAGGTTCCCGGCCCAACGAAAGCCCCCAGACCCAAATTGAGAGGGGCTGCTTGGGGGCCCCCTGGGGCCCCTTCAGGCCAGCTAGGTCTTTGGGTCCTGGCTCCTTCGCTTTGGGAGCAGTCGCTGGACGTTTGGCATGTTGGCCGGAGAGTGCTTCTCGGGCCGCGACCTGCAACCTGGCAGGTACCTCCCAGGTTCCCGGCCCAACGAAAGCCCCCAGACCCAAATTGAGAGGGGCTGCTTGGGGGCCCCCTGGGGCCCCTTCAGGCCAGCTAGGTCTTTGGGTCCTGGCTCCTTTGCTTTGGGAGCAGTCGCTGGACGTTTGGCATGTTGACCGGAGAGTGCTTCTCGGGCTGCGAACTGCAACCTGGCAGGTACCTCCCAGGTTCCCGGCCCAACGAAAGCCCCCAGACCCAAATTGAGAGGGGCTGCTTGGGGGCCCCCTGGGGCCCCTTCAGGCCAGCTAGGTCTTTGGGTCCTGGCTCCTTCGCTTTGGGAGCAGTCGCTGGACGTTTGGCATGTTGGCCGGAGAGTGCTTCTCGGGCCGCCAACTGCAACCTGGCAGGTACCTCCCAGGTTCCCGGCCCAACGAAAGCCCCCAGACCCAAATTGAGAGGGGCTGCTTGGGGGCCCCCTGGGGCCCCTTCAGGCCAGCTAGGTCTTTGGGTCCTGGCTCCTTGGCTTTGGGAGCAGTCGCTGGACGTTTGGCATGTTGGCCGGAGAGTGCTTCTCGGGCCGCCAACTGCAACCTGGCAGGTACCTCCCAGGTTCCCGGCCCAAAGAAAGCCCCCAGACCCAAATTGAGAGGGGCTGCTTGGGGGCCCCCTGGGGCCCCTTCAGGCCAGCTAGGTCTTTGGGTCCTGGCTCCTTCACTTTGGGAGCAGTCGCTGGACGTTTGGCATGTTGGCCGGAGAGTGCTTCTCGGGCCGCGACCTGCAACCTGGCAGGTACCTCCCAGGTTCCCGGCCCAACGAAAACCCCCAGACCCAAATTGAGAGGGGCTGCTTGGGGGCCCCCTGGGGCCCCTTCAGGCCAGCTAGGTCTTTGGGTCCTGGCTCCTTCGCTTTGGGAGCAGTCGCTGGATGTTTGGCATGTTGGCCGAAGAGTGCTTTTCGGGCCGCGACCTGCAACCTGGCAGGTACCTCCCAGGTTCCCGGCCCAACGAAAGCCCCCAGACCCAAATAGAGAGGGGCTGCTTGGGGGCCCCCTGGGGCCCCTTCAGGCCAGCTAGGTCTTTGGGTCCTGGCTCCTTCGCTTTGGGAGCAGTCGCTGGACGTTTGGCATGTTGGCCGGAGAGTGCTTCTCGGGCCGCGACCTGCAACCTGGCAGGTACCTCCCAGGTTCCCGGCCCAACGAAAGCCCCCAGACCCAAATTGAGAGGGGCTGCTTGGGGGCCCCCTGGGGCCCCTTCAGGCCAGCTAGGTCTTTGGGTCCTGGCTCCTTCGCTTTGGGAGCAGTCGCTGGACGTTTGGCATGTTGGCCGGAGAGTGCTTCTCGGGCCGCCAACTGCAACCTGGCAGGTACCTCCCAGGTTCCCGGCCCAACGAAAGCCCCCAGACCCAAATTGAGAGGGGCTGCTTGGGGGCCCCCTGGGGCCCCTTCAGGCCAGCTAGGTCTTTGGGTCCTGGCTCCTTCGCTTTGGGAGCAGTCGCTGGACGTTTGGCATGTTGGCCGGAGAGTGCTTCTCGGGCCGCGACCTGCAACCTGGCAGGTACCTCCCAGGTTCCCGGCCCAACGAAAGCCCCCAGACCCAAATTGAGAGGGGCTGCTTGGGGGCCCCCTGGGGCCCCTTCAGGCCAGCTAGGTCTTTGGGTCCTGGCTCCTTCGCTTTGGGAGCAGTCGCTGGACGTTTGGCATGTTGGCCGGAGAGTGCTTCTCGGGCCGCGACCTGCAACCTGGCAGGTACCTCCCAGGTTCCCGGCCCAACGAAAGCCCCCAGACCCAAATTGAGAGGGGCTGCTTGGGGGCCCCCTGGGGCCCCTTCAGGCCAGCTAGGTCTTTGGGTCCTGGCTCCTTCGCTTTGGGAGCAGTCGCTGGACGTTTGGCATGTTGGCCGGAGAGTGCTTCTCGGGGCGCCAACTGCAACCTGGCAGGTACCTCCCAGGTTCCCGGCCCAACGAAAGCCCCCAGACCCAAATTGAGAGGGGCTGCTTGGGGGCCCCCTGGGGCCCCTTCAGGCCAGCTAGGTCTTTGGGTCCTGGCTCCTTCGCTTTGGGAGCAGTCGCTGGACGTTTGGCATGTTGGCCGGAGAGTGCTTCTCGGGCCGCGACCTGCAACCTCGCAGGTACCTCCCAGGTTCCCGGCCCAACGAAAGCCCCCAGACCCAAATTGAGAGGGGCTGCTTGGGGGCCCCCTGGGGCCCCTTCAGGCCAGCTAGGTCTTTGGGTCCTGGCTCCTTCGCTTTGGGAGCAGTCGCTGGACGTTTGGCATGTTGGCCGGAGAGTGCTTCTCGGGCCGCGACCTGCAACCTGGCAGGTACCTCCCAGGTTCCCGGCCCAACGAAAGCCCCCAGACCCAAATTGAGAGGGGCTGCTTGGGGGCCCCCTGGGGCCCCTTCAGGCCAGCTAGGTCTTTGGGTCCTGGCTCCTTCGCTTTGGGAGCAGTCGCTGGACGTTTGGCATGTTGGCCGGAGAGTGCTTCTCGGGCCGCCAACTGCAACCTGGCAGGTACCTCCCAGGTTCCCGGCCCAACGAAAGCCCCCAGACCCAAATTGAGAGGGGCTGCTTGGGGGCCCCCTGGGGCCCCTTCAGCCCAGCTAGGTCTTTGGGTCCTGGCTCCTTCGCTTTGGGAGCAGTCGCTGGACGTTTGGCATGTTGGCCGGAGAGTGCTTCTCGGGCCGCGACCTGCAACCTGGCAGGTACCTCCCAGGTTCCCGGCCCAACGAAAGCCCCCAGACCCAAATTGAGAGGGGCTGCTTGGGGGCCCCCTGGGGCCCCTTCAGGCCAGCTAGGTCTTTGGGTCCTGGCTCCTTCGCTTTGGGAGCAGTCGCTGGACGTTTGGCATGTTGGCCGGAGAGTGCTTCTCGGGCCGCGACCTGCAACCTGGCAGGTACCTCCCAGGTTCCCGGCCCAACGAAAGCCCCCAGACCCAAATTGAGAGGGGCTGCTTGGGGGCCCCCTGGGGCCCCTTCAGGCCAGCTAGGTCTTTGGGTCCTGGCTCCTTCGCTTTGGGAGCAGTCGCTGGACGTTTGGCATGTTGGCCGGAGAGTGCTTCTCGGGCCGCGACCTGCAACCTGGCAGGTACCTCCCAGGTTCCCGGCCCAACGAAAGCCCCCAGACCCAAATTGAGAGGGGCTGCTTGGGGGCCCCCTGGGGGCCCTTCAGGCCAGCTAGGTCTTTGGGTCCTGGCTCCTTCGCTTTGGGAGCAGTCGCTGGACGTTTGGCATGTTGGCCGGAGAGTGCTTCTCGGGCCGCGACCTGCAACCTGGCAGGTACCTCCCAGGTTCCCGGCCCAACGAAAGCCCCCAGACCCAAATTGAGAGGGGCTGCTTGGGGGCCCCCTGGGGCCCCTTCAGGCCAGCTAGGTCTTTGGGTCCTGGCTCCTTCGCTTTGGGAGCAGTCGCTGGACGTTTGGCATGTTGGCCGGAGAGTGCTTCTCGGGGCGCCAACTGCAACCTGGCAGGTACCTCCCAGGTTCCCGGCCCAACGAAAGCCCCCAGACCCAAATTGAGAGGGGCTGCTTGGGGGCCCCCTGGGGCCCCTTCAGGCCAGCTAGGTCTTTGGGTCCTGGCTCCTTCGCTTTGGGAGCAGTCGCTGGACGTTTGGCATGTTGGCCGGAGAGTGCTTCTCGGGCCGCCAACTGCAACCTGGCAGGTACCTCCCACGTTCCCGGCCCAACGAAAGCCCCCAGACCCAAATTGAGAGGGGCTGCTTGGGGGCCCCCTGGGGCCCCTTCAGCCCAGCTAGGTCTTTGGGTCCTGGCTCCTTCGCTTTGGGAGCAGTCGCTGGACGTTTGGCATGTTGGCCGGAGAGTGCTTCTCGGGCCGCGACCTGCAACCTGGCAGGTACCTCCCAGGTTCCCGGCCCAACGAAAGCCCCCAGACCCAAATTGAGAGGGGCTGCTTGGGGGCCCCCTGGGGCCCCTTCAGGCCAGCTAGGTCTTTGGGTCCTGGCTCCTTCGCTTTGGGAGCAGTCGCTGGACGTTTGGCATGTTGGCCGGAGAGTGCTTCTCGGGCCGCCAACTGCAACCTGGCAGGTACCTCCCAGGTTCCCGGCCCAACGAAAGCCCCCAGACCCAAATTGAGAGGGGCTGCTTGGGGGCCCCCTGGGGCCCCTTCAGGCCAGCTAGGTCTTTGGGTCCTGGCTCCTTCGCTTTGGGAGCAGTCGCTGGACGTTTGGCATGTTGGCCGGAGAGTGCTTCTCGGGCCGCGACCTGCAACCTGGCAGGTACCTCCCAGGTTCCCGGCCCAACGAAAGCCCCCAGACCCAAATTGAGAGGGGCTGCTTGGGGGCCCCCTGGGGCCCCTTCAGGCCAGCTAGGTCTTTGGGTCCTGGCTCCTTCGCTTTGGGAGCAGTCGCTGGACGTTTGGCATGTTGGCCGGAGAGTGCTTCTCGGGGCGCCAACTGCAACCTGGCAGGTACCTCCCAGGTTCCCGGCCCAACGAAAGCCCCCAGACCCAAATTGAGAGGGGCTGCTTGGGGGCCCCCTGGGGCCCCTTCAGGCCAGCTAGGTCTTTGGGTCCTGGCTCCTTCGCTTTGGGAGCAGTCGCTGGACGTTTGGCATGTTGGCCGGAGAGTGCTTCTCGGGCCGCCAACTGCAAACTGGCAGGTACCTCCCACGTTCCCGGCCCAACGAAAGCCCCCAGACCCAAATTGAGAGGGGCTGCTTGGGGGCCCCCTGGGGCCCCTTCAGCCCAGCTAGGTCTTTGGGTCCTGGCTCCTTCGCTTTGGGAGCAGTCGCTGGACGTTTGGCATGTTGGCCGGAGAGTGCTTCTCGGGCCGCCAACTGCAACCTGGCAGGTACCTCCCAGGTTCCCGGCCCAACGAAAGGCCCCAGACCCAAATTGAGAGGGGCTGCTTGGGGGCCCCCTGGGGCCCCTTCAGGCCAGCTAGGTCTTTGGGTCCTGGCTCCTTCGCTTTGGGAGCAGTCGCTGGACGTTTGGCATGTTGGCCGGAGAGTGCTTCTCGGGCCGCCAACTGCAAACTGGCAGGTACCTCCCAGGTTCCCGGCCCAACGAAAGCCCCCAGACCCAAATTGAGAGGGGCTGCTTGGGGGCCCCCTGGGGCCCCTTCAGGCCAGCTAGGTCTTTGGGTCCTGGCTCCTTCGCTTTGGGAGCAGTCGCTGGACGTTTGGCATGTTGGCCGGAGAGTGCTTCTCGGGCCGCGACCTGCAACCTGGCAGGTACCTCCCAGGTTCCCGGCCCAACGAAAGCCCCCAGACCCAAATTGAGAGGGGCTGCTTGGGGGCCCCCTGGGGCCCCTTCAGGCCAGCTAGGTCTTTGGGTCCTGGCTCCTTCGCTTTGGGAGCAGTCGCTGGACGTTTGACATGTTGGCCGGAGAGTGCTTCTCGGGCCGCCAACTGCAACCTGGCAGGTACCTCCCAGGTTCCCGGCCCAACGAAAGCCCCCAGACCCAAATTGAGAGGGGCTGCTTGGGGGCCCCCTGGGGCCCCTTCAGGCCAGCTAGGTCTTTGGGTCCTGGCTCCTTTGCTTTGGGAGCAGTCGCTGGACGTTTGGCATGTTGGCCGGAGAGTGCTTCTCGGGCCGCGAACTTCAACCTGGCAGGTACCTCCCAGGTTCCCGGCCCAACGAAAGCCCCCAGACCCAAATTGAGAGGGGCTGCTTGGGGGCCCCCTGGGGCCCCTTCAGGCCAGCTAGGTCTTTGGGTCCTGGCTCCTTCGCTTTGGGAGCAGTCGCTGGACGTTTGGCATGTTGGCCGGAGAGTGCTTCTCGGGGCGCCAACTGCAACCTGGCAGGTACCTCCCAGGTTCCCGGCCCAACGAAAGCCCCCAGACCCAAATTGAGAGGGGCTGCTTGGGGGCCCCCTGGGGCCCCTTCAGGCCAGCTAGGTCTTTGGGTCCTGGCTCCTTCGCTTTGGGAGCAGTCGCTGGACGTTTGGCATGTTGGCCGGAGAGTGCTTCTCGGGCCGCGACCTGCAACCTGGCAGGTACCTCCCACGTTCCCGGCCCAACGAAAGCCCCCAGACCCAAATTGAGAGGGGCTGCTTGGGGGCCCCCTGGGGCCCCTTCAGGCCAGCTAGGTCTTTGGGTCCTGGCTCCTTCGGTTTGGGAGCAGTCGCTGGACGTTTGGCATGTTGGCCGGAGAGTGCTTCTCGGGCCGCGACCTGCAACCTGGCAGGTACCTCCCAGGTTCCCGGCCCAACGAAAGCCCCCAGACCCAAATTGAGAGGGGCTGCTTGGGGGCCCCCTGGGGCCCCTTCAGGCCAGCTAGGTCTTTGGGTCCTGGCTCCTTCGCTTTGGGAGCAGTCGCTGGACGTTTGGCATGTTGGCCGGAGAGTGCTTCTCGGGGCGCCAACTGCAACCTGGCAGGTACCTCCCAGGTTCCCGGCCCAACGAAAGCCCCCAGACCCAAATTGAGAGGGGCTGCTTGGGGGCCCCCTGGGGCCCCTTCAGGCCAGCTAGGTCTTTGGGTCCTGGCTCCTTCGGTTTGGGAGCAGTCGCTGGACGTTTGGCATGTTGGCCGGAGAGTGCTTCTCGGGCCGCCAACTGCAACCTGGCAGGTACCTCCCAGGTTCCCGGCCCAACGAAAGCCCCCAGACCCAAATTGAGAGGGGCTGCTTGGGGGCCCCCTGGGGCCCCTTCAGGCCAGCTAGGTCTTTGGGTCCTGGCTCCTTCGCTTTGGGAGCAGTCGCTGGACGTTTGGCATGTTGGCCGGAGAGTGCTTCTCGGGCCGCCAACTGCAACCTGGCAGGTACCTCCCAGGTTCCCGGCCCAACGAAAGCCCCCAGACCCAAATTGAGAGGGGCTGCTTGGGGGCCCCCTGGGGCCCCTTCAGGCCAGCTAGGTCTTTGGGTCCTGGCTCCTTCGCTTTGGGAGCAGTCGCTGGAAGTTTGGCATGTTGGCCGGAGAGTGCTTCTCGGGCCGCGACCTGCAACCTGGCAGGTACCTCCCAGGTTCCCGGCCCAACGAAAGCCCCCAGACCCAAATTGAGAGGGGCTGCTTGGGGGCCCCCTGGGGCCCCTTCAGGCCAGCTAGGTCTTTGGGTCCTGGCTCCTTCGCTTTGGGAGCAGTCGCTGGACGTTTGGCATGTTGGCCGGAGAGTGCTTCTCGGGCCGCGACCTGCAACCTGGCAGGTACCTCCCAGGTTCCCGGCCCAACGAAAGCCCCCAGACCCAAATTGAGAGGGGCTGCTTGGGGGCCCCCTGGGGCCCCTTCAGGCCAGCTAGGTCTTTGGGTCCTGGCTCCTTCACTTTGGGAGCAGTCGCTGGACGTTTGGCATGTTGGCCGGAGAGTGCTTCTCGGGGCGCCAACTGCAACCTGGCAGGTACCTCCCAGGTTCCCGGCCCAACGAAAGCCCCCAGACCCAAATTGAGAGGGGCTGCTTGGGGGCCCCCTGGGGCCCCTTCAGGCCAGCTAGGTCTTTGGGTCCTGGCTCCTTCGCTTTGGGAGCAGTCGCTGGACGTTTGGCATGTTGGCCGGAGAGTGCTTCTCGGGCCGCCAACTGCAACCTGGCAGGTACCTCCCACGTTCCCGGCCCAACGAAAGCCCCCAGACCCAAATTGAGAGGGGCTGCTTGGGGGCCCCCTGGGGCCCCTTCAGCCCAGCTAGGTCTTTGGGTCCTGGCTCCTTCGCTTTGGGAGCAGTCGCTGGACGTTTGGCATGTTGGCCGGAGAGTGCTTCTCGGGCCGCCAACTGCAACCTGGCAGGTACCTCCCAGGTTCCCGGCCCAACGAAAGGCCCCAGACCCAAATTGAGAGGGGCTGCTTGGGGGCCCCCTGGGGCCCCTTCAGGCCAGCTAGGTCTTTGGGTCCTGGCTCCTTCGCTTTGGGAGCAGTCGCTGGACGTTTGGCATGTTGGCCGGAGAGTGCTTCTCGGGCCGCCAACTGCAAACTGGCAGGTACCTCCCAGGTTCCCGGCCCAACGAAAGCCCCCAGACCCAAATTGAGAGGGGCTGCTTGGGGGCCCCCTGGGGCCCCTTCAGGCCAGCTAGGTCTTTGGGTCCTGGCTCCTTCGCTTTGGGAGCAGTCGCTGGACGTTTGGCATGTTGGCCGGAGAGTGCTTCTCGGGCCGCGACCTGCAACCTGGCAGGTACCTCCCAGGTTCCCGGCCCAACGAAAGCCCCCAGACCCAAATTGAGAGGGGCTGCTTGGGGGCCCCCTGGGGCCCCTTCAGGCCAGCTAGGTCTTTGGGTCCTGGCTCCTTCGCTTTGGGAGCAGTCGCTGGACGTTTGACATGTTGGCCGGAGAGTGCTTCTCGGGCCGCCAACTGCAACCTGGCAGGTACCTCCCAGGTTCCCGGCCCAACGAAAGCCCCCAGACCCAAATTGAGAGGGGCTGCTTGGGGGCCCCCTGGGGCCCCTTCAGGCCAGCTAGGTCTTTGGGTCCTGGCTCCTTTGCTTTGGGAGCAGTCGCTGGACGTTTGGCATGTTGGCCGGAGAGTGCTTCTCGGGCCGCGAACTGCAACCTGGCAGGTACCTCCCAGGTTCCCGGCCCAACGAAAGCCCCCAGACCCAAATTGAGAGGGGCTGCTTGGGGGCCCCCTGGGGCCCCTTCAGGCCAGCTAGGTCTTTGGGTCCTGGCTCCTTCGCTTTGGGAGCAGTCGCTGGACGTTTGGCATGTTGGCCGGAGAGTGCTTCTCGGGCCGCCAACTGCAACCTGGCAGGTACCTCCCAGGTTCCCGGCCCAACGAAAGCCCCCAGACCCAAATTGAGAGGGGCTGCTTGGGGGCCCCCTGGGGCCCCTTCAGGCCAGCTAGGTCTTTGGGTCCTGGCTCCTTCGCTTTGGGAGCAAGCGGTGGATGTTTGGCATGTTGGCCGGAGAGTGCTTTTCGGGCCGCGACCTGAAACCTGGCAGGTACCTCCCAGGTTCCCGGCCCAACGAAAGCCCCCAGACCCAAATTGAGAGGGGCTGCTTGGGGGCCCCCTGGGGCCCCTTCAGGCCAGCTAGGTCTTTGGGTCCTGGCTCCTTCGCTTTGGGAGCAGTCGCTGGATGTTTGGCATGTTGGCCGGAGAGTGCTTTTCGGGCCGCGACCTGAAACCTGGCAGGTAACTCCCAGGTTCCCGGCCCAACGAAAGCCCCCAGACCCAAATTGAGAGGGGCTGCTTGGGGGCCCCCTGGGGCCCCTTCAGGCCAGCTAGGTCTTTGGGTCCTGGCTCCTTCGCTTTGGGAGCAGTCGCTGGACGTTTGGCATGTTGGCCGGAGAGTGCTTCTCGGGCCGCCAACTACAACCTGGCAGGTACCTCCCAGGTTCCCGGCCCAACGAAAGCCCCCAGACCCAAATTGAGAGGGGCTGCTTGGGGGCCCCCTGGGGCCCCTTCAGGCCAGCTAGGTCTTTGGGTCCTGGCTCCTTCGCTTTGGGAGCAGTCGCTGGACGTTTGGCATGTTGGCCGGAGAGTGCTTCTCGGGCCGCCAACTGCAACCTGGCAGGTACCTCCCAGGTTCCCGGCCCAACGAAAGGCCCCAGACCCAAATTGAGAGGGGCTGCTTGGGGGCCCCCTGGGGCCCCTTCAGGCCAGCTAGGTCTTTGGGTCCTGGCTCCTTCGCTTTGGGAGCAGTCGCTGGATGTTTGGCATGTTGGCCGGAGAGTGCTTCTTGGGCCGCGACCTGCAACCTGGCAGGTACCTCCCAGGTTCCCGGCCCAACGAAAGCCCCCAGACCCAAATTGAGAGGGGCTGCTTGGGGGCCCCCTGGGGCCCCTTCAGGCCAGCTAGGTCTTTGGGTCCTGGCTCCTTCGCTTTGGGAGCAGTCGCTGGACGTTTGGCATGTTGGCCGGAGAGTGCTTCTCGGGCCGCGACCTGCAACCTGGCAGGTACCTCCCAGGTTCCCGGCCCAACGAAAGCCCCCAGACCCAAATTGAGAGGGGCTGCTTGGGGGCCCCCTGGGGCCCCTTCAGGCCAGCTAGGTCTTTGGGTCCTGGCTCCTTCGCTTTGGGAGCAGTCGCTGGACGTTTGGCATGTTGGCCGGAGAGTGCTTCTCGGGCCGCCAACTGCAACCTGGCAGGTACCTCCCAGGTTCCCGGCCCAACGAAAGCCCCCAGACCCAAATTGAGAGGGGCTGCTTGGGGGCCCCCTGGGGCCCCTTCAGGCCAGCTAGGTCTTTGGGTCCTGGCTCCTTCGCTTTGGGAGCAGTCGCTGGACGTTTGGCATGTTGGCCGGAGAGTGCTTCTCGGGCCGACAACTGCAACCTGGCAGGTACCTCCCAGGTTCCCGGCCCAACGAAAGCCCCCAGACCCAAATTGAGAGGGGCTGCTTGGGGGCCCCCTGGGGCCCCTTCAGGCCAGCTATGTCTTTGGGTCCTGGCTCCTTCGCTTTGGGAGCAGTCGCTGGACGTTTGGCATGTTGGCCGGAGAGTGCTTCTCGGGCCGCGACCTGCAACCTGGCAGGTACCTCCCAGGTTCCCGGCCCAACGAAAGCCCCCAGACCCAAATTGAGAGGGGCTGCTTGGGGGCCCCCTGGGGCCCCTTCAGGCCAGCTAGGTCTTTGGGTCCTGGCTCCTTCGCTTTGGGAGCAGTCGCTGGACGTTTGGCATGTTGGCCGGAGAGTGCTTCTCGGGCCGCCAACTGCAACCTGGCAGGTACCTCCCAGGTTCCCGGCCCAACGAAAGCCCCCAGACCCAAATTGAGAGGGGCTGCTTGGGGGCCCCCTGGGGCCCCTTCAGGCCAGCTAGGTCTTTGGGTCCTGGCTCCTTCGCTTTGGGAGCAGTCGCTGGACGTTTGGCATGTTGGCCGGAGAGTGCTTCTCGGGCCGCGAACTGCAACCTGGCAGGTACCTCCCAGGTTCCCGGCCCAACGAAAGCCCCCAGACCCAAATTGAGAGGGGCTGCTTGGGGGCCCCCTGGGGCCCCTTCAGGCCAGCTAGGTCTTTGGGTCCTGGCTCCTTCGCTTTGGGAGCAGTCGCTGGACGTTTGGCATGTTGGCCGGAGAGTGCTTCTCGGGCCGCGACCTGCAACCTGGCAGGTACCTCCCAGGTTCCCGGCCCAACGAAAGCCCCCAGACCCAAATTGAGAGGGGCTGCTTGGGGGCCCCCTGGGGCCCCTTCAGGCCAGCTAGGTCTTTGGGTCCTGGCTCCTTCGCTTTGGGAGCAGTCGCTGGACGTTTGGCATGTTGGCCGGAGAGTGCTTCTCGGGCCGCGACCTGCAACCTGGCAGGTACCTCCCACGTTCCCGGCCCAACGAAAGCCCCCAGACCCAAATTGAGAGGGGCTGCTTGGGGGCCCCCTGGGGCCCCTTCAGGCCAGCTAGGTCTTTGGGTCCTGGCTCCTTCGCTTTGGGAGCAGTCGCTGGACGTTTGGCATGTTGGCCGGAGAGTGCTTCTCGGGCCGCCAACTGCAACCTGGCAGGTACCTCCCAGGTTCCCGGCCCAACGAAAGCCCCCAGACCCAAATTGAGAGGGGCTGCTTGGGGGCCCCCTGGGGCCCCTTCAGGCCAGCTAGGTCTTTGGGTCCTGGCTCCTTCGCTTTGGGAGCAGTCGCTGGACGTTTGGCATGTTGGCCGGAGAGTGCTTCTCGGGCCGCGACCTGCAACCTGGCAGGTACCTCCCAGGTTCCCGGCCCAACGAAAGCCCCCAGACCCAAATTGAGAGAGGCTGCTTGGGGGCCCCCTGGGGCCCCTTCAGGCCAGCTAGGTCTTTGGGTCCTGGCTCCTTCGCTTTGGGAGCAGTCGCTGGACGTTTGGCATGTTGGCCGGAGAGTGCTTCTCGGGCCGCCAAATGCAACCTGGCAGGTACCTCCCAGGTTCCCGGCCCAACGAAAGCCCCCAGACCCAAATTGAGAGGGGCTGCTTGGGGGCCCCCTGGGGCCCCTTCAGGCCAGCTAGGTCTTTGGGTCCTGGCTCCTTCGCTTTGGGAGCAGTCGCTGGACGTTTGGCATGTTGGCCGGAGAGTGCTTCTCGGGCCGCCAACTGCAACCTGGCAGGTACCTCCCACGTTCCCGGCCCAACGAAAGCCCCCAGACCCAAATTGAGAGGGGCTGCTTGGGGGCCCCCTGGGGCCCCTTCAGCCCAGCTAGGTCTTTGGGTCCTGGCTCCTTCGCTTTGGGAGCAGTCGCTGGACGTTTGGCATGTTGGCCGGAGAGTGCTTCTCGGGCCGCCAACTGCAACCTGGCAGGTACCTCCCAGGTTCCCGGCCCAACGAAAGGCCCCAGACCCAAATTGAGAGGGGCTGCTTGGGGGCCCCCTGGGGCCCCTTCAGGCCAGCTAGGTCTTTGGGTCCTGGCTCCTTCGCTTTGGGAGCAGTCGCTGGACGTTTGGCATGTTGGCCGGAGAGTGCTTCTCGGGCCGCCAACTGCAACCTGGCAGGTACCTCCCAGGTTCCCGGCCCAACGAAAGCCCCCAGACCCAAATTGAGAGGGGCTGCTTGGGGGCCCCCTGGGGCCCCTTCAGGCCAGCTAGGTCTTTGGGTCCTGGCTCCTTCGCTTTGGGAGCAGTCGCTGGACGTTTGGCATGTTGGCCGGAGAGTGCTTCTCGGGCCGCCAACTGCAACCTGGCAGGTACCTCCCAGGTTCCCGGCCCAACGAAAGCCCCCAGACCCAAATTGAGAGGGGCTGCTTGGGGGCCCCCTGGGGCCCCTTCAGGCCAGCTAGGTCTTTGGGTCCTGGCTCCTTCGCTTTGGGAGCAGTCGCTGGACGTTTGACATGTTGGCCGGAGAGTGCTTCTCGGGCCGCCAACTGCAACCTGGCAGGTACCTCCCAGGTTCCCGGCCCAACGAAAGCCCCCAGACCCAAATTGAGAGGGGCTGCTTGGGGGCCCCCTGGGGCCCCTTCAGGCCAGCTAGGTCTTTGGGTCCTGGCTCCTTCCGTTTGGGAGCAGTCGCTGGACGTTTGGCATGTTGGCCGGAGAGTGCTTCTCGGGCCGCGAACTGCAACCTGGCAGGTACCTCCCAGGTTCCCGGCCCAACGAAAGCCCCCAGACCCAAATTGAGAGGGGCTGCTTGGGGGCCCCCTGGGGCCCCTTCAGGCCAGCTAGGTCTTTGGGTCCTGGCTCCTTCGCTTTGGGAGCAGTCGCTGGACGTTTGGCATGTTGGCCGGAGAGTGCTTCTCGGGCCGCCAACTGCAACCTGGCAGGTACCTCCCAGGTTCCCGGCCCAACGAAAGCCCCCAGACCCAAATTGAGAGGGGCTGCTTGGGGGCCCCCTGGGGCCCCTTCAGGCCAGCTAGGTCTTTGGGTCCTGGCTCCTTCGCTTTGGGAGCAGTCGCTGGACGTTTGGCATGTTGGCCGGAGAGTGCTTTTCGGGCCGCGACCTGAAACCTGGCAGGTACCTCCCAGGTTCCCGGCCCAACGAAAGCCCCCAGACCCAAATTGAGAGGGGCTGCTTGGGGGCCCCCTGGGGCCACTTCAGGCCAGCTAGGTCTTTGGGTCCTGGCTCCTTCGCTTTGGGAGCAGTCGCTGGACGTTTGGCATGTTGGCCGGAGAGTGCTTCTCGGGCCGCGACCTGAAACCTGGCAGGTAACTCCCAGGTTCCCGGCCCAACGAAAGCCCCCAGACCCAAATTGAGAGGGGCTGCTTGGGGGCCCCCTGGGGCCCCTTCAGGCCAGCTAGGTCTTTGGGTCCTGGCTCCTTCGCTTTGGGAGCAGTCGCTGGACGTTTGGCATGTTGGCCGGAGAGTGCTTCTCGGGCCGCCAACTACAACCTGGCAGGTACCTCCCAGGTTCCCGGCCCAACGAAAGCCCCCAGACCCAAATTGAGAGGGGCTGCTTGGGGGCCCCCTGGGGCCCCTTCAGGCCAGCTAGGTCTTTGGGTCCTGGCTCCTTCGCTTTGGGAGCAGTCGCTGGACGTTTGGCATGTTGGCCGGAGAGTGCTTCTCGGGCCGCCAACTGCAACCTGGCAGGTACCTCCCAGGTTCCCGGCCCAACGAAAGGCCCCAGACCCAAATTGAGAGGGGCTGCTTGGGGGCCCCCTGGGGCCCCTTCAGGCCAGCTAGGTCTTTGGGTCCTGGCTCCTTCGCTTTGGGAGCAGTCGCTGGACGTTTGGCATGTTGGCCGGAGAGTGCTTCTTGGGCCGCGACCTGCAACCTGGCATGTACCTCCCAGGTTCCCGGCCCAACGAAAGCCCCCAGACCCAAATTGAGAGGGGCTGCTTGGGGGCCCCCTGGGGCCCCTTCAGGCCAGCTAGGTCTTTGGGTCCTGGCTCCTTCGCTTTGGGAGCAGTCGCTGGACGTTTGGCATGTTGGCCGGAGAGTGCTTCTCGGGCCGCGACCTGCAACCTGGCAGGTACCTCCCAGGTTCCCGGCCCAACGAAAGCCCCCAGACCCAAATTGAGAGGGGCTGCTTGGGGGCCCCCTGGGGCCCCTTCAGGCCAGCTAGGTCTTTGGGTCCTGGCTCCTTCGCTTTGGGAGCAGTCGCTGGATGTTTGGCATGTTGGCCGGAGAGTGCTTTTCGGGCCGCGACCTGAAACCTGGCAGGTAACTCCCAGGTTCCCGGCCCAACGAAAGCCCCCAGACCCAAATTGAGAGGGGCTGCTTGGGGGCCCCCTGGGGCCCCTTCAGGCCAGCTAGGTCTTTGGGTCCTGGCTCCTTCGCTTTGGGAGCAGTCGCTGGACGTTTGGCATGTTGGCCGGAGAGTGCTTCTCGGGCCGCCAACTACAACCTGGCAGGTACCTCCCAGGTTCCCGGCCCAACGAAAGCCCCCAGACCCAAATTGAGAGGGGCTGCTTGGGGGCCCCCTGGGGCCCCTTCAGGCCAGCTAGGTCTTTGGGTCCTGGCTCCTTCGCTTTGGGAGCAGTCGCTGGACGTTTGGCATGTTGGCCGGAGAGTGCTTCTCGGGCCGCGACCTGCAACCTGGCAGGTACCTCCCAGGTTCCCGGCCCAACGAAAGGCCCCAGACCCAAATTGAGAGGGGCTGCTTGGGGGCCCCCTGGGGCCCCTTCAGGCCAGCTAGGTCTTTGGGTCCTGGCTCCTTCGCTTTGGGAGCAGTCGCTGGACGTTTGGCATGTTGGCCGGAGAGTGCTTCTTGGGCCGCGACCTGCAACCTGGCAGGTACCTCCCAGGTTCCCGGCCCAACGAAAGCCCCCAGACCCAAATTGAGAGGGGCTGCTTGGGGGCCCCCTGGGGCCCCTTCAGGCCAGCTAGGTCTTTGGGTCCTGGCTCCTTCGCTTTGGGAGCAGTCGCTGGACGTTTGGCATGTTGGCCGGAGAGTGCTTCTCGGGCCGCCAACTGCAACCTGGCAGGTACCTCCCAGGTTCCCGGCCCAACGAAAGCCCCCAGACCCAAATTGAGAGGGGCTGCTTGGGGGCCCCCTGGGGCCCCTTCAGGCCAGCTAGGTCTTTGGGTCCTGGCTCCTTCGCTTTGGGAGCAGTCGCTGGACGTTTGGCATGTTGGCCGGAGAGTGCTTCTCGGGCCGACAACTGCAACCTGGCAGGTACCTCCCAGGTTCCCGGCCCAACGAAAGCCCCCAGACCCAAATTGAGAGGGGCTGCTTGGGGGCCCCCTGGGGCCCCTTCAGGCCAGCTATGTCTTTGGGTCCTGGCTCCTTCGCTTTGGGAGCAGTCGCTGGACGTTTGGCATGTTGGCCGGAGAGTGCTTCTCGGGCCGCGACCTGCAACCTGGCAGGTACCTCCCAGGTTCCCGGCCCAACGAAAGCCCCCAGACCCAAATTGAGAGGGGCTGCTTGGGGGCCCCCTGGGGCCCCTTCAGGCCAGCTAGGTCTTTGGGTCCTGGCTCCTTCGCTTTGGGAGCAGTCGCTGGACGTTTGGCATGTTGGCCGGAGAGTGCTTCTCGGGCCGCCAACTGCAACCTGGCAGGTACCTCCCAGGTTCCCGGCCCAACGAAAGCCCCCAGACCCAAATTGAGAGGGGCTGCTTGGGGGCCCCCTGGGGCCCCTTCAGGCCAGCTAGGTCTTTGGGTCCTGGCTCCTTCGCTTTGGGAGCAGTCGCTGGACGTTTGGCATGTTGGCCGGAGAGTGCTTCTCGGGCCGCGAACTGCAACCTGGCAGGTACCTCCCAGGTTCCCGGCCCAACGAAAGCCCCCAGACCCAAATTGAGAGGGGCTGCTTGGGGGCCCCCTGGGGCCCCTTCAGGCCAGCTAGGTCTTTGGGTCCTGGCTCCTTCGCTTTGGGAGCAGTCGCTGGACGTTTGGCATGTTGGCCGGAGAGTGCTTCTCGGGCCGCGACCTGCAACCTGGCAGGTACCTCCCAGGTTCCCGGCCCAACGAAAGCCCCCAGACCCAAATTGAGAGGGGCTGCTTGGGGGCCCCCTGGGGCCCCTTCAGGCCAGCTAGGTCTTTGGGTCCTGGCTCCTTCGCTTTGGGAGCAGTCGCTGGACGTTTGGCATGTTGGCCGGAGAGTGCTTCTCGGGCCGCGACCTGCAACCTGGCAGGTACCTCCCAGGTTCCCGGCCCAACGAAAGCCCCCAGACCCAAATTGAGAGGGGCTGCTTGGGGGCCCCCTGGGGCCCCTTCAGGCCAGCTAGGTCTTTGGGTCCTGGCTCCTTCGCTTTGGGAGCAGTCGCTGGACGTTTGGCATGTTGGCCGGAGAGTGCTTCTCGGGCCGCCAAATGCAACCTGGCAGGTACCTCCCAGGTTCCCGGCCCAACGAAAGCCCCCAGACCCAAATTGAGAGGGGCTGCTTGGGGGCCCCCTGGGGCCCCTTCAGGCCAGCTAGGTCTTTGGGTCCTGGCTCCTTCGCTTTGGGAGCAGTCGCTGGACGTTTGACATGTTGGCCGGAGAGTGCTTCTCGGGCCGCCAACTGCAACCTGGCAGGTACCTCCCAGGTTCCCGGCCCAACGAAAGCCCCCAGACCCAAATTGAGAGGGGCTGCTTGGGGGCCCCCTGGGGCCCCTTCAGGCCAGCTAGGTCTTTGGGTCCTGGCTCCTTCCGTTTGGGAGCAGTCGCTGGACGTTTGGCATGTTGGCCGGAGAGTGCTTCTCGGGCCGCGACCTGCAACCTGGCAGGTACCTCCCAGGTTCCCGGCCCAACGAAAGCCCCCAGACCCAAATTGAGAGGGGCTGCTTGGGGGCCCCCTGGGGCCCCTTCAGGCCAGCTAGGTCTTTGGGTCCTGGCTCCTTCGCTTTGGGAGCAGTCGCTGGACGTTTGGCATGTTGGCCGGAGAGTGCTTCTCGGGCCGCCAACTGCAACCTGGCAGGTACCTCCCAGGTTCCCGGCCCAACGAAAGCCCCCAGACCCAAATTGAGAGGGGCTGCTTGGGGGCCCCCTGGGGCCCCTTCAGGCCAGCTAGGTCTTTGGGTCCTGGCTCCTTCGCTTTGGGAGCAGTCGCTGGACGTTTGGCATGTTGGCCGGAGAGTGCTTTTCGGGCCGCGACCTGAAACCTGGCAGGTACCTCCCAGGTTCCCGGCCCAACGAAAGCCCCCAGACCCAAATTGAGAGGGGCTGCTTGGGGGCCCCCTGGGGCCCCTTCAGGCCAGCTAGGTCTTTGGGTCCTGGCTCCTTCGCTTTGGGAGCAGTCGCTGGACGTTTGGCATGTTGGCCGGAGAGTGCTTCTCGGGCCGCGACCTGAAACCTGGCAGGTAACTCCCAGGTTCCCGGCCCAACGAAAGCCCCCAGACCCAAATTGAGAGGGGCTGCTTGGGGGCCCCCTGGGGCCCCTTCAGGCCAGCTAGGTCTTTGGGTCCTGGCTCCTTCGCTTTGGGAGCAGTCGCTGGACGTTTGGCATGTTGGCCGGAGAGTGCTTCTCGGGCCGCCAACTACAACCTGGCAGGTACCTCCCAGGTTCCCGGCCCAACGAAAGCCCCCAGACCCAAATTGAGAGGGGCTGCTTGGGGGCCCCCTGGGGCCCCTTCAGGCCAGCTAGGTCTTTGGGTCCTGGCTCCTTCGCTTTGGGAGCAGTCGCTGGACGTTTGGCATGTTGGCCGGAGAGTGCTTCTCGGGCCGCCAACTGCAACCTGGCAGGTACCTCCCAGGTTCCCGGCCCAACGAAAGGCCCCAGACCCAAATTGAGAGGGGCTGCTTGGGGGCCCCCTGGGGCCCCTTCAGGCCAGCTAGGTCTTTGGGTCCTGGCTCCTTCGCTTTGGGAGCAGTCGCTGGACGTTTGGCATGTTGGCCGGAGAGTGCTTCTTGGGCCGCGACCTGCAACCTGGCAGGTACCTCCCAGGTTCCCGGCCCAACGAAAGCCCCCAGACCCAAATTGAGAGGGGCTGCTTGGGGGCCCCCTGGGGCCCCTTCAGGCCAGCTAGGTCTTTGGGTCCTGGCTCCTTCGCTTTGGGAGCAGTCGCTGGACGTTTGGCATGTTGGCCGGAGAGTGCTTCTCGGGCCGCGACCTGCAACCTGGCAGGTACCTCCCAGGTTCCCGGCCCAACGAAAGCCCCCAGACCCAAATTGAGAGGGGCTGCTTGGGGGCCCCCTGGGGCCCCTTCAGGCCAGCTAGGTCTTTGGGTCCTGGCTCCTTCGCTTTGGGAGCAGTCGCTGGACGTTTGGCATGTTGGCCGGAGAGTGCTTCTCGGGCCGCCAACTGCAACCTGGCAGGTACCTCCCAGGTTCCCGGCCCAACGAAAGCCCCCAGACCCAAATTGAGAGGGGCTGCTTGGGGGCCCCCTGGGGCCCCTTCAGGCCAGCTAGGTCTTTGGGTCCTGGCTCCTTTGCTTTGGGAGCAGTCGCTGGACGTTTGGCATGTTGGCCGGAGAGTGCTTCTCGGGCCGCCAACTGCAACCTGGCAGGTACCTCCCAGGTTCCCGGCCCAACGAAAGCCCCCAGACCCAAATAGAGAGGGGCTGCTTGGGGGCCCCCTGGGGCCCCTTCAGGCCAGCTAGGTCTTTGGGTCCTGGCTCCTTCGCTTTGGGAGCAGTCGCTGGACGTTTGGCATGTTGGCCGGAGAGTGCTTCTCGGGCCGCGACCTGCAACCTGGCAGGTACCTCCCAGGTTCCCGGCCCAACGAAAGCCCCCAGACCCAAATTGAGAGGGGCTGCTTGGGGGCCCCCTGGGGCCCCTTCAGGCCAGCTAGGTCTTTGGGTCCTGGCTCCTTCGCTTTGGGAGCAGTCGCTGGACGTTTGGCATGTTGGCCGGAGAGTGCTTCTCGGGCCGCCAACTGCAACCTGGCAGGTACCTCCCAGGTTCCCGGCCCAACGAAAGCCCCCAGACCCAAATTGAGAGGGGCTGCTTGGGGGCCCCCTGGGGCCCCTTCAGGCCAGCTAGGTCTTTGGGTCCTGGCTCCTTCGCTTTGGGAGCAGTCGCTGGACGTTTGGCATGTTGGCCGGAGAGTGCTTCTCGGGCTGCGAACTGCAACCTGGCAGGTACCTCCCAGGTTCCCGGCCCAACGAAAGCCCCCAGACCCAAATTGAGAGGGGCTGCTTGGGGGCCCCCTGGGGCCCCTTCAGGCCAGCTAGGTCTTTGGGTCCTGGCTCCTTCGCTTTGGGAGCAGTCGCTGGACGTTTGGCATGTTGGCCGGAGAGTGCTTCTCGGGCCGCCAACTGCAACCTGGCAGGTACCTCCCAGGTTCCCGGCCCAACGAAAGCCCCCAGACCCAAATTGAGAGGGGCTGCTTGGGGGCACCCTGGGGCCCCTTCAGGCCAGCTAGGTCTTTGGGTCCTGGCTCCTTCGCTTTGGGAGCAGTCGCTGGACGTTTGGCATGTTGGCCGGAGAGTGCTTCTCGGGCCGCGACCTGCAACCTGGCAGGTACCTCCCAGGTTCCCGGCCCAACGAAAGCCCCCAGACCCAAATTGAGAGGGGCTGCTTGGGGGCCCCCTGGGGCCCCTTCAGGCCAGCTAGGTCTTTGGGTCCTGGCTCCTTCGCTTTGGGAGCAGTCGCTGGACGTTTGGCATGTTGGCCGGAGAGTGCTTCTCGGGCCGCCAACTGCAACCTGGCAGGTACCTCCCAGGTTCCCGGCCCAACGAAAGCCCCCAGACCCAAATTGAGAGGGGCTGCTTGGGGGCCCCCTGGGGCCCCTTCAGGCCAGCTAGGTCTTTGGGTCCTGGCTCCTTCGCTTTGGGAGCAGTCGCTGGACGTTTGGCATGTTGGCCGGAGAGTGCTTCTCGGGCCGCGACCTGCAACCTGGCAGGTACCTCCCAGGTTCCCGGCCCAACGAAAGCCCCCAGACCCAAATTGAGAGGGGCTGCTTGGGGGCCCCCTGGGGCCCCTTCAGGCCAGCTAGGTCTTTGGGTCCTGGCTCCTTCGCTTTGGGAGCAGTCGCTGGACGTTTGGCATGTTGGCCGGAGAGTGCTTCTCGGGCCGCGACCTGCAACCTGGCAGGTACCTCCCAGGTTCCCGGCCCAACGAAAGCCCCCAGACCCAAATTGAGAGGGGCTGCTTGGGGGCCCCCTGGGGCCCCTTCAGGCCAGCTAGGTCTTTGGGTCCTGGCTCCTTCGCTTTGGGAGCAGTCGCTGGACGTTTGGCATGTTGGCCGGAGAGTGCTTCTCGGGCTGCGAACTGCAACCTGGCAGGTACCTCCCAGGTTCCCGGCCCAACGAAAGCCCCCAGACCCAAATTGAGAGGGGCTGCTTGGGGGCCCCCTGGGGCCCCTTCAGGCCAGCTAGGTCTTTGGGTCCTGGCTCCTTCGCTTTGGGAGCAGTCGCTGGACGTTTGGCATGTTGGCCGGAGAGTGCTTCTCGGGCCGCCAACTGCAACCTGGCAGGTACCTCCCAGGTTCCCGGCCCAACGAAAGCCCCCAGACCCAAATTGAGAGAGGCTGCTTGGGGGCCCCCTGGGGCCCCTTCAGGCCAGCTAGGTCTTTGGGTCCTGGCTCCTTCGCTTTGGGAGCAGTCGCTGGACGTTTGGCATGTTGGCCGGAGAGTGCTTCTCGGGCCGCGACCTGCAACCTGGCAGGTACCTCCCAGGTTCCCGGCCCAACGAAAGCCCCCAGACCCAAATTGAGAGGGGCTGCTTGGGGGACCCCTGGGGCCCCTTCAGGCCAGCTAGGTCTTTGGGTCCTGGCTCCTTCGCTTTGGGAGCAGTCGCTGGACGTTTGGCATGTTGGCCGGAGAGTGCTTCTCGGGCCGCGACCTGCAACCTGGCAGGTACCTCCCAGGTTCCCGGCCCAACGAAAGCCCCCAGACCCAAATTGAGAGGGGCTGCTTTGGGGCCCCCTGGGGCCCCTTCAGGCCAGCTAGGTCTTTGGGTCCTGGCTCCTTCGCTTTGGGAGCAGTCGCTGGACGTTTGGCATGTTGGCCGGAGAGTGCTTCTCGGGCCGCGACCTGCAACCTGGCAGGTACCTCCCAGGTTCCCGGCCCAACGAAAGCCCCCAGACCCAAATTGAGAGGGGCTGCTTGGGGGCCCCCTGGGGCCCCTTCAGGCCAGCTAGGTCTTTGGGTCCTGGCTCCTTCGCTTTGGGAGCAGTCGCTGGACGTTTGGCATGTTGGCCGGAGAGTGCTTCTCGGGCCGCGAACTGCAACCTGGCAGGTACCTCCCAGGTTCCCGGCCCAACGAAAGCCCCCAGACCCAAATTGAGAGGGGCTGCTTGGGGGCCCCCTGGGGCCCCTTCAGGCCAGCTAGGTCTTTGGGTCCTGGCTCCTTCGCTTTGGGAGCAGTCGCTGGACGTTTGGCATGTTGGCCGGAGAGTGCTTCTCGGGCCGCCAACTGCAACCTGGCAGGTACCTCCCAGGTTCCCGGCCCATCGAAAGTCCCCAGACCCAAATTGAGAGGGGCTGCTTGGGGGCCCCCTGGGGCCCCTTCAGGCCAGCTAGGTCTTTGGGTCCTGGCTCCTTCGCTTTGGGAGCAGTTGCTGGACGTTTGGCATGTTGGCCGGAGAGTGCTTCTCGGGCCGCGACCTGCAACCTGGCAGGTACCTCCCAGGTTCCCGGCCCAACGAAAGCCCCCAGACCCAAATTGAGAGGGGCTGCTTGGGGGCCCCCTGGGGCCCCTTCAGGCCAGCTAGGTCTTTGGGTCCTGGCTCCTTCGCTTTGGGAGCAGTCGCTGGACGTTTGGCATGTTGGCCGGAGAGTGCTTCTCGGGCCGCGACCTGCAACCTGGCAGGTACCTCCCAGGTTCCCGGCCCAACGAAAGCCCCCAGACCCAAATTGAGAGGGGCTGCTTGGGGGCCCCCTGGGGCCCCTTCAGGCCAGCTAGGTCTTTGGGTCCTGGCTCCTTCGCTTTGGGAGCAGTCGCTGGACGTTTGGCATGTTGGCCGGAGAGTGCTTTTCGGGCCGCGACCTGAAACCTGGCAGGTACCTCCCAGGTTCCCGGCCCAACGAAAGGCCCCAGACCCAAATTGAGAGGGGCTGCTTGGGGGCCCCCTGGGGCCCCTTCAGGCCAGCTAGGTCTTTGGGTCCTGGCTCCTTCGCTTTGGGAGCAGTCGCTGGACGTTTGGCATGTTGGCCGGAGAGTGCTTCTCGGGCCGCGACCTGCAACCTGGCAGGTACCTCCCAGGTTCCCGGCCCAAAGAAAGCCCCCAGACCCAAATTGAGAGGGGCTGCTTGGGGGCCCCCTGGGGCCCCTTCAGGCCAGCTAGGTCTTTGGGTCCTGGCTCCTTCGCTTTGGGAGCAGTCGCTGGACGTTTGGCATGTTGGCCGGAGAGTGCTTCTCGGGCCGCGACCTGCAACCTGGCAGGTACCTCCCAGGTTCCCGGCCCAACGAAAGCCCCCAGACCCAAATTGAGAGGGGCTGCTTGGGGGCCCCCTGGGGCCCCTTCAGGCCAGCTAGGTCTTTGGGTCCTGGCTCCTTCGCTTTGGGAGCAGTCGCTGGACGTTTGGCATGTTGGCCGGAGAGTGCTTCTCGGGCTGCGAACTGCAACCTGGCAGGTACCTCCCAGGTTCCCGGCCCAACGAAAGCCCCCAGACCCAAATTGAGAGGGGCTGCTTGGGGGCCCCCTGGGGCCCCTTCAGGCCAGCTAGGTCTTTGGGTCCTGGCTCCTTCGCTTTGGGAGCAGTCGCTGGACGTTTGGCATGTTGGCCGGAGAGTGCTTCTCGGGCCGCCAACTGCAACCTGGCAGGTACCTCCCAGGTTCCCGGCCCAACGAAAGCCCCCAGACCCAAATTGAGAGAGGCTGCTTGGGGGCCCCCTGGGGCCCCTTCAGGCCAGCTAGGTCTTTGGGTCCTGGCTCCTTCGCTTTGGGAGCAGTCGCTGGACGTTTGGCATGTTGGCCGGAGAGTGCTTCTCGGGCCGCGACCTGCAACCTGGCAGGTACCTCCCAGGTTCCCGGCCCAACGAAAGCCCCCAGACCCAAATTGAGAGGGGCTGCTTGGGGGCCCCCTGGGGCCCCTTCAGGCCAGCTAGGTCTTTGGGTCCTGGCTCCTTCGCTTTGGGAGCAGTCGCTGGACGTTTGGCATGTTGGCCGGAGAGTGCTTCTCGGGCCGCCAACTGCAACCTGGCAGGTACCTCCCAGGTTCCCGGCCCAACGAAAGCCCCCAGACCCAAATTGAGAGGGGCTGCTTTGGGGCCCCCTGGGGCCCCTTCAGGCCAGCTAGGTCTTTGGGTCCTGGCTCCTTCGCTTTGGGAGCAGTCGCTGGACGTTTGGCATGTTGGCCGGAGAGTGCTTCTCGGGCCGCGACCTGCAACCTGGCAGGTACCTCCCAGGTTCCCGGCCCAACGAAAGCCCCCAGACCCAAATTGAGAGGGGCTGCTTGGGGGCCCCCTGGGGCCCCTTCAGGCCAGCTAGGTCTTTGGGTCCTGGCTCCTTCGCTTTGGGAGCAGTCGCTGGACGTTTGGCATGTTGGCCGGAGAGTGCTTCTCGGGCCGCGACCTGCAACCTGGCAGGTACCTCCCAGGTTCCCGGCCCAACGAAAGCCCCCAGACCCAAATTGAGAGGGGCTGCTTGGGGGCCCCCTGGGGCCCCTTCAGGCCAGCTAGGTCTTTGGGTCCTGGCTCCTTCGCTTTGGGAGCAGTCGCTGGACGTTTGGCATGTTGGCCGGAGAGTGCTTCTCGGGCCGCCAACTGCAACCTGGCAGGTACCTCCCAGGTTCCCGGCCCATCGAAAGTCCCCA
This sequence comes from Gallinula chloropus, assembly GCF_964237585.1. Taxonomy (NCBI): domain Eukaryota; kingdom Metazoa; phylum Chordata; class Aves; order Gruiformes; family Rallidae; genus Gallinula; species Gallinula chloropus. The sequence goes on along the minus strand of NW_028168578.1, from coordinate 214,368 downwards.
GACCCAAATTGAGAGGGGCTGCTTGGGGGCCCCCTGGGGCCCCTTCAGGCCAGCTAGGTCTTTGGGTCCTGGCTCCTTCGCTTTGGGAGCAGTTGCTGGACGTTTGGCATGTTGGCCGGAGAGTGCTTCTCGGGCCGCGACCTGCAACCTGGCAGGTACCTCCCAGGTTCCCGGCCCAACGAAAGCCCCCAGACCCAAATTGAGAGGGGCTGCTTGGGGGCCCCCTGGGGCCCCTTCAGGCCAGCTAGGTCTTTGGGTCCTGGCTCCTTCGCTTTGGGAGCAGTCGCTGGACGTTTGGCATGTTGGCCGGAGAGTGCTTCTCGGGCCGCGACCTGCAACCTGGCAGGTACCTCCCAGGTTCCCGGCCCAACGAAAGCCCCCAGACCCAAATTGAGAGGGGCTGCTTGGGGGCCCCCTGGGGCCCCTTCAGGCCAGCTAGGTCTTTGGGTCCTGGCTCCTTCGCTTTGGGAGCAGTCGCTGGACGTTTGGCATGTTGGCCGGAGAGTGCTTTTCGGGCCGCGACCTGAAACCTGGCAGGTACCTCCCAGGTTCCCGGCCCAACGAAAGGCCCCAGACCCAAATTGAGAGGGGCTGCTTGGGGGCCCCCTGGGGCCCCTTCAGGCCAGCTAGGTCTTTGGGTCCTGGCTCCTTCGCTTTGGGAGCAGTCGCTGGACGTTTGGCATGTTGGCCGGAGAGTGCTTCTCGGGCCGCGACCTGCAACCTGGCAGGTACCTCCCAGGTTCCCGGCCCAAAGAAAGCCCCCAGACCCAAATTGAGAGGGGCTGCTTGGGGGCCCCCTGGGGCCCCTTCAGGCCAGCTAGGTCTTTGGGTCCTGGCTCCTTCGCTTTGGGAGCAGTCGCTGGACGTTTGGCATGTTGGCCGGAGAGTGCTTCTCGGGCCGCGACCTGCAACCTGGCAGGTACCTCCCAGGTTCCCGGCCCAACGAAAGCCCCCAGACCCAAATTGAGAGGGGCTGCTTGGGGGCCCCTTGGGGCCCCTTCAGGCCAGCTAGGTCTTTGGGTCCTGGCTCCTTCGCTTTGGGAGCAGTCGCTGGACGTTTGGCATGTTGGCCGGAGAGTGCTTCTCGGGCCGCGACCTGCAACCTGGCAGGTACCTCCCAGGTTCCCGGCCCAACGAAAGCCCCCAGACCCAAATTGAGAGGGGCTGCTTGGGGGCCCCCTGGGGCCCCTTCAGGCCAGCTAGGTCTTTGGGTCCTGGCTCCTTCGCTTTGGGAGCAGTCGCTGGACGTTTGGCATGTTGGCCGGAGAGTGCTTCTCGGGCTGCCAACTGCAACCTGGCAGGTACCTCCCAGGTTCCCGGCCCAACGAAAGCCCCCAGACCCAAATTGAGAGGGGCTGCTTGGGGGCCCCCTAGGGCCCCTTCAGGCCAGCTATGTCTTTGGGTCCTGGCTCCTTCGCTTTGGGAGCAGTCGCTGGACGTTTGGCATGTTGGCCGGAGAGTGCTTCTCGGGCCGCCAACTGACACCTTGCAGTTACCTCCCAGGTTCCCGGCCCAACGAAAGCCCCCAGACCCAAATTGAGAGGGGCTGCTTGGGGGCCCCCTGGGGCCCCTTCAGGCCAGCTAGGTCTTTGGGTCCTGGCTCCTTCGCTTTGGGAGCAGTCGCTGGACGTTTGGCATGTTGGCCGGAGAGTGCTTCTCGGGCCGCGACCTGCAACCTGGCAGGTACCTCCCAGGTTCCCGGCCCAACGAAAGCCCCCAGACCCAAATTGAGAGGGGCTGCTTGGGGGCCCCCTGGGGCCCCTTCAGGCCAGCTAGGTCTTTGGGTCCTGGCTCCTTCGCTTTGGGAGCAGTCGCTGGACGTTTGGCATGTTGGCCGGAGAGTGCTTCTCGGGCCGCGACCTGAAACCTGGCAGGTACCTCCCAGGTTCCCGGCCCAAAGAAAGCCCCCAGACCCAAATTGAGAGGGGCTGCTTGGGGGCCCCCTGGGGCCCCTTCAGGCCAGCTAGGTCTTTGGGTCCTGGCTCCTTCGCTTTGGGAGCAGTCGCTGGACGTTTGGCATGTTGGCCGGAGAGTGCTTCTCGGGCCGCGACCTGCAACCTGGCAGGTACCTCCCAGGTTCCCGGCCCAACGAAAGCCCCCAGACCCAAATTGAGAGGGGCTGCTTGGGGGCCCCTTGGGGCCCCTTCAGGCCAGCTAGGTCTTTGGGTCCTGGCTCCTTCGCTTTGGGAGCAGTCGCTGGACGTTTGGCATGTTGGACGGAGAGTGCTTCTCGGGCTGCCAACTGCAACCTGGCAGGTACCTCCCAGGTTCCCGGCCCAACGAAAGCCCCCAGACCCAAATTGAGAGGGGCTGCTTGGGGGCCCCCTAGGGCCCCTTCAGGCCAGCTATGTCTTTGGGTCCTGGCTCCTTCGCTTTGGGAGCAGTCGCTGGACGTTTGGCATGTTGGCCGGAGAGTGCTTCTCGGGGCGCCAACTGACACCTTGCAGTTACCTCCCAGGTTCCCGGCCCAACGAAAGCCCCCAGACCCAAATTGAGAGGGGCTGCTTGGGGGCCCCCTGGGGCCCCTTCAGGCCAGCTAGGTCTTTGGGTCCTGGCTCCTTCGCTTTGGGAGCAGTCGCTGGACGTTTGGCATGTTGGCCGGAGAGTGCTTCTCGGGCCGCGACCTGCAACCTGGCAGGTACCTCCCAGGTTCCCGGCCCAACGAAAGCCCCCAGACCCAAATTGAGAGGGGCTGCTTGGGGGCCCCCTGGGGCCCCTTCAGCCCAGCTAGGTCTTTGGGTCCTGGCTCCTTCGCTTTGGGAGCAGTCGCTGGACGTTTGGCATGTTGGCCGGAGAGTGCTTCTCGGGCCGCCAACTGCAACCTGGCAGGTACCTCCCAGGTTCCCGGCCCAACGAAAGCCCCCAGACCCAAATTGAGAGGGGCTGCTTGGGGGCCCCCTGGGGCCCCTTCAGGCCAGCTAGGTCTTTGGGTCCTGGCTCCTTCGCTTTGGGAGCAGTCGCTTGACGTTTGGCATGTTGGCCGGAGAGTGCTTCTCGGGCCGCGACCTGCAACCTGGCAGGTACCTCCCAGGTTCCCGGCCCAACGAAAGGCCCCAGACCCAAATTGAGAGGGGCTGCCTGGGTGCCCCTTGGGGCCCCTTCAGCCCAGCTAGGTCTTTGGGTCCTGGCTCCTTCGCTTTGGGAGCAGTCGCTGGACGTTTGGCATGTTGGCCGGAGAGTGCTTCTCGGGCCGCGACCTGCAACCTGGCAGGTACCTCCCAGGTTCCCGGCCCAACGAAAGCCCCCAGACCCAAATTGAGAGGGGCTGCTTTGGGGCCCCCTGGGGCCCCTTCAGGCCAGCTAGGTCTTTGGGTCCTGGCTCCTTCGCTTTGGGAGCAGTCGCTGGACGTTTGGCATGTTGGCCGGAGAGTGCTTCTCGGGCTGCCAACTGCAACCTGGCAGGTACCTCCCAGGTTCCCGGCCCAACGAAAGCCCCCAGACCCAAATTGAGAGGGGCTGCTTGGGGGCCCCCTAGGGCCCCTTCAGGCCAGCTATGTCTTTGGGTCCTGGCTCCTTCGCTTTGGGAGCAGTCGCTGGACGTTTGGCATGTTGGCCGGAGAGTGCTTCTCGGGCCGCCAACTGACACCTTGCAGTTACCTCCCAGGTTCCCGGCCCAACGAAAGCCCCCAGACCCAAATTGAGAGGGGCTGCTTGGGGGCCCCCTGGGGCCCCTTCAGGCCAGCTAGGTCTTTGGGTCCTGGCTCCTTCGCTTTGGGAGCAGTCGCTGGACGTTTGGCATGTTGGCCGGAGAGTGCTTCTCGGGCCGCGACCTGCAACCTGGCAGGTACCTCCCAGGTTCCCGGCCCAACGAAAGCCCCCAGACCCAAATTGAGAGGGGCTGCTTGGGGGCCCCCTGGGGCCCCTTCAGGCCAGCTAGGTCTTTGGGTCCTGGCTCCTTCGCTTTGGGAGCAGTCGCTGGACGTTTGGCATGTTGGCCGGAGAGTGCTTCTCGGGCCGCGAACTGCAACCTGGCAGGTACCTCCCAGGTTCCCGGCCCAAAGAAAGCCCCCAGACCCAAATTGAGAGGGGCTGCTTGGGGGCCCCCTGGGGCCCCTTCAGGCCAGCTAGGTCTTTGGGTCCTGGCTCCTTCGCTTTGGGAGCAGTCGCTGGACGTTTGGCATGTTGGCCGGAGAGTGCTTCTCGGGCCGCGACCTGCAACCTGGCAGGTACCTCCCAGGTTCCCGGCCCAACGAAAGCCCCCAGACCCAAATTGAGAGGGGCTGCTTGGGGGCCCCCTGGGGCCCCTTCAGGCCAGCTAGGTCTTTGGGTCCTGGCTCCTTCGCTTTGGGAGCAGTCGCTGGACGTTTGGCATGTTGGACGGAGAGTGCTTCTCGGGCTGCCAACTGCAACCTGGCAGGTACCTCCCAGGTTCCCGGCCCAACGAAAGCCCCCAGACCCAAATTGAGAGGGGCTGCTTGGGGGCCCCCTAGGGCCCCTTCAGGCCAGCTATGTCTTTGGGTCCTGGCTCCTTCGCTTTGGGAGCAGTCGCTGGACGTTTGGCATGTTGGCCGGAGAGTGCTTCTCGGGGCGCCAACTGACACCTTGCAGTTACCTCCCAGGTTCCCGGCCCAACGAAAGCCCCCAGACCCAAATTGAGAGGGGCTGCTTGGGGGCCCCCTGGGGCCCCTTCAGGCCAGCTAGGTCTTTGGGTCCTGGCTCCTTCGCTTTGGGAGCAGTCGCTGGACGTTTGGCATGTTGGCCGGAGAGTGCTTCTCGGGCCGCGACCTGCAACCTGGCAGGTACCTCCCAGGTTCCCGGCCCAACGAAAGCCCCCAGACCCAAATTGAGAGGGGCTGCTTGGGGGCCCCCTGGGGCCCCTTCAGGCCAGCTAGGTCTTTGGGTCCTGGCTCCTTCGCTTTGGGAGCAGTCGCTGGACGTTTGGCATGTTGGCCGGAGAGTGCTTCTCGGGCCTCGAACTGCAACCTGGCAGGTACCTCCCAGGTTCCCGGCCCAACGAAAGCCCCCAGACCCAAATTGAGAGGGGCTGCTTGGGGGCCCCCTGGGGCCCCTTCAGGCCAGCTAGGTCTTTGGGTCCTGGCTCCTTCGCTTTGGGAGCAGTCGCTGGACGTTTGGCATGTTGGCCGGAGAGTGCTTCTCGGGCCTCGAACTGCAACCTGGCAGGTACCTCCCAGGTTCCCGGCCCAACGAAAGCCCCCAGACCCAAATTGAGAGGGGCTGCTTGGGGGCCCCCTGGGGCCCCTTCAGGCCAGCTAGGTCTTTGGGTCCTGGCTCCTTCGCTTTGGGAGCAGTCGCTTGACGTTTGGAATGTTGGCCGGAGAGTGCTTCTCGGGCCGCGACCTGCACCCTGGCAGATACCTCCCAGGTTCCCGGCCCAACGAAAGGCCCCAGACCCAAATTGAGAGGGGCTGCCTGGGTGCCCCTTGGGGCCCCTTCAGCCCAGCTAGGTCTTTGGGTCCTGGCTCCTTCGCTTTGGGAGCAGTCGCTGGACGTTTGGCATGTTGGCCGGAGAGTGCTTCTCGGGCCGCGACCTGCAACCTGGCAGGTACCTCCCAGGTTCCCGGCCCAACGAAAGCCCCCAGACCCAAATTGAGAGGGGCTGCTTTGGGGCCCCCTGGGGCCCCTTCAGGCCAGCTAGGTCTTTGGGTCCTGGCTCCTTCGCTTTGGGAGCAGTCGCTGGACGTTTGGCATGTTGGCCGGAGAGTGCTTCTCGGGCCGCGACCTGCAACCTGGCAGGTACCTCCCAGGTTCCCGGCCCAACGAAAGCCCCCAGACCCAAATTGAGAGGGGCTGCTTGGGGGCCCCCTGGGGCCCCTTCAGGCCAGCTAGGTCTTTGGGTCCTGGCTCCTTCGCTTTGGGAGCAGTCGCTGGACGTTTGGCATGTTGGCCGGAGAGTGCTTCTCGGGCCGCCAACTGCAACCTGGCAGGTACCTCCCAGGTTCCCGGCCCAACGAAAGCCCCCAGACCCAAATTGAGAGGGGCTGCTTGGGGGCCCCCTGGGGCCCCTTCAGGCCAGCTAGGTCTTTGGGTCCTGGCTCCTTCGCTTTGGGAGCAGTCGCTGGACGTTTGGCATGTTGGCCGGAGAGTGCTTCTCGGGCTGCCAACTGCAACCTGGCAGGTACCTCCCAGGTTCCCGGCCCAACGAAAGCCCCCAGACCCAAATTGAGAGGGGCTGCTTGGGGGCCCCCTAGGGCCCCTTCAGGCCAGCTATGTCTTTGGGTCCTGGCTCCTTCGCTTTGGGAGCAGTCGCTGGACGTTTGGCATGTTGGCCGGAGAGTGCTTCTCGGGGCGCCAACTGACACCTTGCAGTTACCTCCCAGGTTCCCGGCCCAACGAAAGCCCCCAGACCCAAATTGAGAGGGGCTGCTTGGGGGCCCCCTGGGGCCCCTTCAGGCCAGCTAGGTCTTTGGGTCCTGGCTCCTTCGCTTTGGGAGCAGTCGCTGGACGTTTGGCATGTTGGCCGGAGAGTGCTTCTCGGGCCGCCAACTGCAACCTGGCAGGTACCTCCCAGGTTCCCGGCCCAACGAAAGCCCCCAGACCCAAATTGAGAGGGGCTGCTTGGGGGCCCCCTGGGGCCCCTTCAGGCCAGCTAGGTCTTTGGGTCCTGGCTCCTTCGCTTTGGGAGCAGTCGCTGGACGTTTGGCATGTTGGCCGGAGAGTGCTTCTCGGGCCTCGAACTGCAACCTGGCAGGTAACTCCCAGGTTCCCGGCCCAACGAAAGCCCCCAGACCCAAATTGAGAGGGGCTGCCTGGGTGCCCCTTGGGGCCCCTTCAGGCCAGCTAGGTCTTTGGGTCCTGGCTCCTTCGCTTTGGGAGCAGTCGCTGGACGTTTGGCATGTTGGCCGGAGAGTGCTTCTCGGGCCGCGACCTGCAACCTGGCAGGTACCTCCCAGGTTCCCGGCCCAACGAAAGCCCCCAGACCCAAATTGAGAGGGGCTGCTTGGGGGCCCCCTGGGGCCCCTTCAGGCCAGCTATGTCTTTGGGTCCTGGCTCCTTCGCTTTGGGAGCAGTCGCTGGACGTTTGGCATGTTGGCCGGAGAGTGCTTCTCGGGCCTCGAACTGCAACCTGGCAGGTACCTCCCAGGTTCCCGGCCCAACGAAAGCCCCCAGACCCAAATTGAGAGGGGCTGCTTGGGGGCCCCCTGGGGCCCCTTCAGGCCAGCTAGGTCTTTGGGTCCTGGCTCCTTCGCTTTGGGAGCAGTCGCTGGACGTTTGGCATGTTGGCCGGAGAGTGCTTCTCGGGCTGCGACCTGCAACCTGGCAGGTACCTCCCAGGTTCCCGGCCCAACGAAAGCCCCCAGACCCAAATTGAGAGGGGCTGCTTGGGGGCCCCCTGGGGCCCCTTCAGCCCAGCTAGGTCTTTGGGTCCTGGCTCCTTCGCTTTGGGAGCAGTCGCTGGACGTTTGGCATGTTGGCCGGAGAGTGCTTCTCGGGCCTCGAACTGCAACCTGGCAGGTACCTCCCAGGTTCCCGGCCCAACGAAAGCCCCCAGACCCAAATTGAGAGGGGCTGCTTGGGGGCCCCCTGGGGCCCCTTCAGGCCAGCTAGGTCTTTGGGTCCTGGCTCCTTCGCTTTGGGAGCAGTCGCTGGACGTTTGGCATGTTGGCCGGAGAGTGCTTCTCGGGCCGCGACCTGCAACCTGGCAGGTACCTCCCAGGTTCCCGGCCCAACGAAAGCCCCCAGACCCAAATTGAGAGGGGCTGCTTTGGGGCCCCCTGGGGCCCCTTCAGCCCAGCTAGGTCTTTGGGTCCTGGCTCCTTCGCTTTGGGAGCAGTCGCTGGACGTTTGGCATGTTGGCCGGAGAGTGCTTCTCGGGCCGCGACCTGCAACCTGGCAGGTACCTCCCAGGTTCCCGGCCCAACGAAAGCCCCCAGACCCAAATTGAGAGGGGCTGCTTGGGGGCCCCCTGGGGCCCCTTCAGGCCAGCTAGGTCTTTGGGTCCTGGCTCCTTCGCTTTGGGAGCAGTCGCTGGACGTTTGGCATGTTGGCCGGAGAGTGCTTCTCGGGCCGCGACCTGCAACCTGGCAGGTACCTCCCAGGTTCCCGGCCCAACGAAAGCCCCCAGACCCAAATTGAGAGGGGCTGCTTGGGGGCCCCCTGGGGCCCCTTCAGGCCAGCTAGGTCTTTGGGTCCTGGCTCCTTCGCTTTGGGAGCAGTCGCTGGACGTTTGGCATGTTGGCCGGAGAGTGCTTCTCGGGCCGCCAACTGCAACCTGGCAGGTACCTCCCAGGTTCCCGGCCCATCGAAAGTCCCCAGACCCAAATTGAGAGGGGCTGCTTGGGGGCCCCCTGGGGCCCCTTCAGGCCAGCTAGGTCTTTGGGTCCTGGCTCCTTCGCTTTGGGAGCAGTTGCTGGACGTTTGGCATGTTGGCCGGAGAGTGCTTCTCGGGCCGCCAACTGCAACCTGGCAGGTACCTCCCAGGTTCCCGGCCCAATGAAAGCCCCCAGACCCAAATTGAGAGGGGCTGCTTGGGGGCCCCCTGGGGCCCCTTCAGGCCAGCTAGGTCTTTGGGTCCTGGCTCCTTCGCTTTGGGAGCAGTCGCTGGACGTTTGGCATGTTGGCCGGAGAGTGCTTCTCGGGCCGCGACCTGCAACCTGGCAGGTACCTCCCAGGTTCCCGGCCCAACGAAAGCCCCCAGACCCAAATTGAGAGGGGCTGCTTGGGGGCCCCCTGGGGCCCCTTCAGGCCAGCTAGGTCTTTGGGTCCTGGCTCCTTCGCTTTGGGAGCAGTCGCTGGACGTTTGGCATGTTGGCCGGAGAGTGCTTTTCGGGCCGCGACCTGAAACCTGGCAGGTACCTCCCAGGTTCCCGGCCCAACGAAAGCCCCCAGACCCAAATTGAGAGGGGCTGCTTGGGGGCCCCCTGGGGCCCCTTCAGGCCAGCTAGGTCTTTGGGTCCTGGCTCCTTCGCTTTGGGAGCAGTCGCTGGACGTTTGGCATGTTGGCCGGAGAGTGCTTCTCGGGCCTCGAACTGCAACCTGGCAGGTACCTCCCAGGTTCCCGGCCCAAAGAAAGCCCCCAGACCCAAATTGAGAGGGGCTGCTTGGGGGCCCCCTGGGGCCCCTTCAGGCCAGCTAGGTCTTTGGGTCCTGGCTCCTTCGCTTTGGGAGCAGTCGCTGGACGTTTGGCATGTTGGCCGGAGAGTGCTTCTCGGGCCGCCAACTGCAACCTGGCAGGTACCTCCCAGGTTCCCGGCCCAACGAAAGCCCCCAGACCCAAATTGAGAGGGGCTGCTTGGGGGCCCCTTGGGGCCCCTTCAGGCCAGCTAGGTCTTTGGGTCCTGGCTCCTTCGCTTTGGGAGCAGTCGCTGGACGTTTGGCATGTTGGCCGGAGAGTGCTTCTCGGGCCGCGACCTGCAACCTGGCAGGTACCTCCCAGGTTCCCGGCCCAACGAAAGCCCCCAGACCCAAATTGAGAGGGGCTGCTTGGGGGCCCCCTGGGGCCCCTTCAGGCCAGCTATGTCTTTGGGTCCTGGCTCCTTCGCTTTGGGAGCAGTCGCTGGACGTTTGGCATGTTGGCCGGAGAGTGCTTCTCGGGGCGCCAACTGACACCTTGCAGATACCTCCCAGGTTCCCGGCCCAACGAAAGCCCCCAGACCCAAATTGAGAGGGGCTGCTTGGGAGCACCCTGGGGCCCCTTCAGGCCAGCTAGGTCTTTGGGTCCTGGCTCCTTCGCTTTGGGAGCAGTCGCTGGACGTTTGGCATGTTGGCCGGAGAGTGCTTCTCGGGCCGCGACCTGCAACCTGGCAGGTACCTCCCAGGTTCCCGGCCCAACGAAAGCCCCCAGACCCAAATTGAGAGGGGCTGCTTGGGGGCCCCCTGGGGCCCCTTCAGGCCAGCTAGGTCTTTGGGTCCTGGCTCCTTCGCTTTGGGAGCAGTCGCTGGACGTTTGGCATGTTGGCCGGAGAGTGCTTCTCGGGCCTCGAACTGCAACCTGGCAGGTACCTCCCAGGTTCCCGGCCCAACGAAAGCCCCCAGACCCAAATTGAGAGGGGCTGCTTGGGGGCCCCCTGGGGCCCCTTCAGGCCAGCTAGGTCTTTGGGTCCTGGCTCCTTCGCTTTGGGAGCAGTCGCTGGACGTTTGGCATGTTGGCCGGAGAGTGCTTCTCGGGCCGCGACCTGCAACCTGGCAGGTACCTCCCAGGTTCCCGGCCCAACGAAAGCCCCCAGACCCAAATTGAGAGGGGCTGCTTGGGGGCCCCCTGGGGCCCCTTCAGGCCAGCTAGGTCTTTGGGTCCTGGCTCCTTCGCTTTGGGAGCAGTCGCTGGACGTTTGGCATGTTGGCCGGAGAGTGCTTCTCGGGCCGCCAACTGCAACCTGGCAGGTACCTCCCAGGTTCCCGGCCCAACGAAAGCCCCCAGACCCAAATTGAGAGGGGCTGCTTGGGGGCCCCCTGGGGCCCCTTCAGGCCAGCTAGGTCTTTGGGTCCTGGCTCCTTCGCTTTGGGAGCAGTCGCTGGACGTTTGGCATGTTGGCCGGAGAGTGCTTCTCGGGCCGCGACCTGCAACCTGGCAGGTACCTCCCAGGTTCCCGGCCCAACGAAAGCCCCCAGACCCAAATTGAGAGGGGCTGCTTGGGGGCCCCCTGGGGCCCCTTCAGGCCAGCTAGGTCTTTGGGTCCTGGCTCCTTCGCTTTGGGAGCAGTCGCTGGACGTTTGGCATGTTGGCCGGAGAGTGCTTCTCGGGCCGCCAACTGCAACCTGGCAGGTACCTCCCAGGTTCCCGGCCCAACGAAAGCCCCCAGACCCAAATTGAGAGGGGCTGCTTGGGGGCCCCCTGGGGCCCCTTCAGGCCAGCTAGGTCTTTGGGTCCTGGCTCCTTCGCTTTGGGAGCAGTCGCTGGACGTTTGGCATGTTGGCCGGAGAGTGCTTCTCGGGGCGCCAACTGCAACCTGGCAGGTACCTCCCAGGTTCCCGGCCCAACGAAAGCCCCCAGACCCAAATTGAGAGGGGCTGCTTGGGGGCCCCCTGGGGCCCCTTCAGGCCAGATAGGTCTTTGGGTCCTGGCTCCTTCGCTTTGGGAGCAGTCGCTGGACGTTTGGCATGTTGGCCGGAGAGTGCTTTTCGGGCCGCGACCTGAAACCTGGCAGGTACCTCCCAGGTTCCCGGCCCAACGAAAGCCCCCAGACCCAAATTGAGAGGGGCTGCTTGGGGGCCCCCTGGGGCCCCTTCAGGCCAGCTAGGTCTTTGGGTCCTGGCTCCTTCGCTTTGGGAGCAGTCGCTGGACGTTTGGCATGTTGGCCGGAGAGTGCTTCTCGGGCCGCCAACTACAACCTGGCAGGTACCTCCCAGGTTCCCGGCCCAACGAAAGCCCCCAGACCCAAATTGAGAGGGGCTGCTTGGGGGCCCCCTGGGGCCCCTTCAGGCCAGCTAGGTCTTTGGGTCCTGGCTCCTTCGCTTTGGGAGCAGTCGCTGGACGTTTGGCATGTTGGCCGGAGAGTGCTTCTCGGGCCGCGACCTGCAACCTGGCAGGTACCTCCCAGGTTCCCGGCCCAACGAAAGCCCCCAGACCCAAATTGAGAGGGGCTGCTTGGGGGCCCCCTGGGGCCCCTTCAGGCCAGCTAGGTCTTTGGGTCCTGGCTCCTTCGCTTTGGGAGCAGTCGCTGGACGTTTGGCATGTTGGCCGGAGAGTGCTTCTCGGGCCGCGACCTGCAACCTGGCAGGTACCTCCCAGGTTCCCGGCCCAACGAAAGCCCCCAGACCCAAATTGAGAGGGGCTGCTTGGGGGCCCCCTGGGGCCCCTTCAGGCCAGCTAGGTCTTTGGGTCCTGGCTCCTTCGCTTTGGGAGCAGTCGCTGGACGTTTGACATGTTGGCCGGAGAGTGCTTCTCGGGCCGCCAACTGCAACCTGGCAGGTACCTCCCAGGTTCCCGGCCCAACGAAAGCCCCCAGACCCAAATTGAGAGGGGCTGCTTGGGGGCCCCCTGGGGCCCCTTCAGGCCAGCTAGGTCTTTGGGTCCTGGCTCCTTTGCTTTGGGAGCAGTCGCTGGACGTTTGGCATGTTGGCCGGAGAGTGCTTCTCGGGCCGCCAACTGCAACCTGGCAGGTACCTCCCAGGTTCCCGGCCCAACGAAAGCCCCCAGACCCAAATTGAGAGGGGCTGCTTGGGGGCCCCCTGGGGCCCCTTCAGGCCAGCTAGGTCTTTGGGTCCTGGCTCCTTCGCTTTGGGAGCAGTCGCTGGACGTTTGGCATGTTGGCCGGAGAGTGCTTCTCGGGCCGCCAACTGCAACCTGGCAGGTACCTCCCAGGTTCCCGGCCCAACGAAAGCCCCCAGACCCAAATTGAGAGGGGCTGCTTGGGGGCCCCCTGGGGCCCCTTCAGGCCAGCTAGGTCTTTGGGTCCTGGCTCCTTCGCTTTGGGAGCAGTCGCTGGACGTTTGGCATGTTGGCTGGAGAGTGCTTCTCGGGCCGCCAACTGCAACCTGGCAGGTACCTCCCAGGTTCCCGGCCCAACGAAAGCCCCCAGACCCAAATTGAGAGGGGCTGCTTGGGGGCCCCCTGGGGCCCCTTCAGGCCAGCTAGGTCTTTGGGTCCTGGCTCCTTCGCTTTGGGAGCCGTCGGTGGATGTTTGGCATGTTGGCCGGAGAGTGCTTTTCGGGCCGCGACCTGAAACCTGGCAGGTACCTCCCAGGTTCCCGGCCCAACGAAAGCCCCCAGACCCAAATTGAGAGGGGCTGCTTGGGGGCCCCCTGGGGTCCCTTCAGGCCAGCTAGGTCTTTGGGTCCTGGCTCCTTCGCTTTGGGAGCAGTCGCTGGACGTTTGGCATGTTGGCCGGAGAGTGCTTCTCGGGCCGCCAACTACAACCTGGCAGGTACCTCCCAGGTTCCCGGCCCAACGAAAGCCCCCAGACCCAAATTGAGAGGGGCTGCTTGGGGGCCCCCTGGGGCCCCTTCAGGCCAGCTAGGTCTTTGGGTCCTGGCTCCTTCGCTTTGGGAGCAGTCGCTGGACGTTTGGCATGTTGGCCGGAGAGTGCTTCTCGGGCCGCGACCTGCAACCTGGCAGGTACCTCCCAGGTTCCCGGCCCAACGAAAGCCCCCAGACCCAAATTGAGAGGGGCTGCTTGGGGGCCCCCTGGGGCCCCTTCAGGCCAGCTAGGTCTTTGGGTCCTGGCTCCTTCGCTTTGGGAGCAGTCGCTGGACGTTTGGCATGTTGGCCGGAGAGTGCTTCTCGGGCCGCGACCTGCAACCTGGCAGGTACCTCCCAGGTTCCCGGCCCAACGAAAGCCCCCAGACCCAAATTGAGAGGGGCTGCTTGGGGGCCCCCTGGGGCCCCTTCAGGCCAGCTAGGTCTTTGGGTCCTGGCTCCTTCGCTTTGGGAGCAGTCGCTGGACGTTTGGCATGTTGGCCGGAGAGTGCTTCTCGGGCCGCGACCTGCAACCTGGCAGGTACCTCCCAGGTTCCCGGCCCAACGAAAGCCCCCAGACCCAAATTGAGAGGGGCTGCTTGGGGGCCCCCTGGGGCCCCTTCAGGCCAGCTAGGTCTTTGGGTCCTGGCTCCTTCGCTTTGGGAGCAGTCGCTGGACGTTTGGCATGTTGGCCGGAGAGTGCTTCTCGGGCCGCGACCTGCAACCTGGCAGGTACCTCCCAGGTTCCCGGCCCAACGAAAGCCCCCAGACCCAAATTGAGAGGGGCTGCTTGGGGGCCCCCTGGGGCCCCTTCAGGCCAGCTAGGTCTTTGGGTCCTGGCTCCTTCGCTTTGGGAGCAGTCGCTGGACGTTTGACATGTTGGCCGGAGAGTGCTTCTCGGGCCGCCAACTGCAACCTGGCAGGTACCTCCCAGGTTCCCGGCCCAACGAAAGCCCCCAGACCCAAATTGAGAGGGGCTGCTTGGGGGCCCCCTGGGGCCCCTTCAGGCCAGCTAGGTCTTTGGGTCCTGGCTCCTTCGCTTTGGGAGCAGTCGCTGGACGTTTGGCATGTTGGCCGGAGAGTGCTTCTCGGGCCGCCAACTGCAACCTGGCAGGTACCTCCCAGGTTCCCGGCCCAACGAAAGCCCCCAGACCCAAATTGAGAGGGGCTGCTTGGGGGCCCCCTGGGGCCCCTTCAGGCCAGCTAGGTCTTTGGGTCCTGGCTCCTTCGCTTTGGGAGCAGTCGCTGGACGTTTGGCATGTTGGCCGGAGAGTGCTTCTCGGGCCGCGACCTGCAACCTGGCAGGTACCTCCCAGGTTCCCGGCCCAACGAAAGCCCCCAGACCCAAATTGAGAGGGGCTGCTTGGGGGCCCCCTGGGGCCCCTTCAGGCCAGCTAGGTCTTTGGGTCCTGGCTCCTTCGCTTTGGGAGCAGTCGCTGGACGTTTGGCATGTTGGCCGGAGAGTGCTTTTCGGGCCGCGACCTGAAACCTGGCAGGTACCTCCCAGGTTCCCGGCCCAACGAAAGCCCCCAGACCCAAATTGAGAGGGGCTGCTTGGGGGCCCCCTGGGGCCCCTTCAGGCCAGCTAGGTCTTTGGGTCCTGGCTCCTTCGCTTTGGGAGCAGTCGCTGGACGTTTGGCATGTTGGCCGGAGAGTGCTTCTCGGGCCGCCAACTACAACCTGGCAGGTACCTCCCAGGTTCCCGGCCCAACGAAAGCCCCCAGACCCAAATTGAGAGGGGCTGCTTGGGGGCCCCCTGGGGCCCCTTCAGGCCAGCTAGGTCTTTGGGTCCTGGCTCCTTCGCTTTGGGAGCAGTCGCTGGACGTTTGGCATGTTGGCCGGAGAGTGCTTCTCGGGCCGCGACCTGCAACCTGGCAGGTACCTCCCAGGTTCCCGGCCCAACGAAAGCCCCCAGACCCAAATTGAGAGGGGCTGCTTGGGGGCCCCCTGGGGCCCCTTCAGGCCAGCTAGGTCTTTGGGTCCTGGCTCCTTCGCTTTGGGAGCAGTCGCTGGACGTTTGGCATGTTGGCCGGAGAGTGCTTCTCGGGCCGCGACCTGCAACCTGGCAGGTACCTCCCAGGTTCCCGGCCCAACGAAAGCCCCCAGACCCAAATTGAGAGGGGCTGCTTGGGGGCCCCCTGGGGCCCCTTCAGGCCAGCTAGGTCTTTGGGTCCTGGCTCCTTCGCTTTGGGAGCAGTCGCTGGACGTTTGGCATGTTGGCCGGAGAGTGCTTCTCGGGCCGCGACCTGCAACCTGGCAGGTACCTCCCAGGTTCCCGGCCCAACGAAAGGCCCCAGACCCAAATTGAGAGGGGCTGCTTGGGGGCCCCCTGGGGCCCCTTCAGGCCAGCTAGGTCTTTGGGTCCTGGCTCCTTCGCTTTGGGAGCAGTCGCTGGACGTTTGACATGTTGGCCGGAGAGTGCTTCTCGGGCCGCCAACTGCAACCTGGCAGGTACCTCCCAGGTTCCCGGCCCAACGAAAGCCCCCAGACCCAAATTGAGAGGGGCTGCTTGGGGGCCCCCTGGGGCCCCTTCAGCCCAGCTAGGTCTTTGGGTCCTGGCTCCTTCGCTTTGGGAGCAGTCGCTGGACGTTTGGCATGTTGGCCGGAGAGTGCTTCTCGGGGCGCCAACTGCAACCTGGCAGGTACCTCCCAGGTTCCCGGCCCAACGAAAGCCCCCAGACCCAAATTGAGAGGGGCTGCTTGGGGGCCCCCTGGGGCCCCTTCAGGCCAGCTAGGTCTTTGGGTCCTGGCTCCTTCGCTTTGGGAGCAGTCGCTGGACGTTTGGCATGTTGGCCGGAGAGTGCTTCTCGGGCCGCGACCTGCAACCTGGCAGGTACCTCCCAGGTTCCCGGCCCAACGAAAGCCCCCAGACCCAAATTGAGAGGGGCTGCTTGGGGGCCCCCTGGGGCCCCTTCAGGCCAGCTAGGTCTTTGGGTCCTGGCTCCTTCGCTTTGGGAGCAGTCGCTGGACGTTTGGCATGTTGGCCGGAGAGTGCTTCTCGGGCCGCGACCTGAAACCTGGCAGGTACCTCCCAGGTTCCCGGTCCAACGAAAGGCCCCAGACCCAAATTGAGAGGGGCTGCTTGGGGGCCCCCTGGGGCCCCTTCAGGCCAGCTAGGTCTTTGGGTCCTGGCTCCTTCGCTTTGGGAGCAGTCGCTGGACGTTTGACATGTTGGCCGGAGAGTGCTTCTCGGGCCGCCAACTGCAACCTGGCAGGTACCTCCCAGGTTCCCGGCCCAACGAAAGCCCCCAGACCCAAATTGAGAGGGGCTGCTTGGGGGCCCCCTGGGGCCCCTTCAGGCCAGCTAGGTCTTTGGGTCCTGGCTCCTTCGCTTTGGGAGCAGTCGCTGGACGTTTGGCATGTTGGCCGGAGAGTGCTTCTCGGGCCGCGACCTGCAACCTGGCAGGTACCTCCCAGGTTCCCGGCCCAACGAAAGCCCCCAGACCCAAATTGAGAGGGGCTGCTTGGGGGCCCCCTGGGGCCCCTTCAGGCCAGCTAGGTCTTTGGGTCCTGGCTCCTTCGCTTTGGGAGCAGTCGCTGGACGTTTGGCATGTTGGCCGGAGAGTGCTTCTCGGGCCGCCAACTGCAACCTGGCAGGTACCTCCCAGGTTCCCGGCCCAACGAAAGCCCCCAGACCCAAATTGAGAGGGGCTGCTTGGGGGCACCCTGGGGCCCCTTCAGGCCAGCTAGGTCTTTGGGTCCTGGCTCCTTCGCTTTGGGAGCAGTCGCTGGACGTTTGGCATGTTGGCCGGAGAGTGCTTCTCGGGCCGCGACCTGCAACCTGGCAGGTACCTCCCAGGTTCCCGGCCCAACGAAAGCCCCCAGACCCAAATTGAGAGGGGCTGCTTGGGGGCCCCCTGGGGCCCCTTCAGGCCAGCTAGGTCTTTGGGTCCTGGCTCCTTCGCTTTGGGAGCAGTCGCTGGACGTTTGGCATGTTGGCCGGAGAGTGCTTCTCGGGCCGCCAACTGCAACCTGGCAGGTACCTCCCAGGTTCCCGGCCCAACGAAAGCCCCCAGACCCAAATTGAGAGGGGCTGCTTGGGGGCCCCCTGGGGCCCCTTCAGGCCAGCTAGGTCTTTGGGTCCTGGCTCCTTCGCTTTGGGAGCAGTCGGTGGATGTTTGGCATGTTGGCCGGAGAGTGCTTTTCGGGCCGCGACCTGAAACCTGGCAGGTACCTCCCAGGTTCCCGGCCCAACGAAAGCCCCCAGACCCAAATTGAGAGGGGCTGCTTGGGGGCCCCCTGGGGCCCCTTCAGGCCAGCTAGGTCTTTGGGTCCTGGCTCCTTCGCTTTGGGAGCAGTCGCTGGACGTTTGGCATGTTGGCCGGAGAGTGCTTTTCGGGCCGCGACCTGAAACCTGGCAGGTAACTCCCAGGTTCCCGGCCCAACGAAAGCCCCCAGACCCAAATTGAGAGGGGCTGCTTGGGGGCCCCCTGGGGCCCCTTCAGGCCAGCTAGGTCTTTGGGTCCTGGCTCCTTCGCTTTGGGAGCAGTCGCTGGACGTTTGGCATGTTGGCCGGAGAGTGCTTCTCGGGCCGCCAACTACAACCTGGCAGGTACCTCCCAGGTTCCCGGCCCAACGAAAGCCCCCAGACCCAAATTGAGAGGGGCTGCTTGGGGGCCCCCTGGGGCCCCTTCAGGCCAGCTAGGTCTTTGGGTCCTGGCTCCTTCGCTTTGGGAGCAGTCGCTGGACGTTTGGCATGTTGGCCGGAGAGTGCTTCTCGGGCCGCCAACTGCAACCTGGCAGGTACCTCCCAGGTTCCCGGCCCAACGAAAGGCCCCAGACCCAAATTGAGAGGGGCTGCTTGGGGGCCCCCTGGGGCCCCTTCAGGCCAGCTAGGTCTTTGGGTCCTGGCTCCTTCGCTTTGGGAGCAGTCGCTGGACGTTTGGCATGTTGGCCGGAGAGTGCTTCTCGGGCCGCCAACTGCAACCTGGCAGGTACCTCCCAGGTTCCCGGCCCAACGAAAGCCCCCAGACCCAAATTGAGAGGGGCTGCTTGGGGGCCCCCTGGGGCCCCTTCAGGCCAGCTAGGTCTTTGGGTCCTGGCTCCTTTGCTTTGGGAGCAGTCGCTGGACGTTTGGCATGTTGGCCGGAGAGTGCTTCTCGGGCCGCCAACTGCAACCTGGCAGGTACCTCCCAGGTTCCCGGCCCAACGAAAGCCCCCAGACCCAAATTGAGAGGGGCTGCTTGGGGGCCCCCTGGGGCCCCTTCAGGCCAGCTAGGTCTTTGGGTCCTGGCTCCTTCGCTTTGGGAGCAGTCGCTGGACGTTTGGCATGTTGGCCGGAGAGTGCTTCTCGGGCCGCGACCTGCAACCTGGCAGGTACCTCCCAGGTTCCCGGCCCAACGAAAGCCCCCAGACCCAAATTGAGAGGGGCTGCTTGGGGGCCCCCTGGGGCCCCTTCAGGCCAGCTAGGTCTTTGGGTCCTGGCTCCTTCGCTTTGGGAGCAGTCGCTGGACGTTTGGCATGTTGGCCGGAGAGTGCTTCTCGGGCCGCGACCTGCAACCTGGCAGGTACCTCCCAGGTTCCCGGCCCAACGAAAGCCCCCAGACCCAAATTGAGAGGGGCTGCTTGGGGGCCCCCTGGGGCCCCTTCAGGCCAGCTAGGTCTTTGGGTCCTGGCTCCTTCGCTTTGGGAGCAGTCGCTGGACGTTTGGCATGTTGGCCGGAGAGTGCTTCTCGGGCTGCGACCTGCAACCTGGCAGGTACCTCCCAGGTTCCCGGCCCAACGAAAGCCCCCAGACCCAAATTGAGAGGGGCTGCTTGGGGGCCCCCTGGGGCCCCTTCAGGCCAGCTAGGTCTTTGGGTCCTGGCTCCTTCGCTTTGGGAGCAGTCGCTGGACGTTTGGCATGTTGGCCGGAGAGTGCTTCTCGGGCCGCCAACTGCAACCTGGCAGGTACCTCCCAGGTTCCCGGCCCAACGAAAGCCCCCAGACCCAAATTGAGAGGGGCTGCTTGGGGGCACCCTGGGGCCCCTTCAGGCCAGCTAGGTCTTTGGGTCCTGGCTCCTTCGCTTTGGGAGCAGTCGCTGGACGTTTGGCATGTTGGCCGGAGAGTGCTTCTCGGGCCGCGACCTGCAACCTGGCAGGTACCTCCCAGGTTCCCGGCCCAACGAAAGCCCCCAGACCCAAATTGAGAGGGGCTGCTTGGGGGCCCCCTGGGGCCCCTTCAGGCCAGCTAGGTCTTTGGGTCCTGGCTCCTTCGCTTTGGGAGCAGTCGCTGGACGTTTGGCATGTTGGCCGGAGAGTGCTTCTCGGGCCGCCAACTGCAACCTGGCAGGTACCTCCCAGGTTCCCGGCCCAACGAAAGCCCCCAGACCCAAATTGAGAGGGGCTGCTTGGGGGCCCCCTGGGGCCCCTTCAGGCCAGCTAGGTCTTTGGGTCCTGGCTCCTTCGCTTTGGGAGCAGTCGGTGGATGTTTGGCATGTTGGCCGGAGAGTGCTTTTCGGGCCGCGACCTGAAACCTGGCAGGTACCTCCCAGGTTCCCGGCCCAACGAAAGCCCCCAGACCCAAATTGAGAGGGGCTGCTTGGGGGCCCCCTGGGGCCCCTTCAGGCCAGCTAGGTCTTTGGGTCCTGGCTCCTTCGCTTTGGGAGCAGTCGCTGGACGTTTGGCATGTTGGCCGGAGAGTGCTTCTCGGGCCGCGACCTGCAACCTGGCAGGTACCTCCCAGGTTCCCGGCCCAACGAAAGCCCCCAGACCCAAATTGAGAGGGGCTGCTTGGGGGCCCCCTGGGGCCCCTTCAGGCCAGCTAGGTCTTTGGGTCCTGGCTCCTTCGCTTTGGGAGCAGTCGCTGGACGTTTGACATGTTGGCCGGAGAGTGCTTCTCGGGCCGCCAACTGCAACCTGGCAGGTACCTCCCAGGTTCCCGGCCCAACGAAAGCCCCCAGACCCAAATTGAGAGGGGCTGCTTGGGGGCCCCCTGGGGCCCCTTCAGGCCAGCTAGGTCTTTGGGTCCTGGCTCCTTTGCTTTGGGAGCAGTCGCTGGACGTTTGGCATGTTGGCCGGAGAGTGCTTCTCGGGCCGCCAACTGCAACCTGGCAGGTACCTCCCAGGTTCCCGGCCCAACGAAAGCCCCCAGACCCAAATTGAGAGGGGCTGCTTGGGGGCCCCCTGGGGCCCCTTCAGGCCAGCTAGGTCTTTGGGTCCTGGCTCCTTCGCTTTGGGAGCAGTCGCTGGACGTTTGGCATGTTGGCCGGAGAGTGCTTCTCGGGCCGCGACCTGCAACCTGGCAGGTACCTCCCAGGTTCCCGGCCCAACGAAAGCCCCCAGACCCAAATTGAGAGGGGCTGCTTGGGGGCCCCCTGGGGCCCCTTCAGGCCAGCTAGGTCTTTGGGTCCTGGCTCCTTCGCTTTGGGAGCAGTCGCTGGACGTTTGGCATGTTGGCCGGAGAGTGCTTCTCGGGCCGCGACCTGCAACCTGGCAGGTACCTCCCAGGTTCCCGGCCCAACGAAAGCCCCCAGACCCAAATTGAGAGGGGCTGCTTGGGGGCCCCCTGGGGCCCCTTCAGGCCAGCTAGGTCTTTGGGTCCTGGCTCCTTCGCTTTGGGAGCAGTCGCTGGACGTTTGGCATGTTGGCCGGAGAGTGCTTCTCGGGCTGCGAACTGCAACCTGGCAGGTACCTCCCAGGTTCCCGGCCCAACGAAAGCCCCCAGACCCAAATTGAGAGGGGCTGCTTGGGGGCCCCCTGGGGCCCCTTCAGGCCAGCTAGGTCTTTGGGTCCTGGCTCCTTCGCTTTGGGAGCAGTCGCTGGACGTTTGGCATGTTGGCCGGAGAGTGCTTCTCGGGCCGCCAACTGCAACCTGGCAGGTACCTCCCAGGTTCCCGGCCCAACGAAAGCCCCCAGACCCAAATTGAGAGAGGCTGCTTGGGGGCCCCCTGGGGCCCCTTCAGGCCAGCTAGGTCTTTGGGTCCTGGCTCCTTCGCTTTGGGAGCAGTCGCTGGACGTTTGGCATGTTGGCCGGAGAGTGCTTCTCGGGCCGCGACCTGCAACCTGGCAGGTACCTCCCAGGTTCCCGGCCCAACGAAAGCCCCCAGACCCAAATTGAGAGGGGCTGCTTGGGGGCCCCCTGGGGCCCCTTCAGGCCAGCTAGGTCTTTGGGTCCTGGCTCCTTCGCTTTGGGAGCAGTCGCTGGACGTTTGGCATGTTGGCCGGAGAGTGCTTCTCGGGCCGCCAACTGCAACCTGGCAGGTACCTCCCAGGTTCCCGGCCCAACGAAAGCCCCCAGACCCAAATTGAGAGGGGCTGCTTTGGGGCCCCCTGGGGCCCCTTCAGGCCAGCTAGGTCTTTGGGTCCTGGCTCCTTCGCTTTGGGAGCAGTCGCTGGACGTTTGGCATGTTGGCCGGAGAGTGCTTCTCGGGCCGCGACCTGCAACCTGGCAGGTACCTCCCAGGTTCCCGGCCCAACGAAAGCCCCCAGACCCAAATTGAGAGGGGCTGCTTGGGGGCCCCCTGGGGCCCCTTCAGGCCAGCTAGGTCTTTGGGTCCTGGCTCCTTCGCTTTGGGAGCAGTCGCTGGACGTTTGGCATGTTGGCCGGAGAGTGCTTCTCGGGCCGCGACCTGCAACCTGGCAGGTACCTCCCAGGTTCCCGGCCCAACGAAAGCCCCCAGACCCAAATTGAGAGGGGCTGCTTGGGGGCCCCCTGGGGCCCCTTCAGGCCAGCTAGGTCTTTGGGTCCTGGCTCCTTCGCTTTGGGAGCAGTCGCTGGACGTTTGGCATGTTGGCCGGAGAGTGCTTCTCGGGCCGCCAACTGCAACCTGGCAGGTACCTCCCAGGTTCCCGGCCCATCGAAAGTCCCCAGACCCAAATTGAGAGGGGCTGCTTGGGGGCCCCCTGGGGCCCCTTCAGGCCAGCTAGGTCTTTGGGTCCTGGCTCCTTCGCTTTGGGAGCAGTTGCTGGACGTTTGGCATGTTGGCCGGAGAGTGCTTCTCGGGCCGCGACCTGCAACCTGGCAGGTACCTCCCAGGTTC
The DNA here is from genome assembly GCF_964237585.1 of Gallinula chloropus. Taxonomy (NCBI): domain Eukaryota; kingdom Metazoa; phylum Chordata; class Aves; order Gruiformes; family Rallidae; genus Gallinula; species Gallinula chloropus. The sequence continues at coordinate 192,615 of NW_028168578.1, read as the reverse complement.
CCGGCCCAACGAAAGCCCCCAGACCCAAATTGAGAGGGGCTGCTTGGGGGCCCCCTGGGGCCCCTTCAGGCCAGCTAGGTCTTTGGGTCCTGGCTCCTTCGCTTTGGGAGCAGTCGCTGGACGTTTGGCATGTTGGCCGGAGAGTGCTTCTCGGGCCGCGACCTGCAACCTGGCAGGTACCTCCCAGGTTCCCGGCCCAACGAAAGCCCCCAGACCCAAATTGAGAGGGGCTGCTTGGGGGCCCCCTGGGGCCCCTTCAGGCCAGCTAGGTCTTTGGGTCCTGGCTCCTTCGCTTTGGGAGCAGTCGCTGGACGTTTGGCATGTTGGCCGGAGAGTGCTTTTCGGGCCGCGACCTGAAACCTGGCAGGTACCTCCCAGGTTCCCGGCCCAACGAAAGGCCCCAGACTCAAATTGAGAGGGGCTGCTTGGGGGCCCCCTGGGGCCCCTTCAGGCCAGCTAGGTCTTTGGGTCCTGGCTCCTTCGCTTTGGGAGCAGTCGCTGGACGTTTGGCATGTTGGCCGGAGAGTGCTTCTCGGGCCGCGACCTGCAACCTGGCAGGTACCTCCCAGGTTCCCGGCCCAAAGAAAGCCCCCAGACCCAAATTGAGAGGGGCTGCTTGGGGGCCCCCTGGGGCCCCTTCAGGCCAGCTAGGTCTTTGGGTCCTGGCTCCTTCGCTTTGGGAGCAGTCGCTGGACGTTTGGCATGTTGGCCGGAGAGTGCTTCTCGGGCCGCCAACTGCAACCTGGCAGGTACCTCCCAGGTTCCCGGCCCAACGAAAGCCCCCAGACCCAAATTGAGAGGGGCTGCTTGGGGGCCCCTTGGGGCCCCTTCAGGCCAGCTAGGTCTTTGGGTCCTGGCTCCTTCGCTTTGGGAGCAGTCGCTGGACGTTTGGCATGTTGGCCGGAGAGTGCTTCTCGGGCCGCGACCTGCAACCTGGCAGGTACCTCCCAGGTTCCCGGCCCAACGAAAGCCCCCAGACCCAAATTGAGAGGGGCTGCTTGGGGGCCCCCTGGGGCCCCTTCAGGCCAGCTAGGTCTTTGGGTCCTGGCTCCTTCGCTTTGGGAGCAGTCGCTGGACGTTTGGCATGTTGGCCGGAGAGTGCTTCTCGGGCTGCCAACTGCAACCTGGCAGGTACCTCCCAGGTTCCCGGCCCAACGAAAGCCCCCAGACCCAAATTGAGAGGGGCTGCTTGGGGGCCCCCTGGGGCCCCTTCAGGCCAGCTATGTCTTTGGGTCCTGGCTCCTTCGCTTTGGGAGCAGTCGCTGGACGTTTGGCATGTTGGCCGGAGAGTGCTTCTCGGGGCGCCAACTGACACCTTGCAGTTACCTCCCAGGTTCCCGGCCCAACGAAAGCCCCCAGACCCAAATTGAGAGGGGCTGCTTGGGGGCCCCCTGGGGCCCCTTCAGGCCAGCTAGGTCTTTGGGTCCTGGCTCCTTCGCTTTGGGAGCAGTCGCTGGACGTTTGGCATGTTGGCCGGAGAGTGCTTCTCGGGCCGCGACCTGCAACCTGGCAGGTACCTCCCAGGTTCCCGGCCCAACGAAAGCCCCCAGACCCAAATTGAGAGGGGCTGCTTGGGGGCCCCCTGGGGCCCCTTCAGGCCAGCTAGGTCTTTGGGTCCTGGCTCCTTCGCTTTGGGAGCAGTCGCTGGACGTTTGGCATGTTGGCCGGAGAGTGCTTCTCGGGCCGCGACCTGCAACCTGGCAGGTACCTCCCAGGTTCCCGGCCCAACGAAAGCCCCCAGACCCAAATTGAGAGGGGCTGCTTGGGGGCCCCCTGGGGCCCCTTCAGGCCAGCTAGGTCTTTGGGTCCTGGCTCCTTCGCTTTGGGAGCAGTCGCTGGACGTTTGGCATGTTGGCCGGAGAGTGCTTCTCGGGCCGCGACCTGCAACCTGGCAGGTACCTCCCAGGTTCCCGGCCCAACGAAAGCCCCCAGACCCAAATTGAGAGGGGCTGCTTGGGGGCCCCTTGGGGCCCCTTCAGGCCAGCTAGGTCTTTGGGTCCTGGCTCCTTCGCTTTGGGAGCAGTCGCTGGACGTTTGGCATGTTGGCCGGAGAGTGCTTCTCGGGCTGCCAACTGCAACCTGGCAGGTACCTCCCAGGTTCCCGGCCCAATGAAAGCCCCCAGACCCAAATTGAGAGGGGCTGCTTGGGGGCCCCCTAGGGCCCCTTCAGGCCAGCTATGTCTTTGGGTCCTGGCTCCTTCGCTTTGGGAGCAGTCGCTGGACGTTTGGCATGTTGGCCGGAGAGTGCTTCTCGGGGCGCCAACTGACACCTTGCAGTTACCTCCCAGGTTCCTGGCCCAACGAAAGCCCCCAGACCCAAATTGAGAGGGGCTGCTTGGGGGCCCCCTGGGGCCCCTTCAGGCCAGCTAGGTCTTTGGGTCCTGGCTCCTTCGCTTTGGGAGCAGTCGCTGGACGTTTGGCATGTTGGCCGGAGAGTGCTTCTCGGGCCGCGACCTGCAACCTGGCAGGTACCTCCCAGGTTCCCGGCCCAACGAAAGCCCCCAGACCCAAATTGAGAGGGGCTGCTTGGGGGCCCCCTGGGGCCCCTTCAGGCCAGCTAGGTCTTTGGGTCCTGGCTCCTTCGCTTTGGGAGCAGTCGCTGGACGTTTGGCATGTTGGCCGGAGAGTGCTTCTCGGGCCTCGAACTGCAACCTGGCAGGTACCTCCCAGGTTCCCGGCCCAACGAAAGCCCCCAGACCCAAATTGAGAGGGGCTGCTTGGGGGCCCCCTGGGGCCCCTTCAGGCCAGCTAGGTCTTTGGGTCCTGGCTCCTTCGCTTTGGGAGCAGTCGCTGGACGTTTGGCATGTTGGCCGGAGAGTGCTTCTCGGGCCGCGACCTGCAACCTGGCAGGTACCTCCCAGGTTCCCGGCCCAACGAAAGCCCCCAGACCCAAATTGAGAGGGGCTGCTTGGGGGCCCCCTGGGGCCCCTTCAGCCCAGCTAGGTCTTTGGGTCCTGGCTCCTTCGCTTTGGGAGCAGTCGCTGGACGTTTGGCATGTTGGCCGGAGAGTGCTTCTCGGGCCTCGAACTGCAACCTGGCAGGTACCTCCCAGGTTCCCGGCCCAACGAAAGCCCCCAGACCCAAATTGAGAGGGGCTGCTTGGGGGCCCCCTGGGGCCCCTTCAGGCCAGCTAGGTCTTTGGGTCCTGGCTCCTTCGCTTTGGGAGCAGTCGCTGGACGTTTGGCATGTTGGCCGGAGAGTGCTTCTCGGGCCGCGACCTGCAACCTGGCAGGTACCTCCCAGGTTCCCGGCCCAACGAAAGCCCCCAGACCCAAATTGAGAGGGGCTGCTTGGGGGCCCCCTGGGGCCCCTTCAGCCCAGCTAGGTCTTTGGGTCCTGGCTCCTTCGCTTTGGGAGCAGTCGCTGGACGTTTGGCATGTTGGCCGGAGAGTGCTTCTCGGGCCGCCAACTGCAACCTGGCAGGTACCTCCCAGGTTCCCGGCCCAACGAAAGCCCCCAGACCCAAATTGAGAGGGGCTGCTTGGGGGCCCCCTGGGGCCCCTTCAGGCCAGCTAGGTCTTTGGGTCCTGGCTCCTTCGCTTTGGGAGCAGTCGCTGGACGTTTGGCATGTTGGCCGGAGAGTGCTTCTCGGGCCGCGACCTGCAACCTGGCAGGTACCTCCCAGGTTCCCGGCCCAACGAAAGCCCCCAGACCCAAATTGAGAGGGGCTGCCTGGGTGCCCCTTGGGGCCCCTTCAGCCCAGCTAGGTCTTTGGGTCCTGGCTCCTTCGCTTTGGGAGCAGTCGCTGGACGTTTGGCATGTTGGCCGGAGAGTGCTTCTCGGGCCGCGACCTGCAACCTGGCAGGTACCTCCCAGGTTCCCGGCCCAACGAAAGCCCCCAGACCCAAATTGAGAGGGGCTGCTTGGGGGCCCCCTGGGGCCCCTTCAGGCCAGCTAGGTCTTTGGGTCCTGGCTCCTTCGCTTTGGGAGCAGTCGCTGGACGTTTGGCATGTTGGCCGGAGAGTGCTTCTCGGGCCGCGACCTGCAACCTGGCAGGTACCTCCCAGGTTCCCGGCCCAACGAAAGCCCCCAGACCCAAATTGAGAGGGGCTGCTTGGGGGCCCCCTGGGGCCCCTTCAGCCCAGCTAGGTCTTTGGGTCCTGGCTCCTTCGCTTTGGGAGCAGTCGCTGGACGTTTGGCATGTTGGCCGGAGAGTGCTTCTCGGGCCGCGACCTGCAACCTGGCAGGTACCTCCCAGGTTCCCGGCCCAACGAAAGCCCCCAGACCCAAATTGAGAGGGGCTGCTTGGGGGCCCCCTGGGGCCCCTTCAGGCCAGCTAGGTCTTTGGGTCCTGGCTCCTTCGCTTTGGGAGCAGTCGCTGGACGTTTGGCATGTTGGCCGGAGAGTGCTTCTCGGGCTGCCAACTGCAACCTGGCAGGTACCTCCCAGGTTCCCGGCCCAACGAAAGCCCCCAGACCCAAATTGAGAGGGGCTGCTTGGGGGCCCCTTGGGGCCCCTTCAGGCCAGCTAGGTCTTTGGGTCCTGGCTCCTTCGCTTTGGGAGCAGTCGCTGGACGTTTGGCATGTTGGCCGGAGAGTGCTTCTCGGGCCGCGACCTGCAACCTGGCAGGTACCTCCCAGGTTCCCGGCCCAACGAAAGCCCCCAGACCCAAATTGAGAGGGGCTGCTTGGGGGCCCCCTGGGGCCCCTTCAGGCCAGCTAGGTCTTTGGGTCCTGGCTCCTTCGCTTTGGGAGCAGTCGCTGGACGTTTGGCATGTTGGCCGGAGAGTGCTTCTCGGGCCGCCAACTGCAACCTGGCAGGTACCTCCCAGGTTCCCGGCCCAAAGAAAGCCCCCAGACCCAAATTGAGAGGGGCTGCTTGGGGGCCCCCTGGGGCCCCTTCAGGCCAGCTAGGTCTTTGGGTCCTGGCTCCTTCGCTTTGGGAGCAGTCGCTGGACGTTTGGCATGTTGGCCGGAGAGTGCTTCTCGGGCCGCGACCTGCAACCTGGCAGGTACCTCCCAGGTTCCCGGCCCAACGAAAGCCCCCAGACCCAAATTGAGAGGGGCTGCTTGGGGGCCCCTTGGGGCCCCTTCAGGCCAGCTAGGTCTTTGGGTCCTGGCTCCTTCGCTTTGGGAGCAGTCGCTGGACGTTTGGCATGTTGGCCGGAGAGTGCTTCTCGGGCTGCCAACTGCAACCTGGCAGGTACCTCCCAGGTTCCCGGCCCAACGAAAGCCCCCAGACCCAAATTGAGAGGGGCTGCTTGGGGGCCCCCTAGGGCCCCTTCAGGCCAGCTATGTCTTTGGGTCCTGGCTCCTTCGCTTTGGGAGCAGTCGCTGGACGTTTGGCATGTTGGCCGGAGAGTGCTTCTCGGGGCGCCAACTGACACCTTGCAGTTACCTCCCAGGTTCCCGGCCCAACGAAAGCCCCCAGACCCAAATTGAGAGGGGCTGCTTGGGGGCCCCCTGGGGCCCCTTCAGGCCAGCTAGGTCTTTGGGTCCTGGCTCCTTCGCTTTGGGAGCAGTCGCTGGACGTTTGGCATGTTGGCCGGAGAGTGCTTCTCGGGCCGCGACCTGCAACCTGGCAGGTACCTCCCAGGTTCCCGGCCCAACGAAAGCCCCCAGACCCAAATTGAGAGGGGCTGCTTGGGGGCCCCCTGGGGCCCCTTCAGGCCAGCTAGGTCTTTGGGTCCTGGCTCCTTCGCTTTGGGAGCAGTCGCTGGACGTTTGGCATGTTGGCCGGAGAGTGCTTCTCGGGCCTCGAACTGCAACCTGGCAGGTACCTCCCAGGTTCCCGGCCCAACGAAAGCCCCCAGACCCAAATTGAGAGGGGCTGCTTGGGGGCCCCCTGGGGCCCCTTCAGGCCAGCTAGGTCTTTGGGTCCTGGCTCCTTCGCTTTGGGAGCAGTCGCTGGACGTTTGGCATGTTGGCCGGAGAGTGCTTCTCGGGCCGCGACCTGCAACCTGGCAGGTACCTCCCAGGTTCCCGGCCCAACGAAAGCCCCCAGACCCAAATTGAGAGGGGCTGCTTGGGGGCCCCCTGGGGCCCCTTCAGGCCAGCTAGGTCTTTGGGTCCTGGCTCCTTCGCTTTGGGAGCAGTCGCTGGACGTTTGGCATGTTGGCCGGAGAGTGCTTCTCGGGCCTCGAACTGCAACCTGGCAGGTACCTCCCAGGTTCCCGGCCCAACGAAAGCCCCCAGACCCAAATTGAGAGGGGCTGCTTGGGGGCCCCCTGGGGCCCCTTCAGGCCAGCTAGGTCTTTGGGTCCTGGCTCCTTCGCTTTGGGAGCAGTCGCTGGACGTTTGGCATGTTGGCCGGAGAGTGCTTCTCGGGCCGCGACCTGCAACCTGGCAGGTACCTCCCAGGTTCCCGGCCCAACGAAAGCCCCCAGACCCAAATTGAGAGGGGCTGCTTGGGGGCCCCCTGGGGCCCCTTCAGCCCAGCTAGGTCTTTGGGTCCTGGCTCCTTCGCTTTGGGAGCAGTCGCTGGAAGTTTGGCATGTTGGCCGGAGAGTGCTTCTCGGGCCGCCAACTGCAACCTGGCAGGTACCTCCCAGGTTCCCGGCCCAACGAAAGCCCCCAGACCCAAATTGAGAGGGGCTGCTTGGGGGCCCCCTGGGGCCCCTTCAGGCCAGCTAGGTCTTTGGGTCCTGGCTCCTTCGCTTTGGGAGCAGTCGCTGGACGTTTGGCATGTTGGCCGGAGAGTGCTTCTCGGGCCGCGACCTGCAACCTGGCAGGTACCTCCCAGGTTCCCGGCCCAACGAAAGCCCCCAGACCCAAATTGAGAGGGGCTGCCTGGGTGCCCCTTGGGGCCCCTTCAGCCCAGCTAGGTCTTTGGGTCCTGGCTCCTTCGCTTTGGGAGCAGTCGCTGGACGTTTGGCATGTTGGCCGGAGAGTGCTTCTCGGGCCGCGACCTGCAACCTGGCAGGTACCTCCCAGGTTCCCGGCCCAACGAAAGCCCCCAGACCCAAATTGAGAGGGGCTGCTTTGGGGCCCCCTGGGGCCCCTTCAGGCCAGCTAGGTCTTTGGGTCCTGGCTCCTTCGCTTTGGGAGCAGTCGCTGGACGTTTGGCATGTTGGCCGGAGAGTGCTTCTCGGGCCGCGACCTGCAACCTGGCAGGTACCTCCCAGGTTCCCGGCCCAACGAAAGCCCCCAGACCCAAATTGAGAGGGGCTGCTTGGGGGCCCCCTGGGGCCCCTTCAGGCCAGCTAGGTCTTTGGGTCCTGGCTCCTTCGCTTTGGGAGCAGTCGCTGGACGTTTGGCATGTTGGCCGGAGAGTGCTTCTCGGGCCGCGACCTGCAACCTGGCAGGTACCTCCCAGGTTCCCGGCCCAACGAAAGCCCCCAGACCCAAATTGAGAGGGGCTGCTTGGGGGCCCCCTGGGGCCCCTTCAGGCCAGCTAGGTCTTTGGGTCCTGGCTCCTTCGCTTTGGGAGCAGTCGCTGGACGTTTGGCATGTTGGCCGGAGAGTGCTTCTCGGGCTGCCAACTGCAACCTGGCAGGTACCTCCCAGGTTCCCGGCCCAACGAAAGCCCCCAGACCCAAATTGAGAGGGGCTGCTTGGGGGCCCCCTAGGGCCCCTTCAGGCCAGCTATGTCTTTGGGTCCTGGCTCCTTCGCTTTGGGAGCAGTCGCTGGACGTTTGGCATGTTGGCCGGAGAGTGCTTCTCGGGCCGCCAACTGACACCTTGCAGTTACTTCCCAGGTTCCCGGCCCAACGAAAGCCCCCAGACCCAAATTGAGAGGGGCTGCTTGGGGGCCCCCTGGGGCCCCTTCAGGCCAGCTAGGTCTTTGGGTCCTGGCTCCTTCGCTTTGGGAGCAGTCGCTGGACGTTTGGCATGTTGGCCGGAGAGTGCTTCTCGGGCCGCCAACTGCAACCTGGCAGGTACCTCCCAGGTTCCCGGCCCAACGAAAGCCCCCAGACCCAAATTGAGAGGGGCTGCTTGGGGGCCCCCTGGGGCCCCTTCAGGCCAGCTAGGTCTTTGGGTCCTGGCTCCTTCGCTTTGGGAGCAGTCGCTGGACGTTTGGCATGTTGGCCGGAGAGTGCTTCTCGGGCCGCGACCTGCAACCTGGCAGGTACCTCCCAGGTTCCCGGCCCAAAGAAAGCCCCCAGACCCAAATTGAGAGGGGCTGCTTGGGGGCCCCCTGGGGCCCCTTCAGGCCAGCTAGGTCTTTGGGTCCTGGCTCCTTCGCTTTGGGAGCAGTCGCTGGACGTTTGGCATGTTGGCCGGAGAGTGCTTCTCGGGCCGCCAACTGCAACCTGGCAGGTACCTCCCAGGTTCCCGGCCCAACGAAAGCCCCCAGACCCAAATTGAGAGGGGCTGCTTGGGGGCCCCTTGGGGCCCCTTCAGGCCAGCTAGGTCTTTGGGTCCTGGCTCCTTCGCTTTGGGAGCAGTCGCTGGACGTTTGGCATGTTGGCCGGAGAGTGCTTCTCGGGCCGCGACCTGCAACCTGGCAGGTACCTCCCAGGTTCCCGGCCCAACGAAAGCCCCCAGACCCAAATTGAGAGGGGCTGCTTGGGGGCCCCCTGGGGCCCCTTCAGGCCAGCTAGGTCTTTGGGTCCTGGCTCCTTCGCTTTGGGAGCAGTCGCTGGACGTTTGGCATGTTGGCCGGAGAGTGCTTCTCGGGCCGCGACCTGCAACCTGGCAGGTACCTCCCAGGTTCCCGGCCCAACGAAAGCCCCCAGACCCAAATTGAGAGGGGCTGCTTGGGGGCCCCCTGGGGCCCCTTCAGGCCAGCTAGGTCTTTGGGTCCTGGCTCCTTCGCTTTGGGAGCAGTCGCTGGACGTTTGGCATGTTGGCCGGAGAGTGCTTCTCGGGCCGCCAACTGCAACCTGGCAGGTACCTCCCAGGTTCCCGGCCCAACGAAAGCCCCCAGACCCAAATTGAGAGGGGCTGCTTGGGGGCCCCCTGGGGCCCCTTCAGGCCAGCTAGGTCTTTGGGTCCTGGCTCCTTCGCTTTGGGAGCAGTCGCTGGACGTTTGGCATGTTGGCCGGAGAGTGCTTCTCAGGCCGCGACCTGCAACCTGGCAGGTACCTCCCAGGTTCCCGGCCCAACGAAAGCCCCCAGACCCAAATTGAGAGGGGCTGCCTGGGTGCCCCTTGGGGCCCCTTCAGCCCAGCTAGGTCTTTGGGTCCTGGCTCCTTCGCTTTGGGAGCAGTCGCTGGACGTTTGGCATGTTGGCCGGAGAGTGCTTCTCGGGCCGCGACCTGCAACCTGGCAGGTACCTCCCAGGTTCCCGGCCCAACGAAAGCCCCCAGACCCAAATTGAGAGGGGCTGCTTGGGGGCCCCCTGGGGCCCCTTCAGGCCAGCTAGGTCTTTGGGTCCTGGCTCCTTCGCTTTGGGAGCAGTCGCTGGACGTTTGGCATGTTGGCCGGAGAGTGCTTCTCGGGCCGCGACCTGCAACCTGGCAGGTACCTCCCAGGTTCCCGGCCCAACGAAAGCCCCCAGACCCAAATTGAGAGGGGCTGCTTGGGGGCCCCCTGGGGCCCCTTCAGCCCAGCTAGGTCTTTGGGTCCTGGCTCCTTCGCTTTGGGAGCAGTCGCTGGACGTTTGGCATGTTGGCCGGAGAGTGCTTCTCGGGCCGCCAACTGCAACCTGGCAGGTACCTCCCAGGTTCCCGGCCCAACGAAAGCCCCCAGACCCAAATTGAGAGGGGCTGCTTGGGGGCCCCCTGGGGCCCCTTCAGCCCAGCTAGGTCTTTGGGTCCTGGCTCCTTCGCTTTGGGAGCAGTCGCTGGACGTTTGGCATGTTGGCCGGAGAGTGCTTCTCGGGCCGCGACCTGCAACCTGGCAGGTACCTCCCAGGTTCCCGGCCCAACGAAAGCCCCCAGACCCAAATTGAGAGGGGCTGCTTGGGGGCCCCCTGGGGCCCCTTCAGCCCAGCTAGGTCTTTGGGTCCTGGCTCCTTCGCTTTGGGAGCAGTCGCTGGACGTTTGGCATGTTGGCCGGAGAGTGCTTCTCGGGCCGCGACCTGCAACCTGGCAGGTACCTCCCAGGTTCCCGGCCCAACGAAAGCCCCCAGACCCAAATTGAGAGGGGCTGCTTGGGGGCCCCCTGGGGCCCCTTCAGGCCAGCTAGGTCTTTGGGTCCTGGCTCCTTCGCTTTGGGAGCAGTCGCTGGACGTTTGGCATGTTGGCCGGAGAGTGCTTCTCGGGCCGCCAACTGCAACCTGGCAGGTACCTCCCAGGTTCCCGGCCCAACGAAAGCCCCCAGACCCAAATTGAGAGGGGCTGCTTGGGGGCCCCCTGGGGCCCCTTCAGGCCAGCTAGGTCTTTGGGTCCTGGCTCCTTCGCTTTGGGAGCAGTCGCTGGACGTTTGGCATGTTGGCCGGAGAGTGCTTCTCGGGCCGCGACCTGCAACCTGGCAGGTACCTCCCAGGTTCCCGGCCCAACGAAAGCCCCCAGACCCAAATTGAGAGGGGCTGCTTGGGGGCCCCTTGGGGCCCCTTCAGGCCAGCTAGGTCTTTGGGTCCTGGCTCCTTCGCTTTGGGAGCAGTCGCTGGACGTTTGGCATGTTGGCCGGAGAGTGCTTCTCGGGCTGCCAACTGCAACCTGGCAGGTACCTCCCAGGTTCCCGGCCCAACGAAAGCCCCCAGACCCAAATTGAGAGGGGCTGCTTGGGGGCCCCCTAGGGCCCCTTCAGGCCAGCTATGTCTTTGGGTCCTGGCTCCTTCGCTTTGGGAGCAGTCGCTGGACGTTTGGCATGTTGGCCGGAGAGTGCTTCTCGGGGCGCCAACTGACACCTTGCAGTTACCTCCCAGGTTCCCGGCCCAACGAAAGCCCCCAGACCCAAATTGAGAGGGGCTGCTTGGGGGCCCCCTGGGGCCCCTTCAGGCCAGCTAGGTCTTTGGGTCCTGGCTCCTTCGCTTTGGGAGCAGTCGCTGGACGTTTGGCATGTTGGCCGGAGAGTGCTTCTCGGGCCGCGACCTGCAACCTGGCAGGTACCTCCCAGGTTCCCGGCCCAACGAAAGCCCCCAGACCCAAATTGAGAGGGGCTGCTTGGGGGCCCCCTGGGGCCCCTTCAGGCCAGCTAGGTCTTTGGGTCCTGGCTCCTTCGCTTTGGGAGCAGTCGCTGGACGTTTGGCATGTTGGCCGGAGAGTGCTTCTCGGGCCTCGAACTGCAACCTGGCAGGTACCTCCCAGGTTCCCGGCCCAACGAAAGCCCCCAGACCCAAATTGAGAGGGGCTGCTTGGGGGCCCCCTGGGGCCCCTTCAGGCCAGCTAGGTCTTTGGGTCCTGGCTCCTTCGCTTTGGGAGCAGTCGCTGGACGTTTGGCATGTTGGCCGGAGAGTGCTTCTCGGGCCGCGACCTGCAACCTGGCAGGTACCTCCCAGGTTCCCGGCCCAACGAAAGCCCCCAGACCCAAATTGAGAGGGGCTGCTTGGGGGCCCCCTGGGGCCCCTTCAGGCCAGCTAGGTCTTTGGGTCCTGGCTCCTTCGCTTTGGGAGCAGTCGCTGGACGTTTGGCATGTTGGCCGGAGAGTGCTTCTCGGGCCTCGAACTGCAACCTGGCAGGTACCTCCCAGGTTCCCGGCCCAACGAAAGCCCCCAGACCCAAATTGAGAGGGGCTGCTTGGGGGCCCCCTGGGGCCCCTTCAGGCCAGCTAGGTCTTTGGGTCCTGGCTCCTTCGCTTTGGGAGCAGTCGCTGGACGTTTGGCATGTTGGCCGGAGAGTGCTTCTCGGGCCGCGACCTGCAACCTGGCAGGTACCTCCCAGGTTCCCGGCCCAACGAAAGCCCCCAGACCCAAATTGAGAGGGGCTGCTTGGGGGCCCCCTGGGGCCCCTTCAGCCCAGCTAGGTCTTTGGGTCCTGGCTCCTTCGCTTTGGGAGCAGTCGCTGGACGTTTGGCATGTTGGCCGGAGAGTGCTTCTCGGGCCTCGAACTGCAACCTGGCAGGTACCTCCCAGGTTCCCGGCCCAACGAAAGCCCCCAGACCCAAATTGAGAGGGGCTGCTTGGGGGCCCCCTGGGGCCCCTTCAGGCCAGCTAGGTCTTTGGGTCCTGGCTCCTTCGCTTTGGGAGCAGTCGCTGGACGTTTGGCATGTTGGCCGGAGAGTGCTTCTCGGGCCGCGACCTGCAACCTGGCAGGTACCTCCCAGGTTCCCGGCCCAACGAAAGCCCCCAGACCCAAATTGAGAGGGGCTGCCTGGGTGCCCCTTGGGGCCCCTTCAGCCCAGCTAGGTCTTTGGGTCCTGGCTCCTTCGCTTTGGGAGCAGTCGCTGGACGTTTGGCATGTTGGCCGGAGAGTGCTTCTCGGGCCGCGACCTGCAACCTGGCAGGTACCTCCCAGGTTCCCGGCCCAACGAAAGCCCCCAGACCCAAATTGAGAGGGGCTGCTTTGGGGCCCCCTGGGGCCCCTTCAGGCCAGCTAGGTCTTTGGGTCCTGGCTCCTTCGCTTTGGGAGCAGTCGCTGGACGTTTGGCATGTTGGCCGGAGAGTGCTTCTCGGGCCGCGACCTGCAACCTGGCAGGTACCTCCCAGGTTCCCGGCCCAACGAAAGCCCCCAGACCCAAATTGAGAGGGGCTGCTTGGGGGCCCCCTGGGGCCCCTTCAGGCCAGCTAGGTCTTTGGGTCCTGGCTCCTTCGCTTTGGGAGCAGTCGCTGGACGTTTGGCATGTTGGCCGGAGAGTGCTTCTCGGGCCGCGACCTGCAACCTGGCAGGTACCTCCCAGGTTCCCGGCCCAACGAAAGCCCCCAGACCCAAATTGAGAGGGGCTGCTTGGGGGCCCCCTGGGGCCCCTTCAGGCCAGCTAGGTCTTTGGGTCCTGGCTCCTTCGCTTTGGGAGCAGTCGCTGGACGTTTGGCATGTTGGCCGGAGAGTGCTTCTCGGGCTGCCAACTGCAACCTGGCAGGTACCTCCCAGGTTCCCGGCCCAACGAAAGCCCCCAGACCCAAATTGAGAGGGGCTGCTTGGGGGCCCCCTAGGGCCCCTTCAGGCCAGCTATGTCTTTGGGTCCTGGCTCCTTCGCTTTGGGAGCAGTCGCTGGACGTTTGGCATGTTGGCCGGAGAGTGCTTCTCGGGCCGCCAACTGACACCTTGCAGTTACTTCCCAGGTTCCCGGCCCAACGAAAGCCCCCAGACCCAAATTGAGAGGGGCTGCTTGGGGGCCCCCTGGGGCCCCTTCAGGCCAGCTAGGTCTTTGGGTCCTGGCTCCTTCGCTTTGGGAGCAGTCGCTGGACGTTTGGCATGTTGGCCGGAGAGTGCTTCTCGGGCCGCCAACTGCAACCTGGCAGGTACCTCCCAGGTTCCCGGCCCAACGAAAGCCCCCAGACCCAAATTGAGAGGGGCTGCTTGGGGGCCCCCTGGGGCCCCTTCAGGCCAGCTAGGTCTTTGGGTCCTGGCTCCTTCGCTTTGGGAGCAGTCGCTGGACGTTTGGCATGTTGGCCGGAGAGTGCTTCTCGGGCCGCGACCTGCAACCTGGCAGGTACCTCCCAGGTTCCCGGCCCAAAGAAAGCCCCCAGACCCAAATTGAGAGGGGCTGCTTGGGGGCCCCCTGGGGCCCCTTCAGGCCAGCTAGGTCTTTGGGTCCTGGCTCCTTCGCTTTGGGAGCAGTCGCTGGACGTTTGGCATGTTGGCCGGAGAGTGCTTCTCGGGCCGCCAACTGCAACCTGGCAGGTACCTCCCAGGTTCCCGGCCCAACGAAAGCCCCCAGACCCAAATTGAGAGGGGCTGCTTGGGGGCCCCTTGGGGCCCCTTCAGGCCAGCTAGGTCTTTGGGTCCTGGCTCCTTCGCTTTGGGAGCAGTCGCTGGACGTTTGGCATGTTGGCCGGAGAGTGCTTCTCGGGCCGCGACCTGCAACCTGGCAGGTACCTCCCAGGTTCCCGGCCCAACGAAAGCCCCCAGACCCAAATTGAGAGGGGCTGCTTGGGGGCCCCCTGGGGCCCCTTCAGGCCAGCTAGGTCTTTGGGTCCTGGCTCCTTCGCTTTGGGAGCAGTCGCTGGACGTTTGGCATGTTGGCCGGAGAGTGCTTCTCGGGCCGCGACCTGCAACCTGGCAGGTACCTCCCAGGTTCCCGGCCCAACGAAAGCCCCCAGACCCAAATTGAGAGGGGCTGCTTGGGGGCCCCCTGGGGCCCCTTCAGGCCAGCTAGGTCTTTGGGTCCTGGCTCCTTCGCTTTGGGAGCAGTCGCTGGACGTTTGGCATGTTGGCCGGAGAGTGCTTCTCGGGCCGCCAACTGCAACCTGGCAGGTACCTCCCAGGTTCCCGGCCCAACGAAAGCCCCCAGACCCAAATTGAGAGGGGCTGCTTGGGGGCCCCCTGGGGCCCCTTCAGGCCAGCTAGGTCTTTGGGTCCTGGCTCCTTCGCTTTGGGAGCAGTCGCTGGACGTTTGGCATGTTGGCCGGAGAGTGCTTCTCAGGCCGCGACCTGCAACCTGGCAGGTACCTCCCAGGTTCCCGGCCCAACGAAAGCCCCCAGACCCAAATTGAGAGGGGCTGCCTGGGTGCCCCTTGGGGCCCCTTCAGCCCAGCTAGGTCTTTGGGTCCTGGCTCCTTCGCTTTGGGAGCAGTCGCTGGACGTTTGGCATGTTGGCCGGAGAGTGCTTCTCGGGCCGCGACCTGCAACCTGGCAGGTACCTCCCAGGTTCCCGGCCCAACGAAAGCCCCCAGACCCAAATTGAGAGGGGCTGCTTGGGGGCCCCCTGGGGCCCCTTCAGGCCAGCTAGGTCTTTGGGTCCTGGCTCCTTCGCTTTGGGAGCAGTCGCTGGACGTTTGGCATGTTGGCCGGAGAGTGCTTCTCGGGCCGCGACCTGCAACCTGGCAGGTACCTCCCAGGTTCCCGGCCCAACGAAAGCCCCCAGACCCAAATTGAGAGGGGCTGCTTGGGGGCCCCCTGGGGCCCCTTCAGCCCAGCTAGGTCTTTGGGTCCTGGCTCCTTCGCTTTGGGAGCAGTCGCTGGACGTTTGGCATGTTGGCCGGAGAGTGCTTCTCGGGCCGCCAACTGCAACCTGGCAGGTACCTCCCAGGTTCCCGGCCCAACGAAAGCCCCCAGACCCAAATTGAGAGGGGCTGCTTGGGGGCCCCCTGGGGCCCCTTCAGCCCAGCTAGGTCTTTGGGTCCTGGCTCCTTCGCTTTGGGAGCAGTCGCTGGACGTTTGGCATGTTGGCCGGAGAGTGCTTCTCGGGCCGCGACCTGCAACCTGGCAGGTACCTCCCAGGTTCCCGGCCCAACGAAAGCCCCCAGACCCAAATTGAGAGGGGCTGCTTGGGGGCCCCCTGGGGCCCCTTCAGCCCAGCTAGGTCTTTGGGTCCTGGCTCCTTCGCTTTGGGAGCAGTCGCTGGACGTTTGGCATGTTGGCCGGAGAGTGCTTCTCGGGCCGCGACCTGCAACCTGGCAGGTACCTCCCAGGTTCCCGGCCCAACGAAAGCCCCCAGACCCAAATTGAGAGGGGCTGCTTGGGGGCCCCCTGGGGCCCCTTCAGGCCAGCTAGGTCTTTGGGTCCTGGCTCCTTCGCTTTGGGAGCAGTCGCTGGACGTTTGGCATGTTGGCCGGAGAGTGCTTCTCGGGCCGCCAACTGCAACCTGGCAGGTACCTCCCAGGTTCCCGGCCCATCGAAAGTCCCCAGACCCAAATTGAGAGGGGCTGCTTGGGGGCCCCCTGGGGCCCCTTCAGGCCAGCTAGGTCTTTGGGTCCTGGCTCCTTCGCTTTGGGAGCAGTCGCTGGACGTTTGGCATGTTGGCCGGAGAGTGCTTCTCGGGCCGCCAACTGCAACCTGGCAGGTACCTCCCAGGTTCCCGGCCCAACGAAAGCCCCCAGACCCAAATTGAGAGGGGCTGCTTGGGGGCCCCCTGGGGCCCCTTCAGGCCAGCTAGGTCTTTGGGTCCTGGCTCCTTCGCTTTGGGAGCAGTCGCTGGACGTTTGGCATGTTGGCCGGAGAGTGCTTCTCGGGCCGCGACCTGCAACCTGGCAGGTACCTCCCAGGTTCCCGGCCCAACGAAAGCCCCCAGACCCAAATTGAGAGGGGCTGCTTGGGGGCCCCCTGGGGCCCCTTCAGGCCAGCTAGGTCTTTGGGTCCTGGCTCCTTCGCTTTGGGAGCAGTCGCTGGACGTTTGGCATGTTGGCCGGAGAGTGCTTTTCGGGCCGCGACCTGAAACCTGGCAGGTACCTCCCAGGTTCCCGGCCCAACGAAAGGCCCCAGACCCAAATTGAGAGGGGCTGCTTGGGGGCCCCCTGGGGCCCCTTCAGGCCAGCTAGGTCTTTGGGTCCTGGCTCCTTCGCTTTGGGAGCAGTCGCTGGACGTTTGGCATGTTGGCCGGAGAGTGCTTCTCGGGCCGCGACCTGCAACCTGGCAGGTACCTCCCAGGTTCCCGGCCCAAAGAAAGCCCCCAGACCCAAATTGAGAGGGGCTGCTTGGGGGCCCCCTGGGGCCCCTTCAGGCCAGCTAGGTCTTTGGGTCCTGGCTCCTTCGCTTTGGGAGCAGTCGCTGGACGTTTGGCATGTTGGCCGGAGAGTGCTTCTCGGGCCGCCAACTGCAACCTGGCAGGTACCTCCCAGGTTCCCGGCCCAACGAAAGCCCCCAGACCCAAATTGAGAGGGGCTGCTTGGGGGCCCCTTGGGGCCCCTTCAGGCCAGCTAGGTCTTTGGGTCCTGGCTCCTTCGCTTTGGGAGCAGTCGCTGGACGTTTGGCATGTTGGCCGGAGAGTGCTTCTCGGGCCGCGACCTGCAACCTGGCAGGTACCTCCCAGGTTCCCGGCCCAACGAAAGCCCCCAGACCCAAATTGAGAGGGGCTGCTTGGGGGCCCCCTGGGGCCCCTTCAGGCCAGCTAGGTCTTTGGGTCCTGGCTCCTTCGCTTTGGGAGCAGTCGCTGGACGTTTGGCATGTTGGCCGGAGAGTGCTTCTCGGGCTGCCAACTGCAACCTGGCAGGTACCTCCCAGGTTCCCGGCCCAACGAAAGCCCCCAGACCCAAATTGAGAGGGGCTGCTTGGGGGCCCCCTAGGGCCCCTTCAGGCCAGCTATGTCTTTGGGTCCTGGCTCCTTCGCTTTGGGAGCAGTCGCTGGACGTTTGGCATGTTGGCCGGAGAGTGCTTCTCGGGGCGCCAACTGACACCTTGCAGATACCTCCCAGGTTCCCGGCCCAACGAAAGCCCCCAGACCCAAATTGAGAGGGGCTGCTTGGGGGCACCCTGGGGCCCCTTCAGGCCAGCTAGGTCTTTGGGTCCTGGCTCCTTCGCTTTGGGAGCAGTCGCTGGACGTTTGGCATGTTGGCCGGAGAGTGCTTCTCGGGCCGCGACCTGCAACCTGGCAGGTACCTCCCAGGTTCCCGGCCCAACGAAAGCCCCCAGACCCAAATTGAGAGGGGCTGCTTGGGGGCCCCCTGGGGCCCCTTCAGGCCAGCTAGGTCTTTGGGTCCTGGCTCCTTCGCTTTGGGAGCAGTCGCTGGACGTTTGGCATGTTGGCCGGAGAGTGCTTCTCGGGCCTCGAACTGCAACCTGGCAGGTACCTCCCAGGTTCCCGGCCCAACGAAAGCCCCCAGACCCAAATTGAGAGGGGCTGCTTGGGGGCCCCCTGGGGCCCCTTCAGGCCAGCTAGGTCTTTGGGTCCTGGCTCCTTCGCTTTGGGAGCAGTCGCTGGACGTTTGGCATGTTGGCCGGAGAGTGCTTCTCGGGCCGCCAACTGCAACCTTGCAGGTACCTCCCAGGTTCCCGGCCCATCAAAAGCCCCCAGACCCAAATTGAGAGGGGCTGCTTGGGGGCCCCCTGGGGCCCCTTCAGGCCAGCTAGGTCTTTGGGTCCTGGCTCCTTCGCTTTGGGAGCAGTCGCTGGACGTTTGGCATGTTGGCCGGAGAGTGCTTCTCGGGCCGCCAACTGCAACCTGGCAGGTACCTCCCAGGTTCCCGGCCCAACGAAAGCCCCCAGACCCAAATTGAGAGGGGCTGCTTGGGGGCCCCCTGGGGCCCCTTCAGGCCAGCTAGGTCTTTGGGTCCTGGCTCCTTCGCTTTGGGAGCAGTCGCTGGACGTTTGGCATGTTGGCCGGAGAGTGCTTCTCGGGCCGCGACCTGCAACCTGGCAGGTACCTCCCAGGTTCCCGGCCCAACGAAAGCCCCCAGACCCAAATTGAGAGGGGCTGCTTGGGGGCCCCCTGGGGCCCCTTCAGGCCAGCTAGGTCTTTGGGTCCTGGCTCCTTCGCTTTGGGAGCAGTCGCTGGACGTTTGGCATGTTGGCCGGAGAGTGCTTTTCGGGCCGCGACCTGAAACCTGGCAGGTACCTCCCAGGTTCCCGGCCCAACGAAAGGCCCCAGACCCAAATTGAGAGGGGCTGCTTGGGGGCCCCCTGGGGCCCCTTCAGGCCAGCTAGGTCTTTGGGTCCTGGCTCCTTCGCTTTGGGAGCAGTCGCTGGACGTTTGGCATGTTGGCCGGAGAGTGCTTCTCGGGCCGCGACCTGCAACCTGGCAGGTACCTCCCAGGTTCCCGGCCCAAAGAAAGCCCCCAGACCCAAATTGAGAGGGGCTGCTTGGGGGCCCCCTGGGGCCCCTTCAGGCCAGCTAGGTCTTTGGGTCCTGGCTCCTTCGCTTTGGGAGCAGTCGCTGGACGTTTGGCATGTTGGCCGGAGAGTGCTTCTCGGGCCGCCAACTGCAACCTGGCAGGTACCTCCCAGGTTCCCGGCCCAACGAAAGCCCCCAGACCCAAATTGAGAGGGGCTGCTTGGGGGCCCCTTGGGGCCCCTTCAGGCCAGCTAGGTCTTTGGGTCCTGGCTCCTTCGCTTTGGGAGCAGTCGCTGGACGTTTGGCATGTTGGCGGAGAGTGCTTCTCGGGCCGCGACCTGCAACCTGGCAGGTACCTCCCAGGTTCCCGGCCCAACGAAAGCCCCCAGACCCAAATTGAGAGGGGCTGCTTGGGGGCCCCCTGGGGCCCCTTCAGGCCAGCTAGGTCTTTGGGTCCTGGCTCCTTCGCTTTGGGAGCAGTCGCTGGACGTTTGGCATGTTGGCCGGAGAGTGCTTCTCGGGCTGCCAACTGCAACCTGGCAGGTACCTCCCAGGTTCCCGGCCCAACGAAAGCCCCCAGACCCAAATTGAGAGGGGCTGCTTGGGGGCCCCCTAGGGCCCCTTCAGGCCAGCTATGTCTTTGGGTCCTGGCTCCTTCGCTTTGGGAGCAGTCGCTGGACGTTTGGCATGTTGGCCGGAGAGTGCTTCTCGGGGCGCCAACTGACACCTTGCAGATACCTCCCAGGTTCCCGGCCCAACGAAAGCCCCCAGACCCAAATTGAGAGGGGCTGCTTGGGGGCACCCTGGGGCCCCTTCAGGCCAGCTAGGTCTTTGGGTCCTGGCTCCTTCGCTTTGGGAGCAGTCGCTGGACGTTTGGCATGTTGGCCGGAGAGTGCTTCTCGGGCCGCGACCTGCAACCTGGCAGGTACCTCCCAGGTTCCCGGCCCAACGAAAGCCCCCAGACCCAAATTGAGAGGGGCTGCTTGGGGGCCCCCTGGGGCCCCTTCAGGCCAGCTAGGTCTTTGGGTCCTGGCTCCTTCGCTTTGGGAGCAGTCGCTGGACGTTTGGCATGTTGGCCGGAGAGTGCTTCTCGGGCCTCGAACTGCAACCTGGCAGGTACCTCCCAGGTTCCCGGCCCAACGAAAGCCCCCAGACCCAAATTGAGAGGGGCTGCTTGGGGGCCCCCTGGGGCCCCTTCAGGCCAGCTAGGTCTTTGGGTCCTGGCTCCTTCGCTTTGGGAGCAGTCGCTGGACGTTTGGCATGTTGGCCGGAGAGTGCTTCTCGGGCCGCGACCTGCAACCTGGCAGGTACCTCCCAGGTTCCCGGCCCAACGAAAGCCCCCAGACCCAAATTGAGAGGGGCTGCTTGGGGGCCCCCTGGGGCCCCTTCAGCCCAGCTAGGTCTTTGGGTCCTGGCTCCTTCGCTTTGGGAGCAGTCGCTGGACGTTTGGCATGTTGGCCGGAGAGTGCTTCTCGGGCCTCGAACTGCAACCTGGCAGGTACCTCCCAGGTTCCCGGCCCAACGAAAGCCCCCAGACCCAAATTGAGAGGGGCTGCTTGGGGGCCCCCTGGGGCCCCTTCAGGCCAGCTAGGTCTTTGGGTCCTGGCTCCTTCGCTTTGGGAGCAGTCGCTGGACGTTTGGCATGTTGGCCGGAGAGTGCTTCTCGGGCCGCGACCTGCAACCTGGCAGGTACCTCCCAGGTTCCCGGCCCAACGAAAGCCCCCAGACCCAAATTGAGAGGGGCTGCCTGGGTGCCCCTTGGGGCCCCTTCAGCCCAGCTAGGTCTTTGGGTCCTGGCTCCTTCGCTTTGGGAGCAGTCGCTGGACGTTTGGCATGTTGGCCGGAGAGTGCTTCTCGGGCCGCGACCTGCAACCTGGCAGGTACCTCCCAGGTTCCCGGCCCAAAGAAAGCCCCCAGACCCAAATTGAGAGGGGCTGCTTGGGGGCCCCCTGGGGCCCCTTCAGGCCAGCTAGGTCTTTGGGTCCTGGCTCCTTCGCTTTGGGAGCAGTCGCTGGACGTTTGGCATGTTGGCCGGAGAGTGCTTCTCGGGCCGCGACCTGCAACCTGGCAGGTACCTCCCAGGTTCCCGGCCCAACGAAAGCCCCCAGACCCAAATTGAGAGGGGCTGCTTGGGGGCCCCCTGGGGCCCCTTCAGGCCAGCTAGGTCTTTGGGTCCTGGCTCCTTCGCTTTGGGAGCAGTCGCTGGACGTTTGGCATGTTGGCCGGAGAGTGCTTCTCGGGGCGCCAACTGCAACCTTGCAGTTACCTCCCATGTTCCCGGCCCAACGAAAGCCCCCAGACCCAAATTGAGAGGGGCTGCTTGGGGGCCCCCTGGGGCCCCTTCAGGCCAGCTAGGTCTTTGGGTCCTGGCTCCTTCGCTTTGGGAGCAGTCGCTGGACGTTTGTCATGTTGGCCGGAGAGTGCTTCTCGGGCCGCAAACTGCAACCTGGCAGGTACCTCCCAGGTTCCCGGCCCAACGAAAGCCCCCAGACCCAAATTGAGAGGGGCTGCTTGGGGGCCCCCTGGGGCCCCTTCAGGCCAGCTAGGTCTTTGGGTCCTGATTCCTTCGCTTTGGGAGCAGTCGCTGGACGTTTGGCATGTTGGCCGGATAGTGCTTCTCGGGCCGCGACCTGCAACCTGGCAGGTACCTCCCAGGTTCCCGGCCCAACGAAAGCCCCCAGACCCAAATTGAGAGGGGCTGCTTGGGGGCCCCCTGGGGCCCCTTCAGGCCAGCTAGGTCTTTGGGTCCTGGCTCCTTCGCTTTGGGAGCAGTCGCTGGACGTTTGGCATGTTGGCCGGAGAGTGCTTCTCGGGCCGCGACCTGCAACCTGGCAGGTACCTCCCAGGTTCCCGGCCCAACGAAAGCCCCCAGACCCAAATTGAGAGGGGCTGCTTGGGGGCCCCCTGGGGCCCCTTCAGGCCAGCTAGGTCTTTGGGTCCTGGCTCCTTCGCTTTGGGAGCAGTCGCTGGACGTTTGGCATGTTGGCCGGAGAGTGCTTCTCGGGCCGCGACCTGCAACCTTGCAGTTACCTCCCAGGTTCCCGGCCCAACGAAAGCCCCCAGACCCAAATTGAGAGGGGCTGCTTGGGGGCCCCCTGGGGCCCCTTCAGCCCAGCTAGGTCTTTGGGTCCTGGCTCCTTCGCTTTGGGAGCAGTCGCTGGACGTTTGGCATGTTGGCCGGAGAGTGCTTCTCGGGCCGCAAACTGCAACCTGGCAGGTACCTCCCAGGTTCCCGGCCCAACGAAAGCCCCCAGACCCAAATTGAGAGGGGCTGCTTGGGGGCCCCCTGGGGCCCCTTCAGGCCAGCTAGGTCTTTGGGTCCTGGCTCCTTCGCTTTGGGAGCAGTCGCTGGACGTTTGGCATGTTGGCCGGAGAGTGCTTCTCGGGCCGCCAACTGCAACCTGGCAGGTACCTCCCAGGTTCCCGGCCCAACGAAAGCCCCCAGACCCAAATTGAGAGGGGCTGCTTGGGGGCCCCCTGGGGCCCCTTCAGGCCATCTAGGTCTTTGGGTCCTGGCTCCTTCGCTTTGGGAGCAGTCGCTGGACGTTTGGCATGTTGGCCGGAGAGTGCTTCTCGGGCCGCCAACTGCAACCTGGCAGGTACCTCCCAGGTTCCCGGCCCAACGAAAGCCCCCAGACCCAAATTGAGAGGGGCTGCTTGGGGGCCCCCTGGGGCCCCTTCAGGCCAGCTAGGTCTTTGGGTCCTGGCTCCTTCGCTTTGGGAGCAGTCGCTGGACGTTTGGCATGTTGGCCGGAGAGTGCTTCTCGGGCCGCGACCTGCAACCTGGCAGGTACCTCCCAGGTTCCCGGCCCAACGAAAGCCCCCAGACCCAAATTGAGAGGGGCTGCTTGGGGGCCCCCTGGGGCCCCTTCAGCCCAGCTAGGTCTTTGGGTCCTGGCTCCTTCGCTTTGGGAGCAGTCGCTGGACGTTTGGCATGTTGGCCGGAGAGTGCTTCTCGGGCCGCGACCTGCAACCTGGCAGGTACCTCCCAGGTTCCCGGCCCAACGAAAGCCCCCAGACCCAAATTGAGAGGGGCTGCTTGGGGGCCCCCTGGGGCCCCTTCAGCCCAGCTAGGTCTTTGGGTCCTGGCTCCTTCGCTTTGGGAGCAGTTGCTGGACGTTTGGCATGTTGGCCGGAGAGTGCTTCTCGGGCCGCGACCTGCAACCTGGCAGGTACCTCCCAGGTTCCCGGCCCAACGAAAGCCCCCAGACCCAAATTGAGAGGGGCTGCTTGGGGGCCCCCTGGGGCCCCTTCAGGCCAGCTAGGTCTTTGGGTCCTGGCTCCTTCGCTTTGGGAGCAGTCGCTGGACGTTTGGCATGTTGGCCGGAGAGTGCTTCTCGGGCCGCGACCTGCAACCTGGCAGGTACCTCCCAGGTTCCCGGCCCAATGAAAGCCCCCAGACCCAAATTGAGAGGGGCTGCTTGGGGGCCCCCTGGGGCCCCTTCAGCCCAGCTAGGTCTTTGGGTCCTGGCTCCTTCGCTTTGGGAGCAGTCGCTGGATGTTTGGCATGTTGGCCGGAGAGTGCTTTTCGGGCCGCGACCTGAAACCTGGCAGGTACCTCCCAGGTTCCCGGCCCAACGAAAGGCCCCAGACCCAAATTGAGAGGGGCTGCTTGGGGGCCCCCTGGGGCCCCTTCAGGCCAGCTAGGTCTTTGGGTCCTGGCTCCTTCGCTTTGGGAGCAGTCGCTGGACGTTTGGCATGTTGGCCGGAGAGTGCTTCTCGGGCCGCGACCTGCAACCTGGCAGGTACCTCCCAGGTTCCCGGCCCAACGAAAGCCCCCAGACCCAAATTGAGAGGGGCTGCTTGGGGGCCCCCTGGGGCCCCTTCAGGCCAGCTAGGTCTTTGGGTCCTGGCTCCTTCGCTTTGGGAGCAGTCGCTGGACGTTTGGCATGTTGGCCGGAGAGTGCTTCTCGGGCCGCGACCTGCAACCTGGCAGGTACCTCCCAGGTTCCCGGCCCAACGAAAGCCCCCAGACCCAAATTGAGAGGGGCTGCTTGGGGGCCCCTTGGGGCCCCTTCAGGCCAGCTAGGTCTTTGGGTCCTGGCTCCTTCGCTTTGGGAGCAGTCGCTGGACGTTTGGCATGTTGGCCGGAGAGTGCTTCTCGGGCCGCCAACTGCAACCTGGCAGGTACCTCCCAGGTTCCCGGCCCAACGAAAGCCCCCAGACCCAAATTGAGAGGGGCTGCTTGGGGGCCCCCTGGGGCCCCTTCAGGCCAGCTAGGTCTTTGGGTCCTGGCTCCTTCGCTTTGGGAGCAGTCGCTGGACGTTTGGCATGTTGGCCGGAGAGTGCTTCTCGGGCCGCCAACTGCAACCTGGCAGGTACCTCCCAGGTTCCCGGCCCAACGAAAGCCCCCAGACCCAAATTGAGAGGGGCTGCTTGGGGGCCCCCTAGGGCCCCTTCAGGCCAGCTATGTCTTTGGGTCCTGGCTCCTTCGCTTTGGGAGCAGTCGCTGGACGTTTGGCATGTTGGCCGGAGAGTGCTTCTCGGGCCGCGACCTGCAACCTGGCAGGTACCTCCCAGGTTCCCGGCCCAACGAAAGCCCCCAGACCCAAATTGAGAGGGGCTGCTTGGGGGCCCCCTGGGGCCCCTTCAGCCCAGCTAGGTCTTTGGGTCCTGGCTCCTTCGCTTTGGGAGCAGTCGCTGGACGTTTGGCATGTTGGCCGGAGAGTGCTTCTCGGGCCTCGAACTGCAACCTGGCAGGTACCTCCCAGGTTCCCGGCCCAACGAAAGCCCCCAGACCCAAATTGAGAGGGGCTGCTTGGGGGCCCCCTGGGGCCCCTTCAGGCCAGCTAGGTCTTTGGGTCCTGGCTCCTTCGCTTTGGGAGCAGTCGCTGGACGTTTGGCATGTTGGCCGGAGAGTGCTTCTCGGGCCGCGACCTGCAACCTGGCAGGTACCTCCCAGGTTCCCGGCCCAACGAAAGCCCCCAGACCCAAATTGAGAGGGGCTGCCTGGGTGCCCCTTGGGGCCCCTTCAGCCCAGCTAGGTCTTTGGGTCCTGGCTCCTTCGCTTTGGGAGCAGTCGCTGGACGTTTGGCATGTTGGCCGGAGAGTGCTTCTCGGGCCGCGACCTGCAACCTGGCAGGTACCTCCCAGGTTCCCGGCCCAACGAAAGCCCCCAGACCCAAATTGAGAGGGGCTGCTTGGGGGCCCCCTGGGGCCCCTTCAGGCCAGCTAGGTCTTTGGGTCCTGGCTCCTTCGCTTTGGGAGCAGTCGCTGGACGTTTGGCATGTTGGCCGGAGAGTGCTTCTCGGGCCGCGACCTGCAACCTGGCAGGTACCTCCCAGGTTCCCGGCCCAACGAAAGCCCCCAGACCCAAATTGAGAGGGGCTGCTTGGGGGCCCCCTGGGGCCCCTTCAGGCCAGCTAGGTCTTTGGGTCCTGGCTCCTTCGCTTTGGGAGCAGTCGCTGGACGTTTGGCATGTTGGCCGGAGAGTGCTTCTCGGGCCGCGACCTGCAACCTGGCAGGTACCTCCCAGGTTCCCGGCCCAACGAAAGCCCCCAGACCCAAATTGAGAGGGGCTGCTTGGGGGCCCCCTGGGGCCCCTTCAGGCCAGCTAGGTCTTTGGGTCCTGGCTCCTTCGCTTTGGGAGCAGTCGCTGGACGTTTGGCATGTTGGCCGGAGAGTGCTTCTCGGGGCGCCAACTGCAACCTGGCAGGTACCTCCCAGGTTCCCGGCCCAACGAAAGCCCCCAGACCCAAATTGAGAGGGGCTGCTTGGGGGCCCCCTGGGGCCCCTTCAGGCCAGCTAGGTCTTTGGGTCCTGGCTCCTTCGCTTTGGGAGCAGTCGCTGGACGTTTGGCATGTTGGCCGGAGAGTGCTTCTCGGGCCGCGACCTGCAACCTGGCAGGTACCTCCCAGGTTCCCGGCCCAACGAAAGCCCCCAGACCCAAATTGAGAGGGGCTGCTTGGGGGCCCCCTGGGGCCCCTTCAGGCCAGCTAGGTCTTTGGGTCCTGGCTCCTTCGCTTTGGGAGCAGTCGCTGGACGTTTGGCATGTTGGCCGGAGAGTGCTTCTCGGGCTGCGAACTGCAACCTGGCAGGTACCTCCCAGGTTCCCGGCCCAACGAAAGCCCCCAGACCCAAATTGAGAGGGGCTGCTTGGGGGCCCCCTGGGGCCCCTTCAGGCCAGCTAGGTCTTTGGGTCCTGGCTCCTTCGCTTTGGGAGCAGTCGCTGGACGTTTGGCATGTTGGCCGGAGAGTGCTTCTCGGGCCGCCAACTGCAACCTGGCAGGTACCTCCCAGGTTCCCGGCCCAACGAAAGCCCCCAGACCCAAATTGAGAGGGGCTGCTTGGGGGCCCCCTGGGGCCCCTTCAGGCCAGCTAGGTCTTTGGGTCCTGGCTCCTTCGCTTTGGGAGCAGTCGCTGGACGTTTGGCATGTTGGCCGGAGAGTGCTTCTCGGGCCGCGACCTGCAACCTGGCAGGTACCTCCCAGGTTCCCAGCCCAACGAAAGCCCCCAGACCCAAATTGAGAGGGGCTGCTTGGGGGCCCCCTGGGGCCCCTTCAGGCCAGCTAGGTCTTTGGGTCCTGGCTCCTTCGCTTTGGGAGCAGTCGCTGGACGTTTGGCATGTTGGCCGGAGAGTGCTTCTCGGGCCGCGACCTGCAACCTGGCAGGTACCTCCCAGGTTCCCGGCCCAACGAAAGCCCCCAGACCCAAATTGAGAGGGGCTGCTTGGGGGCCCCCTGGGGCCCCTTCAGCCCAGCTAGGTCTTTGGGTCCTGGCTCCTTCGCTTTGGGAGCAGTCGCTGGACGTTTGGCATGTTGGCCGGAGAGTGCTTCTCGGGCCGCGACCTGCAACCTGGCAGGTACCTCCCAGGTTCCCGGCCCAACGAAAGCCCCCAGACCCAAATTGAGAGGGGCTGCTTGGGGGCCCCCTGGGGCCCCTTCAGGCCAGCTAGGTCTTTGGGTCCTGGCTCCTTCGCTTTGGGAGCAGTCGCTGGACGTTTGGCATGTTGGCCGGAGAGTGCTTCTCGGGCCGCGACCTGCAACCTGGCAGGTACCTCCCAGGTTCCCGGCCCAACGAAAGCCCCCAGACCCAAATTGAGAGGGGCTGCTTGGGGGCCCCCTGGGGCCCCTTCAGGCCAGCTAGGTCTTTGGGTCCTGGCTCCTTCGCTTTGGGAGCAGTCGCTGGACGTTTGGCATGTTGGCCGGAGAGTGCTTCTCGGGCCGCCAACTGCAACCTGGCAGGTACCTCCCAGGTTCCCGGCCCAACGAAAGCCCCCAGACCCAAATTGAGAGGGGCTGCTTGGGGGCCCCCTGGGGCCCCTTCAGCCCAGCTAGGTCTTTGGGTCCTGGCTCCTTCGCTTTGGGAGCAGTCGCTGGACGTTTGGCATGTTGGCCGGAGAGTGCTTCTCGGGCCGCGACCTGCAACCTGGCAGGTACCTCCCAGGTTCCCGGCCCAACGAAAGCCCCCAGACCCAAATTGAGAGGGGCTGCTTGGGGGCCCCCTGGGGCCCCTTCAGCCCAGCTAGGTCTTTGGGTCCTGGCTCCTTCGCTTTGGGAGCAGTCGCTGGACGTTTGGCATGTTGGCCGGAGAGTGCTTCTCGGGCCGCGACCTGCAACCTGGCAGGTACCTCCCAGGTTCCCGGCCCAATGAAAGCCCCCAGACCCAAATTGAGAGGGGCTGCTTGGGGGCCCCCTGGGGCCCCTTCAGGCCAGCTAGGTCTTTGGGTCCTGGCTCCTTCGCTTTGGGAGCAGTCGCTGGACGTTTGGCATGTTGGCCGGAGAGTGCTTTTCGGGCCGCGACCTGAAACCTGGCAGGTACCTCCCAGGTTCCCGGCCCAACGAAAGGCCCCAGACCCAAATTGAGAGGGGCTGCTTGGGGGCCCCCTGGGGCCCCTTCCGGCCAGCTAGGTCTTTGGGTCCTGGCTCCTTCGCTTTGGGAGCAGTCGCTGGACGTTTGGCATGTTGGCCGGAGAGTGCTTCTCGGGCCGCCAACTGCAACCTGGCAGGTACCTCCCAGGTTCCCGGCCCAACGAAAGCCCCCAGACCCAAATTGAGAGGGGCTGCTTGGGGGCCCCTTGGGGCCCCTTCAGGCCAGCTAGGTCTTTGGGTCCTGGCTCCTTCGCTTTGGGAGCAGTCGCTGGACGTTTGGCATGTTGGCCGGAGAGTGCTTCTCGGGCCGCGACCTGCAACCTGGCAGGTACCTCCCAGGTTCCCGGCCCAACGAAAGCCCCCAGACCCAAATTGAGAGGGGCTGCTTGGGGGCCCCCTGGGGCCCCTTCAGGCCAGCTAGGTCTTTGGGTCCTGGCTCCTTCGCTTTGGGAGCAGTCGCTGGACGTTTGGCATGTTGGCCGGAGAGTGCTTCTCGGGCCGCGACCTGCAACCTGGCAGGTACCTCCCAGGTTCCCGGCCCAACGAAAGCCCCCAGACCCAAATTGAGAGGGGCTGCTTGGGGGCCCCCTAGGGCCCCTTCAGGCCAGCTATGTCTTTGGGTCCTGGCTCCTTCGCTTTGGGAGCAGTCGCTGGACGTTTGGCATGTTGGCCGGAGAGTGCTTCACGGGCCGCGACCTGCAACCTGGCAGGTACCTCCCAGGTTCCCGGCCCAACGAAAGCCCCCAGACCCAAATTGAGAGGGGCTGCTTGGGGGCCCCCTGGGGCCCCTTCAGGCCAGCTAGGTCTTTGGGTCCTGGCTCCTTCGCTTTGGGAGCAGTCGCTGGACGTTTGGCATGTTGGCCGGAGAGTGCTTCTCGGGACGACAACTGCAACCTGGCAGGTACCTCCCAGGTTCCCGGCCCAACGAAAGCCCCCAGACCCAAATTGAGAGGGGCTGCTTGGGGGCCCCCTGGGGCCCCTTCAGGCCAGCTAGGTCTTTGGGTCCTGGCTCCTTCGCTTTGGGAGCAGTCGCTGGACGTTTGGCATGTTGGCCGGAGAGTGCTTCTCGGGCCGCGACCTGCAACCTGGCAGGTACCTCCCAGGTTCCCGGCCCAACGAAAGCCCCCAGACCCAAATTGAGAGGGGCTGCTTGGGGGCCCCCTGGGGCCCCTTCAGGCCAGCTAGGTCTTTGGGTCCTGGCTCCTTCGCTTTGGGAGCAGTCGCTGGACGTTTGGCATGTTGGCCGGAGAGTGCTTCTCGGGCCGCCAACTGCAACCTGGCAGGTACCTCCCAGGTTCCCGGCCCAACGAAAGCCCCCAGACCCAAATTGAGAGGGGCTGCTTGGGGGCCCCCTGGGGCCCCTTCAGGCCAGCTAGGTCTTTGGGTCCTGGCTCCTTCGCTTTGGGAGCAGTCGCTGGACGTTTGGCATGTTGGCCGGAGAGTGCTTCTCGGGCCGCGACCTGCAACCTGGCAGGTACCTCCCAGGTTCCCGGCCCAACGAAAGCCCCCAGACCCAAATTGAGAGGGGCTGCTTGGGGGCCCCCTGGGGCCCCTTCAGGCCAGCTAGGTCTTTGGGTCCTGGCTCCTTCGCTTTGGGAGCAGTCGCTGGACGTTTGGCATGTTGGCCGGAGAGTGCTTCTCGGGCCGCGACCTGCAACCTGGCAGGTACCTCCCAGGTTCCCGGCCCAACGAAAGCCCCCAGACCCAAATTGAGAGGGGCTGCTTGGGGGCCCCCTGGGGCCCCTTCAGGCCAGCTAGGTCTTTGGGTCCTGGCTCCTTCGCTTTGGGAGCAGTCGCTGGACGTTTGGCATGTTGGCCGGAGAGTGCTTCTCGGGCCGCCAACTGCAACCTGGCAGGTACCTCCCAGGTTCCCGGCCCAACGAAAGCCCCCAGACCCAAATTGAGAGGGGCTGCTTGGGGGCCCCCTGGGGCCCCTTCAGGCCAGCTAGGTCTTTGGGTCCTGGCTCCTTCGCTTTGGGAGCAGTCGCTGGACGTTTGGCATGTTGGCCGGAGAGTGCTTCTCGGGCCGCGACCTGCAACCTGGCAGGTACCTCCCAGGTTCCCGGCCCAACGAAAGCCCCCAGACCCAAATTGAGAGGGGCTGCTTGGGGGCCCCCTGGGGCCCCTTCAGGCCAGCTAGGTCTTTGGGTCCTGGCTCCTTCGCTTTGGGAGCAGTCGCTGGACGTTTGGCATGTTGGCCGGAGAGTGCTTCTCGGGCCGCCAACTGCAACCTGGCAGGTACCTCCCAGGTTCCCGGCCCAACGAAAGCCCCCAGACCCAAATTGAGAGGGGCTGCTTGGGGGCCCCCTGGGGCCCCTTCAGGCCAGCTAGGTCTTTGGGTCCTGGCTCCTTCGCTTTGGGAGCAGTCGCTGGACGTTTGGCATGTTGGCCGGAGAGTGCTTCTCGGGCCGCGACCTGCAACCTGGCAGGTACCTCCCAGGTTCCCAGCCCAACGAAAGCCCCCAGACCCAAATTGAGAGGGGCTGCTTGGGGGCCCCCTGGGGCCCCTTCAGGCCAGCTAGGTCTTTGGGTCCTGGCTCCTTCGCTTTGGGAGCAGTCGCTGGACGTTTGGCATGTTGGCCGGAGAGTGCTTCTCGGGGCGCCAACTGCAACCTGGCAGGTACCTCCCAGGTTCCCAGCCCAACGAAAGCCCCCAGACCCAAATTGAGAGGGGCTGCTTGGGGGCCCCCTGGGGCCCCTTCAGGCCAGCTAGGTCTTTGGGTCCTGGCTCCTTCGCTTTGGGAGCAGTCGCTGGACGTTTGGCATGTTGGCCGGAGAGTGCTTCTCGGGCCGCGACCTGAAACCTGGCAGGTACCTCCCAGGTTCCCGGCCCAACGAAAGCCCCCAGACCCAAATTGAGAGGGGCTGCTTGGGGGCCCCCTGGGGCCCCTTCAGGCCAGCTAGGTCTTTGGGTCCTGGCTCCTTCGCTTTGGGAGCAGTCGCTGGACGTTTGGCATGTTGGCCGGAGAGTGCTTCTCGGGCCGCGACCTGCAACCTGGCAGGTACCTCCCAGGTTCCCGGCCCAACGAAAGCCCCCAGACCCAAATTGAGAGGGGCTGCTTGGGGGCCCCCTGGGGCCCCTTCAGGCCAGCTAGGTCTTTGGGTCCTGGCTCCTTCGCTTTGGGAGCAGTCGCTGGACGTTTGGCATGTTGGCCGGAGAGTGCTTCTCCGGCCTCGAACTGCAACCTGGCAGGTACCTCCCAGGTTCCCGGCCCAACGAAAGCCCCCAGACCCAAATTGAGAGGGGCTGCTTGGGGGCCCCCTGGGGCCCCTTCAGGCCAGCTAGGTCTTTGGGTCCTGGCTCCTTCGCTTTGGGAGCAGTCGCTGGACGTTTGGCATGTTGGCCGGAGAGTGCTTCTCGTGGCGCGAACTGCAACCTGGCAGGTACCTCCCAGGTTCCCGGCCCAACGAAAGCCCCCAGACCCAAATTGAGAGGGGCTGCTTAGGGGCCCCCTGGGGCCCCTTCAGGCCAGCTAGGTCTTTGGGTCCTGGCTCCTTCGCTTTGGGAGCAGTCGCTGGACGTTTGGCATGTTGGCCGGAGAGTGCTTCTCGGGCCGCCAACTGCAACCTGGCAGGTACCTCCCAGGTTCCCGGCCCAACGAAAGCCCCCAGACCCAAATTGAGAGGGGCTGCTTGGGGTCCCCCTGGGGCCCCTTCAGGCCAGCTAGGTCTTTGGGTCCTGGCTCCTTCGCTTTGGGAGCAGTCGCTGGACGTTTGGCATGTTGGCCGGAGAGTGCTTCTCGGGCCGCGACCTGCAACCTGGCAGGTACCTCCCAGGTTCCCGGCCCAACGAAAGCCCCCAGACCCAAATTGAGAGGGGCTGCTTGGGGGCCCCCTGGGGCCCCTTCAGGCCAGCTAGGTCTTTGGGTCCTGGCTCCTTCGCTTTGGGAGCAGTCGCTGGACGTTTGGCATGTTGGCCGGAGAGTGCTTCTCGGGCCGCGACCTGCAACCTGGCAGGTACCTCCCAGGTTCCCGGCCCAACGAAAGCCCCCAGACCCAAATTGAGAGGGGCTGCTTGGGGGCCCCCTGGGGCCCCTTCAGCCCAGCTAGGTCTTTGGGTCCTGGCTCCTTCGCTTTGGGAGCAGTCGCTGGACGTTTGACATGTTGGCCGGAGAGTGCTTCTCGGGCCGCCAACTTCAACCTGGCAGGTACCTCCCAGGTTCCCGGCCCAACGAAAGCCCCCAGACCCAAATAGAGAGGGGCTGCTTGGGGGCCCCCTGGGGCCCCTTCAGGCCAGCTAGGTCTTTGGGTCCTGGCTCCTTCGCTTTGGGAGCAGTCGCTGGACATTTGGCATGTTGGCCGGAGAGTGCTTCTCGGGCCGCCAACTGCAACCTGGCAGGTACCTCCCAGGTTCCCGGCCCAACGAAAGCCCCCAGACCCAAATTGAGAGGGGCTGCTTGGGGGCCCCCTGGGGCCCCTTCAGGCCAGCTAGGTCTTTGGGTCCTGGCTCCTTCGCTTTGGGAGCAGTCGCTGGACGTTTGGCATGTTGGCCGGAGAGTGCTTCTCGGGCCGCGACCTGCAACCTGGCAGGTACCTCCCAGGTTCCCGGCCCAACGAAAGCCCCCAGACCCAAATTGAGAGGGGCTGCTTGGGGGCCCCCTGGGGCCCCTTCAGGCCAGCTAGGTCTTTGGGTCCTGGCTCCTTCGCTTTGGGAGCAGTCGCTGGATGTTTGGCATGTTGGCCGGAGAGTGCTTTTCGGGCCGCGACCTGCAACCTGGCAGGTACATCCCAGGTTCCCGGCCCAACGAAAGCCCCCAGACCCAAATTGAGAGGGGCTGCTTGGGGGCCCCCTGGGGCCCCTTCAGGCCAGCTAGGTCTTTGGGTCCTGGCTCCTTCGCTTTGGGAGCAGTCGCTGGACGTTTGGCATGTTGGCCGGAGAGTGCTTCTCGGGCCGCGACCTGAAACCTGGCAGGTACCTCCCAGGTTCCCGGCCCAACGAAA
This sequence comes from Gallinula chloropus, assembly GCF_964237585.1. Lineage (NCBI taxonomy): Eukaryota > Metazoa > Chordata > Aves > Gruiformes > Rallidae > Gallinula > Gallinula chloropus. The sequence continues at coordinate 160,514 of NW_028168578.1, read as the reverse complement.
GCCCCCAGACCCAAATAGAGAGGGGCTGCTTGGGGGCCCCCTGGGGCCCCTTCAGCCCAGCTAGGTCTTTGGGTCCTGGCTCCTTCGCTTTGGGAGCAGTCGCTGGACGTTTGGCATGTTGGCCGGAGAGTGCTTCTCGGGCCGCGACCTGCAACCTGGCAGGTACCTCCCAGGTTCCCGGCCCAACGAAAGCCCCCAGACCCAAATTGAGAGGGGCTGCTTGGGGGCCCCCTGGGGCCCCTTCAGGCCAGCTAGGTCTTTGGGTCCTGGCTCCTTCGCTTTGGGAGCAGTCGCTGGACGTTTGGCATGTTGGCCGGAGAGTGCTTCTCGGGCCGCGACCTGAAACCTGGCAGGTACCTCCCAGGTTCCCGGCCCAACGAAAGGCCCCAGACCCAAATTGAGAGGGGCTGCTTGGGGGCCCCCTGGGGCCCCTTCAGGCCAGCTAGGTCTTTGGGTCCTGGCTCCTTCGCTTTGGGAGCAGTCGCTGGACGTTTGGCATGTTGGCCGGAGAGTGCTTCTCGGGCCGCGACCTGAAACCTGGCAGGTACCTCCCAGGTTCCCGGCCCAACGAAAGCCCCCAGACCCAAATAGAGAGGGGCTGCTTGGGGGCCCCCTGGGGCCCCTTCAGCCCAGCTAGGTCTTTGGGTCCTGGCTCCTTCGCTTTGGGAGCAGTCGCTGGACGTTTGGCATGTTGGCCGGAGAGTGCTTCTCGGGCCGCGACCTGCAACCTGGCAGGTACCTCCCAGGTTCCCGGCCCAACGAAAGCCCCCAGACCCAAATTGAGAGGGGCTGCTTGGGGGCCCCCTGGGGCCCCTTCAGGCCAGCTAGGTCTTTGGGTCCTGGCTCCTTCGCTTTGGGAGCAGTCGCTGGACGTTTGGCATGTTGGCCGGAGAGTGCTTCTCGGGCCGCGACCTGAAACCTGGCAGGTACCTCCCAGGTTCCCGGCCCAACGAAAGGCCCCAGACCCAAATTGAGAGGGGCTGCTTGGGGGCCCCCTGGGGCCCCTTCAGGCCAGCTAGGTCTTTGGGTCCTGGCTCCTTCGCTTTGGGAGCAGTCGCTGGACGTTTGGCATGTTGGCCGGAGAGTGCTTCTCGGGGCGCCAACTGCAACCTGGCAGGTACCTCCCAGGTTCCCGGCCCAACGAAAGCCCCCAGACCCAAATTGAGAGGGGCTGCTTGGGGGCCCCCTGGGGCCCCTTCAGGCCAGCTAGGTCTTTGGGTCCTGGCTCCTTCGCTTTGGGAGCAGTCGCTGGACGTTTGGCATGTTGGCCGGAGAGTGCTTCTCGGGCCGCGACCTGAAACCTGGCAGGTACCTCCCAGGTTCCCGGCCCAACGAAAGCCCCCAGACCCAAATAGAGAAGGGCTGCTTGGGGGCCCCCTGGGGCCCCTTCAGGCCAGCTAGGTCTTTGGGTCCTGGCTCCTTCGCTTTGGGAGCAGTCGCTGGACGTTTGGCATGTTGGCCGGAGAGTGCTTCTCGGGCCGCGACCTGCAACCTGGCAGGTACCTCCCAGGTTCCCGGCCCAACGAAAGCCCCCAGACCCAAATTGACAGGGGCTGCTTGGGGGCCCCCTGGGGCCCCTTCAGGCCAGCTAGGTCTTTGGGTCCTGGCTCCTTCGCTTTGGGAGCAGTCGCTGGACGTTTGGCATGTTGGCCGGAGAGTGCTTTTCGGGCCGCCAACTGCAACCTGGCAGGTACCTCCCAGGTTCCCGGCCCAACGAAAGACCCCAGACCCAAATTGAGAGGGGCTGCTTGGGGGCCCCCTGGGGCCCCTTCAGGCCAGCTAGGTCTTTGGGTCCTGGCTCCTTCGCTTTGGGAGCAGTCGCTGGACGTTTGGCATGTTGGCCGGAGAGTGCTTCTCGGGCCGCCAACTGCAACCTGGCAGGTACCTCCCAGGTTCCCGGCCCAACGAAAGCCCCCAGACCCAAATTGAGAGGGGCTGCTTGGGGGCCCCCTGGGGCCCCTTCAGGCCAGCTAGGTCTTTGGGTCCTGGCTCCTTCGCTTTGGGAGCAGTCGCTGGACGTTTGGCATGTTGGCCGGAGAGTGCTTCTCGGGCCGCCAACTGCAACCTGGCAGGTACCTCCCAGGTTCCCGGCCCAACGAAAGCCCCCAGACCCAAATTGAGAGGGGCTGCTTGGGGGCCCCCTGGGGCCCCTTCAGCCCAGCTAGGTCTTTGGGTCCTGGCTCCTTCGCTTTGGGAGCAGTCGCTGGACGTTTGGCATGTTGGCCGGAGAGTGCTTCTCGGGCCGCCAACTGCAACCTGGCAGGTACCTCCCAGGTTCCCGGCCCAACGAAAGCCCCCAGACCCAGATTGAGAGGGGCTGCTTGGGGGCCCCCTGGGGCCCCTTCAGGCCAGCTAGGTCTTTGGGTCCTGGCTCCTTCGCTTTGGGAGCAGTCGCTGGACGTTTGGCATGTTGGCCGGAGAGTGCTTCTCGGGCCGCCAACTGCAACCTGGCAGGTACCTCCCAGGTTCCCGGCCCAACGAAAGCCCCCAGACCCAAATTGAGAGGGGCTGCTTGGGGGCCCCCTGGGGCCCCTTCAGGCCAGCTAGGTCTTTGGGTCCTGGCTCCTTCGCTTTGGGAGCAGTCGCTGGACGTTTGGCATGTTGGCCGGAGAGTGCTTCTCGGGCCGCGACCTGCAACCTGGCAGGTACCTCCCAGGTTCCCGGCCCAACGAAAGCCCCCAGACCCAAATTGAGAGGGGCTGCTTGGGGGCCCCCTGGGGCCCCTTCAGGCCAGCTAGGTCTTTGGGTCCTGGCTCCTTCGCTTTGGGAGCAGTCGCTGGACGTTTGGCATGTTGGCCGGAGAGTGCTTCTCGGGCCGCCAACTGCAACCTGGCAGGTACCTCCCAGGTTCCCGGCCCAACGAAAGCCCCCAGACCCAAATAGAGAGGGGCTGCTTGGGGGCCCCCTGGGGCCCCTTCAGGCCAGCTAGGTCTTTGGGTCCTGGCTCCTTCGCTTTGGGAGCAGTCGCTGGACGTTTGGCATGTTGGCCGGAGAGTGCTTCTCGGGCCGCCAACTGCAACCTGGCAGGTACCTCCCAGGTTCCCGGCCCAAAGAAAGCCCCCAGAGCCAAATTGAGAGGGGCTGCTTGGGGGCCCCCTGGGGCCCCTTCAGGCCAGCTAGGTCTTTGGGTCCTGGCTCCTTCGCTTTGGGAGCAGTCGCTGGACGTTTGGCATGTTGGCCGGAGAGTGCTTCTCGGGGCGCCAACTGACACCTTGCAGATACCTCCCAGGTTCCCGGCCCAACGAAAGCCCCCAGACCCAAATTGAGAGGGGCTGCTTGGGGGCCCCCTGGGGCCCCTTCAGGCCAGCTAGGTCTTTGGGTCCTGGCTCCTTCGCTTTGGGAGCAGTCGCTGGACGTTTGGCATGTTGGCCGGAGAGTGCTTCTCGGGCCTCGAACTGCAACCTGGCAGGTACCTCCCAGGTTCCCGGCCCAACGAAAGCCCCCAGACCCAAATTGAGAGGGGCTGCTTGGGGGCCCCCTGGGGCCCCTTCAGGCCAGCTAGGTCTTTGGGTCCTGGCTCCTTCGCTTTGGGAGCAGTCGCTGGACGTTTGGCATGTTGGCCGGAGAGTGCTTCTCGGGCCGCGACCTGAAACCTGGCAGGTACCTCCCAGGTTCCCGGCCCAACGAAAGCCCCCAGACCCAAATTGAGAGGGGCTGCTTGGGGGCCCCCTGGGGCCCCTTCAGCCCAGCTAGGTCTTTGGGTCCTGGCTCCTTCGCTTTGGGAGCAGTCGCTGGACGTTTGGCATGTTGGCCGGAGAGTGCTTCTCGGGCCTCGAACTGCAACCTGGCAGGTACCTCCCATGTTCCCGGCCCAACGAAAGCCCCCAGACCCAAATTGAGAGGGGCTGCTTGGGGGCCCCCTGGGGCCCCTTCAGCCCAGCTAGGTCTTTGGGTCCTGGCTCCTTCGCTTTGGGAGCAGTCGCTGGACGTTTGTCATGTTGGCCGGAGAGTGCTTCTCGGGCCGCCAACTGCAACCTGGCAGGTACCTCCCAGGTTCCCGGCCCAACGAAAGCCCCCAGACCCAAATTGAGAGGGGCTGCTTGGGGGCCCCCTGGGGCCCCTTCAGGCCAGCTAGGTCTTTGGGTCCTGGCTCCTTCGCTTTGGGAGCAGTCGCTGGACGTTTGGCATGTTGGCCGGAGAGTGCTTCTCGGGCCGCGACCTGCAACCTGGCAGGTACCTCCCAGGTTCCCGGCCCAACGAAAGCCCCCAGACCCAAATTGAGAGGGGCTGCTTGGGGGCCCCCTGGGGCCCCTTCAGGCCAGCTAGGTCTTTGGGTCCTGGCTCCTTCGCTTTGGGAGCAGTCGCTGGACGTTTGGCATGTTGGCCGGAGAGTGCTTCTCGGGGCGCCAACTGCAACCTGGCAGGTACCTCCCAGGTTCCAGGCCCAACGAAAGCCCCCAGACCCAAATTGAGAGGGGCTGCTTGGGGGCCCCCTGGGGCCCCTTCAGGCCAGCTAGGTCTTTGGGTCCTGGCTCCTTCGCTTTGGGAGCAGTCGCTGGACGTTTGGCATGTTGGCCGGAGAGTGCTTCTCGGGCCGCGACCTGCAACCTGGCAGGTACCTCCCAGGTTCCCGGCCCAACGAAAGCCCCCAGACCCAAATTGAGAGGGGCTGCTTGGGGGCCCCCTGGGGCCCCTTCAGGCCAGCTAGGTCTTTGGGTCCTGGCTCCTTCGCTTTGGGAGCAGTCGCTGGACGTTTGGCATGTTGGCCGGAGAGTGCTTCTCGGGCTGCGAACTGCAACCTGGCAGGTACCTCCCAGGTTCCCGGCCCAACGAAAGCCCCCAGACCCAAATTGAGAGGGGCTGCTTGGGGGCCCCCTGGGGCCCCTTCAGGCCAGCTAGGTCTTTGGGTCCTGGCTCCTTCGCTTTGGGAGCAGTCGCTGGACGTTTGGCATGTTGGCCGGAGAGTGCTTCTCGGGCCGCGACCTGCAACCTGGCAGGTACCTCCCAGGTTCCCGGCCCAACGAAAGCCCCCAGACCCAAATTGAGAGGGGCTGCTTGGGGGCCCCCTGGGGCCCCTTCAGCCCAGCTAGGTCTTTGGGTCCTGGCTCCTTCGCTTTGGGAGCAGTCGCTGGACGTTTGGCATGTTGGCCGGAGAGTGCTTCTCGGGCCGCGACCTGCAACCTGGCAGGTACCTCCCAGGTTCCCGGCCCAACGAAAGCCCCCAGACCCAAATTGACAGGGGCTGCTTGGGGGCCCCCTGGGGCCCCTTCAGGCCAGCTAGGTCTTTGGGTCCTGGCTCCTTCGCTTTGGGAGCAGTCGCTGGACGTTTGGCATGTTGGCCGGAGAGTGCTTCTCGGGCCGCGACCTGCAACCTGGCAGGTACCTCCCAGGTTCCCGGCCCAACGAAAGCCCCCAGACCCAAATTGAGAGGGGCTGCTTGGGGGCCCCCTGGGGCCACTTCAGCCCAGCTAGGTCTTTGGGTCCTGGCTCCTTCGCTTTGGGAGCAGTCGCTGGACGTTTGGCATGTTGGCCGGAGAGTGCTTCTCGGGCCGCGACCTGCAACCTGGCAGGTACCTCCCAGGTTCCCGGCCCAACGAAAGCCCCCAGACCCAAATAGAGAGGGGCTGCTTGGGGGCCCCCTGGGGCCCCTTCAGGCCAGCTAGGTCTTTGGGTCCTGGCTCCTTCGCTTTGGGAGCAGTCGCTGGATGTTTGGCATGTTGGCCGGAGAGTGCTTTTCGGGCCGCGACCTGCAACCTGGCAGGTACCTCCCAGGTTCCCGGCCCAACGAAAGCCCCCAGACCCAAATTGAGAGGGGCTGCTTGGGGGCCCCCTGGGGCCCCTTCAGGCCAGCTAGGTCTTTGGGTCCTGGCTCCTTCGCTTTGGGAGCAGTCGCTGGACGTTTGGCATGTTGGCCGGAGAGTGCTTCTCGGGCCGCGACCTGCAACCTGGCAGGTACCTCCCAGGTTCCCGGCCCAACGAAAGCCCCCAGACCCAAATTGAGAGGGGCTGCTTGGGGGCCCCCTGGGGCCCCTTCAGCCCAGCTAGGTCTTTGGGTCCTGGCTCCTTCGCTTTGGGAGCAGTCGCTGGACGTTTGGCATGTTGGCCGGAGAGTGCTTCTCGGGCCGCCAACTGCAACCTGGCAGGTACCTCCCAGGTTCCCGGCCCATCGAAAGTACCCAGACCCAAATTGAGAGGGGCTGCTTGGGGGCCCCCTGGGGCCCCTTCAGGCCAGCTAGGTCTTTGGGTCCTGGCTCCTTCGCTTTGGGAGCAGTCGCTGGACGTTTGGCATGTTGGCCGGAGAGTGCTTCTCGGGCCGCGACCTGCAACCTGGCAGGTACCTCCCAGGTTCCCGGCCCAACGAAAGCCCCCAGACCCAAATTGAGAGGGGCTGCTTGGGGGCCCCCTGGGGCCCCTTCAGGCCAGCTAGGTCTTTGGGTCCTGGCTCCTTCGCTTTGGGAGCAGTCGCTGGACGTTTGGCATGTTGGCCGGAGAGTGCTTCTCGGGCCGCGACCTGCAACCTGGCAGGTACCTCCCAGGTTCCCGGCCCAACGAAAGCCCCCAGACCCAAATTGAGAGGGGCTGCCTGGGGGCCCCCTGGGGCCCCTTCAGGCCAGCTAGGTCTTTGGGTCCTGGCTCCTTCGCTTTGGGAGCAGTCGCTGGACGTTTGGCATGTTGGCCGGAGAGTGCTTCTCGGGCCGCCAACTGCAACCTGGCAGGTACCTCCCAGGTTCCCGGCCCAACGAAAGCCCCCAGACCCAAATAGAGAGGGGCTGCTTGGGGGCCCCCTGGGGCCCCTTCAGGCCAGCTAGGTCTTTGGGTCCTGGCTCCTTCGCTTTGGGAGCAGTCGCTGGACGTTTGGCATGTTGGCCGGAGAGTGCTTCTCGGGCCGCCAACTGCAACCTGGCAGGTACCTCCCAGGTTCCCGGCCCAAAGAAAGCCCCCAGAGCCAAATTGAGAGGGGCTGCTTGGGGGCCCCCTGGGGCCCCTTCAGGCCAGCTAGGTCTTTGGGTCCTGGCTCCTTCGCTTTGGGAGCAGTCGCTGGACGTTTGGCATGTTGGCCGGAGAGTGCTTCTCGGGGCGCCAACTGACACCTTGCAGATACCTCCCAGGTTCCCGGCCCAACGAAAGCCCCCAGACCCAAATTGAGAGGGGCTGCTTGGGGGCCCCCTGGGGCCCCTTCAGGCCAGCTAGGTCTTTGGGTCCTGGCTCCTTCGCTTTGGGAGCAGTCGCTGGACGTTTGGCATGTTGGCCGGAGAGTGCTTCTCGGGCCTCGAACTGCAACCTGGCAGGTACCTCCCAGGTTCCCGGCCCAACGAAAGCCCCCAGACCCAAATTGAGAGGGGCTGCTTGGGGGCCCCCTGGGGCCCCTTCAGGCCAGCTAGGTCTTTGGGTCCTGGCTCCTTCGCTTTGGGAGCAGTCGCTGGACGTTTGGCATGTTGGCCGGAGAGTGCTTCTCGGGCCGCGACCTGCAACCTGGCAGGTACCTCCCAGGTTCCCGGCCCAACGAAAGCCCCCAGACCCAAATTGAGAGGGGCTGCCTGGGTGCCCCTTGGGGCCCCTTCAGCCCAGCTAGGTCTTTGGGTCCTGGCTCCTTCGCTTTGGGAGCAGTCGCTGGACGTTTGGCATGTTGGCCGGAGAGTGCTTCTCGGGCCGCCAACTGCAACCTGGCAGGTACCTCCCAGGTTCCCGGCCCAACGAAAGCCCCCAGACCCAAATTGAGAGGGGCTGCTTGGGGGCCCCCTGGGGCCCCTTCAGGCCAGCTAGGTCTTTGGGTCCTGGCTCCTTCGCTTTGGGAGCAGTCGCTGGACGTTTGGCATGTTGGCCGGAGAGTGCTTCTCGGGCCGCGACCTGCAACCTGGCAGGTACCTCCCAGGTTCCCGGCCCAACGAAAGCCCCCAGACCCAAATTGAGAGGGGCTGCTTGGGGGCCCCCTGGGGCCCCTTCAGGCCAGCTAGGTCTTTGGGTCCTGGCTCCTTCGCTTTGGGAGCAGTCGCTGGACGTTTGGCATGTTGGCCGGAGAGTGCTTCTCGGGCCGCGACCTGCAACCTGGCAGGTACCTCCCAGGTTCCCGGCCCAACGAAAGCCCCCAGACCCAAATTGAGAGGGGCTGCTTGGGGGCCCCCTGGGGCCCCTTCAGGCCAGCTAGGTCTTTGGGTCCTGGCTCCTTCGCTTTGGGAGCAGTCGCTGGACGTTTGGCATGTTGGCCGGAGAGTGCTTCTCGGGGCGCCAACTGCAACCTGGCAGGTACCTCCCAGGTTCCCGGCCCAACGAAAGCCCCCAGACCCAAATTGAGAGGGGCTGCTTGGGGGCCCCCTGGGGCCCCTTCAGGCCAGCTAGGTCTTTGGGTCCTGGCTCCTTCGCTTTGGGAGCAGTCGCTGGACGTTTGGCATGTTGGCCGGAGAGTGCTTCTCGGGCCGCGACCTGCAACCTGGCAGGTACCTCCCAGGTTCCCGGCCCAACGAAAGCCCCCAGACCCAAATTGAGAGGGGCTGCTTGGGGGCCCCCTGGGGCCCCTTCAGGCCAGCTAGGTCTTTGGGTCCTGGCTCCTTCGCTTTGGGAGCAGTCGCTGGACGTTTGGCATGTTGGCCGGAGAGTGCTTCTCGGGCTGCGAACTGCAACCTGGCAGGTACCTCCCAGGTTCCCGGCCCAACGAAAGCCCCCAGACCCAAATTGAGAGGGGCTGCTTGGGGGCCCCCTGGGGCCCCTTCAGGCCAGCTAGGTCTTTGGGTCCTGGCTCCTTCGCTTTGGGAGCAGTCGCTGGACGTTTGGCATGTTGGCCGGAGAGTGCTTCTCGGGCCGCCAACTGCAACCTGGCAGGTACCTCCCAGGTTCCCGGCCCAACGAAAGCCCCCAGACCCAAATTGAGAGGGGCTGCTTGGGGGCCCCCTGGGGCCCCTTCAGGCCAGCTAGGTCTTTGGGTCCTGGCTCCTTCGCTTTGGGAGCAGTCGCTGGACGTTTGGCATGTTGGCCGGAGAGTGCTTCTCGGGCCGCGACCTGCAACCTGGCAGGTACCTCCCAGGTTCCCGGCCCAACGAAAGCCCCCAGACCCAAATTGAGAGGGGCTGCTTGGGGGCCCCCTGGGGCCCCTTCAGGCCAGCTAGGTCTTTGGGTCCTGGCTCCTTCGCTTTGGGAGCAGTCGCTGGACGTTTGGCATGTTGGCCGGAGAGTGCTTCTCGGGCCGCGACCTGCAACCTGGCAGGTACCTCCCAGGTTCCCGGCCCAACGAAAGCCCCCAGACCCAAATTGAGAGGGGCTGCTTGGGGGCCCCCTGGGGCCCCTTCAGCCCAGCTAGGTCTTTGGGTCCTGGCTCCTTCGCTTTGGGAGCAGTCGCTGGACGTTTGGCATGTTGGCCGGAGAGTGCTTCTCGGGGCGCCAACTGCAACCTGGCAGGTACCTCCCAGGTTCCAGGCCCAACGAAAGCCCCCAGACCCAAATTGAGAGGGGCTGCTTGGGGGCCCCCTGGGGCCCCTTCAGGCCAGCTAGGTCTTTGGGTCCTGGCTCCTTCGCTTTGGGAGCAGTCGCTGGACGTTTGGCATGTTGGCCGGAGAGTGCTTCTCGGGCCGCGACCTGCAACCTGGCAGGTACCTCCCAGGTTCCCGGCCCAACGAAAGCCCCCAGACCCAAATTGAGAGGGGCTGCTTGGGGGCCCCCTGGGGCCCCTTCAGGCCAGCTAGGTCTTTGGGTCCTGGCTCCTTCGCTTTGGGAGCAGTCGCTGGACGTTTGGCATGTTGGCCGGAGAGTGCTTCTCGGGCTGCGAACTGCAACCTGGCAGGTACCTCCCAGGTTCCCGGCCCAACGAAAGCCCCCAGACCCAAATTGAGAGGGGCTGCTTGGGGGCCCCCTGGGGCCCCTTCAGGCCAGCTAGGTCTTTGGGTCCTGGCTCCTTCGCTTTGGGAGCAGTCGCTGGACGTTTGGCATGTTGGCCGGAGAGTGCTTCTCGGGCCGCCAACTGCAACCTGGCAGGTACCTCCCAGGTTCCCGGCCCAACGAAAGCCCCCAGACCCAAATTGAGAGGGGCTGCTTGGGGGCCCCCTGGGGCCCCTTCAGCCCAGCTAGGTCTTTGGGTCCTGGCTCCTTCGCTTTGGGAGCAGTCGCTGGACGTTTGGCATGTTGGCCGGAGAGTGCTTCTCGGGCCGCGACCTGCAACCTGGCAGGTACCTCCCAGGTTCCCGGCCCAACGAAAGCCCCCAGACCCAAATTGAGAGGGGCTGCTTGGGGGCCCCCTGGGGCCCCTTCAGCCCAGCTAGGTCTTTGGGCCCTGGCTCCTTCGCTTTGGGAGCAGTCGCTGGACGTTTGGCATGTTGGCCGGAGAGTGCTTCTCGGGGCGCCAACTGCAACCTGGCAGGTACCTCCCAGGTTCCAGGCCCAACGAAAGCCCCCAGACCCAAATTGAGAGGGGCTGCTTGGGGGCCCCCTGGGGCCCCTTCAGGCCAGCTAGGTCTTTGGGTCCTGGCTCCTTCGCTTTGGGAGCAGTCGCTGGACGTTTGGCATGTTGGCCGGAGAGTGCTTCTCGGGCCGCGACCTGCAACCTGGCAGGTACCTCCCAGGTTCCCGGCCCAACGAAAGCCCCCAGACCCAAATTGAGAGGGGCTGCTTGGGGGCCCCCTGGGGCCCCTTCAGGCCAGCTAGGTCTTTGGGTCCTGGCTCCTTCGCTTTGGGAGCAGTCGCTGGACGTTTGGCATGTTGGCCGGAGAGTGCTTCTCGGGCTGCGAACTGCAACCTGGCAGGTACCTCCCAGGTTCCCGGCCCAACGAAAGCCCCCAGACCCAAATTGAGAGGGGCTGCTTGGGGGCCCCCTGGGGCCCCTTCAGGCCAGCTAGGTCTTTGGGTCCTGGCTCCTTCGCTTTGGGAGCAGTCGCTGGACGTTTGGCATGTTGGCCGGAGAGTGCTTCTCGGGCCGCCAACTGCAACCTGGCAGGTACCTCCCAGGTTCCCGGCCCAACGAAAGCCCCCAGACCCAAATTGAGAGGGGCTGCTTGGGGGCCCCCTGGGGCCCCTTCAGCCCAGCTAGGTCTTTGGGTCCTGGCTCCTTCGCTTTGGGAGCAGTCGCTGGACGTTTGGCATGTTGGCCGGAGAGTGCTTCTCGGGCCGCGACCTGCAACCTGGCAGGTACCTCCCAGGTTCCCGGCCCAACGAAAGCCCCCAGACCCAAATTGAGAGGGGCTGCTTGGGGGCCCCCTGGGGCCCCTTCAGGCCAGCTAGGTCTTTGGGTCCTGGCTCCTTCGCTTTGGGAGCAGTCGCTGGACGTTTGGCATGTTGGCCGGAGAGTGCTTCTCGGGCCGCGACCTGCAACCTGGCAGGTACCTCCCAGGTTCCCGGCCCAACGAAAGCCCCCAGACCCAAATTGAGAGGGGCTGCTTGGGGGCCCCCTGGGGCCACTTCAGCCCAGCTAGGTCTTTGGGTCCTGGCTCCTTCGCTTTGGGAGCAGTCGCTGGACGTTTGGCATGTTGGCCGGAGAGTGCTTTTCGGGCCGCGACCTGCAACCTGGCAGGTACCTCCCAGGTTCCCGGCCCAACGAAAGCCCCCAGACCCAAATTGAGAGGGGCTGCTTGGGGGCCCCCTGGGACCCCTTCAGGCCAGCTAGGTCTTTGGGTCCTGGCTCCTTCGCTTTGGGAGCAGTCGCTGGACGTTTGGCATGTTGGCCGGAGAGTGCTTCTCGGGCCGCCAACTGCAACCTGGCAGGTACCTCCCAGGTTCCCGGCCCAACGAAAGCCCCCAGACCCAAATTGAGAGGGGCTGCTTGGGGGCCCCCTGGGGCCCCTTCAGCCCAGCTAGGTCTTTGGGTCCTGGCTCCTTCGCTTTGGGAGCAGTCGCTGGACGTTTGGCATGTTGGCCGGAGAGTGCTTCTCGGGCCGCCAACTGCAACCTGGCAGGTACCTCCCAGGTTCCCGGCCCATCGAAAGTACCCAGACCCAAATTGAGAGGGGCTGCTTGGGGGCCCCCTGGGGCCCCTTCAGGCCAGCTAGGTCTTTGGGTCCTGGCTCCTTCGCTTTGGGAGCAGTTGCTGGACGTTTGGCATGTTGGCCGGAGAGTGCTTCTCGGGCCGCGACCTGCAACCTGGCAGGTACCTCCCAGGTTCCCGGCCCAACGAAAGCCCCCAGACCCAAATTGAGAGGGGCTGCTTGGGGGCCCCCTGGGGCCCCTTCAGCCCAGCTAGGTCTTTGGGTCCTGGCTCCTTCGCTTTGGGAGCAGTCGCTGGACGTTTGGCATGTTGGCCGGAGAGTGCTTCTCGGGCCGCGACCTGCAACCTGGCAGGTACCTCCCAGGTTCCCGGCCCAACGAAAGCCCCCAGACCCAAATTGAGAGGGGCTGCTTGGGGGCCCCCTGGGGCCCCTTCAGGCCAGCTAGGTCTTTGGGTCCTGGCTCCTTCGCTTTGGGAGCAGTCGCTGGACGTTTGGCATGTTGGCCGGAGAGTGCTTCTCGGGCCGCGACCTGCAACCTGGCAGGTACCTCCCAGGTTCCCGGCCCAACGAAAGCCCCCAGACCCAAATTGAGAGGGGCTGCTTGGGGGCCCCCTGGGGCCACTTCAGCCCAGCTAGGTCTTTGGGTCCTGGCTCCTTCGCTTTGGGAGCAGTCGCTGGACGTTTGGCATGTTGGCCGGAGAGTGCTTCTCGGGCCGCGACCTGCAACCTGGCAGGTACCTCCCAGGTTCCCGGCCCAACGAAAGCCCCCAGACCCAAATAGAGAGGGGCTGCTTGGGGGCCCCCTGGGGCCCCTTCAGGCCAGCTAGGTCTTTGGGTCCTGGCTCCTTCGCTTTGGGAGCAGTCGCTGGATGTTTGGCATGTTGGCCGGAGAGTGCTTTTCGGGCCGCGACCTGCAACCTGGCAGGTACCTCCCAGGTTCCCGGCCCAACGAAAGCCCCCAGACCCAAATTGAGAGGGGCTGCTTGGGGGCCCCCTGGGGCCCCTTCAGGCCAGCTAGGTCTTTGGGTCCTGGCTCCTTCGCTTTGGGAGCAGTCACTGGACGTTTGGCATGTTGGCCGGAGAGTGCTTCTCGGGCCGCCAACTGCAACCTGGCAGGTACCTCCCAGGTTCCCGGCCCAACGAAAGCCCCCAGACCCAAATTGAGAGGGGCTGCTTGGGGGCCCCCTGGGGCCCCTTCAGCCCAGCTAGGTCTTTGGGTCCTGGCTCCTTCGCTTTGGGAGCAGTGGCTGGACGTTTGGCATGTTGGCCGGAGAGTGCTTCTCGGGCCGCCAACTGCAACCTGGCAGGTACCTCCCAGGTTCCCGGCCCATCGAAAGTACCCAGACCCAAATTGAGAGGGGCTGCTTGGGGGCCCCCTGGGGCCCCTTCAGGCCAGCTAGGTCTTTGGGTCCTGGCTCCTTCGCTTTGGGAGCAGTTGCTGGACGTTTGGCATGTTGGCCGGAGAGTGCTTCTCGGGCCGCGACCTGCAACCTGGCAGGTACCTCCCAGGTTCCCGGCCCAACGAAAGCCCCCAGACCCAAATTGAGAGGGGCTGCTTGGGGGCCCCCTGGGGCCCCTTCAGGCCAGCTAGGTCTTTGGGTCCTGGCTCCTTCGCTTTGGGAGCAGTCGCTGGACGTTTGGCATGTTGGCCGGAGAGTGCTTCTCGGGCCGCGACCTGCAACCTGGCAGGTACCTCCCAGGTTCCCGGCCCAATGAAAGCCCCCAGACCCAAATTGAGAGGGGCTGCTTGGGGGCCCCCTGGGGCCCCTTCAGCCCAGCTAGGTCTTTGGGTCCTGGCTCCTTCGCTTTGGGAGCAGTCGCTGGATGTTTGGCATGTTGGCCGGAGAGTGCTTTTCGGGCCGCGACCTGAAACCTGGCAGGTACCTCCCAGGTTCCCGGCCCAACGAAAGGCCCCAGACCCAAATTGAGAGGGGCTGCTTGGGGGCCCCCTGGGGCCCCTTCAGGCCAGCTAGGTCTTTGGGTCCTGGCTCCTTCGCTTTGGGAGCAGTCGCTGGACGTTTGGCATGTTGGCCGGAGAGTGCTTCTCGGGGCGCCAACTGCAACCTGGCAGGTACCTCCCAGGTTCCCGGCCCAACGAAAGCCCCCAGACCCAAATTGAGAGGGGCTGCTTGGGGGCCCCCTGGGGCCCCTTCAGGCCAGCTAGGTCTTTGGGTCCTGGCTCCTTCGCTTTGGGAGCAGTCGCTGGACGTTTGGCATGTTGGCCGGAGAGTGCTTCTCGGGCCGCGACCTGCAACCTGGCAGGTACCTCCCAGGTTCCCGGCCCAACGAAAGCCCCCAGACCCAAATTGAGAGGGGCTGCTTGGGGGCCCCCTGGGGCCCCTTCAGGCCAGCTAGGTCTTTGGGTCCTGGCTCCTTCACTTTGGGAGCAGTCGCTGGACGTTTGGCATGTTGGCCGGAGAGTGCTTCTCGGGCCGCGACCTGCAACCTGGCAGGTACCTCCCAGGTTCCCGGCCCAACGAAAGCCCCCAGACCCAAATTGAGAGGGGCTGCTTGGGGGCCCCCTGGGGCCCCTTCAGGCCAGCTAGGTCTTTGGGTCCTGGCTCCTTCGCTTTGGGAGCAGTCGCTGGACGTTTGGCATGTTGGCCGGAGAGTGCTTCTCGGGGCGCCAACTGCAACCTGGCAGGTACCTCCCAGGTTCCCGGCCCAACGAAAGCCCCCAGACCCAAATTGAGAGGGGCTGCTTGGGGGCCCCCTGGGGCCCCTTCAGGCCAGCTAGGTCTTTGGGTCCTGGCTCCTTCGCTTTGGGAGCAGTCGCTGGACGTTTGGCATGTTGGCCGGAGAGTGCTTCTCGGGCCGCGACCTGCAACCTGGCAGGTACCTCCCAGGTTCCCGGCCCAACGAAAGCCCCCAGACCCAAATTGAGAGGGGCTGCTTGGGGGCCCCCTGGGGCCCCTTCAGGCCAGCTAGGTCTTTGGGTCCTGGCTCCTTCGCTTTGGGAGCAGTCGCTGGACGTTTGGCATGTTGGCCGGAGAGTGCTTCTCGGGCTGCGAACTGCAACCTGGCAGGTACCTCCCAGGTTCCCGGCCCAACGAAAGCCCCCAGACCCAAATTGAGAGGGGCTGCTTGGGGGCCCCCTGGGGCCCCTTCAGGCCAGCTAGGTCTTTGGGTCCTGGCTCCTTCGCTTTGGGAGCAGTCGCTGGACGTTTGGCATGTTGGCCGGAGAGTGCTTCTCGGGCTGCGAACTGCAACCTGGCAGGTACCTCCCAGGTTCCCGGCCCAACGAAAGCCCCCAGACCCAAATTGAGAGGGGCTGCTTGGGGGCCCCCTGGGGCCCCTTCAGGCCAGCTAGGTCTTTGGGTCCTGGCTCCTTCGCTTTGGGAGCAGTCGCTGGACGTTTGGCATGTTGGCCGGAGAGTGCTTCTCGGGCCGCCAACTGCAACCTGGCAGGTACCTCCCAGGTTCCCGGCCCAACGAAAGCCCCCAGACCCAAATTGAGAGGGGCTGCTTGGGGGCCCCCTGGGGCCCCTTCAGCCCAGCTAGGTCTTTGGGTCCTGGCTCCTTCGCTTTGGGAGCAGTCGCTGGACGTTTGGCATGTTGGCCGGAGAGTGCTTCTCGGGCCGCGACCTGCAACCTGGCAGGTACCTCCCAGGTTCCCGGCCCAACGAAAGCCCCCAGACCCAAATTGAGAGGGGCTGCTTGGGGGCCCCCTGGGGCCCCTTCAGGCCAGCTAGGTCTTTGGGTCCTGGCTCCTTCGCTTTGGGAGCAGTCGCTGGACGTTTGGCATGTTGGCCGGAGAGTGCTTCTCGGGCCGCGACCTGCAACCTGGCAGGTACCTCCCAGGTTCCCGGCCCAACGAAAGCCCCCAGACCCAAATTGAGAGGGGCTGCTTGGGGGCCCCCTGGGGCCACTTCAGCCCAGCTAGGTCTTTGGGTCCTGGCTCCTTCGCTTTGGGAGCAGTCGCTGGACGTTTGGCATGTTGGCCGGAGAGTGCTTCTCGGGCCGCGACCTGCAACCTGGCAGGTACCTCCCAGGTTCCCGGCCCAACGAAAGCCCCCAGACCCAAATTGAGAGGGGCTGCTTGGGGGCCCCCTGGGGCCCCTTCAGGCCAGCTAGGTCTTTGGGTCCTGGCTCCTTCGCTTTGGGAGCAGTCGCTGGATGTTTGGCATGTTGGCCGGAGAGTGCTTTTCGGGCCGCGACCTGCAACCTGGCAGGTACCTCCCAGGTTCCCGGCCCAACGAAAGCCCCCAGACCCAAATTGAGAGGGGCTGCTTGGGGGCCCCCTGGGACCCCTTCAGGCCAGCTAGGTCTTTGGGTCCTGGCTCCTTCGCTTTGGGAGCAGTCGCTGGACGTTTGGCATGTTGGCCGGAGAGTGCTTCTCGGGCCGCCAACTGCAACCTGGCAGGTACCTCCCAGGTTCCCGGCCCAACGAAAGCCCCCAGACCCAAATTGAGAGGGGCTGCTTGGGGGCCCCCTGGGGCCCCTTCAGCCCAGCTAGGTCTTTGGGTCCTGGCTCCTTCGCTTTGGGAGCAGTCGCTGGACGTTTGGCATGTTGGCCGGAGAGTGCTTCTCGGGCCGCCAACTGCAACCTGGCAGGTACCTCCCAGGTTCCCGGCCCATCGAAAGTACCCAGACCCAAATTGAGAGGGGCTGCTTGGGGGCCCCCTGGGGCCCCTTCAGGCCAGCTAGGTCTTTGGGTCCTGGCTCCTTCGCTTTGGGAGCAGTTGCTGGACGTTTGGCATGTTGGCCGGAGAGTGCTTCTCGGGCCGCGACCTGCAACCTGGCAGGTACCTCCCAGGTTCCCGGCCCAACGAAAGCCCCCAGACCCAAATTGAGAGGGGCTGCTTGGGGGCCCCCTGGGGCCCCTTCAGGCCAGCTAGGTCTTTGGGTCCTGGCTCCTTCGCTTTGGGAGCAGTCGCTGGACGTTTGGCATGTTGGCCGGAGAGTGCTTCTCGGGCCGCGACCTGCAACCTGGCAGGTACCTCCCAGGTTCC
Source organism: Gallinula chloropus (assembly GCF_964237585.1). Lineage (NCBI taxonomy): Eukaryota > Metazoa > Chordata > Aves > Gruiformes > Rallidae > Gallinula > Gallinula chloropus. The sequence continues at coordinate 143,719 of NW_028168578.1, read as the reverse complement.
CGGCCCAACGAAAGCCCCCAGACCCAAATTGAGAGGGGCTGCTTGGGGGCCCCCTGGGGCCCCTTCAGGCCAGCTAGGTCTTTGGGTCCTGGCTCCTTCGCTTTGGGAGCAGTCGCTGGACGTTTGGCATGTTGGCCGGAGAGTGCTTCTCGGGCCGCGACCTGCAACCTGGCAGGTACCTCCCAGGTTCCCGGCCCAACGAAAGCCCCCAGACCCAAATTGAGAGGGGCTGCTTGGGGGCCCCCTGGGGCCACTTCAGCCCAGCTAGGTCTTTGGGTCCTGGCTCCTTCGCTTTGGGAGCAGTCGCTGGACGTTTGGCATGTTGGCCGGAGAGTGCTTCTCGGGCCGCGACCTGCAACCTGGCAGGTACCTCCCAGGTTCCCGGCCCAACGAAAGCCCCCAGACCCAAATAGAGAGGGGCTGCTTGGGGGCCCCCTGGGGCCCCTTCAGGCCAGCTAGGTCTTTGGGTCCTGGCTCCTTCGCTTTGGGAGCAGTCGCTGGATGTTTGGCATGTTGGCCGGAGAGTGCTTTTCGGGCCGCGACCTGCAACCTGGCAGGTACCTCCCAGGTTCCCGGCCCAACGAAAGCCCCCAGACCCAAATTGAGAGGGGCTGCTTGGGGGCCCCCTGGGGCCCCTTCAGGCCAGCTAGGTCTTTGGGTCCTGGCTCCTTCGCTTTGGGAGCAGTCGCTGGACGTTTGGCATGTTGGCCGGAGAGTGCTTCTCGGGCCGCCAACTGCAACCTGGCAGGTACCTCCCAGGTTCCCGGCCCAACGAAAGCCCCCAGACCCAAATTGAGAGGGGCTGCTTGGGGGCCCCCTGGGGCCCCTTCAGCCCAGCTAGGTCTTTGGGTCCTGGCTCCTTCGCTTTGGGAGCAGTCGCTGGACGTTTGGCATGTTGGCCGGAGAGTGCTTCTCGGGCCGCCAACTGCAACCTGGCAGGTACCTCCCAGGTTCCCGGCCCATCGAAAGTACCCAGACCCAAATTGAGAGGGGCTGCTTGGGGGCCCCCTGGGGCCCCTTCAGGCCAGCTAGGTCTTTGGGTCCTGGCTCCTTCGCTTTGGGAGCAGTTGCTGGACGTTTGGCATGTTGGCCGGAGAGTGCTTCTCGGGCCGCGACCTGCAACCTGGCAGGTACCTCCCAGGTTCCCGGCCCAACGAAAGCCCCCAGACCCAAATTGAGAGGGGCTGCTTGGGGGCCCCCTGGGGCCCCTTCAGGCCAGCTAGGTCTTTGGGTCCTGGCTCCTTCGCTTTGGGAGCAGTCGCTGGACGTTTGGCATGTTGGCCGGAGAGTGCTTCTCGGGCCGCGACCTGCAACCTGGCAGGTACCTCCCAGGTTCCCGGCCCAATGAAAGCCCCCAGACCCAAATTGAGAGGGGCTGCTTGGGGGCCCCCTGGGGCCCCTTCAGCCCAGCTAGGTCTTTGGGTCCTGGCTCCTTCGCTTTGGGAGCAGTCGCTGGATGTTTGGCATGTTGGCCGGAGAGTGCTTTTCGGGCCGCGACCTGAAACCTGGCAGGTACCTCCCAGGTTCCCGGCCCAACGAAAGGCCCCAGACCCAAATTGAGAGGGGCTGCTTGGGGGCCCCCTGGGGCCCCTTCAGGCCAGCTAGGTCTTTGGGTCCTGGCTCCTTCGCTTTGGGAGCAGTCGCTGGACGTTTGGCATGTTGGCCGGAGAGTGCTTCTCGGGCCGCCAACTGCAACCTGGCAGGTACCTCCCAGGTTCCCGGCCCAACGAAAGCCCCCAGACCCAAATTGAGAGGGGCTGCTTGGGGGCCCCCTGGGGCCCCTTCAGGCCAGCTAGGTCTTTGGGTCCTGGCTCCTTCGCTTTGGGAGCAGTCGCTGGACGTTTGGCATGTTGGCCGGAGAGTGCTTCTCGGGCCGCGACCTGCAACCTGGCAGGTACCTCCCAGGTTCCCGGCCCAACGAAAGCCCCCAGACCCAAATTGAGAGGGGCTGCTTGGGGGCCCCCTGGGGCCCCTTCAGGCCAGCTAGGTCTTTGGGTCCTGGCTCCTTCACTTTGGGAGCAGTCGCTGGACGTTTGGCATGTTGGCCGGAGAGTGCTTCTCGGGCCGCGACCTGCAACCTGGCAGGTACCTCCCAGGTTCCCGGCCCAACGAAAGCCCCCAGACCCAAATTGAGAGGGGCTGCTTGGGGGCCCCCTGGGGCCCCTTCAGGCCAGCTAGGTCTTTGGGTCCTGGCTCCTTCGCTTTGGGAGCAGTCGCTGGACGTTTGGCATGTTGGCCGGAGAGTGCTTCTCGGGGCGCCAACTGCAACCTGGCAGGTACCTCCCAGGTTCCCGGCCCAACGAAAGCCCCCAGACCCAAATTGAGAGGGGCTGCTTGGGGGCCCCCTGGGGCCCCTTCAGGCCAGCTAGGTCTTTGGGTCCTGGCTCCTTCGCTTTGGGAGCAGTCGCTGGACGTTTGGCATGTTGGCCGGAGAGTGCTTCTCGGGCCGCGACCTGCAACCTGGCAGGTACCTCCCAGGTTCCCGGCCCAACGAAAGCCCCCAGACCCAAATTGAGAGGGGCTGCTTGGGGGCCCCCTGGGGCCCCTTCAGGCCAGCTAGGTCTTTGGGTCCTGGCTCCTTCGCTTTGGGAGCAGTCGCTGGACGTTTGGCATGTTGGCCGGAGAGTGCTTCTCGGGCTGCGAACTGCAACCTGGCAGGTACCTCCCAGGTTCCCGGCCCAACGAAAGCCCCCAGACCCAAATTGAGAGGGGCTGCTTGGGGGCCCCCTGGGGCCCCTTCAGGCCAGCTAGGTCTTTGGGTCCTGGCTCCTTCGCTTTGGGAGCAGTCGCTGGACGTTTGGCATGTTGGCCGGAGAGTGCTTCTCGGGCCGCCAACTGCAACCTGGCAGGTACCTCCCAGGTTCCCGGCCCAACGAAAGCCCCCAGACCCAAATTGAGAGGGGCTGCTTGGGGGCCCCCTGGGGCCCCTTCAGCCCAGCTAGGTCTTTGGGTCCTGGCTCCTTCGCTTTGGGAGCAGTCGCTGGACGTTTGGCATGTTGGCCGGAGAGTGCTTCTCGGGGCGCCAACTGCAACCTGGCAGGTACCTCCCAGGTTCCAGGCCCAACGAAAGCCCCCAGACCCAAATTGAGAGGGGCTGCTTGGGGGCCCCCTGGGGCCCCTTCAGGCCAGCTAGGTCTTTGGGTCCTGGCTCCTTCGCTTTGGGAGCAGTCGCTGGACGTTTGGCATGTTGGCCGGAGAGTGCTTCTCGGGCCGCGACCTGCAACCTGGCAGGTACCTCCCAGGTTCCCGGCCCAACGAAAGCCCCCAGACCCAAATTGAGAGGGGCTGCTTGGGGGCCCCCTGGGGCCCCTTCAGGCCAGCTAGGTCTTTGGGTCCTGGCTCCTTCGCTTTGGGAGCAGTCGCTGGACGTTTGGCATGTTGGCCGGAGAGTGCTTCTCGGGCTGCGAACTGCAACCTGGCAGGTACCTCTCAGGTTCCCGGCCCAACGAAAGCCCCCAGACCCAAATTGAGAGGGGCTGCTTGGGGGCCCCCTGGGGCCCCTTCAGGCCAGCTAGGTCTTTGGGTCCTGGCTCCTTCGCTTTGGGAGCAGTCGCTGGACGTTTGGCATGTTGGCCGGAGAGTGCTTCTCGGGCCGCGACCTGCAACCTGGCAGGTACCTCCCAGGTTCCCGGCCCAACGAAAGCCCCCAGACCCAAATTGAGAGGGGCTGCTTGGGGGCCCCCTGGGGCCCCTTCAGCCCAGCTAGGTCTTTGGGTCCTGGCTCCTTCGCTTTGGGAGCAGTCGCTGGACGTTTGGCATGTTGGCCGGAGAGTGCTTCTCGGGCCGCGACCTGCAACCTGGCAGGTACCTCCCAGGTTCCCGGCCCAACGAAAGCCCCCAGACCCAAATTGAGAGGGGCTGCTTGGGGGCCCCCTGGGGCCCCTTCAGGCCAGCTAGGTCTTTGGGTCCTGGCTCCTTCGCTTTGGGAGCAGTCGCTGGACGTTTGGCATGTTGGCCGGAGAGTGCTTCTCGGGCCGCGACCTGCAACCTGGCAGGTACCTCCCAGGTTCCCGGCCCAACGAAAGCCCCCAGACCCAAATTGAGAGGGGCTGCTTGGGGGCCCCCTGGGGCCACTTCAGCCCAGCTAGGTCTTTGGGTCCTGGCTCCTTCGCTTTGGGAGCAGTCGCTGGACGTTTGGCATGTTGGCCGGAGAGTGCTTCTCGGGCCGCGACCTGCAACCTGGCAGGTACCTCCCAGGTTCCCGGCCCAACGAAAGCCCCCAGACCCAAATAGAGAGGGGCTGCTTGGGGGCCCCCTGGGGCCCCTTCAGGCCAGCTAGGTCTTTGGGTCCTGGCTCCTTCGCTTTGGGAGCAGTCGCTGGATGTTTGGCATGTTGGCCGGAGAGTGCTTTTCGGGCCGCGACCTGCAACCTGGCAGGTACCTCCCAGGTTCCCGGCCCAACGAAAGCCCCCAGACCCAAATTGAGAGGGGCTGCTTGGGGGCCCCCTGGGGCCCCTTCAGGCCAGCTAGGTCTTTGGGTCCTGGCTCCTTCGCTTTGGGAGCAGTCGCTGGACGTTTGGCATGTTGGCCGGAGAGTGCTTCTCGGGCCGCGACCTGCAACCTGGCAGGTACCTCCCAGGTTCCCGGCCCAACGAAAGCCCCCAGACCCAAATTGAGAGGGGCTGCTTGGGGGCCCCCTGGGGCCCCTTCAGGCCAGCTAGGTCTTTGGGTCCTGGCTCCTTCGCTTTGGGAGCAGTCGCTGGACGTTTGGCATGTTGGCCGGAGAGTGCTTCTCGGGGCGCCAACTGCAACCTGGCAGGTACCTCCCAGGTTCCCGGCCCAACGAAAGCCCCCAGACCCAAATTGAGAGGGGCTGCTTGGGGGCCCCCTGGGGCCCCTTCAGGCCAGCTAGGTCTTTGGGTCCTGGCTCCTTCGCTTTGGGAGCAGTCGCTGGACGTTTGGCATGTTGGCCGGAGAGTGCTTCTCGGGCCGCGACCTGCAACCTGGCAGGTACCTCCCAGGTTCCCGGCCCAACGAAAGCCCCCAGACCCAAATTGAGAGGGGCTGCTTGGGGGCCCCCTGGGGCCCCTTCAGGCCAGCTAGGTCTTTGGGTCCTGGCTCCTTCGCTTTGGGAGCAGTCGCTGGACGTTTGGCATGTTGGCCGGAGAGTGCTTCTCGGGCTGCGAACTGCAACCTGGCAGGTACCTCCCAGGTTCCCGGCCCAACGAAAGCCCCCAGACCCAAATTGAGAGGGGCTGCTTGGGGGCCCCCTGGGGCCCCTTCAGGCCAGCTAGGTCTTTGGGTCCTGGCTCCTTCGCTTTGGGAGCAGTCGCTGGACGTTTGGCATGTTGGCCGGAGAGTGCTTCTCGGGCCGCCAACTGCAACCTGGCAGGTACCTCCCAGGTTCCCGGCCCAACGAAAGCCCCCAGACCCAAATTGAGAGGGGCTGCTTGGGGGCCCCCTGGGGCCCCTTCAGCCCAGCTAGGTCTTTGGGTCCTGGCTCCTTCGCTTTGGGAGCAGTCGCTGGACGTTTGGCATGTTGGCCGGAGAGTGCTTCTCGGGGCGCCAACTGCAACCTGGCAGGTACCTCCCAGGTTCCAGGCCCAACGAAAGCCCCCAGACCCAAATTGAGAGGGGCTGCTTGGGGGCCCCCTGGGGCCCCTTCAGGCCAGCTAGGTCTTTGGGTCCTGGCTCCTTCGCTTTGGGAGCAGTCGCTGGACGTTTGGCATGTTGGCCGGAGAGTGCTTCTCGGGCCGCGACCTGCAACCTGGCAGGTACCTCCCAGGTTCCCGGCCCAACGAAAGCCCCCAGACCCAAATTGAGAGGGGCTGCTTGGGGGCCCCCTGGGGCCCCTTCAGGCCAGCTAGGTCTTTGGGTCCTGGCTCCTTCGCTTTGGGAGCAGTCGCTGGACGTTTGGCATGTTGGCCGGAGAGTGCTTCTCGGGCTGCGAACTGCAACCTGGCAGGTACCTCTCAGGTTCCCGGCCCAACGAAAGCCCCCAGACCCAAATTGAGAGGGGCTGCTTGGGGGCCCCCTGGGGCCCCTTCAGGCCAGCTAGGTCTTTGGGTCCTGGCTCCTTCGCTTTGGGAGCAGTCGCTGGACGTTTGGCATGTTGGCCGGAGAGTGCTTCTCGGGCCGCGACCTGCAACCTGGCAGGTACCTCCCAGGTTCCCGGCCCAACGAAAGCCCCCAGACCCAAATTGAGAGGGGCTGCTTGGGGGCCCCCTGGGGCCCCTTCAGCCCAGCTAGGTCTTTGGGTCCTGGCTCCTTCGCTTTGGGAGCAGTCGCTGGACGTTTGGCATGTTGGCCGGAGAGTGCTTCTCGGGCCGCGACCTGCAACCTGGCAGGTACCTCCCAGGTTCCCGGCCCAACGAAAGCCCCCAGACCCAAATTGAGAGGGGCTGCTTGGGGGCCCCCTGGGGCCCCTTCAGCCCAGCTAGGTCTTTGGGTCCTGGCTCCTTCGCTTTGGGAGCAGTCGCTGGACGTTTGGCATGTTGGCCGGAGAGTGCTTCTCGGGCCGCGACCTGCAACCTGGCAGGTACCTCCCAGGTTCCCGGCCCAACGAAAGCCCCCAGACCCAAATTGAGAGGGGCTGCTTGGGGGCCCCCTGGGGCCACTTCAGCCCAGCTAGGTCTTTGGGTCCTGGCTCCTTCGCTTTGGGAGCAGTCGCTGGACGTTTGGCATGTTGGCCGGAGAGTGCTTCTCGGGCCGCGACCTGCAACCTGGCAGGTACCTCCCAGGTTCCCGGCCCAACGAAAGCCCCCAGACCCAAATAGAGAGGGGCTGCTTGGGGGCCCCCTGGGGCCCCTTCAGGCCAGCTAGGTCTTTGGGTCCTGGCTCCTTCGCTTTGGGAGCAGTCGCTGGATGTTTGGCATGTTGGCCGGAGAGTGCTTTTCGGGCCGCGACCTGCAACCTGGCAGGTACCTCCCAGGTTCCCGGCCCAACGAAAGCCCCCAGACCCAAATTGAGAGGGGCTGCTTGGGGGCCCCCTGGGGCCCCTTCAGGCCAGCTAGGTCTTTGGGTCCTGGCTCCTTCGCTTTGGGAGCAGTCGCTGGACGTTTGGCATGTTGGCCGGAGAGTGCTTCTCGGGCCGCCAACTGCAACCTGGCAGGTACCTCCCAGGTTCCCGGCCCAACGAAAGCCCCCAGACCCAAATTGAGAGGGGCTGCTTGGGGGCCCCCTGGGGCCCCTTCAGGCCAGCTAGGTCTTTGGGTCCTGGCTCCTTCGCTTTGGGAGCAGTCGCTGGACGTTTGGCATGTTGGCCGGAGAGTGCTTCTCGGGCCGCCAACTGCAACCTGGCAGGTACCTCCCAGGTTCCCGGCCCATCGAAAGTACCCAGACCCAAATTGAGAGGGGCTGCTTGGGGGCCCCCTGGGGCCCCTTCAGGCCAGCTAGGTCTTTGGGTCCTGGCTCCTTCGCTTTGGGAGCAGTTGCTGGACGTTTGGCATGTTGGCCGGAGAGTGCTTCTCGGGCCGCGACCTGCAACCTGGCAGGTACCTCCCAGGTTCCCGGCCCAACGAAAGCCCCCAGACCCAAATTGAGAGGGGCTGCTTGGGGGCCCCCTGGGGCCCCTTCAGGCCAGCTAGGTCTTTGGGTCCTGGCTCCTTCGCTTTGGGAGCAGTCGCTGGACGTTTGGCATGTTGGCCGGAGAGTGCTTCTCGGGCCGCGACCTGCAACCTGGCAGGTACCTCCCAGGTTCCCGGCCCAATGAAAGCCCCCAGACCCAAATTGAGAGGGGCTGCTTGGGGGCCCCCTGGGGCCCCTTCAGCCCAGCTAGGTCTTTGGGTCCTGGCTCCTTCGCTTTGGGAGCAGTCGCTGGATGTTTGGCATGTTGGCCGGAGAGTGCTTTTCGGGCCGCGACCTGAAACCTGGCAGGTACCTCCCAGGTTCCCGGCCCAACGAAAGGCCCCAGACCCAAATTGAGAGGGGCTGCTTGGGGGCCCCCTGGGGCCCCTTCAGGCCAGCTAGGTCTTTGGGTCCTGGCTCCTTCGCTTTGGGAGCAGTCGCTGGACGTTTGGCATGTTGGCCGGAGAGTGCTTCTCGGGCCGCGACCTGCAACCTGGCAGGTACCTCCCAGGTTCCCGGCCCAACGAAAGCCCCCAGACCCAAATTGAGAGGGGCTGCTTGGGGGCCCCCTGGGGCCCCTTCAGGCCAGCTAGGTCTTTGGGTCCTGGCTCCTTCACTTTGGGAGCAGTCGCTGGACGTTTGGCATGTTGGCCGGAGAGTGCTTCTCGGGCCGCGACCTGCAACCTGGCAGGTACCTCCCAGGTTCCCGGCCCAACGAAAGCCCCCAGACCCAAATTGAGAGGGGCTGCTTGGGGGCCCCCTGGGGCCCCTTCAGGCCAGCTAGGTCTTTGGGTCCTGGCTCCTTCGCTTTGGGAGCAGTCGCTGGACGTTTGGCATGTTGGCCGGAGAGTGCTTCTCGGGCCGCGACCTGCAACCTGGCAGGTACCTCCCAGGTTCCCGGCCCAACGAAAGCCCCCAGACCCAAATTGAGAGGGGCTGCTTGGGGGCCCCCTGGGGCCCCTTCAGGCCAGCTAGGTCTTTGGGTCCTGGCTCCTTCGCTTTGGGAGCAGTCGCTGGACGTTTGGCATGTTGGCCGGAGAGTGCTTCTCGGGGCGCCAACTGCAACCTGGCAGGTACCTCCCAGGTTCCCGGCCCAACGAAAGCCCCCAGACCCAAATTGAGAGGGGCTGCTTGGGGGCCCCCTGGGGCCCCTTCAGGCCAGCTAGGTCTTTGGGTCCTGGCTCCTTCGCTTTGGGAGCAGTCGCTGGACGTTTGGCATGTTGGCCGGAGAGTGCTTCTCGGGCCGCGACCTGCAACCTGGCAGGTACCTCCCAGGTTCCCGGCCCAACGAAAGCCCCCAGACCCAAATTGAGAGGGGCTGCTTGGGGGCCCCCTGGGGCCCCTTCAGGCCAGCTAGGTCTTTGGGTCCTGGCTCCTTCGCTTTGGGAGCAGTCGCTGGACGTTTGGCATGTTGGCCGGAGAGTGCTTCTCGGGCTGCGAACTGCAACCTGGCAGGTACCTCCCAGGTTCCCGGCCCAACGAAAGCCCCCAGACCCAAATTGAGAGGGGCTGCTTGGGGGCCCCCTGGGGCCCCTTCAGGCCAGCTAGGTCTTTGGGTCCTGGCTCCTTCGCTTTGGGAGCAGTCGCTGGACGTTTGGCATGTTGGCCGGAGAGTGCTTCTCGGGCCGCCAACTGCAACCTGGCAGGTACCTCCCAGGTTCCCGGCCCAACGAAAGCCCCCAGACCCAAATTGAGAGGGGCTGCTTGGGGGCCCCCTGGGGCCCCTTCAGGCCAGCTAGGTCTTTGGGTCCTGGCTCCTTCGCTTTGGGAGCAGTCGCTGGACGTTTGGCATGTTGGCCGGAGAGTGCTTCTCGGGCCGCGACCTGCAACCTGGCAGGTACCTCCCAGGTTCCCGGCCCAACGAAAGCCCCCAGACCCAAATTGAGAGGGGCTGCTTGGGGGACCCCTGGGGCCCCTTCAGGCCAGCTAGGTCTTTGGGTCCTGGCTCCTTCGCTTTGGGAGCAGTCGCTGGACGTTTGGCATGTTGGCCGGAGAGTGCTTCTCGGGCCGCGACCTGCAACCTGGCAGGTACCTCCCAGGTTCCCGGCCCAACGAAAGCCCCCAGACCCAAATTGAGAGGGGCTGCTTGGGGGCCCCCTGGGGCCCCTTCAGCCCAGCTAGGTCTTTGGGTCCTGGCTCCTTCGCTTTGGGAGCAGTCGCTGGACGTTTGGCATGTTGGCCGGAGAGTGCTTCTCGGGCCGCGACCTGCAACCTGGCAGGTACCTCCCAGGTTCCCGGCCCAACGAAAGCCCCCAGACCCAAATTGAGAGGGGCTGCTTGGGGGCCCCCTGGGGCCCCTTCAGGCCAGCTAGGTCTTTGGGTCCTGGCTCCTTCGCTTTGGGAGCAGTCGCTGGACGTTTGGCATGTTGGCCGGAGAGTGCTTCTCGGGCCGCGACCTGCAACCTGGCAGGTACCTCCCAGGTTCCCGGCCCAACGAAAGCCCCCAGACCCAAATTGAGAGGGGCTGCTTGGGGGCCCCCTGGGGCCCCTTCAGGCCAGCTAGGTCTTTGGGTCCTGGCTCCTTCGCTTTGGGAGCAGTCGCTGGACGTTTGGCATGTTGGCCGGAGAGTGCTTCTCGGGCCGCCAACTGCAACCTGGCAGGTACCTCCCAGGTTCCCGGCCCAACGAAAGCCCCCAGACCCAAATTGAGAGGGGCTGCTTGGGGGCCCCCTGGGGCCCCTTCAGCCCAGCTAGGTCTTTGGGTCCTGGCTCCTTCGCTTTGGGAGCAGTCGCTGGACGTTTGGCATGTTGGCCGGAGAGTGCTTCTCGGGCCGCGACCTGCAACCTGGCAGGTACCTCCCAGGTTCCCGGCCCAACGAAAGCCCCCAGACCCAAATTGAGAGGGGCTGCTTGGGGGCCCCCTGGGGCCCCTTCAGCCCAGCTAGGTCTTTGGGTCCTGGCTCCTTCGCTTTGGGAGCAGTCGCTGGACGTTTGGCATGTTGGCCGGAGAGTGCTTCTCGGGCCGCGACCTGCAACCTGGCAGGTACCTCCCAGGTTCCCGGCCCAATGAAAGCCCCCAGACCCAAATTGAGAGGGGCTGCTTGGGGGCCCCCTGGGGCCCCTTCAGGCCAGCTAGGTCTTTGGGTCCTGGCTCCTTCGCTTTGGGAGCAGTCGCTGGATGTTTGGCATGTTGGGCGGAGAGTGCTTTTCGGGCCGCGACCTGAAACCTGGCAGGTACCTCCCAGGTTCCCGGCCCAACGAAAGGCCCCAGACCCAAATTGAGAGGGGCTGCTTGGGGGCCCCCTGGGGCCCCTTCCGGCCAGCTAGGTCTTTGGGTCCTGGCTCCTTCGCTTTGGGAGCAGTCGCTGGACGTTTGGCATGTTGGCCGGAGAGTGCTTCTCGGGCCGCCAACTGCAACCTGGCAGGTACCTCCCAGGTTCCCGGCCCAACGAAAGCCCCCAGACCCAAATTGAGAGGGGCTGCTTGGGGGCCCCTTGGGGCCCCTTCAGGCCAGCTAGGTCTTTGGGTCCTGGCTCCTTCGCTTTGGGAGCAGTCGCTGGACGTTTGGCATGTTGGCCGGAGAGTGCTTCTCGGGCCGCGACCTGCAACCTGGCAGGTACCTCCCAGGTTCCCGGCCCAACGAAAGCCCCCAGACCCAAATTGAGAGGGGCTGCTTGGGGGCCCCCTAGGGCCCCTTCAGGCCAGCTATGTCTTTGGGTCCTGGCTCCTTCGCTTTGGGAGCAGTCGCTGGACGTTTGGCATGTTGGCCGGAGAGTGCTTCACGGGCCGCGACCTGCAACCTGGCAGGTACCTCCCAGGTTCCCGGCCCAACGAAAGCCCCCAGACCCAAATTGAGAGGGGCTGCTTGGGGGCCCCCTGGGGCCCCTTCAGGCCAGCTAGGTCTTTGGGTCCTGGCTCCTTCGCTTTGGGAGCAGTCGCTGGACGTTTGGCATGTTGGCCGGAGAGTGCTTCTCGGGACGACAACTGCAACCTGGCAGGTACCTCCCAGGTTCCCGGCCCAACGAAAGCCCCCAGACCCAAATTGAGAGGGGCTGCTTGGGGGCCCCCTGGGGCCCCTTCAGGCCAGCTAGGTCTTTGGGTCCTGGCTCCTTCGCTTTGGGAGCAGTCGCTGGACGTTTGGCATGTTGGCCGGAGAGTGCTTCTCGGGCCGCGACCTGCAACCTGGCAGGTACCTCCCAGGTTCCCGGCCCAACGAAAGCCCCCAGACCCAAATTGAGAGGGGCTGCTTGGGGGCCCCCTGGGGCCCCTTCAGGCCAGCTAGGTCTTTGGGTCCTGGCTCCTTCGCTTTGGGAGCAGTCGCTGGACGTTTGGCATGTTGGCCGGAGAGTGCTTCTCGGGCCGCGACCTGCAACCTGGCAGGTACCTCCCAGGTTCCCGGCCCAACGAAAGCCCCCAGACCCAAATTGAGAGGGGCTGCTTGGGGGCCCCCTGGGGCCCCTTCAGGCCAGCTAGGTCTTTGGGTCCTGGCTCCTTCGCTTTGGGAGCAGTCGCTGGACGTTTGGCATGTTGGCCGGAGAGTGCTTCTCGGGCCTCGACCTGCAACCTGGCAGGTACCTCCCAGGTTCCCGTCCCAACGAAAGCCCCCAGACCCAAATAGAGAGGGGCTGCTTGGGGGCCCCCTGGGGCCCCTTCAGGCCAGCTAGGTCTTTGGGTCCTGGCTCCTTCGCTTTGGGAGCAGTCGCTGGACGTTTGGCATGTTGGCCGGAGAGTGCTTCTCGGGCCGCGACCTGCAACCTGGCAGGTACCTCCCAGGTTCCCGGCCCAACGAAAGCCCCCAGACCCAAATTGAGAGGGGCTGCTTGGGGGCCCCCTGGGGCCCCTTCAGGCCAGCTAGGTCTTTGGGTCCTGGCTCCTTCGCTTTGGGAGCAGTCGCTGGACGTTTGGCATGTTGGCCGGAGAGTGCTTCTCGGGCCGCGACCTGCAACCTGGCAGGTACCTCCCAGGTTCCCGGCCCAACGAAAGCCCCCAGACCCAAATTGAGAGGGGCTGCTTGGGGGCCCCCTGGGGCCCCTTCAGGCCAGCTAGGTCTTTGGGTCCTGGCTCCTTCGCTTTGGGAGCAGTCGCTGGACGTTTGGCATGTTGGCCGGAGAGTGCTTCTCGGGCCGCCAACTGCAACCTGGCAGGTACCTCCCAGGTTCCCGGCCCAACGAAAGCCCCCAGACCCAAATTGAGAGGGGCTGCTTGGGGGCCCCCTGGGGCCCCTTCAGCCCAGCTAGGTCTTTGGGTCCTGGCTCCTTCGCTTTGGGAGCAGTCGCTGGACGTTTGGCATGTTGGCCGGAGAGTGCTTCTCGGGCCGCCAACTGCAACCTGGCAGGTACCTCCCAGGTTCCCGGCCCAACGAAAGCCCCCAGACCCAAATTGAGAGGGGCTGCTTGGGGGCCCCCTGGGGCCCCTTCAGGCCAGCTAGGTCTTTGGGTCCTGGCTCCTTCGCTTTGAGAGCAGTCGCTGGACGTTTGGCATGTTGGCCGGAGAGTGCTTCTCGGGCCGCCAACTGCAACCTGGCAGGTACCTCCCAGGTTCCCGGCCCAACGAAAGCCCCCAGACCCAAATTGAGAGGGGCTGCTTGGGGGCCCCCTGGGGCCCCTTCAGCCCAGCTAGGTCTTTGGGTCCTGGCTCCTTCGCTTTGGGAGCAGTCGCTGGACGTTTGGCATGTTGGCCGGAGAGTGCTTCTCGGGCCGCGACCTGCAACCTGGCAGGTACCTCCCAGGTTCCCGGCCCAACGAAAGCCCCCAGACCCAAATTGAGAGGGGCTGCTTGGGGGCCCCCTGGGGCCCCTTCAGGCCAGCTAGGTCTTTGGGTCCTGGCTCCTTCGCTTTGGGAGCAGTCGCTGGACGTTTGGCATGTTGGCCGGAGAGTGCTTCTCGGGGCGCCAACTGCAACCTGGCAGGTACCTCCCAGGTTCCCGGCCCAACGAAAGCCCCCAGACCCAAATTGAGAGGGGCTGCTTGGGGGCCCCCTGGGGCCCCTTCAGGCCAGCTAGGTCTTTGGGTCCTGGCTCCTTCGCTTTGGGAGCAGTCGCTGGACGTTTGGCATGTTGGCCGGAGAGTGCTTTTCGGGCCGCGACCTGAAACCTGGCAGGTACCTCCCAGGTTCCCGGCCCAACGAAAGCCCCCAGACCCAAATTGAGAGGGGCTGCTTGGGGGCCCCCTGGGGCCCCTTCAGACCAGCTAGGTCTTTGGGTCCTGGCTCCTTCGCTTTGGGAGCAGTCGCTGGACGTTTGGCATGTTGGCCGGAGAGTGCTTCTCGGGCCTCGACCTGCAACCTGGCAGGTACCTCCCAGGTTCCCGGCCCAACGAAAGACCCCAGACCCAAATTGAGAGGGGCTGCTTGGGGGCCCCCTGGGGCCCCTTCAGGCCAGCTAGGTCTTTGGGTCCTGGCTCCTTCGCTTTGGGAGCAGTCGCTGGACGTTTGGCATGTTGGCCGGAGAGTGCTTCTCGGGCCTCGAACTGCAACCTGGCAGGTACCTCCCAGGTTCCCGGCCCAACGAAAGCCCCCAGACCCAAATTGAGAGGGGCTGCTTGGGGGCCCCCTGGGGCCCCTTCAGGCCAGCTAGGTCTTTGGGTCCTGGCTCCTTCGCTTTGGGAGCAGTCGCTGGACGTTTGGCATGTTGGCCGGAGAGTGCTTCTCGTGGCGCGAACTGCAACCTGGCAGGTACCTCCCAGGTTCCCGGCCCAACGAAAGCCCCCAGACCCAAATTGAGAGGGGCTGCTTGGGGGCCCCCTGGGGCCCCTTCAGGCCAGCTAGGTCTTTGGGTCCTGGCTCCTTCGCTTTGGGAGCAGTCGCTGGACGTTTGGCATGTTGGCCGGAGAGTGCTTCTCGGGCCGCGACCTGCAACCTGGCAGGTACCTCCCAGGTTCCCGGCCCATCGAAAGTACCCAGACCCAAATTGAGAGGGACTGCTTGGGGTCCCCCTGGGGCCCCTTCAGGCCAGCTAGGTCTTTGGGTCCTGGCTCCTTCGCTTTGGGAGCAGTCGCTGGACGTTTGGCATGTTGGCCGGAGAGTGCTTCTCGGGCCGCGACCTGCAACCTGGCAGGTACCTCCCAGGTTCCCGGCCCAACGAAAGCCCCCAGACCCAAATTGAGAGGGGCTGCTTGGGGGCCCCCTGGGGCCCCTTCAGGCCAGCTAGGTCTTTGGGTCCTGGCTCCTTCGCTTTGGGAGCAGTCGCTGGACGTTTGGCATGTTGGCCGGAGAGTGCTTCTCGGGCCGCGACCTGCAACCTGGCAGGTACCTCCCAGGTTCCCGGCCCAACGAAAGCCCCCAGACCCAAATTGAGAGGGGCTGCTTGGGGGCCCCCTGGGGCCCCTTCAGGCCAGCTAGGTCTTTGGGTCCTGGCTCCTTCGCTTTGGGAGCAGTCGCTGGACGTTTGGCATGTTGGCCGGAGAGTGCTTCTCGGGCCGCCAACTGCAAACTGGCAGGTACCTCCCAGGTTCCCGGCCCAACGAAAGCCCCCAGACCCAAATTGAGAGGGGCTGCTTGGGGGCCCCCTGGGGCCCCTTCAGGCCAGCTAGGTCTTTGGGTCCTGGCTCCTTCGCTTTGGGAGCAGTCGCTGGACGTTTGGCATGTTGGCCGGAGAGTGCTTCTCGGGCCGCGACCTGCAACCTGGCAGGTACCTCCCAGGTTCCCGGCCCAACGAAAGCCCCCAGACCCAAATTGAGAGGGGCTGCTTGGGGGCCCCCTGGGGCCCCTTCAGGCCAGCTAGGTCTTTGGGTCCTGGCTCCTTCGCTTTGGGAGCAGTCGCTGGACGTTTGGCATGTTGGCCGGAGAGTGCTTCTCGGGCCGCGACCTGCAACCTGGCAGGTACCTCCCAGGTTCCCGGCCCAACGAAAGCCCCCAGACCCAAATTGAGAGGGGCTGCTTGGGGGCCCCCTGGGGCCCCTTCAGGCCAGCTAGGTCTTTGGGTCCTGGCTCCTTCGCTTTGGGAGCAGTCGCTGGACGTTTGGCATGTTGGCCGGAGAGTGCTTCTCGGGCCGCGACCTGCAACCTGGCAGGTACCTCCCAGGTTCCCGGCCCAACGAAAGCCCCCAGACCCAAATTGAGAGGGGCTGCTTGGGGGCCCCCTGGGGCCCCTTCAGGCCAGCTAGGTCTTTGGGTCCTGGCTCCTTCGCTTTGGGAGCAGTCGCTGGATGTTTGGCATGTTGGCCGGAGAGTGCTTTTCGGGCCGCGACCTGCAACCTGGCAGGTACATCCCAGGTTCCCGGCCCAACGAAAGCCCCCAGACCCAAATTGAGAGGGGCTGCTTGGGGGCCCCCTGGGGCCCCTTCAGGCCAGCTAGGTCTTTGGGTCCTGGCTCCTTCGCTTTGGGAGCAGTCGCTGGACGTTTGGCATGTTGGCCGGAGAGTGCTTCTCGGGCCGCGACCTGAAACCTGGCAGGTACCTCCCAGGTTCCCGGCCCAACGAAAGCCCCCAGACCCAAATAGAGAGGGGCTGCTTGGGGGCCCCCTGGGGCCCCTTCAGCCCAGCTAGGTCTTTGGGTCCTGGCTCCTTCGCTTTGGGAGCAGTCGCTGGACGTTTGGCATGTTGGCCGGAGAGTGCTTCTCGGGCCGCGACCTGCAACCTGGCAGGTACCTCCCAGGTTCCCGGCCCAACGAAAGCCCCCAGACCCAAATTGAGAGGGGCTGCTTGGGGGCCCCCTGGGGCCCCTTCAGGCCAGCTAGGTCTTTGGGTCCTGGCTCCTTCGCTTTGGGAGCAGTCGCTGGACGTTTGGCATGTTGGCCGGAGAGTGCTTCTCGGGCCGCGACCTGAAACCTGGCAGGTACCTCCCAGGTTCCCGGCCCAACGAAAGGCCCCAGACCCAAATTGAGAGGGGCTGCTTGGGGGCCCCCTGGGGCCCCTTCAGGCCAGCTAGGTCTTTGGGTCCTGGCTCCTTCGCTTTGGGAGCAGTCGCTGGACGTTTGGCATGTTGGCCGGAGAGTGCTTCTCGGGGCGCCAACTGCAACCTGGCAGGTACCTCCCAGGTTCCCGGCCCAACGAAAGCCCCCAGACCCAAATTGAGAGGGGCTGCTTGGGGGCCCCCTGGGGCCCCTTCAGGCCAGCTAGGTCTTTGGGTCCTGGCTCCTTCGCTTTGGGAGCAGTCGCTGGACGTTTGGCATGTTGGCCGGAGAGTGCTTCTCGGGCCGCGACCTGAAACCTGGCAGGTACCTCCCAGGTTCCCGGCCCAACGAAAGCCCCCAGACCCAAATAGAGAGGGGCTGCTTGGGGGCCCCCTGGGGCCCCTTCAGGCCAGCTAGGTCTTTGGGTCCTGGCTCCTTCGCTTTGGGAGCAGTCGCTGGACGTTTGGCATGTTGGCCGGAGAGTGCTTCTCGGGCCGCGACCTGCAACCTGGCAGGTACCTCCCAGGTTCCCGGCCCAACGAAAGCCCCCAGACCCAAATTGAGAGGGGCTGCTTGGGGGCCCCCTGGGGCCCCTTCAGGCCAGCTAGGTCTTTGGGTCCTGGCTCCTTCGCTTTGGGAGCAGTCGCTGGACGTTTGGCATGTTGGCCGGAGAGTGCTTTTCGGGCCGCGACCTGAAACCTGGCAGGTACCTCCCAGGTTCCCGGCCCAACGAAAGACCCCAGACCCAAATTGAGAGGGGCTGCTTGGGGGCCCCCTGGGGCCCCTTCAGGCCAGCTAGGTCTTTGGGTCCTGGCTCCTTCGCTTTGGGAGCAGTCGCTGGACGTTTGGCATGTTGGCCGGAGAGTGCTTCTCGGGCCGCCAACTGCAACCTGGCAGGTACCTCCCAGGTTCCCGGCCCAACGAAAGCCCCCAGACCCAAATTGAGAGGGGCTGCTTGGGGGCCCCCTGGGGCCCCTTCAGGCCAGCTAGGTCTTTGGGTCCTGGCTCCTTCGCTTTGGGAGCAGTCGCTGGACGTTTGGCATGTTGGCCGGAGAGTGCTTCTCGGGCCGCCAACTGCAACCTGGCAGGTACCTCCCAGGTTCCCGGCCCAACGAAAGCCCCCAGACCCAAATTGAGAGGGGCTGCTTGGGGGCCCCCTGGGGCCCCTTCAGCCCAGCTAGGTCTTTGGGTCCTGGCTCCTTCGCTTTGGGAGCAGTCGCTGGACGTTTGGCATGTTGGCCGGAGAGTGCTTCTCGGGCCGCCAACTGCAACCTGGCAGGTACCTCCCAGGTTCCCGGCCCAACGAAAGCCCCCAGACCCAAATTGAGAGGGGCTGCTTGGGGGCCCCCTGGGGCCCCTTCAGCCCAGCTAGGTCTTTGGGTCCTGGCTCCTTCGCTTTGGGAGCAGTCGCTGGACGTTTGGCATGTTGGCCGGAGAGTGCTTCTCGGGCCGCCAACTGCAACCTGGCAGGTACCTCCCAGGTTCCCGGCCCAACGAAAGCCCCCAGACCCAAATTGAGAGGGGCTGCTTGGGGGCCCCCTGGGGCCCCTTCAGGCCAGCTAGGTCTTTGGGTCCTGCCTCCTTCGCTTTGGGAGCAGTCGCTGGACGTTTGGCATGTTGGCCGGAGAGTGCTTCTCGGGCCGCCAACTGCAACCTGGCAGGTACCTCCCAGGTTCCCGGCCCAACGAAAGCCCCCAGACCCAAATTGAGAGGGGCTGCTTGGGGGCCCCCTGGGGCCCCTTCAGGCCAGCTAGGTCTTTGGGTCCTGGCTCCTTCGCTTTGGGAGCAGTCGCTGGACGTTTGGCATGTTGGCCGGAGAGTGCTTCTCGGGCCGCCAACTGCAACCTGGCAGGTACCTCCCAGGTTCCCGGCCCAACGAAAGCCCCCAGACCCAAATTGAGAGGGGCTGCTTGGGGGCCCCCTGGGGCCCCTTCAGGCCAGCTAGGTCTTTGGGTCCTGGCTCCTTCGCTTTGGGAGCAGTCGCTGGATGTTTGGCATGTTGGCCGGAGAGTGTTTCTCGGGCCGCGACCTGAAACCTGGCAGGTACCTCCCAGGTTCCCAGCCCAACGAAAGCCCCCAGACCCAAATTGAGAGGGGCTGCTTGGGGGCCCCCTGGGGCCCCTTCAGGCCAGCTAGGTCTTTGGGTCCTGGCTCCTTCGCTTTCGGAGCAGTCGCTGGACGTTTGGCATGTTGGCCGGAGAGTGCTTCTCGGGCAGCCAACTGCAACCTGGCAGGTACCTCCCAGGTTCCCGGCCCAACGAAAGCCCCCAGACCCAAATTGAGAGGGGCTGCTTGGGGGCCCCCTGGGGCCCCTTCAGGCCAGCTAGGTCTTTGGGTCCTGGCTCCTTCGCTTTGGGAGCAGTCGCTGGACGTTTGGCATGTTGGCCGGAGAGTGCTTCTCGGGCTGCCAACTGCAACCTGGCAGGTACCTCCCAGGTTCCCGGCCCAACGAAAGCCCCCAGACCCAAATTGAGAGGGGCTGCTTGGGGGCTCCTTGGGGCCCCTTCAGGCCAGCTAGGTCTTTGGGTCCTGGCTCCTTCGCTTTGGGAGCAGTCGCTGGACGTTTGGCATGTTGGCCGGAGAGTGCTTCTCGGGCCGCCAACTTCAACCTGGCAGGTACCTCCCAGGTTCCCGGCCCAACGAAAGCCCCCAGACCCAAATTGAGAGGGGCTGCTTGGGGGCCCCCTGGGGCCCCTTCAGGCCAGCTAGGTCTTTGGGTCCTGGCTCCTTCGCTTTGGGAGCAGTCGCTGGACGTTTGGCATGTTGGCCGGAGAGTGCTTCTCGGGCCGCCAACTTCAACCTGGCAGGTACCTCCCAGGTTCCCGGCCCAACGAAAGCCCCCAGACCCAAATTGAGAGGGGCTGCTTGGGGGCCCCCTGGGGCCCCTTCAGGCCAGCTAGGTCTTTGGGTCCTGGCTCCTTCGCTTTGGGAGCAGTCGCTGGACGTTTGGCATGTTGGCCGGAGAGTGCTTCTCGGGCGCGACCTGAAACCTGGCAGGTACCTCCCAGGTTCCCGGCCCAACAAAAGCCCCCAGACCCAAATTGAGAGGGGCTGCTTGGGGGCCCCCTGGGGCCCCTTCAGGCCAGCTAGGTCTTTGGGTCCTGGCTCCTTCGGTTTGGGAGCAGTCGCTGGACGTTTGGCATGTTGGCCGGAGAGTGCTTCTCGGGCCGCGACCTGCAACCTGGCAGGTACCTCCCAGGTTCCCGGCCCAACAAAAGCCCCCAGACCCAAATTGAGAGGGGCTGCTTGGGGGCCCCCTGGGGCCCCTTCAGGCCAGCTAGGTCTTTGGGTCCTGGCTCCTTCGCTTTGGGAGCAGTCGCTGGACGTTTGGCATGTTGGCCGGAGAGTGCTTCTCGGATCGCGACCTGCAACCTGGCAGGTACCTCCCAGGTTCCCGGCCCAACGAAAGCCCCCAGACCCAAATTGAGAGGGGCTGCTTGGGGGCCCCCTGGGGCCCCTTCAGGCCAGCTAGGTCTTTGGGTCCTGGCTCCTTCGCTTTGGGAGCTGTCGCTGGATGTTTGGCATGTTGGCCGTAGAGTGTTTTTCGGGCCGCGACCTGAAACCTGGCAGGTACCTCCCAGGTTCCCAGCCCAACGAAAGCCCCCAGACCCAAATTGAGAGGGGCTGCTTGGGGGCCCCCTGGGGCCCCTTCAGGCCAGCTAGGTCTTTGGGTCCTGGCTCCTTCGCTTTGGGAGCAGTCGCTGGACGTTTGGCATGTTGGCCGGAGAGTGCTTCTCGGGCCGCCAACTGCAACCTGGCAGGTACCTCCCAGGTTCCCGGCCCAACGAAAGCCCCCAGACCCAAATTGAGAGGGGCTGCTTGGGGGCCCCCTGGGGCCCCTTCAGGCCAGCTAGGTCTTTGGGTCCTGGCTCCTTCGCTTTGGGAGCAGTCGCTGGACGTTTGGCATGTTGGCCGGAGAGTGCTTCTCGGGCCGCCAACTTCAACCTGGCAGGTACCTCCCAGGTTCCCGGCCCAACGAAAGCCCCCAGACCCAAATTGAGAGGGGCTGCTTGGGGGCTCCTTGGGGCCCCTTCAGGCCAGCTAGGTCTTTGGGTCCTGGCTCCTTCGCTTTGGGAGCAGTCGCTGGACGTTTGGCATGTTGGCCGGAGAGTGCTTCTCGGGCCGCGAACTGCAACCTGGCAGGTACCTCCCAGGTTCCCGGCCCAACGAAAGCCCCCAGACCCAAATTGAGAGGGGCTGCTTGGGGGCTCCTTGGGGCCCCTTCAGGCCAGCTAGGTCTTTGGGTCCTGGCTCCTTCGCTTTGGGAGCAGTCGCTGGACGTTTGGCATGTTGGCCGGAGAGTGCTTCTCGGGCCGCGACCTGCAACCTGGCAGGTACCTCCCAGGTTCCCGGCCCAACGAAAGCCCCCAGACCCAAATTGAGAGAGGCTGCTTGGGGGCCCCCTGGGGCCCCTTCAGGCCAGCTAGGTCTTTGGGTCCTGGCTCCTTCGCTTTGGGAGCAGTCGCTGGACGTTTGGCATGTTGGCTGGAGAGTGCTTCTCGGGCCGCCAACTGCAACCTGGCAGGTACCTCCCAGGTTCCCGGCCCAACGAAAGCCCCCAGACCCAAATTGAGAGGGGCTGCTTGGGGGCCCCCTGGGGCCCCTTCAGGCCAGCTAGGTGTTTGGGTCCTGGCTCCTTCGCTTTGGGAGCAGTCGCTGGACGTTTGGCATGTTGGCCGGAGAGTGCTTCTCGGGCCGCCAACTGCAACCTGGCAGGTACCTCCCAGGTTCCCGGCCCAACGAAAGCCCCCAGACCCAAATTGAGAGGGGCTGCTTGGGGGCCCCCTGGGGCCCCTTCAGGCCAGCTAGGTCTTTGGGTCCTGGCTCCTTCGCTTTGGGAGCAGTCGCTGGACGTTTGGCATGTTGGCCGGAGAGTGCTTCTCGGGCCGCGAACTGCAACCTGGCAGGTACCTCCCAGGTTCCCGGCCCAACGAAAGCCCCCAGACCCAAATTGAGAGGGGCTGCTTGGGGGCCCCCTGGGGCCCCTTCAGGCCAGCTAGGTCTTTGGGTCCTGGCTCCTTCGCTTTGGGAGCAGTCGCTGGATGTTTGGCATGTTGGCCGGAGAGTGCTTCTCGGGCCGCGACCTGAAACCTGGCAGGTACCTCCCAGGTTCCCAGCCCAACGAAAGCCCCCAGACCCAAATTGAGAGGGGCTGCTTGGGGGCCCCCTGGGGCCCCTTCAGGCCAGCTAGGTCTTTGGGTCCTGGCTCCTTCGCTTTGGGAGCAGTCGCTGGACGTTTGGCATGTTGGCCGGAGAATGCTTCTCGGGCCGCGAACTGCAACCTGGCAGGTACCTCCCAGGTTCCCGGCCCAACGAAAGCCCCCAGACCCAAATTGAGAGGGGCTGCTTGGGGGCCCCCTGGGGCCCCTTCAGGCCAGCTAGGTCTTTGGGTCCTGGCTCCTTCGCTTTGGGAGCAGTCGCTGGACGTTTGGCATGTTGGCCGGAGAGTGCTTCTCGGGCCGCCAACTTCAACCTGGCAGGTACCTCCCAGGTTCCCGGCCCAACGAAAGCCCCCAGACCCAAATTGAGAGGGGCTGCTTGGGGGCTCCTTGGGGCCCCTTCAGGCCAGCTAGGTCTTTGTGTCCTGGCTCCTTCGCTTTGGGAGCAGTCGCTGGACGTTTGGCATGTTGGCCGGAGAGTGCTTCTCGGGCCGCCAACTTCAACCTGGCAGGTACCTCCCAGGTTCCCGGCCCAACGAAAGCCCCCAGACCCAAATTGAGAGGGGCTGCTTGGGGGCCCCCTGGGGCCCCTTCAGGCCAGCTAGGTCTTTGGGTCCTGGCTCCTTCGCTTTGGGAGCAGTCGCTGGACGTTTGGCATGTTGGCCGGAGAGTGCTTCTCGGGCCGCCAACTTCAACCTGGCAGGTACCTCCCAGGTTCCCGGCCCAACGAAAGCCCCCAGACCCAAATTGAGAGGGGCTGCTTGGGGGCCCCCTGGGGCCCCTTCAGGCCAGCTAGGTCTTTGGGTCCTGGCTCCTTCGCTTTGGGAGCAGTCGCTGGACGTTTGGCATGTTGGCCGGAGAGTGCTTCTCGGGCGCGACCTGAAACCTGGCAGGTACCTCCCAGGTTCCCGGCCCAACAAAAGCCCCAGACCCAAATTGAGAGGGGCTGCTTGGGGGCCCCCTGGGGCCCCTTCAGGCCAGCTAGGTCTTTGGGTCCTGGCTCCTTCGCTTTGGGAGCAGTCGCTGGACGTTTGGCATGTTGGCCGGAGAGTGCTTCTCGGGCCGCGACCTGCAACCTGGCAGGTACCTCCCAGGTTCCCGGCCCAACAAAAGCCCCCAGACCCAAATTGAGAGGGGCTGCTTGGGGGCCCCCTGGGGCCCCTTCAGGCCAGCTAGGTCTTTGGGTCCTGGCTCCTTCGCTTTGGGAGCAGTCGCTGGACGTTTGGCATGTTGGCCGGAGAGTGCTTCTCGGATCGCGACCTGCAACCTGGCAGGTACCTCCCAGGTTCCCGGCCCAACGAAAGCCCCCAGACCCAAATTGAGAGGGGCTGCTTGGGGGCCCCCTGGGGCCCCTTCAGGCCAGCTAGGTCTTTGGGTCCTGGCTCCTTCGCTTTGGGAGCTGTCGCTGGATGTTTGGCATGTTGGCCGGAGAGTGTTTTTCGGGCCGCGACCTGAAACCTGGCAGGTACCTCCCAGGTTCCCAGCCCAACGAAAGCCCCCAGACCCAAATTGAGAGGGGCTGCTTGGGGGCCCCCTGGGGCCCCTTCAGGCCAGCTAGGTCTTTGGGTCCTGGCTCCTTCGCTTTGGGAGCAGTCGCTGGACGTTTGGCATGTTGGCCGGAGAATGCTTCTCGGGCCGCGAACTGCAACCTGGCAGGTACCTCCCAGGTTCCCGGCCCAACGAAAGCCCCCAGACCCAAATTGAGAGGGGCTGCTTGGGGGCCCCCTGGGGCCCCTTCAGGCCAGCTAGGTCTTTGGGTCCTGGCTCCTTCGCTTTGGGAGCAGTCGCTGGACGTTTGGCATGTTGGCCGGAGAGTGCTTCTCGGGCCGCCAACTTCAACCTGGCAGGTACCTCCCAGGTTCCCGGCCCAACGAAAGCCCCCAGACCCAAATTGAGAGGGGCTGCTTGGGGGCTCCTTGGGGCCCCTTCAGGCCAGCTAGGTCTTTGGGTCCTGGCTCCTTCGCTTTGGGAGCAGTCGCTGGACGTTTGGCATGTTGGCCGGAGAGTGCTTCTCGGGCCGCGAACTGCAACCTGGCAGGTACCTCCCAGGTTCCCGGCCCAACGAAAGCCCCCAGACCCAAATTGAGAGGGGCTGCTTGGGGGCTCCTTGGGGCCCCTTCAGGCCAGCTAGGTCTTTGGGTCCTGGCTCCTTCGCTTTGGGAGCAGTCGCTGGACGTTTGGCATGTTGGCCGGAGAGTGCTTCTCGGGCCGCGACCTGCAACCTGGCAGGTACCTCCCAGGTTCCCGGCCCAACGAAAGCCCCCAGACCCAAATTGAGAGAGGCTGCTTGGGGGCCCCCTGGGGCCCCTTCAGGCCAGCTAGGTCTTTGGGTCCTGGCTCCTTCGCTTTGGGAGCAGTCGCTGGACGTTTGGCATGTTGGCTGGAGAGTGCTTCTCGGGCCGCCAACTGCAACCTGGCAGGTACCTCCCAGGTTCCCGGCCCAACGAAAGCCCCCAGACCCAAATTGAGAGGGGCTGCTTGGGGGCCCCCTGGGGCCCCTTCAGGCCAGCTAGGTGTTTGGGTCCTGGCTCCTTCGCTTTGGGAGCAGTCGCTGGACGTTTGGCATGTTGGCCGGAGAGTGCTTCTCGGGCCGCCAACTGCAACCTGGCAGGTACCTCCCAGGTTCCCGGCCCAACGAAAGCCCCCAGACCCAAATTGAGAGGGGCTGCTTGGGGGCCCCCTGGGGCCCCTTCAGGCCAGCTAGGTCTTTGGGTCCTGGCTCCTTCGCTTTGGGAGCAGTCGCTGGACGTTTGGCATGTTGGCCGGAGAGTGCTTCTCGGGCCGCGAACTGCAACCTGGCAGGTACCTCCCAGGTTCCCGGCCCAACGAAAGCCCCCAGACCCAAATTGAGAGGGGCCGCTTGGGGGCCCCCTGGGGCCCCTTCAGGCCAGCTAGGTCTTTGGGTCCTGGCTCCTTCGCTTTGGGAGCAGTCGCTGGATGTTTGGCATGTTGGCCGGAGAGTGTTTTTCGGGCCGCGACCTGAAACCTGGCAGGTACCTCCCAGGTTCCCAGCCCAACGAAAGCCCCCAGACCCAAATTGAGAGGGGCTGCTTGGGGGCCCCCTGGGGCCCCTTCAGCCCAGCTAGGTCTTTGGGTCCTGGCTCCTTCGCTTTGGGAGCAGTCGCTGGACGTTTGGCATGTTGGCCGGAGAATGCTTCTCGGGCCGCGAACTGCAACCTGGCAGGTACCTCCCAGGTTCCCGGCCCAACGAAAGCCCCCAGACCCAAATTGAGAGGGGCTGCTTGGGGGCCCCCTGGGGCCCCTTCAGGCCAGCTAGGTCTTTGGGTCCTGGCTCCTTCGCTTTGGGAGCAGTCGCTGGAAGTTTGGCATGTTGGCCGGAGAGTGCTTCTCGGGCCGCGAACTGCAACCTGGCAGGTACCTCCCAGGTTCCCGGCCCAACGAAAGCCCCCAGACCCAAATTGAGAGGGGCTGCTTGGGGGCCCCCTGGGGCCCCTTCAGGCCAGCTAGGTCTTTGGGTCCTGGCTCCTTCGCTTTGGGAGCAGTCGCTGGACGTTTGGCTTGTTGGCCGGAGAGTGCTTCTCGGGCCGCGACCTGCAACCTGGCAGGTACCTCCCAGGTTCCCGGCCCAACGAAAGCCCCCAGACCCAAATTGAGAGGGGCTGCTTGGGGGCCCCCTGGGGCCCCTTCAGGCCAGCTAGGTCTTTGGGTCCTGGCTCCTTCGCTTTGGGAGCAGTCGCTGGACGTTTGGCATGTTGGCCGGAGAGTGCTTCTCGGGCCGCGAAATGCAACCTGGCAGGTACCTCCCAGGTTCCCGGCCCAACGAAAGCCCCCAGACCCAAATTGAGAGGGGCTGCTTGGGGGCCCCCTGGGGCCCCTTCAGGCCAGCTAGGTCTTTGGGTCCTGGCTCCTTCGCTTTGGGAGCAGTCGCTGGACGTTTGGCATGTTGGCCGGAGAGTGCTTCTCGGGCCGCCAACTGCAACCTGGCAGGTACCTCCCAGGTTCCCGGCCCAACGAAAGCCCCCAGACCCAAATTGAGAGGGGCTGCTTTGGGGCCCCCTGGGGCCCCTTCAGGCCAGCTAGGTCTTTGGGTCCTGGCTCCTTCGCTTTGGGAGCAGTCACTGGACGTTTGGCATGTTGGCCGGAGAGTGCTTCTCGGGCCGCGAACTGCAACCTGGCAGGTACCTCCCAGGTTCCCGGCCCAACGAAAGCCCCCAGACCCAAATTGAGAGGGGCTGCTTGGGGGCCCCCTGGGGCCCCTTCAGGCCAGCTAGGTCTTTGGGTCCTGGCTCCTTCGCTTTGGGAGCAGTCGCTGGACGTTTGGCATGTTGGCCGGAGAGTGCTTCTCGGGCCGCCAACTGCAACCTGGCAGGTACCTCCCAGGTTCCCGGCCCAACGAAAGCCCCCAGACCCAAATTGAGAGGGGCTGCTTGGGGGCCCCCTGGGGCCCCTTCAGGCCAGCTAGGTCTTTGGGTCCTGGCTCCTTCGCTTTGGGAGCAGTCGCTGGACGTTTGGCTTGTTGGCCGGAGAGTGCTTCTCGGGCCGCGACCTGCAACCTGGCAGGTACCTCCCAGGTTCCCGGCCCAACGAAAGCCCCCAGACCCAAATTGAGAGGGGCTGCTTGGGGGCCCCCTGGGGCCCCTTCAGGCCAGCTAGGTCTTTGGGTCCTGGCTCCTTCGCTTTGGGAGCAGTCGCTGGACGTTTGGCATGTTGGCCGGAGAGTGCTTCTCGGGCCGCGAAATGCAACCTGGCAGGTACCTCCCAGGTTCCCGGCCCAACGAAAGCCCCCAGACCCAAATTGAGAGGGGCTGCTTGGGGGCCCCCTGGGGCCCCTTCAGGCCAGCTATGTCTTTGGGTCCTGGCTCCTTCCGTTTGGGAGCAGTCGCTGGACGTTTGGCATGTTGGCCGGAGAGTGCTTCTCGGGCCACCAACTGCAACCTGGCAGGTACCTCCCAGGTTCCCGGCCCAACGAAAGCCCCCAGACCCAAATTGAGAGGGGCTGCTTGGGGGCCCCCTGGGGCCCCTTCAGGCCAGCTAGGTCTTTGGGTCCTGGCTCCTTCGCTTTGGGAGCAGTCGCTGGACGTTTGGCATGTTGGCCGGAGAGTGCTTCTCGGGCCGCCAACTGCAACCTGGCAGGTACCTCCCAGGTTCCCGGCCCAACGAAAGCCCCCAGACCCAAATTGAGAGGGGCTGCTTTGGGGCCCCCTGGGGCCCCTTCAGGCCAGCTAGGTCTTTGGGTCCTGGCTCCTTCGCTTTGGGAGCAGTCACTGGACGTTTGGCATGTTGGCCGGAGAGTGCTTCTCGGGCCGCGAACTGCAACCTGGCAGGTACCTCCCAGGTTCCCGGCCCAACGAAAGCCCCCAGACCCAAATTGAGAGGGGCTGCTTGGGGGCCCCCTGGGGCCCCTTCAGGCCAGCTAGGTCTTTGGGTCCTGGCTCCTTCGCTTTGGGAGCAGTCGCTGGACGTTTGGCATGTTGGCCGGAGAGTGCTTCTCGGGCCGCCAACTGCAACCTGGCAGGTACCTCCCAGGTTCCCGGCCCAACGAAAGCCCCCAGACCCAAATTGAGAGGGGCTGCTTGGGGGCCCCCTGGGGCCCCTTCAGGCCAGCTAGGTCTTTGGGTCCTGGCTCCTTCGCTTTGGGAGCAGTCGCTGGACGTTTGGCATGTTGGCCGGAGAGTGCTTCTCGGGCCGCGACCTGCAACCTGGCAGGTACCTCCCAGGTTCCCGGCCCAACGAAAGCCCCCAGACCCAAATTGAGAGGGGCTGCTTGGGGGCCCCCTGGGGCCCCTTCAGGCCAGCTAGGTCTTTGGGTCCTGGCTCCTTCGCTTTGGGAGCAGTCGCTGGACGTTTGGCATGTTGGCCGGAGAGTGCTTCTCGGGCCGCCAACTGCAACCTGGCAGGTACCTCCCAGGTTCCCGGCCCAACGAAAGCCCCCAGACCCAAATTGAGAGGGGCTGCTTGGGGGCCCCCTGGGGCCCCTTCAGGCCAGCTAGGTCTTTGGGTCCTGGCTCCTTCGCTTTGGGAGCAGTCGCTGGAAGTTTGGCATGTTGGCCGGAGAGTGCTTCTCGGGCCGCCAACTGCAACCTGGCAGGTACCTCCCAGGTTCCCGGCCCAACGAAAGCCCCCAGACCCAAATTGAGAGGGGCTGCTTGGGGGCCCCCTGGGGCCCCTTCAGGCCAGCTATGTCTTTGGGTCCTGGCTCCTTCCGTTTGGGAGCAGTCGCTGGACGTTTGGCATGTTGGCCGGAGAGTGCTTCTCGGGCCGCCAACTGCAACCTGGCAGGTACCTCCCAGGTTCCCGGCCCAACGAAAGCCCCCAGACCCAAATTGAGAGGGGCTGCTTGGGGGCCCCCTGGGGCCCCTTCAGGCCAGCTAGGTCTTTGGGTCCTGGCTCCTTCGCTTTGGGAGCAGTCGCTGGACGTTTGGCATGTTGGCCGGAGAGTGCTTCTCGGGCCGCGACCTGCAACCTGGCAGGTACCTCCCAGGTTCCCGGCCCAACGAAAGCCCCCAGACCCAAATTGAGAGGGGCTGCTTGGGGGCCCCCTGGGGCCCCTTCAGGCCAGCTAGGTCTTTGGGTCCTGGCTCCTTCGCTTTGGGAGCAGTCGCTGGACGTTTGGCATGTTGGCCGGAGAGTGCTTCTCGGGCCGCCAACTGCAACCTGGCAGGTACCTCCCAGGTTCCCGGCCCAACGAAAGCCCCCAGACCCAAATTGAGAGGGGCTGCTTGGGGGCCCCCTGGGGCCCCTTCAGGCCAGCTAGGTCTTTGGGTCCTGGCTCCTTCGCTTTGGGAGCAGTCGCTGGACGTTTGGCATGTTGGCCGGAGAGTGCTTCTCGGGCCGCCAACTGCAACCTGGCAGGTACCTCCCAGGTTCCCGGCCCAACGAAAGCCCCCAGACCCAAATTGAGAGGGGCTGCTTGGGGGCCCCCTGGGGCCCCTTCAGGCCAGCTAGGTCTTTGGGTCCTGGCTCCTTCGCTTTGGGAGCAGTCGCTGGACGTTTGGCATGTTGGCCGGAGAGTGCTTCTCGGGCCGCCAACTGCAACCTGGCAGGTACCTCCCAGGTTCCCGGCCCAACGAAAGCCCCCAGACCCAAATTGAGAGGGGCTGCTTGGGGGCCCCCTGGGGCCCCTTCAGGCCAGCTAGGTCTTTGGGTCCTGGCTCCTTCGCTTTGGGAGCAGTCGCTGGACGTTTGGCATGTTGGCCGGAGAGTGCTTCTCGGGCCGCCAACTGCAACCTGGCAGGTACCTCCCAGGTTCCCGGCCCAACGAAAGCCCCCAGACCCAAATTGAGAGGGGCTGCTTGGGGGCCCCCTGGGGCCCCTTCAGGCCAGCTAGGTCTTTGGGTCCTGGCTCCTTCGCTTTGGGAGCAGTCGCTGGACGTTTGGCATGTTGGCCGGAGAGTGCTTCTCGGGCCGCGACCTGCAACCTGGCAGGTACCTCCCAGGTTCCCGGCCCAACAAAAGCCCCCAGACCCAAATTGAGAGGGGCTGCTTGGGGCCCCCCTGGGGCCCCTTCAGGCCAGCTAGGTCTTTGGGTCCTGGCTCCTTCGCTTTGGGAGCAGTCGCTGGACGTTTGGCATGTTGGCCGGAGAGTGCTTCTCGGGCCGCGACCTGCAACCTGGCAGGTACCTCCCAGGTTCCCGGCCCAACGAAAGCCCCCAGACCCAAATAGAGAGGGGCTGCTTGGGGGCCCCCTGGGGCCCCTTCAGGCCAGCTAGGTCTTTGGGTCCTGGCTCCTTCGCTTTGGGAGCAGTCACTGGACGTTTGGCATGTTGGCCGGAGAGTGCTTCTTGGGCCGCGACCTGCAACCTGGCAGGTACCTCCCAGGATCCCGGCCCAACGAAAGCCCCCAGACCCAAATTGAGAGGGGCTGCTTGGGGGCCCCCTGGGGCCCCTTCAGGCCAGCTAGGTCTTTGGGTCCTGGCTCCTTCGCTTTGGGAGCAGTCGCTGGACGTTTGGCATGTTGGCCGGAGAGTGCTTCTCGGGCCGCCAACTGCAACCTGGCAGGTACCTCCCAGGTTCCCGGCCCAACGAAAGCCCCCAGACCCAAATTGAGAGGGGCTGCTTGGGGGCCCCCTGGGGCCCCTTCAGGCCAGCTAGGTCTTTGGGTCCTGGCTCCTTCGCTTTGGGAGCAGTCGCTGGACGTTTGGCATGTTGGCCGGAGAGTGCTTCTCGGGCCGCCAACTGCAACCTGGCAGGTACCTCCCAGGTTCCCGGCCCAACGAAAGCCCCCAGACCCAAATTGAGAGGGGCTGCTTGGGGGCCCCCTGGGGCCCCTTCAGGCCAGCTAGGTCTTTGGGTCCTGGCTCCTTCGCTTTGGGAGCAGTCGCTGGAAGTTTGGCATGTTGGCCGGAGAGTGCTTCTCGGGCCGCGAACTGCAACCTGGCAGGTACCTCCCAGGTTCCCGGCCCAACGAAAGCCCCCAGACCCAAATTGAGAGGGGCTGCTTGGGGGCCCCCTGGGGCCCCTTCAGGCCAGCTAGGTCTTTGGGTCCTGGCTCCTTCGCTTTGGGAGCAGTCGCTGGACGTTTGGCATGTTGACCGGAGAGTGCTTCTCGTTCCGCGACCTGCAACCTGGCAGGTACCTCCCAGGTTCCCGGCCCAACGAAAGCCCCCAGACCCAAATTGAGAGGGGCTGCTTGGGGGCACCCTGGGGCCCCTTCAGGCCAGCTAGGTCTTTGGGTCCTGGCTCCTTCGCTTTGGGAGCAGTCGCTGGACGTTTGGCATGTTGGCCGGAGAGTGCTTCTCGGGCCGCCAACTGCAACCTTGCAGGTACCTCCCAGGTTCCCGGCCCAACGAAAGCCCCCAGACCCAAATTGAGAGGGGCTGCTTGGGGGCCCCCTGGGGCCCCTTCAGGCCAGCTAGGTCTTTGGGTCCTGGCTCCTTCGCTTTGGGAGCAGTCGCTGGACGTTTGGCATGTTGGCCGGAGAGTGCTTCTCGGGCCGCGACCTACAACCTGGCAGGTACCTCCCAGGTTCCCGGCCCAACGAAAGCCCCCAGACCCAAATTGAGAGGGGCTGCTTTG
Organism: Gallinula chloropus; assembly: GCF_964237585.1. Classification (NCBI taxonomy): domain Eukaryota; kingdom Metazoa; phylum Chordata; class Aves; order Gruiformes; family Rallidae; genus Gallinula; species Gallinula chloropus. Next base: position 113,307 of record NW_028168578.1, on the reverse strand, counting down.
GGGCCCCCTGGGGCCACTTCAGGCCAGCTAGGTCTTTGGGTCCTGGCTCCTTCGCTTTGGGAGCAGTCACTGGACGTTTGGCATGTTGGCCGGAGAGTGCTTCTCGGGCCGCCAACTGCAACCTGGCAGGTACCTCCCAGGTTCCCGGCCCAACGAAAGCCCCCAGACCCAAATAGAGAGGGGCTGCTTGGGGGCCCCCTGGGGCCCCTTCAGGCCAGCTAGGTCTTTGGGTCCTGGCTCCTTCGCTTTGGGAGCAGTCGCTGGACGTTTGGCATGTTGTCCGGAGAGTGCTTCTCGGGCCGCCAACTGCAACCTGGCAGGTACCTCCCAGGTTCCCGGCCCAACGAAAGCCCCCAGACCCAAATTGAGAGGGGCTGCTTGGGGGCCCCCTGGGGCCCCTTCAGGCCAGCTAGGTCTTTGGGTCCTGGCTCCTTCGCTTTGGGAGCAGTCGCTGGACGTTTGGCATGTTGGCCGGAGAGTGCTTCTCGGGCCGCCAACTGCAACCTGGCAGGTACCTCCCAGGTTCCCGGCCCAACGAAAGCCCCCAGACCCAAATAGAGAGGGGCTGCTTGGGGGCCCCCTGGGGCCCCTTCAGGCCAGCTAGGTCTTTGGGTCCTGGCTCCTTCGCTTTGGGAGCAGTCGCTGGACGTTTGGCATGTTGGCCGGAGAGTGCTTCTCGGGCCGCCAACTGCAACCTGGCAGGTACCTCCCAGGTTCCCGGCCCAACGAAAGCCCCCAGACCCAAATTGAGAGGGGCTGCTTGGGGGCCCCCTGGGGCCCCTTCAGGCCAGCTAGGTCTTTGGGTCCTGGCTCCTTCGGTTTGGGAGCAGTCGCTGGACGTTTGGCATGTTGGCCGGAGAGTGCTTCTCGGGCCGCGACCTGCAACCTGGCAGGTACCTCCCAGGTTCCCGGCCCAACGAAAGCCCCCAGACCCAAATTGAGAGGGGCTGCTTGGGGGCCCCCTGGGGCCCCTTCAGGCCAGCTAGGTCTTTGGGTCCTGGCTCCTTCCGTTTGGGAGCAGTCGCTGGACGTTTGGCATGTTGGCCGGAGAGTGCTTCTCGGGCCGCCAACTGCAACCTGGCAGGTACCTCCCAGGTTCCCGGCCCAACGAAAGCCCCCAGACCCAAATTGAGAGGGGCTGCTTGGGGGCCCCCTGGGGCCCCTTCAGGCCAGCTAGGTCTTTGGGTCCTGGCTCCTTCGCTTTGGGAGCAGTCGCTGGAAGTTTGGCATGTTGGCCGGAGAGTGCTTCTCGGGCCGCCAACTGCAACCTGGCAGGTACCTCCCAGGTTCCCGGCCCAACGAAAGCCCCCAGACCCAAATTGAGAGGGGCTGCTTGGGGGCCCCCTGGGGCCCCTTCAGGCCAGCTAGGTCTTTGGGTCCTGGCTCCTTCGCTTTGGGAGCAGTCGCTGGACGTTTGGTATGTTGGCCGGAGAGTGCTTCTCGGGCCGCGAACTTCAACCTGGCAGGTACCTCCCAGGTTCCCGGCCCAACGAAAGCCCCCAGACCCAAATTGAGAGGGGCTGCTTGGGGGCCCCCTGGGGCCCCTTCAGGCCAGCTAGGTCTTTGGGTCCTGGCTCCTTTGCTTTGGGAGCAGTCGCTGGACGTTTGGCATGTTGGCCGGAGAGTGCTTCTCGGGCCGCCAACTGCAACCTGGCAGGTACCTCCCAGGTTCCCGGCCCAACGAAAGCCCCCAGACCCAAATTGAGAGGGGCTGCTTGGGGGCCCCCTGGGGCCCCTTCAGGCCAGCTAGGTCTTTGGGTCCTGGCTCCTTCGCTTTGGGAGCAGTCGCTGGAAGTTTGGCATGTTGGCCGGAGAGTGCTTCTCGGGCCGCCAACTGCAACCTGGCAGGTACCTCCCAGGTTCCCGGCCCAACGAAAGCCCCCAGACCCAAATTGAGAGGGGCTGCTTGGGGGCACCCTGGGGCCCCTTCAGGCCAGCTAGGTCTTTGGGTCCTGGCTCCTTCGCTTTGGGAGCAGTCGCTGGACATTTGGCATGTTGACCGGAGAGTGCTTCTCGGGCCGCGACCTGCAACCTGGCAGTTACCTCCAAGGTTCCCGGCCCAACGAAAGCCCCCAGACCCAAATAGAGAGGGGCTGCTTGGGGGCCCCCTGGGGCCCCTTCAGGCCAGCTATGTATTTGGTTCCTGTCTCCTTCGCTTTGGGAGCAGTCGCTGGACGTTTGGCATGTTGGCCGGAGAGTGCTTCTCGGGCCGCCAACTGCAACCTTGCAGGTACCTCCCAGGTTCCCGGCCCAACGAAAGCCCCCAGACCCAAATTGAGAGGGGCTGCTTGGGGGCCCCCTGGGGCCCCTTCAGGCCAGCTAGGTCTTTGGGTCCTGGCTCCTTCGCTTTGGGAGCAGTCGCTGGACGTTTGGCATGTTGACCGGAGAGTGCTTCTCGTTCCGCGACCTGCAACCTGGCAGGTACCTCCCAGGTTCCCGGCCCAACGAAAGCCCCCAGACCCAAATTGAGAGGGGCTGCTTGGGGGCCCCCTGGGGCCCCTTCAGGCCAGCTAGGTCTTTGGGTCCTGTCTCCTTCGCTTTGGGAGCAGTCGCTGGAAGTTTGGCATGTTGGCCGGAGAGTGCTTCTCGGGCCGCGACCTGCAACCTGGCAGGTACCTCCCAGGTTCCCGGCCCAACGAAAGCCCCCAGACCCAAATTGAGAGGGGCTGCTTGGGGGCCCCCTGGGGCCCCTTCAGGCCAGATAGGTCTTTGGGTCCTGGCTCCTTCGCTTTGGGAGCAGTCGCTGGACGTTTGGCATGTTGGCCGGAGAGTGCTTCTCGGGCCGCGAACTTCAACCTGGCAGGTACCTCCCAGGTTCCCGGCCCAACGAAAGCCCCCAGACCCAAATTGAGAGGGGCTGCTTGGGGGCCCCCTGGGGCCCCTTCAGGCCAGCTAGGTCTTTGGGTCCTGGCTCCTTCGCTTTGGGAGCAGTCGCTGGACGTTTGGCATGTTGACCGGAGAGTGCTTCTCGTTCCGCGACCTGCAACCTGGCAGTTATCTCCCAGGTTCCAGGCCCAACGAAAGCCCCCAGACCCAAATTGAGAGGGGCTGCTTGGGGGCCCCCTGGGGCCCCTTCAGGCCAGCTATGTATTTGGGTCCTGTCTCCTTCGCTTTGGGAGCAGTCGCTGGACGTTTGGCATGTTGGCCGGAGAGTGCTTCTCGGGCCGCGAACTGCAACCTTGCAGGTACCTCCTAGGTTCCCGGCCCAACGAAAGCCCCCAGACCCAAATTGAGAGGGGCTGCTTGGGGGCCCCCTGGGGCCCCTTCAGGCCAGCTAGGTCTTTGGGTCCTGGCTCCTTCGCTTTGGGAGCAGTCGCTGGACGTTTGGCATGTTGGCCGGAGAGTGCTTCTCGGGCCGCCAACTGCAACCTGGCAGGTACCTCCCAGGTTCCCGGCCCAACGAAAGCCCCCAGACCCAAATTGAGAGGGGCTGCTTGGGGGCCCCCTGGGGCCACTTCAGGCCAGCTAGGTCTTTGGGTCCTGGCTCCTTCCGTTTGGGAGCAGTCGCTGGACGTTTGGCATGTTGGCCGGAGAGTGCTTCTCGGGCCGCCAACTGCAACCTGGCAGGTACCTCCCAGGTTCCCGGCCCAACGAAAGCCCCCAGACCCAAATTGAGAGGGGCTGCTTGGGGGCCCCCTGGGGCCCCTTCAGGCCAGCTAGGTCTTTGGGTCCTGGCTCCTTCGCTTTGGGAGCAGTCGCTGGAAGTTTGGCATGTTGGCCGGAGAGTGCTTCTCGGGCCGCCAACTGCAACCTGGCAGGTACCTCCCAGGTTCCCGGCCCAACGAAAGCCCCCAGACCCAAATTGAGAGGGGCTGCTTGGGGGCCCCCTGGGGCCCCTTCAGGCCAGCTAGGTCTTTGGGTCCTGGCTCCTTCGCTTTGGGAGCAGTCGCTGGACGTTTGGCATGTTGGCCGGAGAGTGCTTCTCGGGCCGCGAACTTCAACCTGGCAGGTACCTCCCAGGTTCCCGGCCCAACGAAAGCCCCCAGACCCAAATTGAGAGGGGCTGCTTGGGGGCCCCCTGGGGCCCCTTCAGGCCAGCTAGGTCTTTGGGTCCTGGCTCCTTCGCTTTGGGAGCAGTCGCTGGACGTTTGGCATGTTGACCGGAGAGTGCTTCTCGTTCCGCGACCTGCAACCTGGCAGGTACCTCCCAGGTTCCCGGCCCAACGAAAGCCCCCAGACCCAAATTGAGAGGGGCTGCTTGGGGGCCCCCTGGGGCCCCTTCAGGCCAGATAGGTCTTTGGGTCCTGGCTCCTTCGCTTTGGGAGCAGTCGCTGGACGTTTGGCATGTTGGCCGGAGAGTGCTTCTCGGGCCGCGAACTTCAACCTGGCAGGTACCTCCCAGGTTCCCGGCCCAACGAAAGCCCCCAGACCCAAATTGAGAGGGGCTGCTTGGGGGCCCCCTGGGGCCCCTTCAGGCCAGCTAGGTCTTTGGGTCCTGGCTCCTTCGCTTTGGGAGCAGTCGCTGGACGTTTGGCATGTTGACCGGAGAGTGCTTCTCGTTCCGCGACCTGCAACCTGGCAGGTACCTCCCAGGTTCCCGGCCCAACGAAAGCCCCCAGACCCAAATTGAGAGGGGCTGCTTGGGGGCCCCCTGGGGCCCCTTCAGGCCAGCTAGGTCTTTGGGTCCTGGCTCCTTCGCTTTGGGAGCAGTCGCTGGACGTTTGGCATGTTGACCGGAGAGTGCTTCTCGTTCCGCGACCTGCAACCTGGCAGTTATCTCCCAGGTTCCCGGCCCAACGAAAGCCCCCAGACCCAAATTGAGAGGGGCTGCTTGGGGGCCCCCTGGGGCCCCTTCAGGCCAGCTATGTATTTGGGTCCTGTCTCCTTCGCTTTGGGAGCAGTCGCTGGACGTTTGGCATGTTGGCCGGAGAGTGCTTCTCGGGCCGCGAACTGCAACCTTGCAGGTACCTCCTAGGTTCCCGGCCCAACGAAAGCCCCCAGACCCAAATTGAGAGGGGCTGCTTGGGGGCCCCCTGGGGCCCCTTCAGGCCAGCTAGGTCTTTGGGTCCTGGCTCCTTCGGTTTGGGAGCAGTCGCTGGACGTTTGGCATGTTGGCCGGAGAGTGCTTCTCGGGCCGCCAACTGCAACCTGGCAGGTACCTCCCAGGTTCCCGGCCCAACGAAAGCCCCCAGACCCAAATTGAGAGGGGCTGCTTGGGGGCCCCCTGGGGCCCCTTCAGGCCAGCTAGGTCTTTGGGTCCTGGCTCCTTCCGTTTGGGAGCAGTCGCTGGACGTTTGGCATGTTGGCCGGAGAGTGCTTCTCGGGCCGCCAACTGCAACCTGGCAGGTACCTCCCAGGTTCCCGGCCCAACGAAAGCCCCCAGACCCAAATTGAGAGGGGCTGCTTGGGGGCCCCCTGGGGCCCCTTCAGGCCAGCTAGGTCTTTGGGTCCTGGCTCCTTCGCTTTGGGAGCAGTCGCTGGACGTTTGGCATGTTGGCCGGAGAGTGCTTCTCGGGCCGCGACCTGCAACCTGGCAGGTACCTCCCAGGTTCCCGGCCCAACGAAAGCCCCCAGACCCAAATTGAGAGGGGCTGCTTGGGGGCCCCCTGGGGCCCCTTCAGGCCAGCTAGGTCTTTGGGTCCTGGCTCCTTCGCTTTGGGAGCAGTCGCTGGACGTTTGGCATGTTGGCCGGAGAGTGCTTCTCGGGCCGCGACCTGCAACCTGGCAGGTACCTCCCAGGTTCCCGGCCCAACGAAAGCCCCCAGACCCAAATTGAGAGGGGCTGCTTGGGGGCCCCCTGGGGCCCCTTCAGGCCAGCTAGGTCTTTGGGTCCTGCCTCCTTCGCTTTGGGAGCAGTCGCTGGAAGTTTGGCATGTTGGCCGGAGAGTGCTTCTCGGGCCGCCAACTGCAACCTGGCAGGTACCTCCCAGGTTCCCGGCCCAACGAAAGTCCCCATACCCAAATTGAGAGGGGCTGCTTGGGGGCCCCCTGGGGCCCCTTCAGGCCAGCTAGGTCTTTGGGTCCTGGCTCCTTCGCTTTGGGAGCAGTCGCTGGACGTTTGGCATGTTGGCCGGAGAGTGCTTCTCGGGCCGCCAACTGCAACCTGGCAGGTACCTCCCAGGTTCCCGGCCCAACGAAAGCCCCCAGACCCAAATTGAGAGGGGCTGCTTGGGGGCCCCCTGGGGCCCCTTCAGGCCAGCTAGGTCTTTGGGTCCTGCCTCCTTCGCTTTGGGAGCAGTCGCTGGACGTTTGGCATGTTGGCCGGAGAGTGCTTCTCGGGCCGCCAACTGCAACCTGGCAGGTACCTCCCAGGTTCCCGGCCCAACGAAAGCCCCCAGACCCAAATTGAGAGGGGCTGCTTGGGGGCCCCCTGGGGCCCCTTCAGGCCAGCTAGGTCTTTGGGTCCTGGCTCCTTCGCTTTGGGAGCAGTCGCTGGACGTTTGGCATGTTGGCCGGAGAGTGCTTCTCGGGCCGCCAACTTCAACCTGGCAGGTACCTCCCAGGTTCCCGGCCCAACGAAAGCCCCCAGACCCAAATTGAGAGGGGCTGCTTGGCGGCCCCCTGGGGCCCCTTCAGGCCAGCTAGGTCTTTGGGTCCTGGCTCCTTCGGTTTGGGAACAATCGCTGGACGTTTGGCATGTGGGCCGGAGAGTGCTTCTCGGGCCGCCAACTGCAACCTGGCAGGTACCTCCCAGGTTCCCGGCCCAACGAAAGCCCCCAGACCCAAATTGAGAGGGGCTGCTTGGGGGCCCCCTGGGGCCCCTTCAGGCCAGCTAGGTCTTTGGGTCCTGGCTCCTTCGCTTTGGGAGCAGTCGCTGGAAGTTTGGCATGTTGGCCGGAGAGTGCTTCTCGGGCCGCCAACTGCAACCTGGCAGGTACCTCCCAGGTTCCCGGCCCAACGAAAGCCCCCAGACCCAAATTGAGAGGGGCTGCTTGGGGGCCCCCTGGGGCCCCTTCAGGCCAGCTAGGTCTTTAGGTCCTGGCTCCTTCCGTTTGGGAGCAGTCGCTGGACGTTTGGCATGTTGGCCGGAGAGTGCTTCTCGGGCCGCCAACTGCAACCTGGCAGGTACCTCCCAGGTTCCCGGCCCAACGAAAGCCCCCAGACCCAAATTGAGAGGGGCTGCTTGGGGGCCCCCTGGGGCCCCTTCAGGCCAGCTAGGTCTTTGGGTCCTGGCTCCTTCGCTTTGGGAGCAGTCGCTGGACGTTTGGCATGTTGGCCGGAGAGTGCTTCTCGGGCCGCCAAATGCAACCTGGCAGGTACCTCCCAGGTTCCCGGCCCAACGAAAGCCCCCAGACCCAAATTGAGAGGGGCTGCTTGGGGGCCCCCTGGGGCCCCTTCAGGCCAGCTAGGTCTTTGGGTCCTGGCTCCTTCGCTTTGGGAGCAGTCGCTGGACGTTTGGCATGTTGGCCGGAGAGTGCTTCTCGGGCCGCCAACTGCAACCTGGCAGGTACCTCCCAGGTTCCCGGCCCAACGAAAGCCCCCAGACCCAAATTGAGAGGGGCTGCTTGGCGGCCCCCTGGGGCCCCTTCAGGCCAGCTAGGTCTTTGGGTCCTGGCTCCTTCCGTTTGGGAGCAGTCGCTGGACGTTTGGCATGTTGGCCGGAGAGTGCTTCTCGGGCCGCCAACTGCAACCTGGCAGGTACCTCCCAGGTTCCCGGCCCAACGAAAGCCCCCAGACCCAAATTGAGAGGGGCTGCTTGGGGGCCCCCTGGGGCCCCTTCAGGCCAGATAGGTCTTTGGGTCCTGGCTCCTTCGCTTTGGGAGCAGTCGCTGGACGTTTGGCATGTTGGCCGGAGAGTGCTTCTCGGGCCGCCAACTGCAACCTGGCAGGTACCTCCCAGGTTCCCGGCCCAACGAAAGCCCCCAGACCCAAATTGAGAGGGGCTGCTTGGGGGCCCCCTGGGGCCCCTTCAGGCCAGCTAGGTCTTTGGGTCCTGGCTCCTTCGCTTTGGGAGCAGTCGCTGGACGTTTGGCATGTTGGCCGGAGAGTGCTTCTCGGGCCGCCAACTGCAACCTGGCAGGTACCTCCCAGGTTCCCGGCCCAACGAAAGCCCCCAGACCCAAATTGAGAGGGGCTGCTTGGGGGCCCCCTGGGGCCCCTTCAGGCCAGCTAGGTCTTTGGGTCCTGGCTCCTTCGCTTTGGGAGCAGTCGCTGGACGTTTGGCATGTTGGCCGGAGAGTGCTTCTCGGGCCGCCAACTGCAACCTGGCAGGTACCTCCCAGGTTCCCGGCCCAACGAAAGCCCCCAGACCCAAATTGAGAGGGGCTGCTTGGGGGCCCCCTGGGGCCCCTTCAGGCCAGCTAGGTCTTTGGGTCCTGGCTCCTTCCGTTTGGGAGCAGTCGCTGGACGTTTGGCATGTTGGCCGGAGAGTGCTTCTCGGGCCGCCAACTGCAACCTGGCAGGTACCTCCCAGGTTCCCGGCCCAACGAAAGCCCCCAGACCCAAATTGAGAGGGGCTGCTTGGGGGCCCCCTGGGGCCCCTTCAGGCCAGCTAGATCTTTGGGTCCTGGCTCCTTCGCTTTGGGAGCAGTCGCTGGAAGTTTGGCATGTTGGCCGGAGAGTGCTTCTCGGGCCGCGAACTTCAACCTGGCAGGTACCTCTCAGGTTCCCGGCCCAACGAAAGCCCCCAGACCCAAATAGAGAGGGGCTGCTTGGGGGCCCCCTGGGGCCCCTTCAGGCCAGCTAGGTCTTTGGGTCCTGGCTCCTTCGCTTTGGGAGCAGTCGCTGGACGTTTGGCATGTTGGCCGGAGAGTGCTTCTCGGGCCGCCAACTGCAACCTGGCAGGTACCTCCCAGGTTCCCGGCCCAACGAAAGCCCCCAGACCCAAATTGAGAGGGGCTGCTTGGGGGCCCCCTGGGGCCCCTTCAGGCCAGCTAGGTCTTTGGGTCCTGGCTCCTTCGCTTTGGGAGCAGTCGCTGGAAGTTTGGCATGTTGGCCGGAGAGTGCTTCTCGGGCCTCCAACTTCAACCTGGCAGGTACCTCCCAGGTTCCCGGCCCAACGAAAGTCCCCATACCCAAATTGAGAGGGGCTGCTTGGGGGCCCCCTGGGGCCCCTTCAGGCCAGCTAGGTCTTTGGGTCCTGGCTCCTTCGCTTTGGGAGCAGTCGCTGGACGTTTGGCATGTTGGCCGGAGAGTGCTTCTCGGGCCGCCAACTGCAACCTGGCAGGTACCTCCCAGGTTCCCGGCCCAACGAAAGCCCCCCGACCCAAATTGAGAGGGGCTGCTTGGGGGCCCCCTGGGGCCCCTTCAGGCCAGCTATGTATTTGGGTCCTGTCTCCTTCCGTTTGGGAGCAGTCGCTGGACGTTTGGCATGTTGGCCGGAGAGTGCTTCTCGGGCCGCGAACTTCAACCTTGCAGGTACCTCCCAGGTTCCCGGCCCAACGAAAGCCCCCAGACCCAAATTGAGAGGAGCTGCTTGGGGGCCCCCTGGGGCCCCTTCAGGCCAGCTAGGTCTTTGGGTCCTGGCTCCTTCGCTTTGGGAGCAGTCGCTGGACGTTTGGCATGTTGGCCGGAGAGTGCTTCTCGGGCCGCCAACTGCAACCTGGCAGGTACCTCCCAGGTTCCCGGCCCAACGAAAGCCCCCAGACCCAAATTGAGAGGGGCTGCTTGGGGGCCCCCTGGGGCCCCTTCAGGCCAGCTAGGTCTTTGGGTCCTGGCTCCTTCGCTTTGGGAGCAGTCGCTGGAAGTTTGGCATGTTGGCCGGAGAGTGTTTCTCGGGCCGCCAACTGCAACCTGGCAGGTACCTCCCAGGTTCCCGGCCCAACGAAAGCCCCCAGACCCAAATTGAGAGGGGCTGCTTGGGGGCCCCCTGGGGCCCCTTCAGGCCAGCTAGGTCTTTGGGTCCTGGCTCCTTCGGTTTGGGAGCAGTCGCTGGACGTTTGGCATGTTGGCCGGAGAGTGCTTCTCGGGCCGCCAACTGCAACCTGGCAGGTACCTCCCAGGTTCCCGGCCCAACGAAAGCCCCCAGACCCAAATTGAGAGGGGCTGCTTGGGGGCCCCCTGGGGCCCCTTCAGGCCAGCTAGGTCTTTGGGTCCTGGCTCCTTCCGTTTGGGAGCAGTCGCTGGACGTTTGGCATGTTGGCCGGAGAGTGCTTCTCGGGCCGCCAACTGCAACCTGGCAGGTACCTCCCAGGTTCCCGGCCCAACGAAAGCCCCCAGACCCAAATTGAGAGGGGCTGCTTGGGGGCCCCCTGGGGCCCCTTCAGGCCAGCTAGGTCTTTGGGTCCTGGCTCCTTCGGTTTGGGAGCAGTCGATGGACGTTTGGCATGTTGGCCGGAGAGTGCTTCTCGGGCCGCGACCTGCAACCTGGCAGGTACCTCTCAGGTTCCCGGCCCAACGAAAGCCCCCAGACCCAAATAGAGAGGGGCTGCTTGGGGGCCCCCTGGGGCCCCTTCAGGCCAGCTATGTATTTGGGTCCTGTCTCCTTCGCTTTGGGAGCAGTCGCTGGAAGTTTGGCATGTTGGCCGGAGAGTGCTTCTCGGGCCGCGAACTGCAACCTTGCAGGTACCTCCCAGGTTCCCGGCCCAACGAAAGCCCCCAGACCCAAATAGAGAGGGGCTGCTTGGGGGCCCCCTGGGGCCCCTTCAGGCCAGCTAGGTCTTTGGGTCCTGGCTCCTTCGGTTTGGGAGCAGTCGCTGGACGTTTGGCATGTTGGCCGGAGAGTGCTTCTCGGGCCGCCAACTGCAACCTGGCAGGTACCTCCCAGGTTCCCGGCCCAACGAAAGCCCCCAGACCCAAATTGAGAGGGGCTGCTTGGGGGCCCCATGGGGCCCCTTCAGGCCAGCTAGGTCTTTGGGTCCTGGCTCCTTCGCTTTGGGAGCAGTCGCTGGAAGTTTGGCATGTTGGCCGGAGAGTGCTTCTCGGGCCGCCAACTGCAACCTGGCAGGTACCTCCCAGGTTCCCGGCCCAACGAAAGCCCCCAGACCCAAATTGAGAGGGGCTGCTTGGGGGCCCCCTGGGGCCCCTTCAGGCCAGCTAGGTCTTTGGGTCCTGGCTCCTTCCGTTTGGGAGCAGTCGCTGGACGTTTGGCATGTTGGCCGGAGAGTGCTTCTCGGGCCGCCAACTGCAACCTGGCAGGTACCTCCCAGGTTCCCGGCCCAACGAAAGCCCCCAGACCCAAATTGAGAGGGGCTGCTTGGGGGCCCCCTGGGGCCCCTTCAGGCCAGCTAGGTCTTTGGGTCCTGGCTCCTTCGGTTTGGGAGCAGTCGCTGGACGTTTGGCATGTTGGCCGGAGAGTGCTTCTCGGGCCGCCAACTGCAACCTGGCAGGTACCTCCCAGGTTCCCGGCCCAACGAAAGCCCCCAGACCCAAATTGAGAGGGGCTGCTTGGGGGCCCCATGGGGCCCCTTCAGGCCAGCTAGGTCTTTGGGTCCTGGCTCCTTCGCTTTGGGAGCAGTCGCTGGAAGTTTGGCATGTTGGCCGGAGAGTGCTTCTCGGGCCGCCAACTGCAACCTGGCAGGTACCTCCCAGGTTCCCGGCCCAACGAAAGCCCCCAGACCCAAATTGAGAGGGGCTGCTTGGGGGCCCCCTGGGGCCCCTTCAGGCCAGCTAGGTCTTTGGGTCCTGGCTCCTTCCGTTTGGGAGCAGTCGCTGGACGTTTGGCATGTTGGCCGGAGAGTGCTTCTCGGGCCGCCAACTGCAACCTGGCAGGTACCTCCCAGGTTCCCGGCCCAACGAAAGCCCCCAGACCCAAATTGAGAGGGGCTGCTTGGGGGCCCCCTGGGGCCCCTTCAGGCCAGCTAGGTCTTTGGGTCCTGGCTCCTTCGCTTTGGGAGCAGTCGCTGGACGTTTGGCATGTTGGCCGGAGAGTGCTTCTCGGGCCGCGACCTGCAACCTGGCAGGTACCTCCCAGGTTCCCGGCCCAACGAAAGCCCCCAGACCCAAATTGAGAGGGGCTGCTTGGGGGCCCACTGGGGCCCCTTCAGGCCAGCTAGGTCTTTGGGTCCTGGCTCCTTCGCTTTGGGAGCAGTCGCTGGACGTTTGGCATGTTGACCGGAGAGTGCTTCTCGTTCCGCGACCAGCAACCTGGCAGGTACCTCCCAGGTTCCCGGCCCAACGAAAGCCCCCAGACCCAAATTGAGAGGGGCTGCTTGGGGGCCCCCTGGGGCCCGTTCAGGCCAGCTATGTATTTGGGTCCTGGCTCCTTCGCTTTGGGAGCAGTCGCTGGACGTTTGGCATGTTGGCCGGAGAGTGCTTCTCGGGCCGCCAACTGCAACCTTGCAGGTACCTCCCAGGTTCCCGGCCCAACGAAAGCCCCCAGACCCAAATTGAGAGGGGCTGCTTGGGGGCCCCCTGGGGCCCCTTCAGGCCAGCTAGGTCTTTGGGTCCTGGCTCCTTCGCTTTGGGAGCAGTCGCTGGACGTTTGGCATGTTGGCCGGAGAGTGCTTCTCGGGCCGCCAACTGCAACCTGGCAGGTACCTCCCAGGTTCCCGGCCCAACGAAAGCCCCCAGACCCAAATTGAGAGGGGCTGCTTGGGGGCCCCCTGGGGCCCCTTCAGGCCAGCTAGGTCTTTGGGTCCTGGCTCCTTCCGTTTGGGAGCAGTCGCTGGACGTTTGGCATGTTGGCCGGAGAGTGCTTCTCGGGCCGCCAACTGCAACCTGGCAGGTACCTCCCAGGTTCCCGGCCCAACGAAAGCCCCCAGACCCAAATTGAGAGGGGCTGCTTGGGGGCCCCCTGGGGCCCCTTCAGGCCAGCTAGGTCTTTGGGTCCTGGCTCCTTCGCTTTGGGAGCAGTCGCTGGACGTTTGGCATGTTGGCCGGAGAGTGCTTCTCGGGCCGCGACCTGCAACCTGGCAGGTACCTCCCAGGTTCCCGGCCCAACGAAAGCCCCCAGACCCAAATTGAGAGGGGCTGCTTTGGGGCCCCCTGGGGCCCCTTCAGGCCAGCTAGGTCTTTGGGTCCTGGCTCCTTCGCTTTGGGAGCAGTCGCTGGACGTTTGGCATGTTGGCCGGAGAGTGCTTCTCGGGCCGCGAACTTCAACCTGGCAGGTACCTCTCAGGTTCCCGGCCCAACGAAAGCCCCCAGACCCAAATAGAGAGGGGCTGCTTGGGGGCCCCCTGGGGCCCCTTCAGGCCAGCTAGGTCTTTGGGTCCTGGCTCCTTCGCTTTGGGAGCAGTCGCTGGACGTTTGGCATGTTGGCCGGAGAGTGCTTCTCGGGCCGCCAACTGCAACCTGGCAGGTACCTCCCAGGTTCCCGGCCCAACGAAAGCCCCCAGACCCAAATTGAGAGGGGCTGCTTGGGGGCCCCCTGGGGCCCCTTCAGGCCAGCTAGGTCTTTGGGTCCTGGCTCCTTCGCTTTGGGAGCAGTCGCTGGAAGTTTGGCATGTTGGCCGGAGAGTGCTTCTCGGGCCGCCAACTTCAACCTGGCAGGTACCTCCCAGGTTCCCGGCCCAACGAAAGTCCCCATACCCAAATTGAGAGGGGCTGCTTGGGGGCCCCCTGGGGCCCCTTCAGGCCAGCTAGGTCTTTGGGTCCTGGCTCCTTCGCTTTGGGAGCAGTCGCTGGACGTTTGGCATGTTGGCCGGAGAGTGCTTCTCGGGCCGCCAACTGCAACCTGGCAGGTACCTCCCAGGTTCCCGGCCCAACGAAAGCCCCCAGACCCAAATAGAGAGGGGCTGCTTGGGGGCCCCCTGGGGCCCCTTCAGGCCAGCTAGGTCTTTGGGTCCTGGCTCCTTCGCTTTGGGAGCAGTCGCTGGACGTTTGGCATGTTGGCCGGAGAGTGCTTCTCGGGCCGCCAACTGCAACCTGGCAGGTACCTCCCAGGTTCCTGGCCCAACGAAAGCCCCCAGACCCAAATTGAGAGGGGCTGCTTGGGGGCCCCCTGGGGCCCCTTCAGGCCAGCTAGGTCTTTGGGTCCTGGCTCCTTCGCTTTGGGAGCAGTCGCTGGAAGTTTGGCATGTTGGCCGGAGAGTGCTTCTCGGGCCGCCAACTGCAACCTGGCAGGTACCTCCCAGGTTCCCGGCCCAACGAAAGCCCCCAGACCCAAATTGAGAGGGGCTGCTTGGGGGCCCCCTGGGGCCCCTTCAGGCCAGCTAGGTCTTTGGGTCCTGCCTCCTTCGCTTTGGGAGCAGTCGCTGGACGTTTGGCATGTTGGCCGGAGAGTGCTTCTCGGGCCGCGACCTGCAACCTGGCAGGTACCTCCCAGGTTCCCGGCCCAACGAAAGCCCCCAGACCCAAATTGAGAGGGGCTGCTTGGGGGCCCCCTGGGGCCCCTTCAGGCCAGCTAGGTCTTTGGGTCCTGGCTCCTTCGCTTTGGGAGCAGTCGCTGGACGTTTGGCATGTTGGCCGGAGAGTGCTTCTCGGGCCGCGAACTGCAACCTGGCAGGTACCTCCCAGGTTCCCGGCCCAACGAAAGCCCCCAGACCCAAATTGAGAGGGGCTGCTTGGGGGCCCCCTGGGGCCCCTTCAGGCCAGCTAGGTCTTTGGGTCCTGGCTCCTTCCGTTTGGGAGCAGTCGCTGGACGTTTGGCATGTTGGCCGGAGAGTGCTTCTCGGGCCGCCAACTGCAACCTGGCAGGTATCTCCCAGGTTCCCGGCCCAACGAAAGCCCCCAGACCCAAATTGAGAGGGGCTGCTTGGGGGCCCCCTGGGGCCCCTTCAGGCCAGCTAGGTCTTTGGGTCCTGGCTCCTTCGCTTTGGGAGCAGTCGCTGGAAGTTTAGCATGTTGGCCGGAGAGTGCTTCTCGGGCCGCCAACTGCAACCTGGCAGGTACCTCCCAGGTTCCCGGCCCAACGAAAGCCCCCAGACCCAAATTGAGAGGGGCTGCTTGGGGGCCCCCTGGGGCCCCTTCAGGCCAGCTAGGTCTTTGGGTCCTGGCTCCTTCGCTTTGGGAGCAGTCGCTGGACGTTTGGCATGTTGGCCGGAGAGTGCTTCTCGGGCCGCCAACTGCAACCTGGCAGGTACCTCCCAGGTTCCCGGCCCAACGAAAGCCCCCAGACCCAAATTGAGAGGGGCTGCTTGGGGGCCCCCTGGGGCCCCTTCAGGCCAGCTAGGTCTTTGGGTCCTGGCTCCTTCGCTTTGGGAGCAGTCGCTGGACGTTTGGCATGTTGACCGGAGAGTGCTTCTCGTTCCGCGACCTGCAACCTGGCAGGTACCTCCCAGGTTCCCGGCCCAACGAAAGCCCCCAGACCCAAATTGAGAGGGGCTGCTTGGGGGCCCCCTGGGGCCCCTTCAGGCCAGCTAGGTCTTTGGGTCCTGGCTCCTTCGCTTTGGGAGCAGTCGCTGGACGTTTGGCATGTTGACCGGAGAGTGCTTCTCGTTCCGCGACCTGCAACCTGGCAGGTACCTCCCAGGTTCCCGGCCCAACGAAAGCCCCCAGACCCAAATTGAGAGGGGCTGCTTGGGGGCCCCCTGGGGCCCGTTCAGGCCAGCTATGTATTTGGGTCCTGGCTCCTTCGCTTTGGGAGCAGTCGCTGGACGTTTGGCATGTTGGCCGGAGAGTGCTTCTCGGTCCGCCAACTGCAACCTTGCAGGTACCTCCCAGGTTCCCGGCCCAACGAAAGCCCCCAGACCCAAATTGAGAGGGGCTGCTTGGGGGCCCCCTGGGGCCCCTTCAGGCCAGATAGGTCTTTGGGTCCTGGCTCCTTCGCTTTGAGAGCAGTCGCTGGAAGTTTGGCATGTTGGCCGGAGAGTGCTTCTCGGGCCGCCAACTGCAACCTGGCAGGTACCTCCCAGGTTCCCGGCCCAACGAAAGCCCCCAGACCCAAATTGAGAGGGGCTGCTTGGGGGCCCCCTGGGGCCCCTTCAGGCCAGATAGGTCTTTGGGTCCTGGCTCCTTCCGTTTGGGAGCAGTCGCTGGACGTTTGGCATGTTGGCCGGAGAGTGCTTCTCGGGCCGCCAACTGCAACCTGGCAGGTACCTCCCAGGTTCCCGGCCCAACGAAAGCCCCCAGACCCAAATTGAGAGGGGCTGCTTGGGGGCCCCCTGGGGCCCCTTCAGGCCAGCTAGGTCTTTGGGTCCTGGCTCCTTCGCTTTGGGAGCAGTCGCTGGACGTTTGGCATGTTGGCCGGAGAGTGCTTCTCGGGCCGCGACCTGCAACCTGGCAGGTACCTCCCAGGTTCCCGGCCCAACGAAAGCCCCCAGACCCAAATTGAGAGGGGCTGCTTGGGGGCCCCCTGGGGCCCCTTCAGGCCAGCTAGGTCTTTGGGTCCTGGCTCCTTCGCTTTGGGAGCAGTCGCTGGACGTTTGGCATGTTGGCCGGAGAGTGCTTCTCGGGCCGCGAACTTCAACCTGGCAGGTACCACTCAGGTTCCCGGCCCAACGAAAGCCCCCAGACCCAAATAGAGAGGGGCTGCTTGGGGGCCCCCTGGGGCCCCTTCAGGCCAGCTAGGTCTTTGGGTCCTGGCTCCTTCGCTTTGGGAGCAGTCGCTGGAAGTTTGGCATGTTGGCCGGAGAGTGCTTCTCGGGCCGCCAACTTCAACCTGGCAGGTACCTCCCAGGTTCCCGGCCCAACGAAAGTCCCCATACCCAAATTGAGAGGGGCTGCTTGGGGGCCCCCTGGGGCCCCTTCAGGCCAGCTAGGTCTTTGGGTCCTGGCTCCTTCGCTTTGGGAGCAGTCGCTGGACGTTTGGCATGTTGACCGGAGAGTGCTTCTCGGGCCGCCAACTGCAACCTGGCAGTTACCTCCCAGGTTCCCGGCCCAACGAAAGCCCCCAGACCCAAATAGAGAGGGGCTGCTTGGGGGCCCCCTGGGGCCCCTTCAGGCCAGCTAGGTCTTTGGGTCCTGGCTCCTTCGCTTTGGGAGCAGTCGCTGGACGTTTGGCATGTTGGCCGGAGAGTGCTTCTCGGGCCGCCAACTGCAACCTGGCAGGTACCTCCCAGGTTCCTGGCCCAACGAAAGCCCCCAGACCCAAATTGAGAGGGGCTGCTTGGGGGCCCCCTGGGGCCCCTTCAGGCCAGCTAGGTCTTTGGGTCCTGCCTCCTTCGCTTTGGGAGCAGTCGCTGGAAGTTTGGCATGTTGGCCGGAGAGTGCTTCTCGGGCCGCCAACTGCAACCTGGCAGGTACCTCCCAGGTTCCCGGCCCAACGAAAGCCCCCAGACCCAAATTGAGAGGGGCTGCTTGGGGGCCCCCTGGGGCCCCTTCAGGCCAGATAGGTCTTTGGGTCCTGGCTCCTTCGCTTTGGGAGCAGTCGCTGGACGTTTGGCATGTTGACCGGAGAGTGCTTCTCGTTCCGCGACCTGCAACCTGGCAGTTAACTCCCAGGTTCCCGGCCCAACGAAAGCCCCCAGACCCAAATTGAGAGGGGCTGCTTGGGGCCCCCCTGGGGCCCCTTCAGGCCAGCTATGTATTTGGGTCCTGTCTCCTTCGCTTTGGGAGCAGTCGCTGGAAGTTTGGCATGTTGGCCGGAGAGTGCTTCTCGGGCCGCGAACTGCAACCTTGCAGGTACCTCCCAGGTTCCCGGCCCAACGAAAGCCCCCAGACCCAAATTGAGAGGGGCTGCTTGGGGGCCCCCTGGGGCCCCTTCAGGCCAGCTAGGTCTTTGGGTCCTGGCTCCTTCGCTTTGGGAGCAGTCGCTGGACGTTTGGCATGTTGGCCGGAGAGTGCTTCTCGGGCCGCCAACTGCAACCTGGCAGGTACCTCCCAGGTTCCCGGCCCAACGAAAGCCCCCAGACCCAAATAGAGAGGGGCTGCTTGGGGGCCCCCTGGGGCCCCTTCAGGCCAGCTAGGTCTTTGGGTCCTGGCTCCTTCGCTTTGGGAGCAGTCGCTGGAAGTTTGGCATGTTGGCCGGAGAGTGCTTCTCGGGCCGCGACCTGCAACCTGGCAGGTACCTCCCAGGTTCCCGGCCCAACGAAAGCCCCCAGACCCAAATTGAGAGGGGCTGCTTGGGGGCCCCCTGGGGCCCCTTCAGGCCAGCTAGGTCTTTGGGTCCTGGCTCCTTCGCTTTGGGAGCAGTCGCTGGACGTTTGGCATGTTGGCCGGAGAGTGCTTCTCGGGCCGCGACCTGCAACCTGGCAGGTACCTCCCAGGTTCCCGGCCCAACGAAAGCCCCCAGACCCAAATTGAGAGGGGCTGCTTTGGGGCCCCCTGGGGCCCCTTCAGGCCAGCTAGGTCTTTGGGTCCTGGCTCCTTCGCTTTGGGAGCAGTCGCTGGACGTTTGGCATGTTGGCCGGAGAGTGCTTCTCGGGCCGCGAACTGCAACCTGGCAGGTACCTCCCAGGTTCCCGGCCCAACGAAAGCCCCCAGACCCAAATTGAGAGGGGCTGCTTGGGGGCCCCCTGGGGCCCCTTCAGGCCAGCTAGGTCTTTGGGTCCTGGCTCCTTCCGTTTGGGAGCAGTCGCTGGACGTTTGGCATGTTGGCCGGAGAGTGCTTCTCGGGCCGCCAACTGCAACCTGGCAGGTATCTCCCAGGTTCCCGGCCCAACGAAAGCCCCCAGACCCAAATTGAGAGGGGCTGCTTGGGGGCCCCCTGGGGCCCCTTCAGGCCAGCTAGGTCTTTGGGTCCTGGCTCCTTCGCTTTGGGAGCAGTCGCTGGAAGTTTGGCATGTTGGCCGGAGAGTGCTTCACGGGCCGCCAACTGCAACCTGGCAGGTACCTCCCAGGTTCCCGGCCCAACGAAAGCCCCCAGACCCAAATTGAGAGGGGCTGCTTGGGGGCACCCTGGGGCCCCTTCAGGCCAGATAGGTCTTTGGGTCCTGGCTCCTTCGCTTTGGGAGCAGTCGCTGGACGTTTGGCATGTTGGCCGGAGAGTGCTTCTCGGGCCGCGACCTGCAACCTGGCAGGTACCTCCCAGGTTCCCGGCCCAACGAAAGCCCCCAGACCCAAATTGAGAGGGGCTGCTTGGGGGCCCCCTGGGGCCCCTTCAGGCCAGCTAGGTCTTTGGGTCCTGGCTCCTTCGCTTTGGGAGCAGTCGCTGGACGTTTGGCATGTTGGCCGGAGAGTGCTTCTCGGGCCGCGAACTGCAACCTGGCAGGTACCTCCCAGGTTCCCGGCCCAACGAAAGCCCCCAGACCCAAATTGAGAGGGGCTGCTTGGGGGCCCCCTGGGGCCCCTTCAGGCCAGCTAGGTCTTTGGGTCCTGGCTCCTTCGCTTTGGGAGCAGTCGCTGGAAGTTTGGCATGTTGGCCGGAGAGTGCTTCTCGGGCCGCCAACTGCAACCTGGCAGGTACCTCCCAGGTTCCCGGCCCAACGAAAGCCCCCAGACCCAAATTGAGAGGGGCTGCTTGGGGGCCCCCTGGGGCCCCTTCAGGCCAGCTAGGTCTTTGGGTCCTGGCTCCTTCGCTTTGGGAGCAGTCGCTGGACGTTTGGCATGTTGGCCGGAGAGTGCTTCTCGGGCCGCGAACTTCAACCTGGCAGGTACCTCCCAGGTTCCCGGCCCAACGAAAGCCCCCAGACCCAAATTGAGAGGGGCTGCTTGGGGGCCCCCTGGGGCCCCTTCAGGCCAGCTAGGTCTTTGGGTCCTGGCTCGTTCGCTTTGGGAGCAGTCGCTGGACGTTTGGCATGTTGACCGGAGAGTGCTTCTCGTTCCGCGACCTGCAACCTGGCAGGTACCTCCCAGGTTCCCGGCCCAACGAAAGCCCCCAGACCCAAATTGAGAGGGGCTGCTTGGGGGCCCCCTGGGGCCCCTTCAGGCCAGCTAGGTCTTTGGGTCCTGGCTCCTTCGCTTTGGGAGCAGTCGCTGGACGTTTGGCATGTTGACCGGAGAGTGCTTCTCGTTCCGCGACCTGCAACCTGGCAGGTACCTCCCAGGTTCCCGGCCCAACGAAAGCCCCCAGACCCAAATTGAGAGGGGCTGCTTGGGGGCCCCCTGGGGCCCGTTCAGGCCAGCTATGTATTTGAGTCCTGGCTCCTTCGCTTTGGGAGCAGTCGCTGGACGTTTGGCATGTTGGCCGGAGAGTGCTTCTCGGGCCGCCAACTGCAACCTTGCAGGTACCTCCCAGGTTCCCGGCCCAACGAAAGCCCCCAGACCCAAATTGAGAGGGGCTGCTTGGGGGCCCCCTGGGGCCCCTTCAGGCCAGATAGGTCTTTGGGTCCTGGCTCCTTCGCTTTGGGAGCAGTCGCTGGACGTTTGGCATGTTGGCCGGAGAGTGCTTCTCGGGCCGCCAACTGCAACCTGGCAGGTACCTCCCAGGTTCCCGGCCCAACGAAAGCCCCCAGACCCAAATTGAGAGGGGCTGCTTGGGGGCCCCCTGGGGCCCCTTCAGGCCAGCTAGGTCTTTGGGTCCTGGCTCCTTCCGTTTGGGAGCAGTCGCTGGACGTTTGGCATGTTGGCCGGAGAGTGCTTCTCGGGCCGCCAACTGCAACCTGGCAGGTACCTCCCAGGTTCCCGGCCCAACGAAAGCCCCCAGACCCAAATTGAGAGGGGCTGCTTGGGGGCCCCCTGGGGCCCCTTCAGGCCAGCTAGGTCTTTGGGTCCTGGCTCCTTCGCTTTGGGAGCAGTCGCTGGAAGTTTGGCATGTTGGCCGGAGAGTGCTTCTCGGGCCGCGACCTGCAACCTGGCAGGTACCTCCCAGGTTCCCGGCCCAACGAAAGCCCCCAGACCCAAATTGAGAGGGGCTGCTTGGGGGCCCCCTGGGGCGCCTTCAGGCCAGCTAGGTCTTTGGGTCCTGGCTCCTTCGCTTTGGGAGCAGTCGCTGGACGTTTGGCATGTTGGCCGGAGAGTGCTTCTCGGGCCGCCAACTGCAACCTGGCAGGTACCTCCCAGGTTCCCGGCCCAACGAAAGCCCCCAGACCCAAATTGAGAGGGGCTGCTTGGGGGCCCCCTGGGGCCCCTTCAGGCCAGCTAGGTCTTTGGGTCCTGGCTCCTTCGCTTTGGGAGCAGTCGCTGGAAGTTTGGCATGTTGGCCGGAGAGTGCTTCTCGGGCCGCCAACTGCAACCTGGCAGGTACCTCCCAGGTTCCCGGCCCAACGAAAGCCCCCAGACCCAAATTGAGAGGGGCTGCTTGGGGGCCCCCTGGGGCCCCTTCAGGCCAGCTAGGTCTTTGGGTCCTGGCTCCTTCGCTTTGGGAGCAGTCGCTGGACGTTTGGCATGTTGACCGGAGAGTGCTTCTCGTTCCGCGACCTGCAACCTGGCAGTTACCTCCCAGGTTCCCGGCCCAACGAAAGCCCCCAGACCCAAATTGAGAGGGGCTGCTTGGGGGCCCCCTGGGGCCCCTTCAGGCCAGCTATGTATTTGGGTCCTGGCTCCTTCGCTTTGGGAGCAGTCGCTGGACGTTTGGCATGTTGGCCGGAGAGTGCTTCTCGGGCCGCCAACTGCAACCTGGCAGGTACCTCCCAGGTTCCCGGCCCAACGAAAGCCCCCAGACCCAAATTGAGAGGGGCTGCTTGGGGGCCCCCTGGGGCCCCTTCAGGCCAGCTAGGTCTTTGGGTCCTGGCTCCTTCGCTTTGGGAGCAGTCGCTGGACGTTTGGCATGTTGGCCGGAGAGTGCTTCTCGGGCCGCCAACTGCAACCTGGCAGGTACCTCCCAGGTTCCTGGCCCAACGAAAGCCCCCAGACCCAAATTGAGAGGGGCTGCTTGGGGGCCCCCTGGGGCCCCTTCAGGCCAGCTAGGTCTTTGGGTCCTGGCTCCTTCGCTTTGGGAGCAGTCGCTGGAAGTTTGGCATGTTGGCCGGAGAGTGCTTCTCGGGCCGCCAACTGCAACCTGGCAGGTACCTCCCAGGTTCCCGGCCCAACGAAAGCCCCCAGACCCAAATTGAGAGGGGCTGCTTGGGGGCCCCCTGGGGCCCCTTCAGGCCAGCTAGGTCTTTGGGTCCTGGCTCCTTCGCTTTGGGAGCAGTCGCTGGACGTTTGGCATGTTGACCGGAGAGTGCTTCTCGTTCCGCGACCTGCAACCTGGCAGTTAACTCCCAGGTTCCCGGCCCAACGAAAGCCCCCAGACCCAAATTGAGAGGGGCTGCTTGGGGGCCCCCTGGGGCCCCTTCAGGCCAGCTAGGTCTTTGGGTCCTGTCTCCTTCGCTTTGGGAGCAGTCGCTGGAAGTTTGGCATGTTGGCCGGAGAGTGCTTCTCGGGCCGCGAACTGCAACCTTGCAGGTACCTCCCAGGTTCCCGGCCCAACGAAAGCCCCCAGACCCAAATTGAGAGGGGCTGCTTGGGGGCCCCCTGGGGCCCCTTCAGGCCAGCTAGGTCTTTGGGTCCTGGCTCCTTCGCTTTGGGAGCAGTCGCTGGACGTTTGGCATGTTGGCCGGAGAGTGCTTCTCGGGCCGCCAACTGCAACCTGGCAGGTACCTCCCAGGTTCCCGGCCCAACGAAAGCCCCCAGACCCAAATTGAGAGGGGCTGCTTGGGGGCCCCCTGGGGCCCCTTCAGGCCAGCTAGGTCTTTGGGTCCTGGCTCCTTCGCTTTGGGAGCAGTCGCTGGAAGTTTGGCATGTTGGCCGGAGAGTGCTTCTCGGGCCGCCAACTGCAACCTGGCAGGTACCTCCCAGGTTCCCGGCCCAACGAAAGCCCCCAGACCCAAATTGAGAGGGGCTGCTTGGGGGCACCCTGGGGCCCCTTCAGGCCAGCTAGGTCTTTGGGTCCTGGCTCCTTCGCTTTGGGAGCAGTCGCTGGACGTTTGGCATGTTGGCCGGAGAGTGCTTCTCGGGCCGCGACCTGCAACCTGGCAGGTACCTCCCAGGTTCCCGGCCCAACGAAAGCCCCCAGACCCAAATTGAGAGGGGCTGCTTGGGGGCCCCCTGGGGCCCCTTCAGGCCAGCTAGGTCTTTGGGTCCTGGCTCCTTCGGTTTGGGAGCAGTCGCTGGACGTTTGGCATGTTGGCCGGAGAGTGCTTCTCGGGCCGCGAACTGCAACCTGGCAGGTACCTCCCAGGTTCCCGGCCCAACGAAAGCCCCCAGACCCAAATTGAGAGGGGCTGCTTGGGGGCCCCCTGGGGCCCCTTCAGGCCAGCTAGGTCTTTGGGTCCTGGCTCCTTCGCTTTGGGAGCAGTCGCTGGAAGTTTGGCATGTTGGCCGGAGAGTGCTTCTCGGGCCGCCAACTGCAACCTGGCAGGTACCTCCCAGGTTCCCGGCCCAACGAAAGCCCCCAGACCCAAATTGAGAGGGGCTGCTTGGGGGCCCCCTGGGGCCCCTTCAGGCCAGCTAGGTCTTTGGGTCCTGGCTCCTTCGCTTTGGGAGCAGTCGCTGGACGTTTGGCATGTTGGCCGGAGAGTGCTTCTCGGGCCGCGAACTTCAACCTGGCAGGTACCTCCCAGGTTCCCGGCCCAACGAAAGCCCCCAGACCCAAATTGAGAGGGGCTGCTTGGGGGCCCCCTGGGGCCCCTTCAGGCCAGCTAGGTCTTTGGGTCCTGGCTCCTTCGCTTTGGGAGCAGTCGCTGGACGTTTGGCATGTTGACCGGAGAGTGCTTCTCGTTCCGCGACCTGCAACCTGGCAGGTACCTCCCAGGTTCCCGGCCCAACGAAAGCCCCCAGACCCAAATTGAGAGGGGCTGCTTGGGGGCCCCCTGGGGCCCCTTCAGGCCAGCTAGGTCTTTGGGTCCTGGCTCCTTCGCTTTGGGAGCAGTCGCTGGACGTTTGGCATGTTGACCGGAGAGTGCTTCTCGTTCCGCGACCTGCAACCTGGCAGGTACCTCCCAGGTTCCCGGCCCAACGAAAGCCCCCAGACCCAAATTGAGAGGGGCTGCTTGGGGGCCCCCTGGGGCCCGTTCAGGCCAGCTATGTATTTGGGTCCTGGCTCCTTCGCTTTGGGAGCAGTCGCTGGACGTTTGGCATGTTGGCCGGAGAGTGCTTCTCGGGCCGCCAACTGCAACCTTGCAGGTACCTCCCAGGTTCCCGGCCCAACGAAAGCCCCCAGACCCAAATTGAGAGGGGCTGCTTGGGGGCCCCCTGGGGCCCCTTCAGGCCAGATAGGTCTTTGGGTCCTGGCTCCTTCGCTTTGGGAGCAGTCGCTGGACGTTTGGCATGTTGGCCGGAGAGTGCTTCTCGGGCCGCCAACTGCAACCTGGCAGGTACCTCCCAGGTTCCCGGCCCAACGAAAGCCCCCAGACCCAAATTGAGAGGGGCTGCTTGGGGGCCCCCTGGGGCCCCTTCAGGCCAGCTAGGTCTTTGGGTCCTGGCTCCTTCCGTTTGGGAGCAGTCGCTGGACGTTTGGCATGTTGGCCGGAGAGTGCTTCTCGGGCCGCCAACTGCAACCTGGCAGGTACCTCCCAGGTTCCCGGCCCAACGAAAGCCCCCAGACCCAAATTGAGAGGGGCTGCTTGGGGGCCCCCTGGGGCCCCTTCAGGCCAGCTAGGTCTTTGGGTCCTGGCTCCTTCGCTTTGGGAGCAGTCGCTGGACGTTTGGCATGTTGGCCGGAGAGTGCTTCTCGGGCCGCGACCTGCAACCTGGCAGGTACCTCCCAGGTTCCCGGCCCAACGAAAGCCCCCAGACCCAAATTGAGAGGGGCTGCTTGGGGGCCCCCTGGGGCCCCTTCAGGCCAGCTAGGTCTTTGGGTCCTGGCTCCTTCGCTTTGGGAGCAGTCGCTGGACGTTTGGCATGTTGGCCGGAGAGTGCTTCTCGGGCCGCGACCTGCAACCTGGCAGGTACCTCCCAGGTTCCCGGCCCAACGAAAGCCCCCAGACCCAAATTGAGAGGGGCTGCTTGGGGGCCCCCTGGGGCCCCTTCAGGCCAGCTAGGTCTTTGGGTCCTGCCTCCTTCGCTTTGGGAGCAGTCGCTGGAAGTTTGGCATGTTGGCCGGAGAGTGCTTCTCGGGCCGCCAACTGCAACCTGGCAGGTACCTCCCAGGTTCCCGGCCCAACGAAAGTCCCCATACCCAAATTGAGAGGGGCTGCTTGGGGGCCCCCTGGGGCCCCTTCAGGCCAGCTAGGTCTTTGGGTCCTGGCTCCTTCGCTTTGGGAGCAGTCGCTGGACGTTTGGCATGTTGGCCGGAGAGTGCTTCTCGGGCCGCCAACTGCAACCTGGCAGGTACCTCCCAGGTTCCCGGCCCAACGAAAGCCCCCAGACCCAAATTGAGAGGGGCTGCTTGGGGGCCCCCTGGGGCCCCTTCAGGCCAGCTAGGTCTTTGGGTCCTGGCTCCTTCGCTTTGGGAGCAGTCGCTGGACGTTTGGCATGTTGGCCGGAGAGTGCTTCTCGGGCCGCCAACTGCAACCTGGCAGGTACCTCCCAGGTTCCCGGCCCAACGAAAGCCCCCAGACCCAAATTGAGAGGGGCTGCTTGGGGGCCCCCTGGGGCCCCTTCAGGCCAGCTAGGTCTTTGGGTCCTGGCTCCTTCGCTTTGGGAGCAGTCGCTGGACGTTTGGCATGTTGGCCGGAGAGTGCTTCTCGGGCCGCCAACTTCAACCTGGCAGGTACCTCCCAGGTTCCCGGCCCAACGAAAGCCCCCAGACCCAAATTGAGAGGGGCTGCTTGGCGGCCCCCTGGGGCCCCTTCAGGCCAGCTAGGTCTTTGGGTCCTGGCTCCTTCGGTTTGGGAACAATCGCTGGACGTTTGGCATGTGGGCCGGAGAGTGCTTCTCGGGCCGCCAACTGCAACCTGGCAGGTACCTCCCAGGTTCCCGGCCCAACGAAAGCCCCCAGACCCAAATTGAGAGGGGCTGCTTGGGGGCCCCCTGGGGCCCCTTCAGGCCAGCTAGGTCTTTGGGTCCTGGCTCCTTCGCTTTGGGAGCAGTCGCTGGAAGTTTGGCATGTTGGCCGGAGAGTGCTTCTCGGGCCGCCAACTGCAACCTGGCAGGTACCTCCCAGGTTCCCGGCCCAACGAAAGCCCCCAGACCCAAATTGAGAGGGGCTGCTTGGGGGCCCCCTGGGGCCCCTTCAGGCCAGCTAGGTCTTTAGGTCCTGGCTCCTTCCGTTTGGGAGCAGTCGCTGGACGTTTGGCATGTTGGCCGGAGAGTGCTTCTCGGGCCGCCAACTGCAACCTGGCAGGTACCTCCCAGGTTCCCGGCCCAACGAAAGCCCCCAGACCCAAATTGAGAGGGGCTGCTTGGGGGCCCCCTGGGGCCCCTTCAGGCCAGCTAGGTCTTTGGGTCCTGGCTCCTTCGCTTTGGGAGCAGTCGCTGGAAGTTTGGCATGTTGGCCGGAGAGTGCTTCTCGGGCCGCCAAATGCAACCTGGCAGGTACCTCCCAGGTTCCCGGCCCAACGAAAGCCCCCAGACCCAAATTGAGAGGGGCTGCTTGGGGGCCCCCTGGGGCCCCTTCAGGCCAGCTAGGTCTTTGGGTCCTGGCTCCTTCGCTTTGGGAGCAGTCGCTGGACGTTTGGCATGTTGGCCGGAGAGTGCTTCTCGGGCCGCCAACTGCAACCTGGCAGGTACCTCCCAGGTTCCCGGCCCAACGAAAGCCCCCAGACCCAAATTGAGAGGGGCTGCTTGGGGGCCCCCTGGGGCCCCTTCAGGCCAGCTAGGTCTTTGGGTCCTGGCTCCTTTGCTTTGGGAGCAGTCGCTGGACGTTTGGCATGTTGGCCGGAGAGTGCTTCTCGGGCCGCCAACTGCAACCTGGCAGGTACCTCCCAGGTTCCCGGCCCAACGAAAGCCCCCAGACCCAAATTGAGAGGGGCTGCTTGGGGGCCCCCTGGGGCCCCTTCAGGCCAGCTAGGTCTTTGGGTCCTGGCTCCTTCGGTTTGGGAGCAGTCGCTGGACGTTTGGCATGTTGGCCGGAGAGTGCTTCTCGGGCCGCCAACTGCAACCTGGCAGGTACCTCCCAGGTTCCCGGCCCAACGAAAGCCCCCAGACCCAAATTGAGAGGGGCTGCTTGGGGGCCCCCTGGGGCCCCTTCAGGCCAGCTAGATCTTTGGGTCCTGGCTCCTTCGCTTTGGGAGCAGTCGCTGGAAGTTTGGCATGTTGGCCGGAGAGTGCTTCTCGGGCCGCCAACTGCAACCTGGCAGGTACCTCCCAGGTTCCCGGCCCAACGAAAGCCCCCAGACCCAAATTGAGAGGGGCTGCTTGGGGGCCCCCTGGGGCCCCTTCAGGCCAGCTAGGTCTTTGGGTCCTGGCTCCTTCGGTTTGGGAGCAGTCGCTGGAAGTTTGGCATGTTGGCCGGAGAGTGCTTCTCGGGCCGCCAACTGCAACCTGGCAGGTACCTCCCAGGTTCCCGGCCCAACGAAAGCCCCCAGACCCAAATTGAGAGGGGCTGCTTGGGGGCCCCCTGGGGCCCCTTCAGGCCAGCTAGGTCTTTGGGTCCTGGCTCCTTCGCTTTGGGAGCAGTCGCTGGAAGTTTGGCATGTTGGCCGGAGAGTGCTTCTCGGGCCGCCAACTTCAACCTGGCAGGTACCTCCCAGGTTCCCGGCCCAACGAAAGCCCCCAGACCCAAATTGAGAGGGGCTGCTTGGCGGCCCCCTGGGGCCCCTTCAGGCCAGCTAGGTCTTTGGGTCCTGGCTCCTTCCGTTTGGGAGCAGTCGCTGGACGTTTGGCATGTTGGCCGGAGAGTGCTTCTCGGGCCGCGACCTGCAACCTGGCAGGTACCTCCCAGGTTCCCGGCCCAACGAAAGCCCCCAGACCCAAATTGAGAGGGGCTGCTTGGGGGCCCCCTGGGGCCCCTTCAGGCCAGATAGGTCTTTGGGTCCTGGCTCCTTCGCTTTGGGAGCAGTCGCTGGAAGTTTGGCATGTTGGCCGGAGAGTGCTTCTCGGGCCGCCAACTGCAACCTGGCAGGTACCTCCCAGGTTCCCGGCCCAACGAAAGCCCCCAGACCCAAATTGAGAGGGGCTGCTTGGGGGCCCCCTGGGGCCCCTTCAGGCCAGCTAGGTCTTTGGGTCCTGGCTCCTTCGCTTTGGGAGCAGTCGCTGGACGTTTGGCATGTTGGCCGGAGAGTGCTTCTCGGGCCGCCAACTGCAACCTGGCAGGTACCTCCCAGGTTCCCGGCCCAACGAAAGCCCCCAGACCCAAATTGAGAGGGGCTGCTTGGGGGCCCCCTGGGGCCCCTTCAGGCCAGCCAGGTCTTTGGGTCCTGGCTCCTTCGCTTTGGGAGCAGTCGCTGGACGTTTGGCATGTTGGCCGGAGAGTGCTTCTCGGGCCGCCAACTGCAACCTGGCAGGTACCTCCCAGGTTCCCGGCCCAACGAAAGCCCCCAGACCCAAATTGAGAGGGGCTGCTTGGGGGCCCCCTGGGGCCCCTTCAGGCCAGCTAGGTCTTTGGGTCCTGGCTCCTTCCGTTTGGGAGCAGTCGCTGGACGTTTGGCATGTTGGCCGGAGAGTGCTTCTCGGGCCGCCAACTGCAACCTGGCAGGTACCTCCCAGGTTCCCGGCCCAACGAAAGCCCCCAGACCCAAATTGAGAGGGGCTGCTTGGGGGCCCCCTGGGGCCCCTTCAGGCCAGCTAGATCTTTGGGTCCTGGCTCCTTCGCTTTGGGAGCAGTCGCTGGAAGTTTGGCATGTTGGCCGGAGAGTGCTTCTCGGGCCGCCAACTGCAACCTGGCAGGTACCTCCCAGGTTCCCGGCCCAACGAAAGCCCCCAGACCCAAATTGAGAGGGGCTGCTTGGGGGCCCCCTGGGGCCCCTTCAGGCCAGCTAGGTCTTTGGGTCCTGGCTCCTTCGGTTTGGGAGCAGTCGATGGACGTTTGGCATGTTGGCCGGAGAGTGCTTCTCGGGCCGCCAACTGCAACCTGGCAGGTACCTCCCAGGTTCCCGGCCCAACGAAAGCCCCCAGACCCAAATTGAGAGGGGCTGCTTGGGGGCCCCCTGGGGCCCCTTCAGGCCAGCTAGGTCTTTGGGTCCTGGCTCCTTCGCTTTGGGAGCAGTCGCTGGAAGTTTGGCATGTTGGCCGGAGAGTGCTTCTCGGGCCGCGAACTTCAACCTGGCAGGTACCTCCCAGGTTCCCGGCCCAACGAAAGTCCCCATACCCAAATTGAGAGGGGCTGCTTGGGGGCCCCCTGGGGCCCCTTCAGGCCAGCTAGGTCTTTGGGTCCTGGCTCCTTCGCTTTGGGAGCAGTCGCTGGACGTTTGGCATGTTGGCCGGAGAGTGCTTCTCGGGCCGCCAACTGCAACCTGGCAGGTACCTCCCAGGTTCCCGGCCCAACGAAAGCCCCCCGACCCAAATTGAGAGGGGCTGCTTGGGGGCCCCCTGGGGCCCCTTCAGGCCAGCTATGTATTTGGGTCCTGTCTCCTTCCGTTTGGGAGCAGTCGCTGGACGTTTGGCATGTTGGCCGGAGAGTGCTTCTCGGGCCGCGAACTTCAACCTTGCAGGTACCTCCCAGGTTCCCGGCCCAACGAAAGCCCCCAGACCCAAATTGAGAGGAGATGCTTGGGGGCCCCCTGGGGCCCCTTCAGGCCAGCTAGGTCTTTGGGTCCTGGCTCCTTCGCTTTGGGAGCAGTCGCTGGACGTTTGGCATGTTGGCCGGAGAGTGCTTCTCGGGCCGCCAACTGCAACCTGGCAGGTACCTCCCAGGTTCCCGGCCCAACGAAAGCCCCCAGACCCAAATTGAGAGGGGCTGCTTGGGGGCCCCCTGGGGCCCCTTCAGGCCAGATAGGTCTTTGGGTCCTGGCTCCTTCGCTTTGGGAGCAGTCGCTGGACGTTTGGCATGTTGGCCGGAGAGTGTTTCTCGGGCCGCCAACTGCAACCTGGCAGGTACCTCCCAGGTTCCCGGCCCAACGAAAGCCCCCAGACCCAAATTGAGAGGGGCTGCTTGGGGGCCCCCTGGGGCCCCTTCAGGCCAGCTAGGTCTTTGGGTCCTGGCTCCTTCGGTTTGGGAGCAGTCGCTGGACGTTTGGCATGTTGGCCGGAGAGTGCTTCTCGGGCCGCCAACTGCAACCTTGCAGGTACCTCCCAGGTTCCCGGCCCAACGAAAGCCCCCAGACCCAAATTGAGAGGGGCTGCTTGGGGGCCCCCTGGGGCCCCTTCAGGCCAGCTAGGTCTTTGGGTCCTGGCTCCTTCCGT
This sequence comes from Gallinula chloropus, assembly GCF_964237585.1. Lineage (NCBI taxonomy): Eukaryota > Metazoa > Chordata > Aves > Gruiformes > Rallidae > Gallinula > Gallinula chloropus. The sequence continues at coordinate 83,646 of NW_028168578.1, read as the reverse complement.
TTGGGAGCAGTCGCTGGACGTTTGGCATGTTGGCCGGAGAGTGCTTCTCGGGCCGCCAACTGCAACCTGGCAGGTACCTCCCAGGTTCCCGGCCCAACGAAAGCCCCCAGACCCAAATTGAGAGGGGCTGCTTGGGGGCCCCCTGGGGCCCCTTCAGGCCAGCTAGGTCTTTGGGTCCTGGCTCCTTCGGTTTGGGAGCAGTCGATGGACGTTTGGCATGTTGGCCGGAGAGTGCTTCTCGGGCCGCGACCTGCAACCTGGCAGGTACCTCTCAGGTTCCCGGCCCAACGAAAGCCCCCAGACCCAAATAGAGAGGGGCTGCTTGGGGGCCCCCTGGGGCCCCTTCAGGCCAGCTATGTATTTGGGTCCTGGCTCCTTCGCTTTGGGAGCAGTCGCTGGAAGTTTGGCATGTTGGCCGGAGAGTGCTTCTCGGGCCGCGAACTGCAACCTTGCAGGTACCTCCCAGGTTCCCGGCCCAACGAAAGCCCCCAGACCCAAATAGAGAGGGGCTGCTTGGGGGCCCCCTGGGGCCCCTTCAGGCCAGCTAGGTCTTTGGGTCCTGGCTCCTTCGGTTTGGGAGCAGTCGCTGGACGTTTGGCATGTTGGCCGGAGAGTGCTTCTCGGGCCGCCAACTGCAACCTGGCAGGTACCTCCCAGGTTCCCGGCCCAACGAAAGCCCCCAGACCCAAATTGAGAGGGGCTGCTTGGGGGCCCCCTGGGGCCCCTTCAGGCCAGCTAGGTCTTTGGGTCCTGGCTCCTTCGCTTTGGGAGCAGTCGCTGGACGTTTGGCATGTTGGCCGGAGAGTGCTTCTCGGGCCGCGACCTGCAACCTGGCAGGTACCTCCCAGGTTCCCGGCCCAACGAAAGCCCCCAGACCCAAATTGAGAGGGGCTGCTTGGGGGCCCCCTGGGGCCCCTTCAGGCCAGCTAGGTCTTTGGGTCCTGGCTCCTTCGCTTTGGGAGCAGTCGCTGGACGTTTGGCATGTTGGCCGGAGAGTGCTTCTCGGGCCGCGACCTGCAACCTGGCAGGTACCTCCCAGGTTCCCGGCCCAACGAAAGCCCCCAGACCCAAATTGAGAGGGGCTGCTTGGGGGCCCCCTGGGGCCCCTTCAGGCCAGCTAGGTCTTTGGGTCCTGGCTCCTTCCGTTTGGGAGCAGTCGCTGGACGTTTGGCATGTTGGCCGGAGAGTGCTTCTCGGGCCGCCAACTGCAACCTGGCAGGTACCTCCCAGGTTCCCGGCCCAACGAAAGCCCCCAGACCCAAATTGAGAGGGGCTGCTTGGGGGCCCCCTGGGGCCCCTTCAGGCCAGCTAGGTCTTTGGGTCCTGGCTCCTTCGCTTTTGGAGCAGTCGCTGGAAGTTTGGCATGTTGGCCGGAGAGTGCTTCTCGGGCCGCCAAATGCAACCTGGCAGGTACCTCCCAGGTTCCCGGCCCAACGAAAGCCCCCAGACCCAAATTGAGAGGGGCTGCTTGGGGGCCCCCTGGGGCCCCTTCAGGCCAGCTAGGTCTTTGGGTCCTGGCTCCTTCGCTTTGGGAGCAGTCGCTGGACGTTTGGCATGTTGGCCGGAGAGTGCTTCTCGGGCCGCCAACTGCAACCTGGCAGGTACCTCCCAGGTTCCCGGCCCAACGAAAGCCCCCAGACCCAAATTGAGAGGGGCTGCTTGGGGGCCCCCTGGGGCCCCTTCAGGCCAGCTAGATCTTTGGGTCCTGGCTCCTTCGCTTTGGGAGCAGTCGCTGGAAGTTTGGCATGTTGGCCGGAGAGTGCTTCTCGGGCCGCCAACTGCAACCTGGCAGGTACCTCCCAGGTTCCCGGCCCAACGAAAGCCCCCAGACCCAAATTGAGAGGGGCTGCTTGGGGGCCCCCTGGGGCCCCTTCAGGCCAGCTAGGTCTTTGGGTCCTGGCTCCTTCGGTTTGGGAGCAGTCGCTGGAAGTTTGGCATGTTGGCCGGAGAGTGCTTCTCGGGCCGCCAACTGCAACCTGGCAGGTACCTCCCAGGTTCCCGGCCCAACGAAAGCCCCCAGACCCAAATTGAGAGGGGCTGCTTGGGGGCCCCCTGGGGCCCCTTCAGGCCAGCTAGGTCTTTGGGTCCTGGCTCCTTCGCTTTGGGAGCAGTCGCTGGAAGTTTGGCATGTTGGCCGGAGAGTGCTTCTCGGGCCGCCAACTTCAACCTGGCAGGTACCTCCCAGGTTCCCGGCCCAACGAAAGCCCCCAGACCCAAATTGAGAGGGGCTGCTTGGCGGCCCCCTGGGGCCCCTTCAGGCCAGCTAGGTCTTTGGGTCCTGGCTCCTTCCGTTTGGGAGCAGTCGCTGGACGTTTGGCATGTTGGCCGGAGAGTGCTTCTCGGGCCGCCAACTGCAACCTGGCAGGTACCTCCCAGGTTCCCGGCCCAACGAAAGCCCCCAGACCCAAATTGAGAGGGGCTGCTTGGGGGCCCCCTGGGGCCCCTTCAGGCCAGATAGGTCTTTGGGTCCTGGCTCCTTCGCTTTGGGAGCAGTCGCTGGAAGTTTGGCATGTTGGCCGGAGAGTGCTTCTCGGGCCGCCAACTGCAACCTGGCAGGTACCTCCCAGGTTCCCGGCCCAACGAAAGCCCCCAGACCCAAATTGAGAGGGGCTGCTTGGGGGCCCCCTGGGGCCCCTTCAGGCCAGCTAGGTCTTTGGGTCCTGGCTCCTTCGCTTTGGGAGCAGTCGCTGGACGTTTGGCATGTTGGCCGGAGAGTGCTTCTCGGGCCGCCAACTGCAACCTGGCAGGTACCTCCCAGGTTCCCGGCCCAACGAAAGCCCCCAGACCCAAATTGAGAGGGGCTGCTTGGGGGCCCCCTGGGGCCCCTTCAGGCCAGCTAGGTCTTTGGGTCCTGGCTCCTTCGCTTTGGGAGCAGTCGCTGGACGTTTGGCATGTTGGCCGGAGAGTGCTTCTCGGGCCGCCAACTGCAACCTGGCAGGTACCTCCCAGGTTCCCGGCCCAACGAAAGCCCCCAGACCCAAATTGAGAGGGGCTGCTTGGGGGCCCCCTGGGGCCCCTTCAGGCCAGCTAGGTCTTTGGGTCCTGGCTCCTTCCGTTTGGGAGCAGTCGCTGGACGTTTGGCATGTTGGCCGGAGAGTGCTTCTCGTTCCGCGACCTGCAACCTGGCAGGTACCTCCCAGGTTCCCGGCCCAACGAAAGCCCCCAGACCCAAATTGAGAGGGGCTGCTTGGGGGCCCCCTGGGGCCCCTTCAGGCCAGCTAGATCTTTGGGTCCTGGCTCCTTCGCTTTGGGAGCAGTCGCTGGAAGTTTGGCATGTTGGCCGGAGAGTGCTTCTCGGGCCGCGACCTGCAACCTGGCAGGTACCTCCCAGGTTCCCGGCCCAACGAAAGCCCCCAGACCCAAATTGAGAGGGGCTGCTTGGGGGCCCCCTGGGGCCCCTTCAGGCCAGCTAGGTCTTTGGGTCCTGGCTCCTTCCGTTTGGGAGCAGTCGCTGGACGTTTGGCATGTTGGCCGGAGAGTGCTTCTCGGGCCGCCAACTGCAACCTGGCAGGTACCTCCCAGGTTCCCGGCCCAACGAAAGCCCCCAGACCCAAATTGAGAGGGGCTGCTTGGGGGCCCCCTGGGGCCCCTTCAGGCCAGCTAGGTCTTTGGGTCCTGGCTCCTTCGCTTTTGGAGCAGTCGCTGGAAGTTTGGCATGTTGGCCGGAGAGTGCTTCTCGGGCCGCCAAATGCAACCTGGCAGGTACCTCCCAGGTTCCCGGCCCAACGAAAGCCCCCAGACCCAAATTGAGAGGGGCTGCTTGGGGGCCCCCTGGGGCCCCTTCAGGCCAGCTAGGTCTTTGGGTCCTGGCTCCTTCGCTTTGGGAGCAGTCGCTGGACGTTTGGCATGTTGGCCGGAGAGTGCTTCTCGGGCCGCCAACTGCAACCTGGCAGGTACCTCCCAGGTTCCCGGCCCAACGAAAGCCCCCAGACCCAAATTGAGAGGGGCTGCTTGGGGGCCCCCTGGGGCCCCTTCAGGCCAGCTAGATCTTTGGGTCCTGGCTCCTTCGCTTTGGGAGCAGTCGCTGGAAGTTTGGCATGTTGGCCGGAGAGTGCTTCTCGGGCCGCCAACTGCAACCTGGCAGGTACCTCCCAGGTTCCCGGCCCAACGAAAGCCCCCAGACCCAAATTGAGAGGGGCTGCTTGGGGGCCCCCTGGGGCCCCTTCAGGCCAGCTAGGTCTTTGGGTCCTGGCTCCTTCGGTTTGGGAGCAGTCGCTGGAAGTTTGGCATGTTGGCCGGAGAGTGCTTCTCGGGCCGCCAACTGCAACCTGGCAGGTACCTCCCAGGTTCCCGGCCCAACGAAAGCCCCCAGACCCAAATTGAGAGGGGCTGCTTGGGGGCCCCCTGGGGCCCCTTCAGGCCAGCTAGGTCTTTGGGTCCTGGCTCCTTCGCTTTGGGAGCAGTCGCTGGAAGTTTGGCATGTTGGCCGGAGAGTGCTTCTCGGGCCGCCAACTTCAACCTGGCAGGTACCTCCCAGGTTCCCGGCCCAACGAAAGCCCCCAGACCCAAATTGAGAGGGGCTGCTTGGCGGCCCCCTGGGGCCCCTTCAGGCCAGCTAGGTCTTTGGGTCCTGGCTCCTTCCGTTTGGGAGCAGTCGCTGGACGTTTGGCATGTTGGCCGGAGAGTGCTTCTCGGGCCGCCAACTGCAACCTGGCAGGTACCTCCCAGGTTCCCGGCCCAACGAAAGCCCCCAGACCCAAATTGAGAGGGGCTGCTTGGGGGCCCCCTGGGGCCCCTTCAGGCCAGATAGGTCTTTGGGTCCTGGCTCCTTCGCTTTGGGAGCAGTCGCTGGAAGTTTGGCATGTTGGCCGGAGAGTGCTTCTCGGGCCGCCAACTGCAACCTGGCAGGTACCTCCCAGGTTCCCGGCCCAACGAAAGCCCCCAGACCCAAATTGAGAGGGGCTGCTTGGGGGCCCCCTGGGGCCCCTTCAGGCCAGCTAGGTCTTTGGGTCCTGGCTCCTTCGCTTTGGGAGCAGTCGCTGGACGTTTGGCATGTTGGCCGGAGAGTGCTTCTCGGGCCGCCAACTGCAACCTGGCAGGTACCTCCCAGGTTCCCGGCCCAACGAAAGCCCCCAGACCCAAATTGAGAGGGGCTGCTTGGGGGCCCCCTGGGGCCCCTTCAGGCCAGCTAGGTCTTTGGGTCCTGGCTCCTTCGCTTTGGGAGCAGTCGCTGGACGTTTGGCATGTTGGCCGGAGAGTGCTTCTCGGGCCGCCAACTGCAACCTGGCAGGTACCTCCCAGGTTCCCGGCCCAACGAAAGCCCCCAGACCCAAATTGAGAGGGGCTGCTTGGGGGCCCCCTGGGGCCCCTTCAGGCCAGCTAGGTCTTTGGGTCCTGGCTCCTTCCGTTTGGGAGCAGTCGCTGGACGTTTGGCATGTTGGCCGGAGAGTGCTTCTCGTTCCGCGACCTGCAACCTGGCAGGTACCTCCCAGGTTCCCGGCCCAACGAAAGCCCCCAGACCCAAATTGAGAGGGGCTGCTTGGGGGCCCCCTGGGGCCCCTTCAGGCCAGCTAGATCTTTGGGTCCTGGCTCCTTCGCTTTGGGAGCAGTCGCTGGAAGTTTGGCATGTTGGCCGGAGAGTGCTTCTCGGGCCGCCAACTGCAACCTGGCAGGTACCTCCCAGGTTCCCGGCCCAACGAAAGCCCCCAGACCCAAATTGAGAGGGGCTGCTTGGGGGCCCCCTGGGGCCCCTTCAGGCCAGCTAGGTCTTTGGGTCCTGGCTCCTTCGGTTTGGGAGCAGTCGATGGACGTTTGGCATGTTGGCCGGAGAGTGCTTCTCGGGCCGCGAACTTCAACCTGGCAGGTACCTCTCAGGTTCCCGGCCCAACGAAAGCCCCCAGACCCAAATAGAGAGGGGCTGCTTGGGGGCCCCCTGGGGCCCCTTCAGGCCAGCTAGGTCTTTGGGTCCTGGCTCCTTCGCTTTGGGAGCAGTCGCTGGACGTTTGGCATGTTGGCCGGAGAGTGCTTCTCGGGCCGCCAACTGCAACCTGGCAGGTACCTCCCAGGTTCCCGGCCCAACGAAAGCCCCCAGACCCAAATTGAGAGGGGCTGCTTGGGGGCCCCCTGGGGCCCCTTCAGGCCAGCTAGGTCTTTGGGTCCTGGCTCCTTCGCTTTGGGAGCAGTCGCTGGAAGTTTGGCATGTTGGCCGGAGAGTGCTTCTCGGGCCGCCAACTGCAACCTGGCAGGTACCTCCCAGGTTCCCGGCCCAACGAAAGCCCCCAGACCCAAATTGAGAGGGGCTGCTTGGGGGCACCCTGGGGCCCCTTCAGGCCAGCTAGGTCTTTGGGTCCTGGCTCCTTCGCTTTGGGAGCAGTCGCTGGACGTTTGGCATGTTGGCCGGAGAGTGCTTCTCGGGCCGCCAACTGCAACCTGGCAGGTACCTCCCAGGTTCCCGGCCCAACGAAAGCCCCCCGACCCAAATTGAGAGGGGCTGCTTGGGGGCCCCCTGGGGCCCCTTCAGGCCAGCTATGTATTTGGGTCCTGTCTCCTTCCGTTTGGGAGCAGTCGCTGGACGTTTGGCATGTTGGCCGGAGAGTGCTTCTCGGGCCGCGAACTTCAACCTTGCAGGTACCTCCCAGGTTCCCGGCCCAACGAAAGCCCCCAGACCCAAATTGAGAGGAGCTGCTTGGGGGCCCCCTGGGGCCCCTTCAGGCCAGCTAGGTCTTTGGGTCCTGGCTCCTTCGCTTTGGGAGCAGTCGCTGGACGTTTGGCATGTTGGCCGGAGAGTGCTTCTCGGGCCGCCAACTGCAACCTGGCAGGTACCTCCCAGGTTCCCGGCCCAACGAAAGCCCCCAGACCCAAATTGAGAGGGGCTGCTTGGGGGCCCCCTGGGGCCCCTTCAGGCCAGATAGGTCTTTGGGTCCTGGCTCCTTCGCTTTGGGAGCAGTCGCTGGACGTTTGGCATGTTGGCCGGAGAGTGTTTCTCGGGCCGCCAACTGCAACCTGGCAGGTACCTCCCAGGTTCCCGGCCCAACGAAAGCCCCCAGACCCAAATTGAGAGGGGCTGCTTGGGGGCCCCCTGGGGCCCCTTCAGGCCAGCTAGGTCTTTGGGTCCTGGCTCCTTCGGTTTGGGAGCAGTCGCTGGACGTTTGGCATGTTGGCCGGAGAGTGCTTCTCGGGCCGCCAACTGCAACCTGGCAGGTACCTCCCAGGTTCCCGGCCCAACGAAAGCCCCCAGACCCAAATTGAGAGGGGCTGCTTGGGGGCCCCCTGGGGCCCCTTCAGGCCAGCTAGGTCTTTGGGTCCTGGCTCCTTCCGTTTGGGAGCAGTCGCTGGACGTTTGGCATGTTGGCCGGAGAGTGCTTCTCGGGCCGCGAACTGCAACCTTGCAGGTACCTCCCAGGTTCCCGGCCCAACGAAAGCCCCCAGACCCAAATAGAGAGGGGCTGCTTGGGGGCCCCCTGGGGCCCCTTCAGGCCAGCTAGGTCTTTGGGTCCTGGCTCCTTCGGTTTGGGAGCAGTCGCTGGACGTTTGGCATGTTGGCCGGAGAGTGCTTCTCGGGCCGCCAACTGCAACCTGGCAGGTACCTCCCAGGTTCCCGGCCCAACGAAAGCCCCCAGACCCAAATTGAGAGGTGCTGCTTGGGGGCCCCCTGGGGCCCCTTCAGGCCAGCTAGGTCTTTGGGTCCTGGCTCCTTCGCTTTGGGAGCAGTCGCTGGACGTTTGGCATGTTGGCCGGAGAGTGCTTCTCGGGCCGCGACCTGCAACCTGGCAGGTACCTCCCAGGTTCCCGGCCCAACGAAAGCCCCCAGACCCAAATTGAGAGGGGCTGCTTGGGGGCCCCCTGGGGCCCCTTCAGGCCAGCTAGGTCTTTGGGTCCTGGCTCCTTCGCTTTGGGAGCAGTCGCTGGACGTTTGGCATGTTGGCCGGAGAGTGCTTCTCGGGCCGCGACCTGCAACCTGTCAGGTACCTCCCAGGTTCCCGGCCCAACGAAAGCCCCCAGACCCAAATTGAGAGGGGCTGCTTGGGGGCCCCCTGGGGCCCCTTCAGGCCAGCTAGGTCTTTGGGTCCTGGCTCCTTCGCTTTGGGAGCAGTCGCTGGACGTTTGGCATGTTGGCCGGAGAGTGCTTCTCGGGCCGCGACCTGCAACCTGGCAGGTACCTCCCAGGTTCCCGGCCCAACGAAAGCCCCCAGACCCAAATTGAGAGGGGCTGCTTGGGGGCCCCCTGGGGCCCCTTCAGGCCAGCTAGGTCTTTGGGTCCTGGCTCCTTCGCTTTGGGAGCAGTCGCTGGACGTTTGGCATGTTGACCGGAGAGTGCTTCTCGTTCCGCGACCTGCAACCTGGCAGGTACCTCCCAGGTTCCCGGCCCAACGAAAGCCCCCAGACCCAAATTGAGAGGGGCTGCTTGGGGGCCCCCTGGGGCCCGTTCAGGCCAGCTATGTATTTGGGTCCTGGCTCCTTCGCTTTGGGAGCAGTCGCTGGACGTTTGGCATGTTGGCCGGAGAGTGCTTCTCGGGCCGCCAACTGCAACCTTGCAGGTACCTCCCAGGTTCCCGGCCCAACGAAAGCCCCCAGACCCAAATTGAGAGGGGCTGCTTGGGGGCCCCCTGGGGCCCCTTCAGGCCAGCTAGGTCTTTGGGTCCTGGCTCCTTCGGTTTGGGAGCAGTCGCTGGACGTTTGGCATGTTGGCCGGAGAGTGCTTCTCGGGCCGCCAACTGCAACCTGGCAGGTACCTCCCAGGTTCCCGGCCCAACGAAAGCCCCCAGACCCAAATTGAGAGGGGCTGCTTGGGGGCCCCCTGGGGCCCCTTCAGGCCAGCTAGGTCTTTGGGTCCTGGCTCCTTCCGTTTGGGAGCAGTCGCTGGACGTTTGGCATGTTGGCCGGAGAGTGCTTCTCGGGCCGCCAACTGCAACCTGGCAGGTACCTCCCAGGTTCCCGGCCCAACGAAAGCCCCCAGACCCAAATTGAGAGGGGCTGCTTGGGGGCCCCCTGGGGCCCCTTCAGGCCAGCTAGGTCTTTGGGTCCTGGCTCCTTCGCTTTGGGAGCAGTCGCTGGACGTTTGGCATGTTGGCCGGAGAGTGCTTCTCGGGCCGCGACCTGCAACCTGGCAGGTACCTCCCAGGTTCCCGGCCCAACGAAAGCCCCCAGACCCAAATTGAGAGGGGCTGCTTGGGGGCCCCCTGGGGCCCCTTCAGGCCAGCTAGGTCTTTGGGTCCTGGCTCCTTCGCTTTGGGAGCAGTCGCTGGACGTTTGGCATGTTGGCCGGAGAGTGCTTCTCGGGCCGCGAACTTCAACCTGGCAGGTACCTCTCAGGTTCCCGGCCCAACGAAAGCCCCCAGACCCAAATAGAGAGGGGCTGCTTGGGGGCCCCCTGGGGCCCCTTCAGGCCAGCTAGGTCTTTGGGTCCTGGCTCCTTCGCTTTGGGAGCAGTCGCTGGACGTTTGGCATGTTGGCCGGAGAGTGCTTCTCGGGCCGCCAACTGCAACCTTGCAGGTACCTCCCAGGTTCCCGGCCCAACGAAAGCCCCCAGACCCAAATTGAGAGGGGCTGCTTGGGGGCCCCCTGGGGCCCCTTCAGGCCAGCTAGGTCTTTGGGTCCTGGCTCCTTCGGTTTGGGAGCAGTCGCTGGACGTTTGGCATGTTGGCCGGAGAGTGCTTCTCGGGCCGCCAACTGCAACCTGGCAGGTACCTCCCAGGTTCCCGGCCCAACGAAAGCCCCCAGACCCAAATTGAGAGGGGCTGCTTGGGGGCCCCCTGGGGCCCCTTCAGGCCAGCTAGGTCTTTGGGTCCTGGCTCCTTCCGTTTGGGAGCAGTCGCTGGACGTTTGGCATGTTGGCCGGAGAGTGCTTCTCGTTCCGCGACCTGCAACCTGGCAGGTACCTCCCAGGTTCCCGGCCCAACGAAAGCCCCCAGACCCAAATTGAGAGGGGCTGCTTGGGGGCCCCCTGGGGCCCCTTCAGGCCAGCTAGGTCTTTGGGTCCTGGCTCCTTCGCTTTGGGAGCAGTCGCTGGACGTTTGGCATGTTGGCCGGAGAGTGCTTCTCGGGCCGCGACCTGCAACCTGGCAGGTACCTCCCAGGTTCCCGGCCCAACGAAAGCCCCCAGACCCAAATTGAGAGGGGCTGCTTTGGGGCCCCCTGGGGCCCCTTCAGGCCAGCTAGGTCTTTGGGTCCTGGCTCCTTCGCTTTGGGAGCAGTCGCTGGACGTTTGGCATGTTGGCCGGAGAGTGCTTCTCGGGCCGCGAACTTCAACCTGGCAGGTACCTCTCAGGTTCCCGGCCCAACGAAAGCCCCCAGACCCAAATAGAGAGGGGCTGCTTGGGGGCCCCCTGGGGCCCCTTCAGGCCAGCTAGGTCTTTGGGTCCTGTCTCCTTCGCTTTGGGAGCAGTCGCTGGACGTTTGGCATGTTGGCCGGAGAGTGCTTCTCGGGCCGCCAACTGCAACCTGGCAGGTACCTCCCAGGTTCCCGGCCCAACGAAAGCCCCCAGACCCAAATTGAGAGGGGCTGCTTGGGGGCCCCCTGGGGCCCCTTCAGGCCAGCTAGGTCTTTGGGTCCTGGCTCCTTCGCTTTGGGAGCAGTCGCTGGAAGTTTGGCATGTTGGCCGGAGAGTGCTTCTCGGGCCGCCAACTTCAACCTGGCAGGTACCTCCCAGGTTCCCGGCCCAACGAAAGTCCCCATACCCAAATTGAGAGGGGCTGCTTGGGGGCCCCCTGGGGCCCCTTCAGGCCAGCTAGGTCTTTGGGTCCTGGCTCCTTCGCTTTGGGAGCAGTCGCTGGACGTTTGGCATGTTGGCCGGAGAGTGCTTCTCGGGCCGCCAACTGCAACCTGGCAGGTACCTCCCAGGTTCCCGGCCCAACGAAAGCCCCCAGACCCAAATAGAGAGGGTCTGCTTGGGGGCCCCCTGGGGCCCCTTCAGGCCAGCTAGGTCTTTGGGTCCTGGCTCCTTCGCTTTGGGAGCAGTCGCTGGACGTTTGGCATGTTGGCCGGAGAGTGCTTCTCGGGCCGCCAACTGCAACCTGGCAGGTACCTCCCAGGTTCCTGGCCCAACGAAAGCCCCCAGACCCAAATTGAGAGGGGCTGCTTGGGGGCCCCCTGGGGCCCCTTCAGGCCAGCTAGGTCTTTGGGTCCTGGCTCCTTCGCTTTGGGAGCAGTCGCTGGAAGTTTGGCATGTTGGCCGGAGAGTGCTTCTCGGGCCGCCAACTGCAACCTGGCAGGTACCTCCCAGGTTCCCGGCCCAACGAAAGCCCCCAGACCCAAATTGAGAGGGGCTGCTTGGGGGCCCCCTGGGGCCCCTTCAGGCCAGCTAGGTCTTTGGGTCCTGGCTCCTTCGCTTTGGGAGCAGTCGCTGGACGTTTGGCATGTTGGCCGGAGAGTGCTTCTCGGGCCGCGACCTGCAACCTGGCAGGTACCTCCCAGGTTCCCGGCCCAACGAAAGCCCCCAGACCCAAATTGAGAGGGGCTGCTTGGGGGCCCCCTGGGGCCCCTTCAGGCCAGCTAGGTCTTTGGGTCCTGGCTCCTTCGCTTTGGGAGCAGTCGCTGGACGTTTGGCATGTTGGCCGGAGAGTGCTTCTCGGGCCGCCAACTGCAACCTGGCAGGTACCTCCCAGGTTCCCGGCCCAACGAAAGCCCCCAGACCCAAATTGAGAGGGGCTGCTTGGGGGCCCCCTGGGGCCCCTTCAGGCCAGCTAGGTCTTTGGGTCCTGGCTCCTTCGCTTTGGGAGCAGTCGCTGGACGTTTGGCATGTTGACCGGAGAGTGCTTCTCGTTCCGCGACCTGCAACCTGGCAGGTACCTCCCAGGTTCCCGGCCCAACGAAAGCCCCCAGACCCAAATTGAGAGGGGCTGCTTGGGGGCCCCCTGGGGCCCCTTCAGGCCAGCTAGGTCTTTGGGTCCTGGCTCCTTCGCTTTGGGAGCAGTCGCTGGACGTTTGGCATGTTGACCGGAGAGTGCTTCTCGTTCCGCGACCTGCAACCTGGCAGGTACCTCCCAGGTTCCCGGCCCAACGAAAGCCCCCAGACCCAAATTGAGAGGGGCTGCTTGGGGGCCCCCTGGGGCCCCTTCAGGCCAGCTATGTATTTGGGTCCTGGCTCCTTCGCTTTGGGAGCAGTCGCTGGACGTTTGGCATGTTGGCCGGAGAGTGCTTCTCGGGCCGCCAACTGCAACCTTGCAGGTACCTCCCAGGTTCCCGGCCCAACGAAAGCCCCCAGACCCAAATTGAGAGGGGCTGCTTGGGGGCCCCCTGGGGCCCCTTCAGGCCAGATAGGTCTTTGGGTCCTGGCTCCTTCGCTTTGAGAGCAGTCGCTGGAAGTTTGGCATGTTGGCCGGAGAGTGCTTCTCGGGCCGCCAACTGCAACCTGGCAGGTACCTCCCAGGTTCCCGGCCCAACGAAAGCCCCCAGACCCAAATTGAGAGGGGCTGCTTGGGGGCCCCCTGGGGCCCCTTCAGGCCAGATAGGTCTTTGGGTCCTGGCTCCTTCCGTTTGGGAGCAGTCGCTGGACGTTTGGCATGTTGGCCGGAGAGTGCTTCTCGGGCCGCCAACTGCAACCTGGCAGGTACCTCCCAGGTTCCCGGCCCAACGAAAGCCCCCAGACCCAAATTGAGAGGGGCTGCTTGGGGGCCCCCTGGGGCCCCTTCAGGCCAGCTAGGTCTTTGGGTCCTGGCTCCTTCGCTTTGGGAGCAGTCGCTGGACGTTTGGCATGTTGGCCGGAGAGTGCTTCTCGGGCCGCGACCTGCAACCTGGCAGGTACCTCCCAGGTTCCCGGCCCAACGAAAGCCCCCAGACCCAAATTGAGAGGGGCTGCTTGGGGGCCCCCTGGGGCCCCTTCAGGCCAGCTAGGTCTTTGGGTCCTGGCTCCTTCGCTTTGGGAGCAGTCGCTGGACGTTTGGCATGTTGGCCGGAGAGTGCTTCTCGGGCCGCGAACTTCAACCTGGCAGGTACCTCTCAGGTTCCCGGCCCAACGAAAGCCCCCAGACCCAAATAGAGAGGGGCTGCTTGGGGGCCCCCTGGGGCCCCTTCAGGCCAGCTAGGTCTTTGGGTCCTGGCTCCTTCGCTTTGGGAGCAGTCGCTGGAAGTTTGGCATGTTGGCCGGAGAGTGCTTCTCGGGCCGCCAACTTCAACCTGGCAGGTACCTCCCAGGTTCCCGGCCCAACGAAAGTCCCCATACCCAAATTGAGAGGGGCTGCTTGGGGGCCCCCTGGGGCCCCTTCAGGCCAGCTAGGTCTTTGGGTCCTGGCTCCTTCGCTTTGGGAGCAGTCGCTGGACGTTTGGCATGTTGACCGGAGAGTGCTTCTCGGGCCGCCAACTGCAACCTGGCAGTTACCTCCCAGGTTCCCGGCCCAACGAAAGCCCCCAGACCCAAATAGAGAGGGGCTGCTTGGGGGCCCCCTGGGGCCCCTTCAGGCCAGCTAGGTCTTTGGGTCCTGGCTCCTTCGCTTTGGGAGCAGTCGCTGGACGTTTGGCATGTTGGCCGGAGAGTGCTTCTCGGGCCGCCAACTGCAACCTGGCAGGTACCTCCCAGGTTCCTGGCCCAACGAAAGCCCCCAGACCCAAATTGAGAGGGGCTGCTTGGGGGCCCCCTGGGGCCCCTTCAGGCCAGCTAGGTCTTTGGGTCCTGGCTCCTTCGCTTTGGGAGCAGTCGCTGGAAGTTTGGCATGTTGGCCGGAGAGTGCTTCTCGGGCCGCCAACTGCAACCTGGCAGGTACCTCCCAGGTTCCCGGCCCAACGAAAGCCCCCAGACCCAAATTGAGAGGGGCTGCTTGGGGGCCCCCTGGGGCCCCTTCAGGCCAGCTAGGTCTTTGGGTCCTGGCTCCTTCGCTTTGGGAGCAGTCGCTGGACGTTTGGCATGTTGACCGGAGAGTGCTTCTCGGGCCGCCAACTGCAACCTGGCAGTTACCTCCCAGGTTCCCGGCCCAACGAAAGCCCCCAGACCCAAATTGAGAGGGGCTGCTTGGGGGCCCCCTGGGGCCCCTTCAGGCCAGCTATGTATTTGGGTCCTGTCTCCTTCGCTTTGGGAGCAGTCGCTGGAAGTTTGGCATGTTGGCCGGAGAGTGCTTCTCGGGCCGCGAACTGCAACCTTGCAGGTACCTCCCAGGTTCCCGGCCCAACGAAAGCCCCCAGACCCAAATTGAGAGGGGCTGCTTGGGGGCCCCCTGGGGCCCCTTCAGGCCAGCTAGGTCTTTGGGTCCTGGCTCCTTCGCTTTGGGAGCAGTCGCTGGACGTTTGGCATGTTGGCCGGAGAGTGCTTCTCGGGCCGCCAACTGCAACCTGGCAGGTACCTCCCAGGTTCCCGGCCCAACGAAAGCCCCCAGACCCAAATAGAGAGGGGCTGCTTGGGGGCCCCCTGGGGCCCCTTCAGGCCAGCTAGGTCTTTGGGTCCTGGCTCCTTCGCTTTGGGAGCAGTCGCTGGACGTTTGGCATGTTGGCCGGAGAGTGCTTCTCGGGCCGCGACCTGCAACCTGGCAGGTACCTCCCAGGTTCCCGGCCCAACGAAAGCCCCCAGACCCAAATTGAGAGGGGCTGCTTGGGGGCCCCCTGGGGCCCCTTCAGGCCAGCTAGGTCTTTGGGTCCTGGCTCCTTCGCTTTGGGAGCAGTCGCTGGACGTTTGGCATGTTGACCGGAGAGTGCTTCTCGTTCCGCGACCTGCAACCTGGCAGGTACCTCCCAGGTTCCCGGCCCAACGAAAGCCCCCAGACCCAAATTGAGAGGGGCTGCTTGGGGGCCCCCTGGGGCCCGTTCAGGCCAGCTATGTATTTGGGTCCTGGCTCCTTCGCTTTGGGAGCAGTCGCTGGACGTTTGGCATGTTGGCCGGAGAGTGCTTCTCGGGCCGCCAACTGCAACCTTGCAGGTACCTCCCAGGTTCCCGGCCCAACGAAAGCCCCCAGACCCAAATTGAGAGGGGCTGCTTGGGGGCCCCCTGGGGCCCCTTCAGGCCAGCTAGGTCTTTGGCTCCTGGCTCCTTCCGTTTGGGAGCAGTCGCTGGACGTTTGGCATGTTGGCCGGAGAGTGCTTCTCGGGCCGCCAACTGCAACCTGGCAGGTACCTCCCAGGTTCCCGGCCCAACGAAAGCCCCCAGACCCAAATTGAGAGGGGCTGCTTGGGGGCCCCCTGGGGCCCCTTCAGGCCAGCTAGGTCTTTGGGTCCTGGCTCCTTCGCTTTGGGAGCAGTCGCTGGACGTTTGGCATGTTGGCCGGAGAGTGCTTCTCGGGCCGCCAACTGCAACCTGGCAGGTACCTCCCAGGTTCCCGGCCCAACGAAAGCCCCCAGACCCAAATTGAGAGGGGCTGCTTGGGGGCCCCCTGGGGCCCCTTCAGGCCAGCTAGGTCTTTGGGTCCTGGCTCCTTCGCTTTGGGAGCAGTCGCTGGAAGTTTGGCATGTTGGCCGGAGAGTGCTTCTCGGGCCGCCAACTGCAACCTGGCAGGTACCTCCCAGGTTCCCGGCCCAACGAAAGCCCCCAGACCCAAATTGAGAGGGGCTGCTTGGGGGCACCCTGGGGCCCCTTCAGGCCAGATAGGTCTTTGGGTCCTGGCTCCTTCGCTTTGGGAGCAGTCGCTGGACGTTTGGCATGTTGGCCGGAGAGTGCTTCTCGGGCCGCGACCTGCAACCTGGCAGGTACCTCCCAGGTTCCCGGCCCAACGAAAGCCCCCAGACCCAAATTGAGAGGGGCTGCTTGGGGGCCCCCTGGGGCCCCTTCAGGCCAGCTAGGTCTTTGGGTCCTGGCTCCTTCGCTTTGGGAGCAGTCGCTGGACGTTTGGCATGTTGGCCGGAGAGTGCTTCTCGGGCCGCGAACTGCAACCTGGCAGGTACCTCCCAGGTTCCCGGCCCAACGAAAGCCCCCAGACCCAAATTGAGAGGGGCTGCTTGGGGGCCCCCTGGGGCCCCTTCAGGCCAGCTAGGTCTTTGGGTCCTGGCTCCTTCGCTTTGGGAGCAGTCGCTGGACGTTTGGCATGTTGGCCGGAGAGTGCTTCTCGGGCCGCCAACTGCAACCTGGCAGGTATCTCCCAGGTTCCCGGCCCAACGAAAGCCCCCAGACCCAAATTGAGAGGGGCTGCTTGGGGGCCCCCTGGGGCCCCTTCAGGCCAGCTAGGTCTTTGGGTCCTGGCTCCTTCGCTTTGGGAGCAGTCGCTGGAAGTTTGGCATGTTGGCCGGAGAGTGCTTCTCGGGCCGCCAACTGCAACCTGGCAGGTACCTCCCAGGTTCCCGGCCCAACGAAAGCCCCCAGACCCAAATTGAGAGGGGCTGCTTGGGGGCCCCCTGGGGCCCCTTCAGGCCAGATAGGTCTTTGGGTCCTGGCTCCTTCGCTTTGGGAGCAGTCGCTGGACGTTTGGCATGTTGGCCGGAGAGTGCTTCTCGGGACGACAACTGCAACCTGGCAGGTACCTCCCAGGTTCCCGGCCCAACGAAAGCCCCCAGACCCAAATTGAGAGGGGCTGCTTGGGGGCCCCCTGGGGCCCCTTCAGGCCAGCTAGGTCTTTGGGTCCTGGCTCCTTCGCTTTGGGAGCAGTCGCTGGACGTTTGGCATGTTGACCGGAGAGTGCTTCTCGTTCCGCGACCTGCAACCTGGCAGGTACCTCCCAGGTTCCCGGCCCAACGAAAGCCCCCAGACCCAAATTGAGAGGGGCTGCTTGGGGGCCCCCTGGGGCCCCTTCAGGCCAGCTAGGTCTTTGGGTCCTGGCTCCTTCGCTTTGGGAGCAGTCGCTGGACGTTTGGCATGTTGACCGGAGAGTGCTTCTCGTTCCGCGACCTGCAACCTGGCAGGTACCTCCCAGGTTCCCGGCCCAACGAAAGCCCCCAGACCCAAATTGAGAGGGGCTGCTTGGGGGCCCCCTGGGGCCCGTTCAGGCCAGCTATGTATTTGGGTCCTGGCTCCTTCGCTTTGGGAGCAGTCGCTGGACGTTTGGCATGTTGGCCGGAGAGTGCTTCTCGGGCCGCCAACTGCAACCTTGCAGGTACCTCCCAGGTTCCCGGCCCAACGAAAGCCCCCAGACCCAAATTGAGAGGGGCTGCTTGGGGGCCCCCTGGGGCCCCTTCAGGCCAGCTAGGTCTTTGGCTCCTGGCTCCTTCCGTTTGGGAGCAGTCGCTGGACGTTTGGCATGTTGGCCGGAGAGTGCTTCTCGGGCCGCCAACTGCAACCTGGCAGGTACCTCCCAGGTTCCCGGCCCAACGAAAGCCCCCAGACCCAAATTGAGAGGGGCTGCTTGGGGGCCCCCTGGGGCCCCTTCAGGCCAGCTAGGTCTTTGGGTCCTGGCTCCTTCGCTTTGGGAGCAGTCGCTGGACGTTTGGCATGTTGGCCGGAGAGTGCTTCTCGGGCCGCCAACTGCAACCTGGCAGGTACCTCCCAGGTTCCCGGCCCAACGAAAGCCCCCAGACCCAAATTGAGAGGGGCTGCTTGGGGGCCCCCTGGGGCCCCTTCAGGCCAGCTAGGTCTTTGGGTCCTGGCTCCTTCGCTTTGGGAGCAGTCGCTGGAAGTTTGGCATGTTGGCCGGAGAGTGCTTCTCGGGCCGCCAACTGCAACCTGGCAGGTACCTCCCAGGTTCCCGGCCCAACGAAAGCCCCCAGACCCAAATTGAGAGGGGCTGCTTGGGGGCACCCTGGGGCCCCTTCAGGCCAGATAGGTCTTTGGGTCCTGGCTCCTTCGCTTTGGGAGCAGTCGCTGGACGTTTGGCATGTTGGCCGGAGAGTGCTTCTCGGGCCGCGACCTGCAACCTGGCAGGTACCTCCCAGGTTCCCGGCCCAACGAAAGCCCCCAGACCCAAATTGAGAGGGGCTGCTTGGGGGCCCCCTGGGGCCCCTTCAGGCCAGCTAGGTCTTTGGGTCCTGGCTCCTTCGCTTTGGGAGCAGTCGCTGGACGTTTGGCATGTTGGCCGGAGAGTGCTTCTCGGGCCGCGACCTGCAACCTGGCAGGTACCTCCCAGGTTCCCGGCCCAACGAAAGCCCCCAGACCCAAATTGAGAGGGGCTGCTTGGGGGCCCCCTGGGGCCCCTTCAGGCCAGCTAGGTCTTTGGGTCCTGGCTCCTTCGCTTTGGGAGCAGTCGCTGGAAGTTTGGCATGTTGGCCGGAGAGTGCTTCTCGGGCCGCCAACTGCAACCTGGCAGGTACCTCCCAGGTTCCCGGCCCAACGAAAGCCCCCAGACCCAAATTGAGAGGGGCTGCTTGGGGGCCCCCTGGGGCCCCTTCAGGCCAGCTAGGTCTTTGGGTCCTGGCTCCTTCGCTTTGGGAGCAGTCGCTGGACGTTTGGCATGTTGGCCGGAGAGTGCTTCTCGGGCCGCGAACTTCAACCTGGCAGGTACCTCCCAGGTTCCCGGCCCAACGAAAGCCCCCAGACCCAAATTGAGAGGGGCTGCTTGGGGGCCCCCTGGGGCCCCTTCAGGCCAGCTAGGTCTTTGGGTCCTGGCTCGTTCGCTTTGGGAGCAGTCGCTGGACGTTTGGCATGTTGACCGGAGAGTGCTTCTCGTTCCGCGACCTGCAACCTGGCAGGTACCTCCCAGGTTCCCGGCCCAACGAAAGCCCCCAGACCCAAATTGAGAGGGGCTGCTTGGGGGCCCCCTGGGGCCCCTTCAGGCCAGCTAGGTCTTTGGGTCCTGGCTCCTTCGCTTTGGGAGCAGTCGCTGGACGTTTGGCATGTTGACCGGAGAGTGCTTCTCGTTCCGCGACCTGCAACCTGGCAGGTACCTCCCAGGTTCCCGGCCCAACGAAAGCCCCCAGACCCAAATTGAGAGGGGCTGCTTGGGGGCCCCCTGGGGCCCGTTCAGGCCAGCTATGTATTTGAGTCCTGGCTCCTTCGCTTTGGGAGCAGTCGCTGGACGTTTGGCATGTTGGCCGGAGAGTGCTTCTCGGGCCGCCAACTGCAACCTTGCAGGTACCTCCCAGGTTCCCGGCCCAACGAAAGCCCCCAGACCCAAATTGAGAGGGGCTGCTTGGGGGCCCCCTGGGGCCCCTTCAGGCCAGATAGGTCTTTGGGTCCTGGCTCCTTCGCTTTGGGAGCAGTCGCTGGACGTTTGGCATGTTGGCCGGAGAGTGCTTCTCGGGCCGCCAACTGCAACCTGGCAGGTACCTCCCAGGTTCCCGGCCCAACGAAAGCCCCCAGACCCAAATTGAGAGGGGCTGCTTGGGGGCCCCCTGGGGCCCCTTCAGGCCAGCTAGGTCTTTGGGTCCTGGCTCCTTCCGTTTGGGAGCAGTCGCTGGACGTTTGGCATGTTGGCCGGAGAGTGCTTCTCGGGCCGCCAACTGCAACCTGGCAGGTACCTCCCAGGTTCCCGGCCCAACGAAAGCCCCCAGACCCAAATTGAGAGGGGCTGCTTGGGGGCCCCCTGGGGCCCCTTCAGGCCAGCTAGGTCTTTGGGTCCTGGCTCCTTCGCTTTGGGAGCAGTCGCTGGAAGTTTGGCATGTTGGCCGGAGAGTGCTTCTCGGGCCGCGACCTGCAACCTGGCAGGTACCTCCCAGGTTCCCGGCCCAACGAAAGCCCCCAGACCCAAATTGAGAGGGGCTGCTTGGGGGCCCCCTGGGGCGCCTTCAGGCCAGCTAGGTCTTTGGGTCCTGGCTCCTTCGCTTTGGGAGCAGTCGCTGGACGTTTGGCATGTTGGCCGGAGAGTGCTTCTCGGGCCGCCAACTGCAACCTGGCAGGTACCTCCCAGGTTCCCGGCCCAACGAAAGCCCCCAGACCCAAATTGAGAGGGGCTGCTTGGGGGCCCCCTGGGGCCCCTTCAGGCCAGCTAGGTCTTTGGGTCCTGGCTCCTTCGCTTTGGGAGCAGTCGCTGGAAGTTTGGCATGTTGGCCGGAGAGTGCTTCTCGGGCCGCCAACTGCAACCTGGCAGGTACCTCCCAGGTTCCCGGCCCAACGAAAGCCCCCAGACCCAAATTGAGAGGGGCTGCTTGGGGGCCCCCTGGGGCCCCTTCAGGCCAGCTAGGTCTTTGGGTCCTGGCTCCTTCGCTTTGGGAGCAGTCGCTGGACGTTTGGCATGTTGACCGGAGAGTGCTTCTCGTTCCGCGACCTGCAACCTGGCAGTTACCTCCCAGGTTCCCGGCCCAACGAAAGCCCCCAGACCCAAATTGAGAGGGGCTGCTTGGGGGCCCCCTGGGGCCCCTTCAGGCCAGCTATGTATTTGGGTCCTGGCTCCTTCGCTTTGGGAGCAGTCGCTGGACGTTTGGCATGTTGGCCGGAGAGTGCTTCTCGGGCCGCCAACTGCAACCTGGCAGGTACCTCCCAGGTTCCCGGCCCAACGAAAGCCCCCAGACCCAAATTGAGAGGGGCTGCTTGGGGGCCCCCTGGGGCCCCTTCAGGCCAGCTAGGTCTTTGGGTCCTGGCTCCTTCGCTTTGGGAGCAGTCGCTGGACGTTTGGCATGTTGGCCGGAGAGTGCTTCTCGGGCCGCCAACTGCAACCTGGCAGGTACCTCCCAGGTTCCTGGCCCAACGAAAGCCCCCAGACCCAAATTGAGAGGGGCTGCTTGGGGGCCCCCTGGGGCCCCTTCAGGCCAGCTAGGTCTTTGGGTCCTGGCTCCTTCGCTTTGGGAGCAGTCGCTGGAAGTTTGGCATGTTGGCCGGAGAGTGCTTCTCGGGCCTCGAACTGCAACCTGGCAGGTACCTCCCAGGTTCCCGGCCCAACGAAAGCCCCCAGACCCAAATTGAGAGGGGCTGCTTGGGGGCCCCCTGGGGCCCCTTCAGGCCAGCTAGGTCTTTGGGTCCTGGCTCCTTCGCTTTGGGAGCAGTCGCTGGACGTTTGGCATGTTGACCGGAGAGTGCTTCTCGGGCCGCGACCTGCAACCTGGCAGTTAACTCCCAGGTTCCCGGCCCAACGAAAGCCCCCAGACCCAAATTGAGAGGGGCTGCTTGGGGCCCCCCTGGGGCCCCTTCAGGCCAGCTATGTATTTGGGTCCTGTCTCCTTCGCTTTGGGAGCAGTCGCTGGAAGTTTGGCATGTTGGCCGGAGAGTGCTTCTCGGGCCGCGAACTGCAACCTTGCAGGTACCTCCCAGGTTCCCGGCCCAACGAAAGCCCCCAGACCCAAATTGAGAGGGGCTGCTTGGGGGCCCCCTGGGGCCCCTTCAGGCCAGCTAGGTCTTTGGGTCCTGGCTCCTTCGCTTTGGGAGCAGTCGCTGGACGTTTGGCATGTTGGCCGGAGAGTGCTTCTCGGGCCGCCAACTGCAACCTGGCAGGTACCTCCCAGGTTCCCGGCCCAACGAAAGCCCCCAGACCCAAATTGAGAGGGGCTGCTTGGGGGCCCCCTGGGGCCCCTTCAGGCCAGCTAGGTCTTTGGGTCCTGGCTCCTTCGCTTTGGGAGCAGTCGCTGGAAGTTTGGCATGTTGGCCGGAGAGTGCTTCTCGGGCCGCCAACTGCAACCTGGCAGGTACCTCCCAGGTTCCCGGCCCAACGAAAGCCCCCAGACCCAAATTGAGAGGGGCTGCTTGGGGGCACCCTGGGGCCCCTTCAGGCCAGCTAGGTCTTTGGGTCCTGGCTCCTTCGCTTTGGGAGCAGTCGCTGGACGTTTGGCATGTTGGCCGGAGAGTGCTTCTCGGGCCGCGACCTGCAACCTGGCAGGTACCTCCCAGGTTCCCGGCCCAACGAAAGCCCCCAGACCCAAATTGAGAGGGGCTGCTTGGGGGCCCCCTGGGGCCCCTTCAGGCCAGCTAGGTCTTTGGGTCCTGGCTCCTTCGGTTTGGGAGCAGTCGCTGGACGTTTGGCATGTTGGCCGGAGAGTGCTTCTCGGGCCGCGAACTGCAACCTGGCAGGTACCTCCCAGGTTCCCGGCCCAACGAAAGCCCCCAGACCCAAATTGAGAGGGGCTGCTTGGGGGCCCCCTGGGGCCCCTTCAGGCCAGCTAGGTCTTTGGGTCCTGGCTCCTTCGCTTTGGGAGCAGTCGCTGGAAGTTTGGCATGTTGGCCGGAGAGTGCTTCTCGGGCCGCCAACTGCAACCTGGCAGGTACCTCCCAGGTTCCCGGCCCAACGAAAGCCCCCAGACCCAAATTGAGAGGGGCTGCTTGGGGGCCCCCTGGGGCCCCTTCAGGCCAGCTAGGTCTTTGGGTCCTGGCTCCTTCGCTTTGGGAGCAGTCGCTGGACGTTTGGCATGTTGACCGGAGAGTGCTTCTCGTTCCGCGACCTGCAACCTGGCAGGTACCTCCCAGGTTCCCGGCCCAACGAAAGCCCCCAGACCCAAATTGAGAGGGGCTGCTTGGGGGCCCCCTGGGGCCCCTTCAGGCCAGCTAGGTCTTTGGGTCCTGGCTCCTTCGCTTTGGGAGCAGTCGCTGGACGTTTGGCATGTTGACCGGAGAGTGCTTCTCGTTCCGCGACCTGCAACCTGGCAGGTACCTCCCAGGTTCCCGGCCCAACGAAAGCCCCCAGACCCAAATTGAGAGGGGCTGCTTGGGGGCCCCCTGGGGCCCGTTCAGGCCAGCTATGTATTTGGGTCCTGGCTCCTTCGCTTTGGGAGCAGTCGCTGGACGTTTGGCATGTTGGCCGGAGAGTGCTTCTCGGGCCGCCAACTGCAACCTGGCAGGTACCTCCCAGGTTCCCGGCCCAACGAAAGCCCCCAGACCCAAATTGAGAGGGGCTGCTTGGGGGCCCCCTGGGGCCCCTTCAGGCCAGATAGGTCTTTGGGTCCTGGCTCCTTCGCTTTGGGAGCAGTCGCTGGACGTTTGGCATGTTGGCCGGAGAGTGCTTCTCGGGCCGCCAACTGCAACCTGGCAGGTACCTCCCAGGTTCCCGGCCCAACGAAAGCCCCCAGACCCAAATTGAGAGGGGCTGCTTGGGGGCCCCCTGGGGCCCCTTCAGGCCAGCTAGGTCTTTGGGTCCTGGCTCCTTCCGTTTGGGAGCAGTCGCTGGACGTTTGGCATGTTGGCCGGAGAGTGCTTCTCGGGCCGCCAACTGCAACCTGGCAGGTACCTCCCAGGTTCCCGGCCCAACGAAAGCCCCCAGACCCAAATTGAGAGGGGCTGCTTGGGGGCCCCCTGGGGCCCCTTCAGGCCAGCTAGGTCTTTGGGTCCTGGCTCCTTCGCTTTGGGAGCAGTCGCTGGACGTTTGGCATGTTGGCCGGAGAGTGCTTCTCGGGCCGCGACCTGCAACCTGGCAGGTACCTCCCAGGTTCCCGGCCCAACGAAAGCCCCCAGACCCAAATTGAGAGGGGCTGCTTGGGGGCCCCCTGGGGCCCCTTCAGGCCAGCTAGGTCTTTGGGTCCTGGCTCCTTCGCTTTGGGAGCAGTCGCTGGAAGTTTGGCATGTTGGCCGGAGAGTGCTTCTCGGGCCGCGACCTGCAACCTGGCAGGTACCTCCCAGGTTCCCGGCCCAACGAAAGTCCCCATACCCAAATTGAGAGGGGCTGCTTGGGGGCCCCCTGGGGCCCCTTCAGGCCAGCTAGGTCTTTGGGTCCTGGCTCCTTCGCTTTGGGAGCAGTCGCTGGACGTTTGGCATGTTGACCGGAGAGTGCTTCTCGTTCCGCGACCTGCAACCTGGCAGGTACCTCCCAGGTTCCCGGCCCAACGAAAGCCCCCAGACCCAAATTGAGAGGGGCTGCTTGGGGGCCCCCTGGGGCCCCTTCAGACCAGCTAGGTCTTTGGGTCCTGGCTCCTTCGGTTTGGGAGCAGTCGCTGGCCGTTTGGCATGTTGGCCGGAGAGTGCTTCTCGGGCCGCGACCTGCAACCTGGCAGGTACCTCCCAGGTTCCCGGCCCAACGAAAGCCCCCAGACCCAAATTGAGAGGGGCTGCTTGGGGGCCCCCTGGGGCCCCTTCAGGCCAGCTAGGTCTTTGGGTCCTGGCTCCTTCGCTTTGGGAGCAGTCGCAGGAAGTTTGGCATGTTGGCCGGAGAGTGCTTCTCGGGCCGCCAACTGCAACCTGGCAGGTACCTCCCAGGTTCCCGGCCCAACGAAAGCCCCCAGACCCAAATTGAGAGGGGCTGCTTGGGGGCCCCCTGGGGCCCCTTCAGGCCAGCTAGGTCTTTGGGTCCTGGCTCCTTCGCTTTGGGAGCAGTCGCTGGACGTTTGGCATGTTGGCCGGAGAGTGCTTCTCGGGCCGCCAACTGCAACCTGGCAGGTACCTCCCAGGTTCCCGGCCCAACGAAAGCCCCCAGACCCAAATTGAGAGGGGCTGCTTGGGGGCCCCCTGGGGCCCCTTCAGGCCAGCTAGGTCTTTGGGTCCTGCCTCCTTCGCTTTGGGAGCAGTCGCTGGAAGTTTGGCATGTTGGCCGGAGAGTGCTTCTCGGGCCGCCAACTGCAACCTGGCAGGTACCTCCCAGGTTCCCGGCCCAACGAAAGCCCCCAGACCCAAATTGAGAGGGGCTGCTTTGGGGCCCCCTGGGGCCACTTCAGGCCAGCTAGGTCTTTGGGTCCTGGCTCCTTCGCTTTGGGAGCAGTCACTGGACGTTTGGCATGTTGGCCGGAGAGTGCTTCTCGGGCCGCCAACTGCAACCTGGCAGGTACCTCCCAGGTTCCCGGCCCAACGAAAGCCCCCAGACCCAAATAGAGAGGGGCTGCTTGGGGGCACCCTGGGGCCCCTTCAGGCCAGATAGGTCTTTGGGTCCTGGCTCCTTCGCTTTGGGAGCAGTCGCTGGAAGTTTGGCATGTTGGCCGGAGAGTGTTTCTCGGGCCGCCAACTGCAACCTGGCAGGTACCTCCCAGGTTCCCGGCCCAACGAAAGCCCCCAGACCCAAATTGAGAGGGGCTGCTTGGGGGCCCCCTGGGGCCCCTTCAGGCCAGCTAGGTCTTTTGGTCCTGGCTCCTTCGCTTTGGGAGCAGTCGCTGGACGTTTGGCATGTTGGCCGGAGAGTGCTTCTCGGGCCGCCAACTGCAACCTGGCAGGTACCTCCCAGGCTCCCGGCCCAACGAAAGCCCCCAGACCCAAATTGAGAGGGGCTGCTTGGGGGCCCCCTGGGGCCCCTTCAGGCCAGCTAGGTCTTTGGGTCCTGGCTCCTTCGCTTTGGGAGCAGTCGCTGGACGTTTGGCATGTTGGCCGGAGAGTGCTTCTCGGGCCGCCAACTGCAACCTGGCAGGTACCTCCCAGGTTCCCGGCCCAACGAAAGCCCCCAGACCCAAATTGAGAGGGGCTGCTTGGGGGCCCCCTGGGGCCCCTTCAGGCCAGCTAGGTCTTTGGGTCCTGGCTCCTTCGCTTTGGGAGCAGTCGCTGGACGTTTGGCATGTTGGCCGGAGAGTGCTTCTCGGGCCGCCAACTGCAACCTGGCAGGTACCTCCCAGGTTCCCGGCCCAACGAAAGCCCCCAGACCCAAATTGAGAGGGGCTGCTTTGGGGCCCCCTGGGGCCCCTTCAGGCCAGCTAGGTCTTTGGGTCCTGGCTCCTTCGGTTTGGGAGCAGTCGCTGGACGTTTGGCATGTTGGCCGGAGAGTGCTTCTCGGGCCGCGACCTGCAACCTGGCAGGTACCTCCCAGGTTCCCGGCCCAACGAAAGCCCCCAGACCCAAATGGAGAGGGGCTGCTTGGGGGCCCCCTGGGGCCCCTTCAGGCCAGCTAGGTCTTTGGGTCCTGGCTCCTTCGCTTTGGGAGCAGTCGCTGGAAGTTTGGCATGTTGGCCGGAGAGTGCTTCTCGGGCCGCCAACTGCAACCTGGCAGGTACCTCCCAGGTTCCCGGCCCAACGAAAGCCCCCAGACCCAAATTGAGAGGGGCTGCTTGGGGGCCCCCTGGGGCCCCTTCAGGCCAGCTAGGTCTTTGGGTCCTGGCTCCTTCGCTTTGGGAGCAGTCGCTGGACGTTTGGCATGTTGACCGGAGAGTGCTTCTCGTTCCGCGACCTGCAACCTGGCAGGTACCTCCCAGGTTCCCGGCCCAACGAAAGCCCCCAGACCCAAATTGAGAGGGGCTGCTTGGGGGCCCCCTGGGGCCCCTTCAGGCCAGCTAGGTCTTTGGGTCCTGGCTCCTTCGCTTTGGGAGCAGTCGCTGGACGTTTGGCATGTTGGCCGGAGAGTGCTTCTCGGGCCGCGAACTGCAACCTGGCAGGTACCTCCCAGGTTCCCGGCCCAACGAAAGCCCCCAGACCCAAATGGAGAGGGGCTGCTTGGGGGCCCCCTGGGGCCCCTTCAGGCCAGCTAGGTCTTTGGGTCCTGGCTCCTTCGCTTTGGGAGCAGTCGCTGGAAGTTTGGCATGTTGGCCGGAGAGTGCTTCTCGGGCCGCCAACTGCAACCTGGCAGGTACCTCCCAGGTTCCCGGCCCAACGAAAGCCCCCAGACCCAAATTGAGAGGGGCTGCTTGGGGGCCCCCTGGGGCCCCTTCAGGCCAGCTAGGTCTTTGGGTCCTGGCTCCTTCGCTTTGGGAGCAGTCGCTGGACGTTTGGCATGTTGACCGGAGAGTGCTTCTCGTTCCGCGACCTGCAACCTGGCAGGTACCTCCCAGGTTCCCGGCCCAACGAAAGCCCCCAGACCCAAATTGAGAGGGGCTGCTTGGGGGCCCCCTGGGGCCCCTTCAGGCCAGCTAGGTCTTTGGGTCCTGGCTCCTTCGCTTTGGGAGCAGTCGCTGGACGTTTGGCATGTTGACCGGAGAGTGCTTCTCGTTCCGCGACCTGCAACCTGGCAGGTACCTCCCAGGTTCCCGGCCCAACGAAAGCCCCCAGACCCAAATTGAGAGGGGCTGCTTGGGGGCCCCCTGGGGCCCGTTCAGGCCAGCTATGTATTTGGGTCCTGGCTCCTTCGCTTTGGGAGCAGTCGCTGGACGTTTGGCATGTTGGCCGGAGAGTGCTTCTCGGGCCGCCAACTGCAACCTTGCAGGTACCTCCCAGGTTCCCGGCCCAACGAAAGCCCCCAGACCCAAATTGAGAGGGGCTGCTTGGGGGCCCCCTGGGGCCCCTTCAGGCCAGCTAGGTCTTTGGGTCCTGGCTCCTTCGCTTTGGGAGCAGTCGCTGGACGTTTGGCATGTTGGCCGGAGAGTGCTTCTCGGGCCGCCAACTGCAACCTGGCAGGTACCTCCCAGGTTCCCGGCCCAACGAAAGCCCCCAGACCCAAATTGAGAGGGGCTGCTTGGGGGCCCCCTGGGGCCCCTTCAGGCCAGCTAGGTCTTTGGGTCCTGGCTCCTTCCGTTTGGGAGCAGTCGCTGGACGTTTGGCATGTTGGCCGGAGAGTGCTTCTCGGGCCGCCAACTGCAACCTGGCAGGTACCTCCCAGGTTCCCGGCCCAACGAAAGCCCCCAGACCCAAATTGAGAGGGGCTGCTTGGGGGCCCCCTGGGGCCCCTTCAGGCCAGCTAGGTCTTTGGGTCCTGGCTCCTTCGGTTTGGGAGCAGTCGCTGGACGTTTGGCATGTTGGCCGGAGAGTGCTTCTCGGGCCGCCAACTGCAACCTGGCAGGTACCTCCCAGGTTCCCGGCCCAACGAAAGCCCCCAGACCCAAATTGAGAGGGGCTGCTTGGGGGCCCCCTGGGGCCCCTTCAGGCCAGCTAGGTCTTTGGGTCCTGGCTCCTTCCGTTTGGGAGCAGTCGCTGGACGTTTGGCATGTTGGCCGGAGAGTGCTTCTCGGGCCGCCAACTGCAACCTGGCAGGTACCTCCCAGGTTCCCGGCCCAACGAAAGCCCCCAGACCCAAATTGAGAGGGGCTGCTTGGGGGCCCCCTGGGGCCCCTTCAGGCCAGCTAGGTCTTTGGGTCCTGGCTCCTTCGCTTTGGGAGCAGTCGCTGGAAGTTTGGCATGTTGGCCGGAGAGTGCTTCTCGGGCCGCGACCTGCAACCTGGCAGGTACCTCCCAGGTTCCCGGCCCAACGAAAGTCCCCATACCCAAATTGAGAGGGGCTGCTTGGGGGCCCCCTGGGGCCCCTTCAGGCCAGCTAGGTCTTTGGGTCCTGGCTCCTTCGCTTTGGGAGCAGTCGCTGGACGTTTGGCATGTTGACCGGAGAGTGCTTCTCGTTCCGCGACCTGCAACCTGGCAGTTACCTCCCAGGTTCCCGGCCCAACGAAAGCCCCCAGACCCAAATTGAGAGGGGCTGCTTGGGGGCCCCCTGGGGCCCGTTCAGGCCAGCTATGTATTTGGGTCCTGTCTCCTTCGCTTTGGGAGCAGTCGCTGGAAGTTTGGCATGTTGGCCGGAGAGTGCTTCTCGGGCCGCGAACTGCAACCTTGCAGGTACCTCCCAGGTTCCCGGCCCAACGAAAGCCCCCAGACCCAAATTGAGAGGGGCTGCTTGGGGGCCCCCTGGGGCCCCTTCAGACCAGCTAGGTCTTTGGGTCCTGGCTCCTTCGGTTTGGGAGCAGTCGCTGGCCGTTTGGCATGTTGGCCGGAGAGTGCTTCTCGGGCCGCCAACTGCAACCTGGCAGGTACCTCCCAGGTTCCCGGCCCAACGAAAGCCCCCAGACCCAAATTGAGAGGGGCTGCTTGGGGGCCCCCTGGGGCCCCTTCAGGCCAGCTAGGTCTTTGGGTCCTGGCTCCTTCGCTTTGGGAGCAGTCGCTGGAAGTTTGGCATGTTGGCCGGAGAGTGCTTCTCGGGCCGCCAACTGCAACCTGGCAGGTACCTCCCAGGTTCCCGGCCCAACGAAAGCCCCCAGACCCAAATTGAGAGGGGCTGCTTGGGGGCCCCCTGGGGCCCCTTCAGGCCAGCTAGGTCTTTGGGTCCTGGCTCCTTCGCTTTGGGAGCAGTCGCTGGACGTTTGGCATGTTGGCCGGAGAGTGCTTCTCGGGCCGCCAACTGCAACCTGGCAGGTACCTCCCAGGTTCCCGGCCCAACGAAAGCCCCCAGACCCAAATTGAGAGGGGCTGCTTGGGGGCCCCCTGGGGCCCCTTCAGGCCAGCTAGGTCTTTGGGTCCTGCCTCCTTCGCTTTGGGAGCAGTCGCTGGAAGTTTGGCATGTTGGCCGGAGAGTGCTTCTCGGGCCGCCAACTGCAACCTGGCAGGTACCTCCCAGGTTCCCGGCCCAACGAAAGCCCCCAGACCCAAATTGAGAGGGGCTGCTTTGGGGCCCCCTGGGGCCACTTCAGGCCAGCTAGGTCTTTGGGTCCTGGCTCCTTCGCTTTGGGAGCAGTCACTGGACGTTTGGCATGTTGGCCGGAGAGTGCTTCTCGGGCCGCCAACTGCAACCTGGCAGGTACCTCCCAGGTTCCCGGCCCAACGAAAGCCCCCAGACCCAAATAGAGAGGGGCTGCTTGGGGGCACCCTGGGGCCCCTTCAGGCCAGATAGGTCTTTGGGTCCTGGCTCCTTCGCTTTGGGAGCAGTCGCTGGAAGTTTGGCATGTTGGCCGGAGAGTGTTTCTCGGGCCGCCAACTGCAACCTGGCAGGTACCTCCCAGGTTCCCGGCCCAACGAAAGCCCCCAGACCCAAATAGAGAGGGGCTGCTTGGGGGCCCCCTGGGGCCCCTTCAGGCCAGCTAGGTCTTTTGGTCCTGGCTCCTTCGCTTTGGGAGCAGTCGCTGGACGTTTGGCATGTTGGCCGGAGAGTGCTTCTCGGGCCGCCAACTGCAACCTGGCAGGTACCTCCCAGGCTCCCGGCCCAACGAAAGCCCCCAGACCCAAATTGAGAGGGGCTGCTTTGGGGCCCCCTGGGGCCCCTTCAGGCCAGCTAGGTCTTTGGGTCCTGCCTCCTTCGCTTTGGGAGCAGTCGCTGGACGTTTGGCATGTTGGCCGGAGAGTGCTTCTCGGGCCGCCAACTGCAACCTGGCAGGTACCTCCCAGGTTCCCGGCCCAACGAAAGCCCCCAGACCCAAATAGAGAGGGGCTGCTTGGGGGCCCCCTGGGGCCCCTTCAGGCCAGCTAGGTCTTTGGGTCCTGGCTCCTTCGCTTTGGGAGCAGTCGCTGGACGTTTGGCATGTTGGCCGGAGAGTGCTTCTCGGGCCGCCAACTGCAACCTGGCAGGTACCTCCCAGGTTCCCGGCCCAACGAAAGCCCCCAGACCCAAATTGAGAGGGGCTGCTTTGGGGCCCCCTGGGGCCCCTTCAGGCCAGCTAGGTCTTTGGGTCCTGGCTCCTTCGGTTTGGGAGCAGTCGCTGGACGTTTGGCATGTTGGCCGGAGAGTGCTTCTCGGGCCGCGACCTGCAACCTGGCAGGTACCTCCCAGGTTCCCGGCCCAACGGAAGCCCCCAGACCCAAATAGAGAGGGGCTGCTTGGGGGCCCCCTGGGGCCCCTTCAGGCCAGCTAGGTCTTTGGGTCCTGGCTCCTTCGCTTTGGGAGCAGTCGCTGGACGTTTGGCATGTTGGCCGGAGAGTGCTTCTCGGGCCGCGAACTGCAAACTGGCAGGTACCTCCCAGGTTCCCGGCCCAACGAAAGCCCCCAGACCCAAATTGAGAGGGGCTGCTTGGGGGCCCCCTGGGGCCCCTTCAGGCCAGCTAGGTCTTTGGGTCCTGGCTCCTTCGCTTTGGGAGCAGTCGCTGGACGTTTGGCATGTTGGCCGGAGAGTGCTTCTCGGGCCGCGACCTGCAACCTGGCAGTTACCTCCCAGGTTCCCGGCCCAACGAAAGCCCCCAGACCCAAATTGAGAGGGGCTGCTTGGGGGCCCCCTGGGGCCCCTTCAGGCCAGCTAGGTCTTTGGGTCCTGGCTCCTTCGCTTTGGGAGCAGTCGCTGGACGTTTGGCATGTTGGCCGGAGAGTGCTTCTCGGGCCGCGACCTGCAACCTGGCAGGTACCTCTCAGGTTCCCGGCCCAACGAAAGCCCCCAGACCCAAATTGAGAGGGGCTGCTTGGGGGCCCCCTGGGGCCCCTTCAGGCCAGCTAGGTCTTTGGGTCCTGCCTCCTTCACTTTGGGAGCAGTCGCTGGACGTTTGGCATGTTGGCCGGAGAGTGCTTCTCGGGCCGCCAACTGCAACCTGGCAGGTACCTCCCAGGTTCCCGGCCCAACGAAAGCCCCCAGACCCAAATAGAGAGGGGCTGCTTGGGGGCACCCTGGGGCCCCTTCAGGCCAGATAGGTCTTTGGGTCCTGGCTCCTTCGCTTTGGGAGCAGTCGCTGGAAGTTTGGCATGTTGGCCGGAGAGTGTTTCTCGGGCCGCGACCTGCAACCTGGCAGGTACCTCCCAGGTTCCCGGCCCAACGAAAGCCCCCAGACCCAAATTGAGAGGGGCTGCTTGGGGGCCCCCTGGGGCCCCTTCAGGCCAGCTAGGTCTTTGGGTCCTGGCTCCTTCGCTTTGGGAGCAGTCGCTGGACGTTTGGCATGTTGGCCGGAGAGTGCTTCTCGGGCCGCGAACTGCAACCTGGCAGGTACCTCCCAGGTTCCCGGCCCAACGAAAGCCCCCAGACCCAAATGGAGAGGGGCTGCTTGGGGGCCCCCTGGGGCCCCTTCAGGCCAGCTAGGTCTTTGGGTCCTGGCTCCTTCGCTTTGGGAGCAGTCGCTGGAAGTTTGGCATGTTGGCCGGAGAGTGCTTCTCGGGCCGCCAACTGCAACCTGGCAGGTACCTCCCAGGTTCCCGGCCCAACGAAAGCCCCCAGACCCAAATTGAGAGGGGCTGCTTGGGGGCCCCCTGGGGCCCCTTCAGGCCAGCTAGGTCTTTGGGTCCTGGCTCCTTCGCTTTGGGAGCAGTCGCTGGACGTTTGGCATGTTGGCCGGAGAGTGCTTCTCGGGCCGCCAACTGCAACCTGGCAGGTACCTCCCAGGTTCCCGGCCCAACGAAAGCCCCCAGACCCAAATTGAGAGGGGCTGCTTGGGGGCCCCCTGGGGCCCCTTCAGGCCAGCTAGGTCTTTGGGTCCTGGCTCCTTCGCTTTGGGAGCAGTCGCTGGACGTTTGGCATGTTGACCGGAGAGTGCTTCTCGTTCCGCGACCTGCAACCTGGCAGGTACCTCCCAGGTTCCCGGCCCAACGAAAGCCCCCAGACCCAAATTGAGAGGGGCTGCTTGGGGGCCCCCTGGGGCCCCTTCAGGCCAGCTAGGTCTTTGGGTCCTGGCTCCTTCGCTTTGGGAGCAGTCGCTGGACGTTTGGCATGTTGACCGGAGAGTGCTTCTCGTTCCGCGACCTGCAACCTGGCAGGTACCTCCCAGGTTCCCGGCCCAACGAAAGCCCCCAGACCCAAATTGAGAGGGGCTGCTTGGGGGCCCCCTGGGGCCCGTTCAGGCCAGCTATGTATTTGGGTCCTGGCTCCTTCGCTTTGGGAGCAGTCGCTGGACGTTTGGCATGTTGGCCGGAGAGTGCTTCTCGGGCCGCGAACTGCAACCTTGCAGGTACCTCCCAGGTTCCCGGCCCAACGAAAGCCCCCAGACCCAAATTGAGAGGGGCTGCTTGGGGGCCCCCTGGGGCCCCTTCAGGCCAGCTAGGTCTTTGGGTCCTGGCTCCTTCGCTTTGGGAGCAGTCGCTGGACGTTTGGCATGTTGGCCGGAGAGTGCTTCTCGGGCCGCCAACTGCAACCTGGCAGGTACCTCCCAGGTTCCCGGCCCAACGAAAGCCCCCAGACCCAAATTGAGAGGGGCTGCTTGGGGGCCCCCTGGGGCCCCTTCAGGCCAGATAGGTCTTTGGGTCCTGGCTCCTTCCGTTTGGGAGCAGTCGCTGGACGTTTGGCATGTTGGCCGGAGAGTGCTTCTCGGGCCGCCAACTGCAACCTGGCAGGTACCTCCCAGGTTCCCGGCCCAACGAAAGCCCCCAGACCCAAATTGAGAGGGGCTGCTTGGGGGCCCCCTGGGGCCCCTTCAGGCCAGCTAGGTCTTTGGGTCCTGGCTCCTTCGCTTTGGGAGCAGTCGCTGGACGTTTGGCATGTTGGCCGGAGAGTGCTTCTCGGGCCGCGACCTGCAACCTGGCAGGTACCTCCCAGGTTCCCGGCCCAACGAAAGCCCCCAGACCCAAATTGAGAGGGGCTGCTTGGGGGCCCCCTGGGGCCCCTTCAGGCCAGCTAGGTCTTTGGGTCCTGGCTCCTTCGGTTTGGGAGCAGTCGCTGGACGTTTGGCATGTTGGCCGGAGAGTGCTTCTCGAGCCGCCAACTGCAACCTGGCAGGTACCTCCCAGGTTCCCGGCCCAACGAAAGCCCCCAGACCCAAATTGAGAGGGGCTGCTTGGGGGCCCCCTGGGGCCCCTTCAGGCCAGCTAGGTCTTTGGGTCCTGGCTCCTTCGCTTTGGGAGCAGTCGCTGGAAGTTTGGCATGTTGGCCAGAGAGTGCTTCTCGGGCCGCCAACTGCAACCTGGCAGGTACCTCCCAGGTTCCCGGCCCAACGAAAGTCCCCATACCCAAATTGAGAGGGGCTGCTTGGGGGCCCCCTGGGGCCCCTTCAGGCCAGCTAGGTCTTTGGGTCCTGGCTCCTTCGCTTTGGGAGCAGTCGCTGGACGTTTGGCATGTTGACCGGAGAGTGCTTCTCGTTCCGCGACCTGCAACCTGGCAGTTACCTCCCAGGTTCCCGGCCCAACGAAAGCCCCCAGACCCAAATTGAGAGGGGCTGCTTGGGGGCCCCCTGGGGCCCCTTCAGGCCAGCTATGTATTTGGGTCCTGTCTCCTTCGCTTTGGGAGCAGTCGCTGGAAGTTTGGCATGTTGGCCGGAGAGTGCTTCTCGGGCCGCGAACTGCAACCTTGCAGGTACCTCCCAGGTTCCCGGCCCAACGAAAGCCCCCAGACCCAAATTGAGAGGGGCTGCTTGGTGGCCCCCTGGGGCCCCTTCAGACCAGCTAGGTCTTTGGGTCCTGGCTCCTTCGGTTTGGGAGCAGTCGCTGGCCGTTTGGCATGTTGGCCGGAGAGTGCTTCTCGGGCCGCCAACTGCAACCTGGCAGGTACCTCCCAGGTTCCCGGCCCAACGAAAGCCCCCAGACCCAAATTGAGAGGGGCTGCTTGGGGGCCCCCTGGGGCCCCTTCAGGCCAGCTAGGTCTTTGGGTCCTGGCTCCTTCGCTTTGGGAGCAGTCGCTGGAAGTTTGGCATGTTGGCCGGAGAGTGCTTCTCGGGCCGCCAACTGCAACCTGGCAGGTACCTCCCAGGTTCCCGGCCCAACGAAAGCCCCCAGACCCAAATTGAGAGGGGCTGCTTGGGGGCCCCCTGGGGCCCCTTCAGGCCAGCTAGGTCTTTGGGTCCTGGCTCCTTCGCTTTGGGAGCAGTCGCTGGACGTTTGGCATGTTGGCCGGAGAGTGCTTCTCGGGCCGCCAACTGCAACCTGGCAGGTACCTCCCAGGTTCCCGGCCCAACGAAAGCCCCCAGACCCAAATTGAGAGGGGCTGCTTGGGGGCCCCCTGGGGCCCCTTCAGGCCAGCTAGGTCTTTGGGTCCTGCCTCCTTCGCTTTGGGAGCAGTCGCTGGACGTTTGGCATGTTGGCCGGAGAGTGCTTCTCGGGCCGCCAACTGCAACCTGGCAGGTACCTCCCAGGTTCCCGGCCCAACGAAAGCCCCCAGACCCAAATTGAGAGGGGCTGCTTTGGGGCCCCCTGGGGCCACTTCAGGCCAGCTAGGTCTTTGGGTCCTGGCTCCTTCGCTTTGGGAGCAGTCACTGGACGTTTGGCATGTTGGCCGGAGAGTGCTTCTCGGGCCGCCAACTGCAACCTGGCAGGTACCTCCCAGGTTCCCGGCCCAACGAAAGCCCCCAGACCCAAATTGAGAGGGGCTGCTTGGGGGCCCCCTGGGGCCCCTTCAGGCCAGATAGGTCTTTGGGTCCTGGCTCCTTCGCTTTGGGAGCAGTCGCTGGAAGTTTGGCATGTTGGCCGGAGAGTGTTTCTCGGGCCGCCAACTGCAACCTGGCAGGTACCTCCCAGGTTCCCGGCCCAACGAAAGCCCCCAGACCCAAATTGAGAGGGGCTGCTTGGGGGCCCCCTGGGGCCCCTTCAGGCCAGCTAGGTCTTTGGGTCCTGGCTCCTTCGCTTTGGGAGCAGTCGCTGGACGTTTGGCATGTTGGCCGGAGAGTGCTTCTCGGGCCGCCAACTGCAACCTGGCAGGTACCTCCCAGGCTCCCGGCCCAACGAAAGCCCCCAGACCCAAATTGAGAGGGGCTGCTTTGGGGCCCCCTGGGGCCCCTTCAGGCCAGCTAGGTCTTTGGGTCCTGGCTCCTTCGGTTTGGGAGCAGTCGCTGGACGTTTGGCATGTTGGCCGGAGAGTGCTTCTCGGGCCGCCAACTGCAACCTGGCAGGTACCTCCCAGGTTCCCGGCCCAACGGAAGCCCCCAGACCCAAATAGAGAGGGGCTGCTTGGGGGCCCCCTGGGGCCCCTTCAGGCCAGCTAGGTCTTTGGGTCCTGGCTCCTTCGCTTTGGGAGCAGTCGCTGGACGTTTGGCATGTTGGCCGGAGAGTGCTTCTCGGGCCGCGAACTGCAAACTGGCAGGTACCTCCCAGGTTCCCGGCCCAACGAAAGCCCCCAGACCCAAATTGAGAGGGGCTGCTTGGGGGCCCCCTGGGGCCCCTTCAGGCCAGCTAGGTCTTTGGGTCCTGGCTCCTTCGCTTTGGGAGCAGTCGCTGGACGTTTGGCATGTTGGCCGGAGAGTGCTTCTCGGGCCGCGACCTGCAACCTGGCAGGTACCTCTCAGGTTCCCGGCCCAACGAAAGCCCCCAGACCCAAATTGAGAGGGGCTGCTTGGGGGCCCCCTGGGGCCCCTTCAGGCCAGCTAGGTCTTTGGGTCCTGCCTCCTTCACTTTGGGAGCAGTCGCTGGACGTTTGGCATGTTGGCCGGAGAGTGCTTCTCGGGCCGCCAACTGCAACCTGGCAGGTACCTCCCAGGTTCCCGGCCCAACGAAAGCCCCCAGACCCAAATTGAGAGGGGCTGCTTGGGGGCACCCTGGGGCCCCTTCAGGCCAGCTAGGTCTTTGGGTCCTGGCTCCTTCGCTTTGGGAGCAGTCGCTGGAAGTTTGGCATGTTGGCCGGAGAGTGTTTCTCGGGCCGCCAACTGCAACCTGGCAGGTACCTCCCAGGTTCCCGGCCCAACGAAAGCCCCCAGACCCAAATTGAGAGGGGCTGCTTGGGGGCCCCCTGGGGCCCCTTCAGGCCAGCTAGGTCTTTGGGTCCTGGCTCCTTCGCTTTGGGAGCAGTCACTGGACGTTTGGCATGTTGGCCGGAGAGTGCTTCTCGGGCCGCCAACTGCAACCTGGCAGGTACCTCCCAGGTTCCCGGCCCAACGAAAGCCCCCAGACCCAAATTGAGAGGGGCTGCTTGGGGGCCCCCTGGGGCCCCTTCAGGCCAGCTAGGTCTTTGGGTCCTGGCTCCTTCGCTTTGGGAGCAGTCGCTGGACGTTTGGCATGTTGGCCGGAGAGTGCTTCTCGGGCCGCCAACTGCAACCTGGCAGGTACCTCCCAGGTTCCCGGCCCAACGAAAGCCCCCAGACCCAAATTGAGAGGGGCTGCTTGGGGGACCCCTGGGGCCCCTTCAGGCCAGCTAGGTCTTTGGGTCCTGGCTCCTTCGCTTTGGGAGCAGTCGCTGGAAGTTTGGCATGTTGGCCGGAGAGTGCTTCTCGGGCCGCCAACTGCAACCTGGCAGGTACCTCCCAGGTTCCCGGCCCAACGAAAGCCCCCAGACCCAAATTGAGAGGAGCTGCTTGGGGGCCCCCTGGGGCCCCTTCAGGCCAGCTAGGTCTTTGGGTCCTGGCTCCTTCGCTTTGGGAGCAGTCGCTGGACGTTTGGCATGTTGGCCGGAGAGTGCTTCTCGGGCCGCCAACTGCAACCTGGCAGGTACCTCCCAGGTTCCCGGCCCAACGAAAGCCCCCAGACCCAAATTGAGAGGGGCTGCTTGGGGGCCCCCTGGGGCCCCTTCAGGCCAGCTAGGTCTTTGGGTCCTGGCTCCTTCGCTTTGGGAGCAGTCGCTGGAAGTTTGGCATGTTGGCCGGAGAGTGTTTCTCGGGCCGCCAACTGCAACCTGGCAGGTACCTCCCAGGTTCCCGGCCCAACGAAAGCCCCCAGACCCAAATTGAGAGGGGCTGCTTGGGGGCCCCCTGGGGCCCCTTCAGCCCAGCTAGGTCTTTGGGTCCTGGCTCCTTCGGTTTGGGAGCAGTCGCTGGACGTTTGGCATGTTGGCCGGAGAGTGCTTCTCGGGCCGCCAACTGCAACCTGGCAGGTACCTCTCAGGTTCCCGGCCCAACGAAAGCCCCCAGACCCAAATTGAGAGGGGCTGCTTGGGGGCCCCCTGGGGCCCCTTCAGGCCAGCTAGGTCTTTGGGTCCTGGCTCCTTCGCTTTGGGAGCAGTCGCTGGACGTTTGGCATGTTGGCCGGAGAGTGCTTCTCGGGCCGCCAACTGCAACCTGGCAGGTACCTCCCAGGTTCCCGGCCCAACGAAAGCCCCCAGACCCAAATGGAGAGGGGCTGCTTGGGGGCCCCCTGGGGCCCCTTCAGGCCAGCTAGGTCTTTGGGTCCTGGCTCCTTCGCTTTGGGAGCAGTCGCTGGAAGTTTGGCATGTTGGCCGGAGAGTGCTTCTCGGGCCGCCAACTGCAACCTGGCAGGTACCTCCCAGGTTCCCGGCCCAACGAAAGCCCCCAGACCCAAATTGAGAGGGGCTGCTTGGGGGCCCCCTGGGGCCCCTTCAGGCCAGATAGGTCTTTGGGTCCTGGCTCCTTCGCTTTGGGAGCAGTCGCTGAACGTTTGGCATGTTGGCCGGAGAGTGCTTCTCGGGCCGCCAACTTCAACCTGGCAGGTACCTCCCAGGTTCCCGGCCCAACGAAAGCCCCCAGACCCAAATTGAGAGGGGCTGCTTGGGGGCCCCCTGGGGCCCCTTCAGGCCAGATAGGTCTTTGGGTCCTGGCTCCTTCGCTTTGGGAGCAGTCGCTGGACGTTTGGCATGTTGACCGGAGAGTGCTTCTCGTTCCGCGACCTGCAACCTGGCAGGTACCTCCCAGGTTCCCGGCCCAACAAAAGCCCCCAGACCCAAATTGAGAGGGGCTGCTTGGGGGCCCCCTGGGGCCCCTTCAGGCCAGCTAGGTCTTTGGGTCCTGGCTCCTTCGCTTTGGGAGCAGTCGCTGGACGTTTGGCATGTTGACCGGAGAGTGCTTCTCGTTCCGCGACCTGCAACCTGGCAGTTATCTCCCAGGTTCCCGGCCCAACGAAAGCCCCCAGACCCAAATTGAGAGGGGCTGCTTGGGGGCCCCCTGGGGCCCCTTCAGGCCAGCTATGTATTTGGGTCCTGTCTCCTTCGCTTTGGGAGCAGTCGCTGGACGTTTGGCATGTTGGCCGGAGAGTGCTTCTCGGGCCGCGAACTGCAACCTTGCAGGTACCTCCCAGGTTCCCGGCCCAACGAAAGCCCCCAGACCCAAATTGAGAGGGGCTGCTTGGGGGCCCCCTGGGGCCCCTTCAGGCCAGCTAGGTCTTTGGGTCCTGGCTCCTTCGCTTTGGGAGCAGTCGCTGGACGTTTGGCATGTTGGCCGGAGAGTGCTTCTCGGGCCGCCAACTGCAACCTGGCAGGTACCTCCCAGGTTCCCGGCCCAACGAAA
The DNA here is from genome assembly GCF_964237585.1 of Gallinula chloropus. NCBI lineage: Eukaryota > Metazoa > Chordata > Aves > Gruiformes > Rallidae > Gallinula > Gallinula chloropus. The sequence goes on along the minus strand of NW_028168578.1, from coordinate 45,535 downwards.
GCCCCCAGACCCAAATTGAGAGGGGCTGCTTGGGGGCCCCCTGGGGCCCCTTCAGGCCAGATAGGTCTTTGGGTCCTGGCTCCTTCGGTTTGGGAGCAGTCGATGGACGTTTGGCATGTTGGCCGGAGAGTGCTTCTCGGGCCGCGAACTTCAACCTGGCAGGTACCTCTCAGGTTCCCGGCCCAACGAAAGCCCCCAGACCCAAATAGAGAGGGGCTGCTTGGGGGCCCCCTGGGGCCCCTTCAGGCCAGCTAGGTCTTTGGGTCCTGGCTCCTTCGCTTTGGGAGCAGTCGCTGGAAGTTTGGCATGTTGGCCGGAGAGTGCTTCTCGGGCCGCCAACTGCAACCTGGCAGGTACCTCCCAGGTTCCCGGCCCAACGAAAGCCCCCAGACCCAAATTGAGAGGGGCTGCTTGGGGGCCCCCTGGGGCCCCTTCAGGCCAGCTAGGTCTTTGGGTCCTGGCTCCTTCGCTTTGGGAGCAGTCGCTGGAAGTTTGGCATGTTGGCCGGAGAGTGCTTCTCGGGCCGCCAACTTCAACCTGGCAGGTACCTCCCAGGTTCCCGGCCCAACGAAAGTCCCCATACCCAAATTGAGAGGGGCTGCTTGGGGGCCCCCTGGGGCCCCTTCAGGCCAGCTAGGTCTTTGGGTCCTGGCTCCTTCGCTTTGGGAGCAGTCGCTGGACGTTTGGCATGTTGACCGGAGAGTGCTTCTCGTTCCGCGACCTGCAACCTGGCAGTTACCTCCCAGGTTCCCGGCCCAACGAAAGCCCCCAGACCCAAATTGAGAGGGGCTGCTTGGGGGCCCCCTGGGGCCCCTTCAGGCCAGCTAGGTCTTTGGGTCCTGTCTCCTTCGCTTTGGGAGCAGTAGCTGGACGTTTGGCATGTTGGCCGGAGAGTGCTTCTCGGGCCGCGAACTTCAACCTTGCAGGTACCTCCCAGGTTCCCGGCCCAACGAAAGCCCCCAGACCCAAATTGAGAGGGGCTGCTTGGGGGCCCCCTGGGGCCCCTTCAGGCCAGCTAGGTCTTTGGGTCCTGGCTCCTTCGCTTTGGGAGCAGTCGCTGGAAGTTTGGCATGTTGGCCGGAGAGTGCTTCTCGGGCCGCCAACTGCAACCTGGCAGGTACCTCCCAGGTTCCCGGCCCAACGAAAGCCCCCAGACCCAAATTGAGAGGGGCTGCTTGGGGGCCCCCTGGGGCCCCTTCAGGCCAGCTAGGTCTTTGGGTCCTGGCTCCTTCGCTTTGGGAGCAGTCGCTGGACGTTTGGCATGTTGGCCGGAGAGTGTTTCTCGGGCCGCCAACTGCAACCTGGCAGGTACCTCCCAGGTTCCCGGCCCAACGAAAGCCCCCAGACCCAAATTGAGAGGGGTTGCTTGGGGGCCCCCTGGGGCCCCTTCAGGCCAGCTAGGTCTTTGGGTCCTGCCTCCTTCGCTTTGGGAGCAGTCGCTGGACGTTTGGCATGTTGGCCGGAGAGTGCTTCTCGGGCCGCCAACTGCAACCTGGCAGGTACCTCCCAGGTTCCCGGCCCAACGAAAGCCCCCAGACCCAAATTGAGAGGGGCTGCTTGGGGGCCCCCTGGGGCCCCTTCAGGCCAGCTAGGTCTTTGGGTCCTGGCTCCTTCGCTTTGGGAGCAGTCGCTGGACGTTTGGCATGTTGGCCGGAGAGTGCTTCTCGGGCCGCGACCTGCAACCTGGCAGGTACCTCCCAGGTTCCCGGCCCAACGAAAGCCCCCAGACCCAAATTGAGAGGGGCTGCTTGGGGGCCCCCTGGGGCCCCTTCAGGCCAGCTAGGTCTTTGGGTCCTGGCTCCTTCGCTTTGGGAGCAGTCGCTGGAAGTTTGGCATGTTGGCCGGAGAGTGCTTCTCGGGCCGCCAACTGCAACCTGGCAGGTACCTCCCAGGTTCCCGGCCCAACGAAAGCCCCCAGACCCAAATTGAGAGGGGCTGCTTGGGGGCCCCCTGGGGCCCCTTCAGGCCAGCTAGGTCTTTGGGTCCTGGCTCCTTCGCTTTGGGAGCAGTCGCTGGAAGTTTGGCATGTTGGCCGGAGAGTGCTTCTCGGGCCGCCAACTGCAACCTGGCAGGTACCTCCCAGGTTCCCGGCCCAACGAAAGTCCCCATACCCAAATTGAGAGGGGCTGCTTGGGGGCCCCCTGGGGCCCCTTCAGGCCAGCTAGGTCTTTGGGTCCTGGCTCCTTCGCTTTGGGAGCAGTCGCTGGACGTTTGGCATGTTGACCGGAGAGTGCTTCTCGTTCCGCGACCTGCAACCTGGCAGTTACCTCCCAGGTTCCCGGCCCAACGAAAGCCCCCAGACCCAAATTGAGAGGGGCTGCTTGGGGGCCCCCTGGGGCCCCTTCAGGCCAGCTATGTATTTGGGTCCTGTCTCCTTCGCTTTGGGAGCAGTCGCTGGAAGTTTGGCATGTTGGCCGGAGAGTGCTTCTCGGGCCGCGAACTGCAACCTTGCAGGTACCTCCCAGGTTCCCGGCCCAACGAAAGCCCCCAGACCCAAATTGAGAGGGGCTGCTTGGGGGCCCCCTGGGGCCCCTTCAGGCCAGCTAGGTCTTTGGGTCCTGGCTCCTTCGCTTTGGGAGCAGTCGCTGGACGTTTGGCATGTTGGCCGGAGAGTGCTTCTCGGGCCGCCAACTGCAACCTGGCAGGTACCTCCCAGGTTCCCGGCCCAACGAAAGCCCCCAGACCCAAATTGAGAGGGGCTGCTTGGGGGCCCCCTGGGGCCCCTTCAGGCCAGCTAGGTCTTTGGGTCCTGGCTCCTTCGCTTTGGGAGCAGTCGCTGGACGTTTGGCATGTTGGCCGGAGAGTGCTTCTCGGGTCGCGACCTGCAACCTGGCAGGTACCTCCCAGGTTCCCGGCCCAACGAAAGCCCCCAGACCCAAATTGAGAGGGGCTGCTTGGGGGCCCCCTGGGGCCCCTTCAGGCCAGCTAGGTCTTTGGGTCCTGGCTCCTTCGCTTTGGGAGCAGTCGCTGGACGTTTGGCATGTTGGCCGGAGAGTGCTTCTCGGGCCGCGAACTGCAACCTGGCAGGTACCTCCCAGGTTCCCGGCCCAACGAAAGCCCCCAGACCCAAATTGAGAGGGGCTGCTTTGGGGCCCCCTGGGGCCCCTTCAGGCCAGCTAGGTCTTTGGGTCCTGGCTCCTTCCATTTGGGAGCAGTCGCTGGACGTTTGGCATGTTGGCCGGAGAGTGCTTCTCGGGCCGCGACCTGCAACCTGGCAGGTACCTCCCAGGTTCCCGGCCCAACGAAAGCCCCCAGACCCAAATTGAGAGGGGCTGCTTGGGGGCCCCCTGGGGCCCCTTCAGGCCAGCTAGGTCTTTGGGTCCTGGCTCCTTCGCTTTGGGAGCAGTCGCTGGACGTTTGGCATGTTGGCCGGAGAGTGCTTCTCGGGCCGCGAACTGCAACCTGGCAGGTACCTCCCAGGTTCCCGGCCCAACGAAAGCCCCCAGACCCAAATTGAGAGGGGCTGCTTGGGGGCCCCCTGGGGCCCCTTCAGGCCAGCTAGGTCTTTGGGTCCTGGCTCCTTCGCTTTGGGAGCAGTCGCTGGAAGTTTGGCATGTTGGCCGGAGAGTGCTTCTCGGGCCGCCAACTGCAACCTGGCAGGTACCTCCCAGGTTCCCGGCCCAACGAAAGCCCCCAGACCCAAATTGAGAGGGGCTGCTTGGGGGCCCCCTGGGGCCCCTTCAGGCCAGCTAGGTCTTTGGGTCCTGGCTCCTTCGCTTTGGGAGCAGTCGCTGGACGTTTGGCATGTTGGCCGGAGAGTGCTTCTCGGGCCGCGAACTTCAACCTGGCAGGTACCTCCCAGGTTCCCGGCCCAACGAAAGCCCCCAGACCCAAATTGAGAGGGGCTGCTTGGGGGCCCCCTGGGGCCCCTTCAGGCCAGATAGGTCTTTGGGTCCTGGCTCCTTCGCTTTGGGAGCAGTCGCTGGACGTTTGGCATGTTGGCCGGAGAGTGCTTCTCGGGCCGCCAACTGCAACCTGGCAGGTACCTCCCAGGTTCCCGGCCCAACGAAAGCCCCCAGACCCAAATTGAGAGGGGCTGCTTGGGGGCCCCCTGGGGCCCCTTCAGGCCAGCTAGGTCTTTGGGTCCTGGCTCCTTCCGTTTGGGAGCAGTCGCTGGACGTTTGGCATGTTGGCCGGAGAGTGCTTCTCGGGCCGCCAACTGCAACCTGGCAGGTACCTCCCAGGTTCCCGGCCCAACGAAAGCCCCCAGACCCAAATTGAGAGGGGCTGCTTGGGGGCCCCCTGGGGCCCCTTCAGGCCAGCTAGGTCTTTGGGTCCTGGCTCCTTCGCTTTGGGAGCAGTCGCTGGAAGTTTGGCATGTTGGCCGGAGAGTGCTTCTCGGGCCGCGACCTGCAACCTGGCAGGTACCTCCCAGGTTCCCGGCCCAACGAAAGCCCCCAGACCCAAATTGAGAGGGGCTGCTTGGGGGCCCCCTGGGGCCCCTTCAGGCCAGCTAGGTCTTTGGGTCCTGGCTCCTTCGCTTTGGGAGCAGTCGCTGGACGTTTGGAATGTTGGCCGGAGAGTGCTTCTCGGGCCGCCAACTGCAACCTGGCAGATACCTCCCAGGTTCCCGGCCCAACGAAAGCCCCCATACCCAAATTGAGAGGGGCTGCTTGGGGGCCCCCTGGGGCCCCTTCAGGCCAGCTAGGTCTTTGGGTCCTGGCTCCTTCGCTTTGGGAGCAGTCGCTGGAAGTTTGGCATGTTGGCCGGAGAGTGCTTCTCGGGCCGCCAACTTCAACCTGGCAGGTACCTCCCAGGTTCCCGGCCCAACGAAAGTCCCCATACCCAAATTGAGAGGGGCTGCTTGGGGGCCCCCTGGGGCCCCTTCAGGCCAGCTAGGTCTTTGGGTCCTGGCTCCTTCGCTTTGGGAGCAGTCGCTGGACGTTTGGCATGTTGACCGGAGAGTGCTTCTCGTTCCGCGACCTGCAACCTGGCAGTTACCTCCCAGGTTCCCGGCCCAACGAAAGCCCCCAGACCCAAATTGAGAGGGGCTGCTTGGGGGCCCCCTGGGGCCCCTTCAGGCCAGCTAGGTCTTTGGGTCCTGTCTCCTTCGCTTTGGGAGCAGTAGCTGGACGTTTGGCATGTTGGCCGGAGAGTGCTTCTCGGGCCGCGAACTTCAACCTTGCAGGTACCTCCCAGGTTCCCGGCCCAACGAAAGCCCCCAGACCCAAATTGAGAGGGGCTGCTTGGGGGCCCCCTGGGGCCCCTTCAGGCCAGCTAGGTCTTTGGGTCCTGGCTCCTTCGCTTTGGGAGCAGTCGCTGGAAGTTTGGCATGTTGGCCGGAGAGTGCTTCTCGGGCCGCCAACTGCAACCTGGCAGGTACCTCCCAGGTTCCCGGCCCAACGAAAGCCCCCAGACCCAAATTGAGAGGGGCTGCTTGGGGGCCCCCTGGGGCCCCTTCAGGCCAGCTAGGTCTTTGGGTCCTGGCTCCTTCGCTTTGGGAGCAGTCGCTGGACGTTTGGCATGTTGGCCGGAGAGTGTTTCTCGGGCCGCCAACTGCAACCTGGCAGGTACCTCCCAGGTTCCCGGCCCAACGAAAGCCCCCAGACCCAAATTGAGAGGGGTTGCTTGGGGGCCCCCTGGGGCCCCTTCAGGCCAGCTAGGTCTTTGGGTCCTGCCTCCTTCGCTTTGGGAGCAGTCGCTGGACGTTTGGCATGTTGGCCGGAGAGTGCTTCTCGGGCCGCCAACTGCAACCTGGCAGGTACCTCCCAGGTTCCCGGCCCAACGAAAGCCCCCAGACCCAAATTGAGAGGGGCTGCTTGGGGGCCCCCTGGGGCCCCTTCAGGCCAGCTAGGTCTTTGGGTCCTGGCTCCTTCGCTTTGGGAGCAGTCGCTGGACGTTTGGCATGTTGGCCGGAGAGTGCTTCTCGGGCCGCGACCTGCAACCTGGCAGGTACCTCCCAGGTTCCCGGCCCAACGAAAGCCCCCAGACCCAAATTGAGAGGGGCTGCTTGGGGGCCCCCTGGGGCCCCTTCAGGCCAGCTAGGTCTTTGGGTCCTGGCTCCTTCGCTTTGGGAGCAGTCGCTGGAAGTTTGGCATGTTGGCCGGAGAGTGCTTCTCGGGCCGCCAACTGCAACCTGGCAGGTACCTCCCAGGTTCCCGGCCCAACGAAAGCCCCCAGACCCAAATTGAGAGGGGCTGCTTGGGGGCCCCCTGGGGCCCCTTCAGGCCAGCTAGGTCTTTGGGTCCTGGCTCCTTCGCTTTGGGAGCAGTCGCTGGAAGTTTGGCATGTTGGCCGGAGAGTGCTTCTCGGGCCGCCAACTGCAACCTGGCAGGTACCTCCCAGGTTCCCGGCCCAACGAAAGTCCCCATACCCAAATTGAGAGGGGCTGCTTGGGGGCCCCCTGGGGCCCCTTCAGGCCAGCTAGGTCTTTGGGTCCTGGCTCCTTCGCTTTGGGAGCAGTCGCTGGACGTTTGGCATGTTGACCGGAGAGTGCTTCTCGTTCCGCGACCTGCAACCTGGCAGTTACCTCCCAGGTTCCCGGCCCAACGAAAGCCCCCAGACCCAAATTGAGAGGGGCTGCTTGGGGGCCCCCTGGGGCCCCTTCAGGCCAGCTATGTATTTGGGTCCTGTCTCCTTCGCTTTGGGAGCAGTCGCTGGAAGTTTGGCATGTTGGCCGGAGAGTGCTTCTCGGGCCGCGAACTGCAACCTTGCAGGTACCTCCCAGGTTCCCGGCCCAACGAAAGCCCCCAGACCCAAATTGAGAGGGGCTGCTTGGGGGCCCCCTGGGGCCCCTTCAGGCCAGCTAGGTCTTTGGGTCCTGGCTCCTTCGCTTTGGGAGCAGTCGCTGGACGTTTGGCATGTTGGCCGGAGAGTGCTTCTCGGGCCGCCAACTGCAACCTGGCAGGTACCTCCCAGGTTCCCGGCCCAACGAAAGCCCCCAGACCCAAATTGAGAGGGGCTGCTTGGGGGCCCCCTGGGGCCCCTTCAGGCCAGCTAGGTCTTTGGGTCCTGGCTCCTTCGCTTTGGGAGCAGTCGCTGGACGTTTGGCATGTTGGCCGGAGAGTGCTTCTCGGGTCGCGACCTGCAACCTGGCAGGTACCTCCCAGGTTCCCGGCCCAACGAAAGCCCCCAGACCCAAATTGAGAGGGGCTGCTTGGGGGCCCCCTGGGGCCCCTTCAGGCCAGCTAGGTCTTTGGGTCCTGGCTCCTTCGCTTTGGGAGCAGTCGCTGGACGTTTGGCATGTTGGCCGGAGAGTGCTTCTCGGGCCGCGAACTGCAACCTGGCAGGTACCTCCCAGGTTCCCGGCCCAACGAAAGCCCCCAGACCCAAATTGAGAGGGGCTGCTTTGGGGCCCCCTGGGGCCCCTTCAGGCCAGCTAGGTCTTTGGGTCCTGGCTCCTTCCATTTGGGAGCAGTCGCTGGACGTTTGGCATGTTGGCCGGAGAGTGCTTCTCGGGCCGCGACCTGCAACCTGGCAGGTACCTCCCAGGTTCCCGGCCCAACGAAAGCCCCCAGACCCAAATTGAGAGGGGCTGCTTGGGGGCCCCCTGGGGCCCCTTCAGGCCAGCTAGGTCTTTGGGTCCTGGCTCCTTCGCTTTGGGAGCAGTCGCTGGACGTTTGGCATGTTGGCCGGAGAGTGCTTCTCGGGCCGCGAACTGCAACCTGGCAGGTACCTCCCAGGTTCCCGGCCCAACGAAAGCCCCCAGACCCAAATTGAGAGGGGCTGCTTGGGGGCCCCCTGGGGCCCCTTCAGGCCAGCTAGGTCTTTGGGTCCTGGCTCCTTCGCTTTGGGAGCAGTCGCTGGAAGTTTGGCATGTTGGCCGGAGAGTGCTTCTCGGGCCGCCAACTGCAACCTGGCAGGTACCTCCCAGGTTCCCGGCCCAACGAAAGCCCCCAGACCCAAATTGAGAGGGGCTGCTTGGGGGCCCCCTGGGGCCCCTTCAGGCCAGCTAGGTCTTTGGGTCCTGGCTCCTTCGCTTTGGGAGCAGTCGCTGGACGTTTGGCATGTTGGCCGGAGAGTGCTTCTCGGGCCGCGAACTTCAACCTGGCAGGTACCTCCCAGGTTCCCGGCCCAACGAAAGCCCCCAGACCCAAATTGAGAGGGGCTGCTTGGGGGCCCCCTGGGGCCCCTTCAGGCCAGATAGGTCTTTGGGTCCTGGCTCCTTCGCTTTGGGAGCAGTCGCTGGACGTTTGGCATGTTGGCCGGAGAGTGCTTCTCGGGCCGCCAACTGCAACCTGGCAGGTACCTCCCAGGTTCCCGGCCCAACGAAAGCCCCCAGACCCAAATTGAGAGGGGCTGCTTGGGGGCCCCCTGGGGCCCCTTCAGGCCAGCTAGGTCTTTGGGTCCTGGCTCCTTCCGTTTGGGAGCAGTCGCTGGACGTTTGGCATGTTGGCCGGAGAGTGCTTCTCGGGCCGCCAACTGCAACCTGGCAGGTACCTCCCAGGTTCCCGGCCCAACGAAAGCCCCCAGACCCAAATTGAGAGGGGCTGCTTGGGGGCCCCCTGGGGCCCCTTCAGGCCAGCTAGGTCTTTGGGTCCTGGCTCCTTCGCTTTGGGAGCAGTCGCTGGAAGTTTGGCATGTTGGCCGGAGAGTGCTTCTCGGGCCGCGACCTGCAACCTGGCAGGTACCTCCCAGGTTCCCGGCCCAACGAAAGCCCCCAGACCCAAATTGAGAGGGGCTGCTTGGGGGCCCCCTGGGGCCCCTTCAGGCCAGCTAGGTCTTTGGGTCCTGGCTCCTTCGCTTTGGGAGCAGTCGCTGGACGTTTGGAATGTTGGCCGGAGAGTGCTTCTCGGGCCGCCAACTGCAACCTGGCAGATACCTCCCAGGTTCCCGGCCCAACGAAAGCCCCCATACCCAAATTGAGAGGGGCTGCTTGGGGGCCCCCTGGGGCCCCTTCAGGCCAGCTAGGTCTTTGGGTCCTGGCTCCTTCGCTTTGGGAGCAGTCGCTGGAAGTTTGGCATGTTGGCCGGAGAGTGCTTCTCGGGCCGCGACCTGCAACCTGGCAGGTACCTCCCAGGTTCCCGGCCCAACGAAAGTCCCCATACCCAAATTGAGAGGGGCTGCTTGGGGGCCCCCTGGGGCCCCTTCAGGCCAGCTAGGTCTTTGGGTCCTGGCTCCTTCGCTTTGGGAGCAGTCGCTGGACGTTTGGCATGTTGACCGGAGAGTGCTTCTCGTTCCGCGACCTGCAACCTGGCAGTTACCTCCCAGGTTCCCGGCCCAACGAAAGCCCCCAGACCCAAATTGAGAGGGGCTGCTTGGGGGCCCCCTGGGGCCCCTTCAGGCCAGCTATGTATTTGGGTCCTGTCTCCTTCGCTTTGGGAGCAGTCGCTGGAAGTTTGGCATGTTGGCCGGAGAGTGCTTCTCGGGCCGCGAACTGCAACCTTGCAGGTACCTCCCAGGTTCCCGGCCCAACGAAAGCCCCCAGACCCAAATTGAGAGGGGCTGCTTGGGGGCCCCCTGGGGCCCCTTCAGGCCAGCTAGGTCTTTGGGTCCTGGCTCCTTCGCTTTGGGAGCAGTCGCTGGACGTTTGGCATGTTGGCCGGAGAGTGCTTCTCGGGCCGCCAACTGCAACCTGGCAGGTACCTCCCAGGTTCCTGGCCCAACGAAAGCCCCCAGACCCAAATTGAGAGGGGCTGCTTGGGGGCCCCCTGGGGCCCGTTCAGGCCAGCTATGTATTTGGGACCTGGCTCCTTCGCTTTGGGAGCAGTCGCTGGACGTTTGGCATGTTGGCCGGAGAGTGCTTCTCGGGCCGCGAACTGCAACCTTGCAGGTACCTCCCAGGTTCCCGGCCCAACGAAAGCCCCCAGACCCAAATTGAGAGGGGCTGCTTGGGGGCCCCCTGGGGCCCCTTCAGGCCAGATAGGTCTTTGGGTCCTGGCTCCTTCGCTTTGGGAGCAGTCGCTGGACGTTTGGCATGTTGGCCGGAGAGTGCTTCTCGGGCCGCCAACTGCAACCTGGCAGGTACCTCCCAGGTTCCCGGCCCAACGAAAGCCCCCAGACCCAAATTGAGAGGGGCTGCTTGGGGGCCCCCTGGGGCCCCTTCAGGCCAGATAGGTCTTTGGGTCCTGGCTCCTTCGGTTTGGGAGCAGTCGCTGGACGTTTGGCATGTTGGCCGGAGAGTGCTTCTCGGGCCGCCAACTGCAACCTGGCAGGTACCTCCCAGGTTCCCGGCCCAACGAAAGCCCCCAGACCCAAATTGAGAGGGGCTGCTTGGGGGCACCCTGGGGCCCCTTCAGGCCAGCTAGGTCTTTGGGTCCTGGCTCCTTCGCTTTGGGAGCAGTCGCTGGAAGTTTGGCATGTTGACCGGAGAGTGCTTCTCGGGCCGCCAACTGCAACCTGGCAGGTACCTCCCAGGTTCCCGGCCCAACGAAAGTCCCCATACCCAAATTGAGAGGGGCTGCTTGGGGGCCCCCTGGGGCCCCTTCAGGCCAGATAGGTCTTTGGGTCCTGGCTCCTTCGCTTTGGGAGCAGTCGCTGGACGTTTGGCATGTTGACCGGAGAGTGCTTCTCGTTCCGCGACCTGCAACCTGGCAGTTACCTCCCAGGTTCCCGGCCCAACGAAAGCCCCCAGACCCAAATTGAGAGGGGCTGCTTGGGGGCCCCCTGGGGCCCCTTCAGGCCAGCTATGTATTTGGGTCCTGTCTCCTTCGCTTTGGGAGCAGTCGCTGGACGTTTGGCATGTTGGCCGGAGAGTGCTTCTCGGGCCGCGAACTGCAACCTTGCAGGTACCTCCCAGGTTCCCGGCCCAACGAAAGCCCCCAGACCCAAATTGAGAGGGGCTGCTTGGGGGCCCCCTGGGGCCCCTTCAGGCCAGATAGGTCTTTGGGTCCTGGCTCCTTCGGTTTGGGAGCAGTCGCTGGCCGTTTGGCATGTTGGCCGGAGAGTGCTTCTCGTTCCGCGACCTGCAACCTGGCAGGTACCTCCCAGGTTCCCGGCCCAACGAAAGCCCCCAGACCCAAATTGAGAGGGGCTGCTTGGGGGCCCCCTGGGGCCCCTTCAGGCCAGCTAGGTCTTTGGGTCCTGGCTCCTTCGCTTTGGGAGCAGTCGCTGGACGTTTGGCATGTTGACCGGAGAGTGCTTCTCGTTCCGCGACCTGCAACCTGGCAGGTACCTCCCAGGTTCCCGGCCCAACGAAAGCCCCCAGACCCAAATTGAGAGGGGCTGCTTGGGGGCCCCCTGGGGCCCGTTCAGGCCAGCTATGTATTTGGGTCCTGGCTCCTTCGCTTTGGGAGCAGTCGCTGGACGTTTGGCATGTTGGCCGGAGAGTGCTTCTCGGGCCGCGAACTGCAACCTTACAGGTACCTCCCAGGTTCCCGGCCCAACGAAAGCCCCCAGACCCAAATTGAGAGGGGCTGCTTGGGGGCCCCCTGGGGCCCCTTCAGGCCAGATAGGTCTTTGGGTCCTGGCTCCTTCGCTTTGGGAGCAGTCGCTGGAAGTTTGGCATGTTGGCCGGAGAGTGCTTCTCGGGCCGCCAACTGCAACCTGGCAGGTACCTCCCAGGTTCCCGGCCCAACGAAAGCCCCCAGACCCAAATTGAGAGGGGCTGCTTGGGGGCCCCCTGGGGCCCCTTCAGGCCAGATAGGTCTTTGGGTCCTGGCTCCTTCCGTTTGGGAGCAGTCGCTGGACGTTTGGCATGTTGGCCGGAGAGTGCTTCTCGGGCCGCCAACTGCAACCTGGCAGGTACCTCCCAGGTTCCCGGCCCAACGAAAGCCCCCAGACCCAAATTGAGAGGGGCTGCTTGGGGGCCCCCTGGGGCCCCTTCAGGCCAGCTAGGTCTTTGGGTCCTGGCTCCTTCGCTTTGGGAGCAGTCGCTGGAAGTTTGGCATGTTGGCCGGAGAGTGCTTCTCGGGCCGCCAACTGCAACCTGGCAGGTACCTCCCAGGTTCCCGGCCCAACGAAAGCCCCCAGACCCAAATTGAGAGGGGCTGCTTGGGGGCCCCCTGGGGCCCCTTCAGGCCAGCTAGGTCTTTGGGTCCTGGCTCCTTCGCTTTGGGAGCAGTCGCTGGACGTTTGGCATGTTGACCGGAGAGTGCTTCTCGTTCCGCGACCTGCAACCTGGCAGTTACCTCCCAGGTTCCCGGCCCAACGAAAGCCCCCAGACCCAAATTGAGAGGGGCTGCTTGGGGGCCCCCTGGGGCCCCTTCAGGCCAGCTATGTATTTGGGTCCTGTCTCCTTCGCTTTGGGAGCAGTCGCTGGACGTTTGGCATGTTGGCCGGAGAGTGCTTCTCGGGCCGCGAACTGCAACCTTGCAGGTACCTCCCAGGTTCCCGGCCCAACGAAAGCCCCCAGACCCAAATTGAGAGGGGCTGCTTGGGGTCCCCCTGGGGCCCCTTCAGGCCAGCTAGGTCTTTGGGTCCTGGCTCCTTCGGTTTGGGAGCAGTCGCTGGCCGTTTGGCATGTTGGCCGGAGAGTGCTTCTCGGGCCGCCAACTGCAACCTGGCAGGTACCTCCCAGGTTCCCGGCCCAACGAAAGCCCCCAGACCCAAATTGAGAGGGGCTGCTTGGGGGCCCCCTGGGGCCCCTTCAGGCCAGCTATGTCTTTGGGTCCTGGCTCCTTCGCTTTGGGAGCAGTCGCTGGAAGTTTGGCATGTTGGCCGGAGAGTGCTTCTCGGGCCGCCAACTGCAACCTGGCAGGTACCTCCCAGGTTCCCGGCCCAACGAAAGCCCCCAGACCCAAATTGAGAGGGGCTGCTTGGGGGCCCCCTGGGGCCCCTTCAGGCCAGCTAGGTCTTTGGGTCCTGGCTCCTTCGCTTTGGGAGCAGTCGCTGGACGTTTGGCATGCTGGCCGGAGAGTGCTTCTCGGGCCGCCAACTGCAACCTGGCAGGTACCTCCCAGGTTCCCGGCCCAACGAAAGCCCCCAGACCCAAATTGAGAGGGGCTGCTTGGGGGCCCCCTGGGGCCCCTTCAGGCCAGCTAGGTCTTTGGGTCCTGGCTCCTTCGCTTTGGGAGCAGTCGCTGGAAGTTTGGCATGTTGGCCGGAGAGTGCTTCTCGGGCCGCCAACTGCAACCTGGCAGGTACCTCCCAGGTTCCCGGCCCAACGAAAGCCCCCAGACCCAAATTGAGAGGGGCTGCTTGGGGGCCCCCTGGGGCCCCTTCAGGCCAGCTAGGTCTTTGGGTCCTGGCTCCTTCGCTTTGGGAGCAGTCGCTGGAAGTTTGGCATGTTGGCCGGAGAGTGCTTCTCGGGCCGCCAACTGCAACCTGGCAGGTACCTCCCAGGTTCCCGGCCCAACGAAAGCCCCCAGACCCAAATTGAGAGGGGCTGCTTGGGGGCCCCCTGGGGCCCCTTCAGGCCAGCTAGGTCTTTGGGTCCTGGCTCCTTCGCTTTGGGAGCAGTCGCTGGACGTTTGGCATGTTGGCCGGAGAGTGCTTCTCGGGCCGCCAACTGCAACCTGGCAGGTACCTCCCAGGTTCCCGGCCCAACGAAAGCCCCCAGACCCAAATTGAGAGGGGCTGCTTTGGGGCCCCCTGGGGCCCCTTCAGGCCAGCTAGGTCTTTGGGTCCTGGCTCCTTCGCTTTGGGAGCAGTCGCTGGACGTTTGGCATGTTGGCCGGAGAGTGCTTCTCGGGCCGCCAACTGCAACCTGGCAGGTACCTCCCAGGTTCCCAGCCCAACGAAAGCCCCCAGACCCAAATAGAGAGGGGCTGCTTGGGGGCCCCCTGGGGCCCCTTCAGGCCAGCTAGGTCTTTGGGTCCTGGCTCCTTTGCTTTGGGAGCAGTCGCTGGACGTTTGGCATGTTGGCCGGAGAGTGCTTCTCGGGCCGCGACCTGCAACCTGGCAGGTACCTCCCAGGTTCCCGGCCCAACGAAAGCCCCCAGACCCAAATTGAGAGGGGCTGCTTTGGGGCCCCCTGGGGCCCCTTCAGGCCAGCTAGGTCTTTGGGTCCTGGCTCCTTCGCTTTGGGAGCAGTCGCTGGACGTTTGGCATATTGGCCGGAGAGTGCTTCTCGGGCCGCCAACTGCAACCTGGCAGGTACCTCCCAGGTTCCCGGCCCAACGAAAGCCCCCAGACCCAAATTGAGAGGGGCTGCTTGGGGGCCCCCTGGGGCCCCTTCAGGCCAGCTAGGTCTTTGGGTCCTGGCTCCTTCGGTTTGGGAGCAGTCACTGGACGTTTGGCATGTTGGCCGGAGAGTGATCTCGGGCCGCCAACTGCAACCTGGCAGGTACCTCCCAGGTTCCCGGCCCAACGAAAGCCCCCAGACCCAAATAGAGAGGGGCTGCTTGGGGGCCCCCTGGGGCCCCTTCAGGCCAGATAGGTCTTTGGGTCCTGGCTCCTTCGGTTTGGGAGCAGTCGCTGGACGTTTGGCATGTTGGCCGGAGAGTGCTTCTCGGGTCGCGACCTGCAACCTGGCAGGTACCTCCCAGGTTCCCGGCCCAACGAAAGCCCCCAGACCCAAATTGAGAGGGGCTGCTTGGGGGCCCCCTGGGGCCCCTTCAGGCCAGCTAGGTCTTTGGGTCCTGGCTCCTTCGCTTTGGGAGCAGTCGCTGGACGTTTGGCATGTTGGCCGGAGAGTGCTTCTCGGGCCGCCAACTGCAACCTGGCAGGTACCTCCCAGGTTCCCGGCCCAACGAAAGCCCCCAGACCCAAATTGAGAGGGGCTGCTTGGGGGCCCCCTGGGGCCCCTTCAGGCCAGCTAGGTCTTTGGGTCCTGGCTCCTTCGCTTTGGGAGCAGTCGCTGGAAGTTTGGCATGTTGGCCAGAGAGTGCTTCTCGGGCCGCCAACTGCAACCTGGCAGGTACCTCCCAGGTTCCCGGCCCAACGAAAGTCCCCATACCCAAATTGAGAGGGGCTGCTTGGGGGCCCCCTGGGGCCCCTTCAGGCCAGCTAGGTCTTTGGGTCCTGGCTCCTTCGCTTTGGGAGCAGTCGCTGGACGTTTGGCATGTTGGCCGGAGAGTGCTTCTCGGGCCGCCAACTGCAACCTGGCAGGTACCTCCCAGGTTCCCGGCCCAACGAAAGCCCCCAGACCCAAATTGAGAGGGGCTGCTTGGGGGCCCCCTGGGGCCCGTTCAGGCCAGCTATGTATTTGGGTCCTGGCTCCTTCGCTTTGGGAGCAGTCGCTGGACGTTTGGCATGTTGGCCGGAGAGTGCTTCTCGGGCCGCGAACTGCAACCTTGCAGGTACCTCCCAGGTTCCCGGCCCAACGAAAGCCCCCAGACCCAAATTGAGAGGGGCTGCTTGGGGGCCCCCTGGGGCCCCTTCAGGCCAGATAGGTCTTTGGGTCCTGGCTCCTTCGCTTTGGGAGCAGTCGCTGGACGTTTGGCATGTTGGCCGGAGAGTGCTTCTCGGGCCGCCAACTGCAACCTGGCAGGTACCTCCCAGGTTCCCGGCCCAACGAAAGCCCCCAGACCCAAATTGAGAGGGGCTGCTTGGGGGCCCCCTGGGGCCCCTTCAGGCCAGATAGGTCTTTGGGTCCTGGCTCCTTCGGTTTGGGAGCAGTCGCTGGACGTTTGGCATGTTGGCCGGAGAGTGCTTCTCGGGCCGCCAACTGCAACCTGGCAGGTACCTCCCAGGTTCCCGGCCCAACGAAAGCCCCCAGACCCAAATTGAGAGGGGCTGCTTGGGGGCACCCTGGGGCCCCTTCAGGCCAGCTAGGTCTTTGGGTCCTGGCTCCTT
The DNA here is from genome assembly GCF_964237585.1 of Gallinula chloropus. Classification (NCBI taxonomy): domain Eukaryota; kingdom Metazoa; phylum Chordata; class Aves; order Gruiformes; family Rallidae; genus Gallinula; species Gallinula chloropus. The sequence goes on along the minus strand of NW_028168578.1, from coordinate 29,980 downwards.
CGCTTTGGGAGCAGTCGCTGGAAGTTTGGCATGTTGACCGGAGAGTGCTTCTCGGGCCGCCAACTGCAACCTGGCAGGTACCTCCCAGGTTCCCGGCCCAACGAAAGTCCCCATACCCAAATTGAGAGGGGCTGCTTGGGGGCCCCCTGGGGCCCCTTCAGGCCAGATAGGTCTTTGGGTCCTGGCTCCTTCGCTTTGGGAGCAGTCGCTGGACGTTTGGCATGTTGACCGGAGAGTGCTTCTCGTTCCGCGACCTGCAACCTGGCAGTTACCTCCCAGGTTCCCGGCCCAACGAAAGCCCCCAGACCCAAATTGAGAGGGGCTGCTTGGGGGCCCCCTGGGGCCCCTTCAGGCCAGCTATGTATTTGGGTCCTGTCTCCTTCGCTTTGGGAGCAGTCGCTGGACGTTTGGCATGTTGGCCGGAGAGTGCTTCTCGGGCCGCGACCTGCAACCTTGCAGGTACCTCCCAGGTTCCCGGCCCAACGAAAGCCCCCAGACCCAAATTGAGAGGGGCTGCTTGGGGGCCCCCTGGGGCCCCTTCAGGCCAGCTAGGTCTTTGGGTCCTGGCTCCTTCGGTTTGGGAGCAGTCGCTGGCCGTTTGGCATGTTGGCCGGAGAGTGCTTCTCGTTCCGCGACCTGCAACCTGGCAGGTACCTCCCAGGTTCCCGGCCCAACGAAAGCCCCCAGACCCAAATTGAGAGGGGCTGCTTGGGGGCCCCCTGGGGCCCCTTCAGGCCAGCTAGGTCTTTGGGTCCTGGCTCCTTCGCTTTGGGAGCAGTCGCTGGACGTTTGGCATGTTGACCGGAGAGTGCTTCTCGTTCCGCGACCTGCAACCTGGCAGGTACCTCCCAGGTTCCCGGCCCAACGAAAGCCCCCAGACCCAAATTGAGAGGGGCTGCTTGGGGGCCCCCTGGGGCCCGTTCAGGCCAGCTATGTATTTGGGTCCTGGCTCCTTCGCTTTGGGAGCAGTCGCTGGACGTTTGGCATGTTGGCCGGAGAGTGCTTCTCGGGCCGCGAACTGCAACCTTACAGGTACCTCCCAGGTTCCCGGCCCAACGAAAGCCCCCAGACCCAAATTGAGAGGGGCTGCTTGGGGGCCCCCTGGGGCCCCTTCAGGCCAGATAGGTCTTTGGGTCCTGGCTCCTTCGCTTTGGGAGCAGTCGCTGGAAGTTTGGCATGTTGGCCGGAGAGTGCTTCTCGGGCCGCCAACTGCAACCTGGCAGGTACCTCCCAGGTTCCCGGCCCAACGAAAGCCCCCAGACCCAAATTGAGAGGGGCTGCTTGGGGGCCCCCTGGGGCCCCTTCAGGCCAGATAGGTCTTTGGGTCCTGGCTCCTTCCGTTTGGGAGCAGTCGCTGGACGTTTGGCATGTTGGCCGGAGAGTGCTTCTCGGGCCGCCAACTGCAACCTGGCAGGTACCTCCCAGGTTCCCGGCCCAACGAAAGCCCCCAGACCCAAATTGAGAGGGGCTGCTTGGGGGCCCCCTGGGGCCCCTTCAGGCCAGCTAGGTCTTTGGGTCCTGGCTCCTTCGCTTTGGGAGCAGTCGCTGGAAGTTTGGCATGTTGGCCGGAGAGTGCTTCTCGGGCCGCCAACTGCAACCTGGCAGGTACCTCCCAGGTTCCCGGCCCAACGAAAGCCCCCAGACCCAAATTGAGAGGGGCTGCTTGGGGGCCCCCTGGGGCCCCTTCAGGCCAGCTAGGTCTTTGGGTCCTGGCTCCTTCGCTTTGGGAGCAGTCGCTGGACGTTTGGCATGTTGACCGGAGAGTGCTTCTCGTTCCGCGACCTGCAACCTGGCAGTTACCTCCCAGGTTCCCGGCCCAACGAAAGCCCCCAGACCCAAATTGAGAGGGGCTGCTTGGGGGCCCCCTGGGGCCCCTTCAGGCCAGCTATGTATTTGGGTCCTGTCTCCTTCGCTTTGGGAGCAGTCGCTGGACGTTTGGCATGTTGGCCGGAGAGTGCTTCTCGGGCCGCGAACTGCAACCTTGCAGGTACCTCCCAGGTTCCCGGCCCAACGAAAGCCCCCAGACCCAAATTGAGAGGGGCTGCTTGGGGTCCCCCTGGGGCCCCTTCAGGCCAGCTAGGTCTTTGGGTCCTGGCTCCTTCGGTTTGGGAGCAGTCGCTGGCCGTTTGGCATGTTGGCCGGAGAGTGCTTCTCGGGCCGCCAACTGCAACCTGGCAGGTACCTCCCAGGTTCCCGGCCCAACGAAAGCCCCCAGACCCAAATTGAGAGGGGCTGCTTGGGGGCCCCCTGGGGCCCCTTCAGGCCAGCTATGTCTTTGGGTCCTGGCTCCTTCGCTTTGGGAGCAGTCGCTGGAAGTTTGGCATGTTGGCCGGAGAGTGCTTCTCGGGCCGCCAACTGCAACCTGGCAGGTACCTCCCAGGTTCCCGGCCCAACGAAAGCCCCCAGACCCAAATTGAGAGGGGCTGCTTGGGGGCCCCCTGGGGCCCCTTCAGGCCAGCTAGGTCTTTGGGTCCTGGCTCCTTCGCTTTGGGAGCAGTCGCTGGACGTTTGGCATGCTGGCCGGAGAGTGCTTCTCGGGCCGCCAACTGCAACCTGGCAGGTACCTCCCAGGTTCCCGGCCCAACGAAAGCCCCCAGACCCAAATTGAGAGGGGCTGCTTGGGGGCCCCCTGGGGCCCCTTCAGGCCAGCTAGGTCTTTGGGTCCTGGCTCCTTCGCTTTGGGAGCAGTCGCTGGAAGTTTGGCATGTTGGCCGGAGAGTGCTTCTCGGGCCGCCAACTGCAACCTGGCAGGTACCTCCCAGGTTCCCGGCCCAACGAAAGCCCCCAGACCCAAATTGAGAGGGGCTGCTTGGGGGCCCCCTGGGGCCCCTTCAGGCCAGCTAGGTCTTTGGGTCCTGGCTCCTTCGCTTTGGGAGCAGTCGCTGGAAGTTTGGCATGTTGGCCGGAGAGTGCTTCTCGGGCCGCCAACTGCAACCTGGCAGGTACCTCCCAGGTTCCCGGCCCAACGAAAGCCCCCAGACCCAAATTGAGAGGGGCTGCTTGGGGGCCCCCTGGGGCCCCTTCAGGCCAGCTAGGTCTTTGGGTCCTGGCTCCTTCGCTTTGGGAGCAGTCGCTGGACGTTTGGCATGTTGGCCGGAGAGTGCTTCTCGGGCCGCCAACTGCAACCTGGCAGGTACCTCCCAGGTTCCCGGCCCAACGAAAGCCCCCAGACCCAAATTGAGAGGGGCTGCTTTGGGGCCCCCTGGGGCCCCTTCAGGCCAGCTAGGTCTTTGGGTCCTGGCTCCTTCGCTTTGGGAGCAGTCGCTGGACGTTTGGCATGTTGGCCGGAGAGTGCTTCTCGGGCCGCCAACTGCAACCTGGCAGGTACCTCCCAGGTTCCCAGCCCAACGAAAGCCCCCAGACCCAAATAGAGAGGGGCTGCTTGGGGGCCCCCTGGGGCCCCTTCAGGCCAGCTAGGTCTTTGGGTCCTGGCTCCTTTGCTTTGGGAGCAGTCGCTGGACGTTTGGCATGTTGGCCGGAGAGTGCTTCTCGGGCCGCGACCTGCAACCTGGCAGGTACCTCCCAGGTTCCCGGCCCAACGAAAGCCCCCAGACCCAAATTGAGAGGGGCTGCTTTGGGGCCCCCTGGGGCCCCTTCAGGCCAGCTAGGTCTTTGGGTCCTGGCTCCTTCGCTTTGGGAGCAGTCGCTGGACGTTTGGCATGTTGGCCGGAGAGTGCTTCTCGGGCCGCCAACTGCAACCTGGCAGGTACCTCCCAGGTTCCCGGCCCAACGAAAGCCCCCAGACCCAAATTGAGAGGGGCTGCTTGGGGGCCCCCTGGGGCCCCTTCAGGCCAGCTAGGTCTTTGGGTCCTGGCTCCTTCGGTTTGGGAGCAGTCACTGGACGTTTGGCATGTTGGCCGGAGAGTGATCTCGGGCCGCCAACTGCAACCTGGCAGGTACCTCCCAGGTTCCTGGCCCAACGAAAGCCCCCAGACCCAAATAGAGAGGGGCTGCTTGGGGGCCCCCTGGGGCCCCTTCAGGCCAGATAGGTCTTTGGGTCCTGGCTCCTTCGGTTTGGGAGCAGTCGCTGGACGTTTGGCATGTTGGCCGGAGAGTGCTTCTCGGGTCGCGACCTGCAACCTGGCAGGTACCTCCCAGGTTCCCGGCCCAACGAAAGCCCCCAGACCCAAATTGAGAGGGGCTGCTTGGGGGCCCCCTGGGGCCCCTTCAGGCCAGCTAGGTCTTTGGGTCCTGGCTCCTTCGCTTTGGGAGCAGTCGCTGGACGTTTGGCATGTTGGCCGGAGAGTGCTTCTCGGGCCGCCAACTGCAACCTGGCAGGTACCTCCCAGGTTCCCGGCCCAACGAAAGCCCCCAGACCCAAATTGAGAGGGGCTGCTTGGGGGCCCCCTGGGGCCCCTTCAGGCCAGCTAGGTCTTTGGGTCCTGGCTCCTTCGCTTTGGGAGCAGTCGCTGGAAGTTTGGCATGTTGGCCAGAGAGTGCTTCTCGGGCCGCCAACTGCAACCTGGCAGGTACCTCCCAGGTTCCCGGCCCAACGAAAGTCCCCAGACCCAAATTGAGAGGGGCTGCTTGGGGGCCCCCTGGGGCCCCTTCAGGCCAGCTAGGTCTTTGGGTCCTGGCTCCTTCGCTTTGGGAGCAGTCGCTGGACGTCTGGCATGTTGACCGGAGAGTGCTTCTCGGGCCGCCAACTGCAACCTGGCAGTTACCTCCCAGGTTCCCGGCCCAACGAAAGCCCCCAGACCCAAATTGAGAGGGGCTGCTTGGGGGCCCCCTGGGGCCCCTTCAGGCCAGCTATGTATTTGGGTCCTGTCTCCTTCGCTTTGGGAGCAGTCGCTGGAAGTTTGGCATGTTGGCCGGAGAGTGCTTCTCGGGCCGCGAACTGCAACCTTGCAGGTACCTCCCAGGTTCCCGGCCCAACGAAAGCCCCCAGACCCAAATTGAGAGGGGCTGCTTGGGGGCCCCCTGGGGCCCCTTCAGACCAGCTAGGTCTTTGGGTCCTGGCTCCTTCGGTTTGGGAGCAGTCGCTGGAAGTTTGGCATGTTGGCCGGAGAGTGCTTCTCGGGCCGCCAACTGCAACCTGGCAGGTACCTCCCAGGTTCCCGGCCCAACGAAAGCCCCCAGACCCAAATTGAGAGGGGCTGCTTGGGGGCCCCCTGGGGCCCCTTCAGGCCAGATAGGTCTTTGGGTCCTGGCTCCTTCGCTTTGGGAGCAGTCGCTGGAAGTTTGGCATGTTGGCCGGAGAGTGTTTCTCGGGCCGCCAACTGCAACCTGGCAGGTACCTCCCAGGCTCCCGGCCCAACGAAAGCCCCCAGACCCAAATTGAGAGGGGCTGCTTTGGGGCCCCCTGGGGCCCCTTCAGGCCAGCTAGGTCTTTGGGTCCTGCCTCCTTCGCTTTGGGAGCAGTCGCTGGACGTTTGGCATGTTGGCCGGAGAGTGCTTCTCGGGCCGCCAACTGCAACCTGGCAGGTACCTCCCAGGTTCCCGGCCCAACGAAAGCCCCCAGACCCAAATTGAGAGGGGCTGCTTGGGGGCCCCCTGGGGCCCCTTCAGGCCAGCTAGGTCTTTGGGTCCTGGCTCCTTCGCTTTGGGAGCAGTCGCTGGACGTTTGGCATGTTGGCCGGAGAGTGCTTCTCGGTCCGCCAACTGCAACCTGGCAGGTACCTCCCAGGTTCCCGGCCCAACGAAAGCCCCCAGACCCAAATTGAGAGGGGCTGCTTTGGGGCCCCCTGGGGCCCCTTCAGGCCAGCTAGGTCTTTGGGTCCTGGCTCCTTCGGTTTGGGAGCAGTCGCTGGACGTTTGGCATGTTGGCCGGAGAGTGCTTCTCGTTCCGCGACCTGCAACCTGGCAGGTACCTCCCAGGTTCCCGGCCCAACGGAAGCCCCCAGACCCAAATAGAGAGGGGCTGCTTGGGGGCCCCCTGGGGCCCCTTCAGGCCAGCTAGGTCTTTGGGTCCTGGCTCCTTCGCTTTGGGAGCAGTCGCTGGACGTTTGGCATGTTGGCCGGAGAGTGCTTCTCGGGCCGCCAACTGCAACCTGGCAGGTACCTCCCAGGTTCCCGGCCCAACGAAAGCCCCCAGACCCAAATTGAGAGGGGCTGCTTGGGGGCCCCCTGGGGCCCCTTCAGGCCAGCTAGGTCTTTGGGTCCTGGCTCCTTCGCTTTGGGAGCAGTCGCTGGACGTTTGGCATGTTGGCCGGAGAGTGCTTCTCGGGCCGCGACCTGCAACCTGGCAGGTACCTCTCAGGTTCCCGGCCCAACGAAAGCCCCCAGACCCAAATTGAGAGGGGCTGCTTGGGGGCCCCCTGGGGCCCCTTCAGGCCAGCTAGGTCTTTGGGTCCTGCCTCCTTCACTTTGGGAGCAGTCGCTGGACGTTTGGCATGTTGGCCGGAGAGTGCTTCTCGGGCCGCCAACTGCAACCTGGCAGGTACCTCCCAGGTTCCCGGCCCAACGAAAGCCCCCAGACCCAAATTGAGAGGGGCTGCTTGGGGGCACCCTGGGGCCCCTTCAGGCCAGCTAGGTCTTTGGGTCCTGGCTCCTTCGCTTTGGGAGCAGTCGCTGGAAGTTTGGCATGTTGGCCGGAGAGTGTTTCTCGGGCCGCCAACTGCAACCTGGCAGGTACCTCCCAGGTTCCCGGCCCAACGAAAGCCCCCAGACCCAAATTGAGAGGGGCTGCTTGGGGGCCCCCTGGGGCCCCTTCAGGCCAGCTAGGTCTTTGGGTCCTGGCTCCTTCGCTTTGGGAGCAGTCGCTGGACGTTTGGCATGTTGGCCGGAGAGTGCTTCTCGGGCCGCCAACTGCAACCTGGCAGGTACCTCCCAGGTTCCCGGCCCAACGAAAGCCCCCAGACCCAAATTGAGAGGGGCTGCTTGGGGGCCCCCTGGGGCCCCTTCAGGCCAGCTAGGTCTTTGGGTCCTGGCTCCTTCGCTTTGGGAGCAGTCGCTGGACGTTTGGCATGTTGACCGGAGAGTGCTTCTCGTTCCGCGACCTGCAACCTGGCAGTTACCTCCCAGGTTCCCGGCCCAACGAAAGCCCCCAGACCCAAATTGAGAGGGGCTGCTTGGGGGCCCCCTGGGGCCCCTTCAGGCCAGCTAGGTCTTTGGGTCCTGTCTCCTTCGCTTTGGGAGCAGTAGCTGGACGTTTGGCATGTTGGCCGGAGAGTGCTTCTCGGGCCGCGAACTTCAACCTTGCAGGTACCTCCCAGGTTCCCGGCCCAACGAAAGCCCCCAGACCCAAATTGAGAGGGGCTGCTTGGGGGCCCCCTGGGGCCCCTTCAGGCCAGCTAGGTCTTTGGGTCCTGGCTCCTTCGCTTTGGGAGCAGTCGCTGGACGTTTGGCATGTTGACCGGAGAGTGCTTCTCGGGCCGCCAACTGCAACCTGGCAGGTACCTCCCAGGTTCCCGGCCCAACGAAAGCCCCCAGACCCAAATTGAGAGGGGCTGCTTGGGGGCCCCCTGGGGCCCCTTCAGGCCAGATAGGTCTTTGGGTCCTGGCTCCTTCGCTTTGGGAGCAGTCGCTGGAAGTTTGGCATGTTGACCGGAGAGTGCTTCTCGTTCCGCGACCTGCAACCTGGCAGTTATCTCCCAGGTTCCCGGCCCAACGAAAGCCCCCAGACCCAAATTGAGAGGGGCTGCTTGGGGGCCCCCTGGGGCCCCTTCAGGCCAGCTATGTATTTGGGTCCTGTCTCCTTCGCTTTGGGAGCAGTCGCTGGACGTTTGGCATGTTGGCCGGAGAGTGCTTCTCGGGCCGCGAACTGCAACCTTGCAGGTACCTCCCAGGTTCCCGGCCCAACGAAAGCCCCCAGACCCAAATTGAGAGGGGCTGCTTGGGGGCCCCCTGGGGCCCCTTCAGGCCAGCTAGGTCTTTGGGTCCTGGCTCCTTCGCTTTGGGAGCAGTCGCTGGACGTTTGGCATGTTGGCCGGAGAGTGCTTCTCGGGCCGCCAACTGCAACCTGGCAGGTACCTCCCAGGTTCCCGGCCCAACGAAAGCCCCCAGACCCAAATTGAGAGGGGCTGCTTGGGGGCCCCCTGGGGCCCCTTCAGGCCAGATAGGTCTTTGGGTCCTGGCTCCTTCGGTTTGGGAGCAGTCGATGGACGTTTGGCATGTTGGCCGGAGAGTGCTTCTCGGGCCGCGAACTTCAACCTGGCAGGTACCTCTCAGGTTCCCGGCCCAACGAAAGCCCCCAGACCCAAATAGAGAGGGGCTGCTTGGGGGCCCCCTGGGGCCCCTTCAGGCCAGCTAGGTCTTTGGGTCCTGGCTCCTTCGCTTTGGGAGCAGTCGCTGGAAGTTTGGCATGTTGGCCGGAGAGTGCTTCTCGGGCCGCCAACTGCAACCTGGCAGGTACCTCCCAGGTTCCCGGCCCAACGAAAGCCCCCAGACCCAAATTGAGAGGGGCTGCTTGGGGGCCCCCTGGGGCCCCTTCAGGCCAGCTAGGTCTTTGGGTCCTGGCTCCTTCGCTTTGGGAGCAGTCGCTGGAAGTTTGGCATGTTGGCCGGAGAGTGCTTCTCGGGCCGCCAACTTCAACCTGGCAGGTACCTCCCAGGTTCCCGGCCCAACGAAAGTCCCCATACCCAAATTGAGAGGGGCTGCTTGGGGGCCCCCTGGGGCCACTTCAGGCCAGCTAGGTCTTTGGGTCCTGGCTCCTTCGCTTTGGGAGCAGTCGCTGGACGTTTGGCATGTTGACCGGAGAGTGCTTCTCGTTCCGCGACCTGCAACCTGGCAGTTACCTCCCAGGTTCCCGGCCCAACGAAAGCCCCCAGACCCAAATTGAGAGGGGCTGCTTGGGGGCCCCCTGGGGCCCCTTCAGGCCAGCTAGGTCTTTGGGTCCTGGCTCCTTCGCTTTGGGAGCAGTAGCTGGACGTTTGGCATGTTGGCCGGAGAGTGCTTCTCGGGCCGCGAACTTCAACCTTGCAGGTACCTCCCAGGTTCCCGGCCCAACGAAAGCCCCCAGACCCAAATTGAGAGGGGCTGCTTGGGGGCCCCCTGGGGCCCCTTCAGGCCAGCTAGGTCTTTGGGTCCTGGCTCCTTCGCTTTGGGAGCAGTCGCTGGACGTTTGGCATGTTGGCCGGAGAGTGCTTCTCGGGCCGCCAACTGCAACCTGGCAGGTACCTCCCAGGTTCCCGGCCCAACGAAAGCCCCCAGACCCAAATTGAGAGGGGCTGCTTGGGGGCCCCCTGGGGCCCCTTCAGGCCAGCTAGGTCTTTGGGTCCTGGCTCCTTCGCTTTGGGAGCAGTCGCTGGAAGTTTGGCATGTTGGCCGGAGAGTGTTTCTCGGGCCGCCAACTGCAACCTGGCAGGTACCTCCCAGGTTCCCGGCCCAACGAAAGCCCCCAGACCCAAATTGAGAGGGGCTGCTTGGGGGCCCCCTGGGGCCCCTTCAGGCCAGCTAGGTCTTTGGGTCCTGGCTCCTTCGCTTTGGGAGCAGTCGCTGGACGTTTGGCATGTTGGCCGGAGAGTGCTTCTCGGGCCGCCAACTGCAACCTGGCAGGTACCTCCCAGGTTCCCGGCCCAACGAAAGCCCCCAGACCCAAATTGAGAGGGGCTGCTTGGGGGCCCCCTGGGGCCCCTTCAGGCCAGCTAGGTCTTTGGGTCCTGGCTCCTTCGCTTTGGGAGCAGTCGCTGGAAGTTTGGCATGTTGGCCGGAGAGTGCTTCTCGGGCCGCCAACTGCAACCTGGCAGGTACCTCCCAGGTTCCCGGCCCAACGAAAGCCCCCAGACCCAAATTGAGAGGGGCTGCTTGGGGGCCCCCTGGGGCCCCTTCAGGCCAGCTAGGTCTTTGGGTCCTGGCTCCTTCGCTTTGGGAGCAGTCGCTGGAAGTTTGGCATGTTGGCCGGAGAGTGCTTCTCGGGCCGCCAACTGCAACCTGGCAGGTACCTCCCAGGTTCCCGGCCCAACGAAAGTCCCCAGACCCAAATTGAGAGGGGCTGCTTGGGGGCCCCCTGGGGCCCCTTCAGGCCAGCTAGGTCTTTGGGTCCTGGCTCCTTCGCTTTGGGAGCAGTCGCTGGACGTTTGGCATGTTGACCGGAGAGTGCTTCTCGTTCCGCGACCTGCAACCTGGCAGTTACCTCCCAGGTTCCCGGCCCAACGAAAGCCCCCAGACCCAAATTGAGAGGGGCTGCTTGGGGGCCCCCTGGGGCCCCTTCAGGCCAGCTAGGTCTTTGGGTCCTGTCTCCTTCGCTTTGGGAGCAGTCGCTGGAAGTTTGGCATGTTGGCCGGAGAGTGCTTCTCGGGCCGCCAACTGCAACCTTGCAGGTACCTCCCAGGTTCCCGGCCCATCGAAAGCCCCCAGACCCAAATTGAGAGGGGCTGCTTGGGGGCCCCCTGGGGCCCCTTCAGGCCAGCTAGGTCTTTGGGTCCTGGCTCCTTCGCTTTGGGAGCAGTCGCTGGACGTTTGGCATGTTGGCCGGAGAGTGCTTCTCGTTCCGCGACCTGCAACCTGGCAGGTACCTCCCAGGTTCCCGGCCCAACGAAAGCCCCCAGACCCAAATTGAGAGGGGCTGCTTGGGGGCCCCCTGGGGCCCCTTCAGGCCAGCTAGGTCTTTGGGTCCTGGCTCCTTCGCTTTGGGAGCAGTCGCTGGAAGTTTGGCATGTTGGCCGGAGAGTGCTTCTCGGGCCGCCAACTGCAACCTGGCAGGTACCTCCCAGGTTCCCGGCCCAACGAAAGCCCCCAGACCCAAATTGAGAGGGGCTGCTTGGGGGCCCCCTGGGGCCCCTTCAGGCCAGCTAGGTCTTTGGGTCCTGGCTCCTTTGCTTTGGGAGCAGTCGCTGGACGTTTGGCATGTTGGCCGGAGAGTGCTTCTCGGGCCGCGAACTTCAACCTGGCAGGTACCTCCCAGGTTCCCGGCCCAACGAAAGCCCCCAGACCCAAATTGAGAGGGGCTGCTTTGGGGCCCCCTGGGGCCCCTTCAGGCCAGCTAGGTCTTTGGGTCCTTGCTCCTTCCGTTTGGGAGCAGTCGCTGGACGTTTGGCATGTTGACCGGAGAGTGCTTCTCGTTCCGCGACCTGCAACCTGGCAGGTACCTCCCAGGTTCCCGGCCCAACGAAAGCCCCCAGACCCAAATTGAGAGGGGCTGCTTGGGGGCCCCCTGGGGCCCCTTCAGGCCAGCTAGGTCTTTGGGTCCTGGCTCCTTCGCTTTGGGAGCAGTCGCTGGACGTTTGGCATGTTGACCGGAGAGTGCTTCTCGTTCCGCGACCTGCAACCTGGCAGGTACCTCCCAGGTTCCCGGCCCAACGAAAGCCCCCAGACCCAAATTGAGAGGGGCTGCTTGGGGGCCCCCTGGGGCCCGTTCAGGCCAGCTATGTATTTGGGTCCTGGCTCCTTCGCTTTGGGAGCAGTCGCTGGACGTTTGGCATGTTGGCCGGAGAGTGCTTCTCGGGCCGCCAACTGCAACCTGGCAGATACCTCCCAGGTTCCCGGCCCAACGAAAGCCCCCAGACCCAAATTGAGAGGGGCTGCTTGGGGGCCCCCTGGGGCCCCTTCAGGCCAGCTAGGTCTTTGGGTCCTGGCTCCTTCGCTTTGGGAGCAGTCGCTGGACGTTTGGCATGTTGGCCGGAGAGTGCTTCTCGGGCCGCCAACTGCAACCTGGCAGGTACCTCCCAGGTTCCCGGCCCAACGAAAGCCCCCAGACCCAAATTGAGAGGGGCTGCTTGGGGGCCCCCTGGGGCCCCTTCAGGCCAGCTAGGTCTTTGGGTCCTGGCTCCTTCGCTTTGGGAGCAGTCGCTGGACGTTTGGCATGTTGGCCGGAGAGTGCTTCTCGGGCCGCGACCTGCAACCTGGCAGGTACCTCCCAGGTTCCCGGCCCAACGAAAGCCCCCAGACCCAAATTGAGAGGGGCTGCTTGGGGGCCCCCTGGGGCCCCTTCAGGCCAGCTAGGTCTTTGGGTCCTGGCTCCTTCGGTTTGGGAGCAGTCGCTGGAAGTTTGGCATGTTGGCCGGAGAGTGCTTCTCGGGCCGCCAACTTCAACCTGGCAGGTACCTCCCAGGTTCCCGGCCCAACGAAAGCCCCCAGACCCAAATTGAGAGGGGCTGCTTGGGGGCCCCCTGGGGCCCCTTCAGGCCAGCTAGGTCTTTGGGTCCTGGCTCCTTCGCTTTGGGAGCAGTCGCTGGAAGTTTGGCATGTTGGCCGGAGAGTGTTTCTCGGGCCGCCAACTGCAACCTGGCAGGTACCTCCCAGGTTCCCGGCCCAACGAAAGCCCCCAGACCCAAATTGAGAGGGGCTGCTTGGGGGCCCCCTGGGGCCCCTTCAGGCCAGCTATGTATTTGGGTCCTGTCTCATTCGCTTTGGGAGCAGTCGCTGGACATTTGGCATGTTGGCCGGAGAGTGCTTCTCGGGCCGCCAACTGCAACCTTGCAGGTACCTCCCAGGTTCCCGGCCCAACGAAAGCCCCCAGACCCAAATTGAGAGGGGCTGCTTGGGGGCCCCCTGGGGCCCCTTCAGGCCAGCTAGGTCTTTGGGTCCTGGCTCCTTCGCTTTGGGAGCAGTCGCTGGACGTTTGGCATGTTGGCCGGAGAGTGCTTCTCGGGCCGCCAACTGCAACCTGGCAGGTACCTCCCAGGTTCCCGGCCCAACGAAAGCCCCCAGACCCAAATAGAGAGGGGCTGCTTGGGGGCCCCCTGGGGCCCCTTCAGGCCAGCTAGGTCTTTGGGTCCTGGCTCCTTCGCTTTGGGAGCAGTCGCTGGACGTTTGGCATGTTGGCCGGAGAGTGCTTCTCGGGCCGCCAACTGCAACCTGGCAGGTACCTCCCAGGTTCCCGGCCCAACGAAAGCCCCCAGACCCAAATTGAGAGGGGCTGCTTGGGGGCCCCCTGGGGCCCCTTCAGGCCAGCTAGGTCTTTGGGTCCTGGCTCCTTCGCTTTGGGAGCAGTCGCTGGAAGTTTGGCATGTTGGCCGGAGAGTGCTTCTCGGGCCGCCAACTGCAACCTGGCAGGTACCTCCCAGGTTCCCGGCCCAACGAAAGCCCCCAGACCCAAATTGAGAGGGGCTGCTTGGGGGCCCCCTGGGGCCCCTTCAGGCCAGCTAGGTCTTTGGGTCCTGGCTCCTTCGCTTTGGGAGCAGTAGCTGGACGTTTGGCATGTTGGCCGGAGAGTGCTTCTCGGGCCGCCAACTGCAACCTGGCAGGTACCTCCCAGGTTCCCGGCCCAACGAAAGCCCCCAGACCCAAATTGAGAGGGGCTGCTTGGGGGCCCCCTGGGGCCCCTTCAGGCCAGCTAGGTCTTTGGGTCCTGGCTCCTTCGCTTTGGGAGCAGTCGCTGGACGTTTGGCATGTTGGCCGGAGAGTGCTTCTCGGGCCGCGACCTGCAACCTGGCAGGTACCTCCCAGGTTCCCGGCCCAACGAAAGCCCCCAGACCCAAATTGAGAGGGGCTGCTTGGGGGCCCCCTGGGGCCCCTTCAGGCCAGCTATGTATTTGGGTCCTGTCTCATTCGCTTTGGGAGCAGTCGCTGGACGTTTGGCATGTTGGCCGGAGAGTGCTTCTCGGGCCGCCAACTGCAACCTTGCAGGTACCTCCCAGGTTCCCGGCCCAACGAAAGCCCCCAGACCCAAATTGAGAGGGGCTGCTTGGGGGCCCCCTGGGGCCCCTTCAGGCCAGCTAGGTCTTTGGGTCCTGGCTCCTTCGCTTTGGGAGCAGTCGCTGGACGTTTGGCATGTTGGCCGGAGAGTGCTTCTCGGGCCGCCAACTGCAACCTGGCAGGTACCTCCCAGGTTCCCGGCCCAACGAAAGCCCCCAGACCCAAATTGAGAGGGGCTGCTTGGGGGCCCCCTGGGGCCCCTTCAGGCCAGCTAGGTCTTTGGGTCCTGGCTCCTTCGCTTTGGGAGCAGTCGCTGGACGTTTGGCATGTTGGCCGGAGAGTGCTTCTCGGGCCGCGACCTGCAACCTGGCAGGTACCTCCCAGGTTCCCGGCCCAACGAAAGTCCCCAGACCCAAATTGAGAGGGGCTGCTTGGGGGCCCCCTGGGGCCCCTTCAGGCCAGCTAGGTCTTTGGGTCCTGGCTCCTTCGCTTTGGGAGCAGTCGCTGGACGTTTGGCATGTTGAGCGGAGAGTGCTTCTCGTTCCGCGACCTGCAACCTGGCAGGTACCTCCCAGGTTCCCGGCCCAACAAAAGCCCCCAGACCCAAATTGAGAGGGGCTGCTTGGGGGCCCCCTGGGGCCCCTTCAGGCCAGCTATGTATTTGGGTCCTGTCTCCTTCGCTTTGGGAGCAGTCGCTGGACGTTTGGCATGTTGGCCGGAGAGTGCTTCTCGGGCCGCCAACTGCAACCTGGCAGGTACCTCCCAGGTTCCCGGCCCAACGAAAGCCCCCAGACCCAAATTGAGAGGGGCTGCTTGGGGGCCCCCTGGGGCCCCTTCAGGCCAGCTAGGTCTTTGGGTCCTGGCTCCTTCGCTTTGGGAGCAGTCGCTGGACGTTTGGCATGTTGGCCGGAGAGTGCTTCTCGGGCCGCCAACTGCAACCTGGCAGGTACCTCCCAGGTTCCCGGCCCAACGAAAGCCCCCAGACCCAAATTGAGAGGGGCTGCTTGGGGGCCCCCTGGGGCCCCTTCAGGCCAGCTATGTATTTGGGTCCTGTCTCATTCGCTTTGGGAGCAGTCGCTGGACGTTTGGCATGTTGGCCGGAGAGTGCTTCTCGGGCCGCCAACTGCAACCTGGCAGGTACCTCCCAGGTTCCCGGCCCAACGAAAGCCCCCAGACCCAAATTGAGAGGGGCTGCTTGGGGGCCCCCTGGGGCCCCTTCAGGCCAGCTAGGTCTTTGGGTCCTGGCTCCTTCGCTTTGGGAGCAGTCGCTGGACGTTTGGCATGTTGGCCGGAGAGTGCTTCTCGGGCCGCCAACTGCAACCTGGCAGGTACCTCCCAGGTTCCCGGCCCAACGAAAGCCCCCAGACCCAAATTGAGAGGGGCTGCTTGGGGGCCCCCTGGGGCCCCTTCAGGCCAGCTAGGTCTTTGGGTCCTGGCTCCTTCGCTTTGGGAGCAGTCGCTGGACGTTTGGCATGTTGGCCGGAGAGTGCTTCTCGGGCCGCGAACTTCAACCTGGCAGGTACCTCCCAGGTTCCCGGCCCAACGAAAGTCCCCAGACCCAAATTGAGAGGGGCTGCTTGGGGGCCCCCTGGGGCCCCTTCAGGCCAGCTAGGTCTTTGGGTCCTGGCTCCTTCGCTTTGGGAGCAGTCGCTGGACGTTTGGCATGTTGAGCGGAGAGTGCTTCTCGTTCCGCGACCTGCAACCTGGCAGGTACCTCCCAGGTTCCCGGCCCAACAAAAGCCCCCAGACCCAAATTGAGAGGGGCTGCTTGGGGGCCCCCTGGGGCCCCTTCAGGCCAGCTATGTATTTGGGTCCTGTCTCCTTCGCTTTGGGAGCAGTCGCTGGACGTTTGGCATGTTGGCCGGAGAGTGCTTCTCGGGCCGCCAACTGCAACCTGGCAGGTACCTCCCAGGTTCCCGGCCCAACGAAAGCCCCCAGACCCAAATTGAGAGGGGCTGCTTGGGGGCCCCCTGGGGCCCCTTCAGGCCAGCTAGGTCTTTGGGTCCTGGCTCCTTCGCTTTGGGAGCAGTCGCTGGACGTTTGGCATGTTGGCCGGAGAGTGCTTCTCGGGCCGCGACCTGCAACCTGGCAGGTACCTCCCAGGTTCCCGGCCCAACGAAAGCCCCCAGACCCAAATAGAGAGGGGCTGCTTGGGGGCCCCCTGGGGCCCCTTCAGGCCAGCTAGGTCTTTGGGTCCTGGCTCCTTCGGTTTGGGAGCAGTCGCTGGACGTTTGGCATGTTGGCCGGAGAGTGTTTCTCGGGCCGCGACCTGCAACCTGGCAGGTACCTCCCAGGTTCCCGGCCCAACGAAAGCCCCCAGACCCAAATTGAGAGGGGCTGCTTGGGGGCCCCCTGGGGCCCCTTCAGGCCAGCTAGGTCTTTGGGTCCTGGCTCCTTCGCTTTGGGAGCAGTCGCTGGAAGTTTGGCATGTTGGCCGGAGAGTGCTTCTCGGGCCGCCAACTGCAACCTGGCAGATACCTCCCAGGTTCCCGGCCCAACGAAAGCCCCCAGACCCAAATTGAGAGGGGCTGCTTGGGGGCCCCCTGGGGCCCCTTCAGGCCAGCTAGGTCTTTGGGTCCTGGCTCCTTCGCTTTGGGAGCAGTCGCTGGACGTTTGGCATGTTGGCCGGAGAGTGCTTCTCGGGCCGCCAACTGCAACCTGGCAGGTACCTCCCAGGTTCCCGGCCCAACGAAAGCCCCCAGACCCAAATAGAGAGGGGCTGCTTGGGGGCCCCCTGGGGCCCCTTCAGGCCAGCTAGGTCTTTGGGTCCTGGCTCCTTCGCTTTGGGAGCAGTCGCTGGACGTTTGGCATGTTGGCCGGAGAGTGCTTCTCGGGCCGCGAACTTCAACCTGGCAGGTACCTCCCAGGTTCCCGGCCCAACGAAAGTCCCCAGACCCAAATTGAGAGGGGCTGCTTGGGGGCCCCCTGGGGCCCCTTCAGGCCAGCTAGGTCTTTGGGTCCTGGCTCCTTCGCTTTGGGAGCAGTCGCTGGAAGTTTGGCATGTTGGCCGGAGAGTGCTTCTCGGGCCGCGACCTGCAACCTGGCAGGTACCTCCCAGGTTCCCGGCCCAACGAAAGCCCCCAGACCCAAATTGAGAGGGGCTGCTTGGGGGCCCCCTGGGGACCCTTCAGGCCAGCTAGGTCTTTGGGTCCTGGCTCCTTCGCTTTGGGAGCAGTCGCTGGACGTTTGGCATGTTGGCCGGAGAGTGCTTCTCGGGCCGCCAACTGCAACCTGGAAGGTACCTCCCAGGTTCCCGGCCCAACGAAAGCCCCCAGACCCAAATAGAGAGGGGCTGCTTGGGGGCCCCCTGGGGCCCCTTCAGGCCAGCTAGGTCTTTGGGTCCTGGCTCCTTCGGTTTGGGAGCAGTCGCTGGACGTTTGGCATATTGGCCGGAGAGTGCTTCTCGGGCCGCGACCTGCAACCTGGCAGGTACCTCCCAGGTTCCCGGCCCAACGAAAGCCCCCAGACCCAAATTGAGAGGGGCTGCTTGGGGGCCCCCTGGGGCCCCTTCAGGCCAGCTAGGTCTTTGGGTCCTGGCTCCTTCGCTTTGGGAGCAGTCGCTGGACGTTTGGCATGTTGGCCGGAGAGTGCTTCTCGGGCCGCCAACTTCAACCTGGCAGGTACCTCCCAGGTTCCCGGCCCAACGAAAGCCCCCAGACCCAAATTGAGAGGGGCTGCTTGGGGGCCCCCTGGGGCCCCTTCAGGCCAGCTAGGTCTTTGGGTCCTGGCTCCTTCGCTTTGGGAGCAGTCGTGGGAAGTTTGGCATGTTGGCCGGAGAGTGTTTCTCGGGCCGCCAACTGCAACCTGGCAGGTACCTCCCAGGTTCCCGGCCCAACGAAAGCCCCCAGACCCAAATTGAGAGGGGCTGCTTGGGGGCCCCCTGGGGCCCCTTCAGGCCAGCTAGGTCTTTGGGTCCTGGCTCCTTCGCTTTGGGAGCAGTCGATGGACATTTGGCATGTTGGCCGGAGAGTGCTTCTCGGGCCGCGAACTTCAACCTGGCAGGTACCTCCCAGGTTCCCGGCCCAACGAAAGCCCCCAGACCCAAATAGAGAGGGGCTGCTTGGGGGCCCCCTGGGGCCCCTTCAGGCCAGCTAGGTCTTTGGGTCCTGCCTCCTTCACTTTGGGAGCAGTCGCTGGACGTTTGGCATGTTGGCCGGAGAGTGCTTCTCAGGCCGCCAACTGCAACCTGGCAGGTACCTCCCAGGTTCCCGGCCCAACGAAAGCCCCCAGACCCAAATTGAGAGGGGCTGCTTGGGGGCCCCCTGGGGCCCCTTCAGGCCAGCTAGGTCTTTGGGTCCTGGCTCCTTCGCTTTGGGAGCAGTCGCTGGAATTTTGGCATGTTGGCCGGAGAGTGCTTCTCGGGCCGCCAACTGCAACCTGGCAGGTACCTCCCAGGTTCCCGGCCCAACGAAAGCCCCCAGACCCAAATTGAGAGGGGCTGCTTGGGGGCCCCCTGGGGCCCCTTCAGGCCAGCTAGGTCTTTGGGTCCTGGCTCCTTCGCTTTGGGAGCAGTCGCTGGACGTTTGGCATGTTGAGCGGAGAGTGCTTCTCGTTCCGCGACCTGCAACCTGGCAGGTACCTCCCAGGTTCCCGGCCCAACGAAAGCCCCCAGACCCAAATTGAGAGGGGCTGCTTGGGGGCCCCCTGGGGCCCCTTCAGGCCAGCTATGTATTTGGGTCCTGTCTCCTTCGCTTTGGGAGCAGTCGCTGGAAGTTTGGCATGTTGGCCGGAGAGTGCTTCTCGGGCCGCGAACTGCAACCTGGCAGGTACCTCCCAGGTTCCCGGCCCAACGAAAGCCCCCAGACCCAAATAGAGAGGGGCTGCTTGGGGGCTCCCTGGGGCCCCTTCAGGCCAGCTAGGTCTTTGGGTCCTGGCTCCTTCGGTTTGGGAGCAGTCGCTGGACGTTTGGCATGTTGGCCGGAGAGTGCTTCTCGGGCCGCCAACTGCAACCTGGCAGGTACCTCCCAGGTTCCCGGCCCAACGAAAGCCCCCAGACCCAAATTGAGAGGGGCTGCTTGGGGGCCCCCTGGGGCCCCTTCAGGCCAGCTAGGTCTTTGGGTCCTGGCTCCTTCGCTTTGGGAGCAGTCGCTGGAAGTTTGGCATGTTGGCCGGAGAGTGCTTCTCGGGCCGCCAACTGCAACCTGGCAGGTACCTCCCAGGTTCCCGGCCCAACGAAAGCCCCCAGACCCAAATTGAGAGGGGCTGCTTGGGGGCCCCCTGGGGCCCCTTCAGGCCAGCTAGGTCTTTGGGTCCTGGCTCCTTCGCTTTGGGAGCAGTCGCTGGAAGTTTGGCATGTTGGCCGGAGAGTGCTTCTCGGGCCGCCAACTGCAACCTGGCAGATACCTCCCAGGTTCCCGGCCCAACGAAAGCCCCCAGACCCAAATTGAGAGGGGCTGCTTGGGGGCCCCCTGGGGCCCCTTCAGGCCAGCTAGGTCTTTGGGTCCTGGCTCCTTCGCTTTGGGAGCAGTCGCTGGACGTTTGGCATGTTGGCCGGAGAGTGCTTCTCGGGCCGCGAACTGCAACCTGGCAGGTACCTCCCAGGTTCCCGGCCCAACGAAAGCCCCCAGACCCAAATTGAGAGGGGCTGCTTGGGGGCCCCCTGGGGCCCCTTCAGGCCAGCTAGGTCTTTGGGTCCTGGCTCCTTCGCTTTGGGAGCAGTCGCTGGACGTTTGGCATGTTGGCCGGAGAGTGCTTCTCGGGCCGCCAACTGCAACCTGGCAGGTACCTCCCAGGTTCCCGGCCCAACGAAAGCCCCCAGACCCAAATTGAGAGGGGCTGCTTGGGGGCCCCCTGGGGCCCCTTCAGGCCAGCTAGGTCTTTGGGTCCTGGCTCCTTCGCTTTGGGAGCAGTCGCTGGACGTTTGGCATGTTGGCCGGAGAGTGCTTCTCGGGCCGCGACCTGCAACCTGGCAGGTACCTCCCAGGTTCCCGGCCCAACGAAAGCCCCCAGACCCAAATTGAGAGGGGCTGCTTGGGGGCCCCCTGGGGCCCCTTCAGGCCAGCTAGGTCTTTGGGTCCTGGCTCCTTCGCTTTGGGAGCAGTCGCTGGACGTTTGGCATGTTGGCCAGAGAGTGCTTCTCGGGCCGCGACCTGCAACCTGGCAGGTACCTCCCAGGTTCCCGGCCCAACGAAAGCCCCCAGACCCAAATTGAGAGGGGCTGCTTGGGGGCCCCCTGGGGCCCCTTCAGGCCAGCTAGGTCTTTGGGTCCTGGCTCCTTCGCTTTGGGAGCAGTCGCTGGAAGTTTGGCATGTTGGCCGGAGAGTGCTTCTCGGGCCGCCAACTTCAACCTTGCAGGTACCTCCCAGGTTCCCGGCCCAACGAAAGCCCCCAGACCCAAATTGAGAGGGGCTGCTTGGGGGCCCCCTGGGGCCCCTTCAGGCCAGCTAGGTCTTTGGGTCCTGGCTCCTTCGCTTTGGGAGCAGTCGTGGGAAGTTTGGCATGTTGGCCGGAGAGTGTTTCTCGGGACGCCAACTGCAACCTGGCAGGTACCTCCCAGGTTCCCGGCCCAACGAAAGCCCCCAGACCCAAATTGAGAGGGGCTGCTTGGGGGCCCCCTGGGGCCCCTTCAGGCCAGCTAGGTCTTTGGGTCCTGGCTCCTTCGCTTTGGGAGCAGTCGCTGGAAGTTTGGCATGTTGGCCGGAGAGTGCTTCTCGGGCCGCCAACTGCAACCTGGCAGGTACCTCCCAGGTTCCCGGCCCAACGAAAGCCCCCAGACCCAAATTGAGAGGGGCTGCTTGGGGGCCCCCTGGGGCCCCTTCAGGCCAGCTAGGTATTTGGGTCCTGGCTCATTCGCTTTGGGAGCAGTCGCTGGACGTTTGGCATGTTGGCCGGAGAGTGCTTCTCGGGCCGCCAACTGCAACCTTGCAGGTACCTCCCAGGTTCCCGGCCCAACGAAAGCCCCCAGACCCAAATTGAGAGGGGCTGCTTGGGGGCCCCCTGGGGCCCCTTCAGGCCAGCTAGGTCTTTGGGTCCTGGCTCCTTCGGTTTGGGAGCAGTCGCTGGACGTTTGGCATGTTGGCCGGAGAGTGCTTCTCGGGCCGCCAACTGCAACCTGGCAGGTACCTCCCAGGTTCCTGGCCCAACGAAAGCCCCCAGACCCAAATTGAGAGGGGCTGCTTGGGGGCCCCCTGGGGCCCCTTCAGGCCAGCTAGGTCTTTGGGTCCTGGCTCCTTCGCTTTGGGAGCAGTCGCTGGACGTTTGGCATGTTGGCCGGAGAGTGCTTCTCGGGCCGCCAACTGCAACCTGGCAGGTACCTCCCAGGTTCCCGGCCCAACGAAAGCCCCCAGACCCAAATTGAGAGGGGCTGCTTGGGGGCCCCCTGGGGCCCCTTCAGGCCAGATAGGTCTTTGGGTCCTGGCTCCTTCGGTTTGGGAGCAGTCGCTGGAAGTTTGGCATGTTGGCCGGAGAGTGCTTCTCGGGCCGCCAACTGCAACCTGGCAGGTACCTCCCAGGTTCCCGGCCCAACGAAAGCCCCCAGACCCAAATTGAGAGGGGCTGCTTGGGGGCCCCCTGGGGCCCCTTCAGGCCAGCTAGGTCTTTGGGTCCTGGCTGCTTCGCTTTGGGAGCAGTCGCTGGACGTTTGGCATGTTGGCCGGAGAGTGCTTCTCGGGCCGCCAACTGCAACCTGGCAGGTACCTCCCAGGTTCCCGGCCCAACGAAAGCCCCCAGACCCAAATAGAGAGGGGCTGCTTGGGGGCCCCCTGGGGCCCCTTCAGGCCAGCTAGGTCTTTGGGTCCTGGCTCCTTCGCTTTGGGAGCAGTCGCTGGACGTTTGGCATGTTGAGCGGAGAGTGCTTCTCGTTCTGCGACCTGCAACCTGGCAGTTACCTCCCAGGTTCCCGGCCCAACGAAAGCCCCCAGACCCAAATTGAGAGGGGCTGCTTGGGGGCCCCCTGGGGCCCCTTCAGGCCAGCTATGTATTTGGGTCCTGTCTCCTTCGCTTTGGGAGCAGTCGCTGGAAGTTTGGCATGTTGGCCGGAGAGTGCTTCTCGGGCCGCCAACTGCAACCTGGCAGGTACCTCCCAGGTTCCCGGCCCAACGAAAGCCCCCAGACCCAAATTGAGAGGGGCTGCTTGGGGGCCCCCTGGGGCCCCTTCAGGCCAGCTAGGTCTTTGGGTCCTGGCTCCTTCGGTTTGGGAGCAGTCGCTGGACGTTTGGCATGTTGGCCGGAGAGTGCTTCTCGGGCCGCGACCTGCAACCTGGCAGGTACCTCCCAGGTTCCCGGCCCAACGAAAGCCCCCAGACCCAAATTGAGAGGGGCTGCTTGGGGGCCCCCTGGGGCCCCTTCAGGCCAGCTAGGTCTTTGGGTCCTGGCTCCTTCGCTTTGGGAGCAGTCGCTGGACGTTTGGCATGTTGGCCAGAGAGTGCTTCTCGGGCCGCCAATTTCAACCTGGCAGGTACCTCCCAGGTTCCCGGCCCAACGAAAGCCCCCAGACCCAAATTGAGAGTGGCTGCTTGGGGGCCCCCTGGGGCCCCTTCAGGCCAGCTAGGTCTTTGGGTCCTGGCTCCTTCGCTTTGGGAGCAGTCGCTGGAAGTTTGGCATGTTGGCCGGAGAGTGCTTCTCGGGCCGCCAACTGCAACCTGGCAGGTACCTCCCAGGTTCCCGGCCCAACGAAAGCCCCCAGACCCAAATAGAGAGGGGCTGCTTGGGGGCCCCCTGGGGCCCCTTCAGGCCAGATAGGTCTTTGGGTCCTGGCTCCTTCGCTTTGGGAGCAGTCGCTGGACGTTTGGCATGTTGGCCGGAGAGTGCTTCTCGGGCCGCCAACTGCAACCTGGCAGGTACCTCCCAGGTTCCCGGCCCAACGAAAGCCCCCAGACCCAAATTGAGAGGGGCTGCTTGGGGGCCCCCTGGGGCCCCTTCAGGCCAGCTAGGTCTTTGGGTCCTGGCTCCTTCGCTTTGGGAGCAGTCGCTGGAAGTTTGGCATGTTGGCCGGAGAGTGCTTCTCGGGCCGCCAACTGCAACCTGGCAGGTACCTCCCAGGTTCCCGGCCCAACGAAAGCCCCCAGACCCAAATTGAGAGGGGCTGCTTGGGGGCCCCCTGGGGCCCCTTCAGGCCAGCTAGGTCTTTGGGTCCTGGCTCCTTCGCTTTGGGAGCAGTCGCTGGACGTTTGGCATGTTGGCCGGAGAGTGCTTCTCGGGCCGCGACCTGCAACCTGGCAGGTACCTCCCAGGTTCCCGGCCCAACGAAAGCCCCCAGACCCAAATTGAGAGGGGCTGCTTGGGGGCCCCCTGGGGCCCCTTCAGGCCAGCTAGGTCTTTGGGTCCTGGCTCCTTCGCTTTGGGAGCAGTCGCTGGACGTTTGGCATGTTGGCCAGAGAGTGCTTCTCGGGCCGCCAATTTCAACCTGGCAGGTACCTCCCAGGTTCCCGGCCCAACGAAAGCCCCCAGACCCAAATTGAGAGGGGCTGCTTGGGGGCCCCCTGGGGCCCCTTCAGGCCAGCTAGGTCTTTGGGTCCTGCCTCCTTCACTTTGGGAGCAGTCGCTGGACGTTTGGCATGTTGGCCGGAGAGTGCTTCTCAGGCCGCCAACTGCAACCTGGCAGGTACCTCCCAGGTTCCCGGCCCAACGAAAGCCCCCAGACCCAAATTGAGAGGGGCTGCTTGGGGGCCCCCTGGGGCCCCTTCAGGCCAGCTAGGTCTTTGGGTCCTGGCTCCTTCGCTTTGGGAGCAGTCGCTGGAAGTTTGGCATGTTGGCCGGAGAGTGCTTCTCGGGCCGCCAACTGCAACCTGGCAGGTACCTCCCAGGTTCCCGGCCCAACGAAAGCCCCCAGACCCAAATTGAGAGGGGCTGCTTGGGGGCCCCCTGGGGCCCCTTCAGGCCAGCTAGGTCTTTGGGTCCTGGCTCCTTCGCTTTGGGAGCAGTCGCTGGACGTTTGGCATGTTGAGCGGAGAGTGTTTCTCGTTCCGCGACCTGCAACCTGGCAGTTACCTCCCAGGTTCCCGGCCCAACGAAAGCCCCCAGACCCAAATTGAGAGGGGCTGCTTGGGGGCCCCCTGGGGCCCCTTCAGGCCAGCTAGGTCTTTGGGTCCTGGCTCCTTCGGTTTGGGAGCAGTCGCTGGACGTTTGGCATGTTGGCCGGAGAGTGCTTCTCGGGCCGCCAACTGCAACCTGGCAGGTACCTCCCAGGTTCCCGGCCCAACGAAAGCCCCCAGACCCAAATTGAGAGGGGCTGCTTGGGGGCCCCCTGGGGCCCCTTCAGGCCAGCTAGGTCTTTGGGTCCTGGCTCCTTCGCTTTGGGAGCAGTCGCTGGAAGTTTGGCATGTTGGCCGGAGAGTGCTTCTCGGGCCGCCAACTGCAACATGGCAGATACCTCCCAGGTTCCCGGCCCAACGAAAGTCCCCAGACCCAAATTGAGAGGGGCTGCTTGGGGGCCCCCTGGGGCCCCTTCAGGCCAGCTAGGTCTTTGGGTCCTGGCTCCTTCGCTTTGGGAGCAGTCGCTGGACGTTTGGCATGTTGGCCGGAGAGTGCTTCTCGGGCCGCCAACTGCAACCTGGCAGGTACCTCCCAGGTTCCCGGCCCAACGAAAGCCCCCAGACCCAAATTGAGAGGGGCTGCTTGGGGGCCCCCTGGGGCCCCTTCAGGCCAGCTAGGTCTTTGGGTCCTGGCTCCTTCGCTTTGGGAGCAGTCGCTGGAAGTTTGGCATGTTGGCCGGAGAGTGCTTCTCGGGCCGCCAACTTCAACCTGGCAGGTACCTCCCAGGTTCCCGGCCCAACGAAAGCCCCCAGACCCAAATTGAGAGGGGCTGCTTGGGGGCACCCTGGGGCCCCTTCAGGCCAGCTAGGTCTTTGGGTCCTGGCTCCTTCGCTTTGGGAGCAGTCGTGGGAAGTTTGGCATGTTGGCCGGAGAGTGTTTCTCGGGACGCCAACTGCAACCTGGCAGGTACCTCCCAGGTTCCCGGCCCAACGAAAGGCCCCAGACCCAAATTGAGAGGGGCTGCTTGGGGGCCCCCTGGGGCCCCTTCAGGCCAGCTAGGTCTTTGGGTCCTGGCTCCTTCGGTTTGGGAGCAGTCGATGGACATTTGGCATGTTGGCCGGAGAGTGCTTCTCGGGCCGCGAACTTCAACCTGGCAGGTACCTCCCAGGTTCCCGGCCCAACGAAAGCCCCCAGACCCAAATAGAGAGGGGCTGCTTGGGGGCCCCCTGGGGCCCCTTCAGGCCAGCTAGGTCTTTGGGTCCTGCCTCCTTCACTTTGGGAGCAGTCGCTGGACGTTTGGCATGTTGGCCGGAGAGTGCTTCTCAGGCCGCCAACTGCAACCTGGCAGGTACCTCCCAGGTTCCCGGCCCAACGAAAGCCCCCAGACCCAAATTGAGAGGGGCTGCTTGGGGGCCCCCTGGGGCCCCTTCAGGCCAGCTAGGTCTTTGGGTCCTGGCTCCTTCGCTTTGGGAGCAGTCGCTGGAAGTTTGGCATGTTGGCCGGAGAGTGCTTCTCGGGCCGCCAACTGCAACCTGGCAGGTACCTCCCAGGTTCCCGGCCCAACGAAAGTCCCCAGACCCAAATTGAGAGGGGCTGCTTGGGGGCCCCCTGGGGCCCCTTCAGGCCAGCTAGGTCTTTGGGTCCTGGCTCCTTCGCTTTGGGAGCAGTCGCTGGACGTTTGGCATGTTGGCCGGAGAGTGCTTCTCGTTCCGCGACCTGCAACCTGGCAGGTACCTCCCAGGTTCCCGGCCCAACGAAAGCCCCCAGACCCAAATTGAGAGGGGCTGCTTGGGGGCCCCCTGGGGCCCCTTCAGGCCAGCTATGTATTTGGGTCCTGGCTCCTTCGCTTTGGGAGCAGTCGCTGGACGTTTGGCATGTTGGCCGGAGAGTGCTTCTCGGGCCGCGAACTGCAACCTTGCAGGTACCTCCCAGGTTCCCGGCCCAACGAAAGCCCCCAGACCCAAATTGAGAGGGGCTGCTTGGGGGCCCCCTGGGGCCCCTTCAGGCCAGCTAGGTCTTTGGGTCCTGGCTCCTTCGCTTTGGGAGCAGTCGCTGGACGTTTGGCATGTTGGCCGGAGAGTGCTTCTCGGGACGCCAACTGCAACCTGGCAGGTACCTCCCAGGTTCCCGGCCCAACGAAAGCCCCCAGACCCAAATTGAGAGGGGCTGCTTGGGGGCCCCCTGGGGCCCCTTCAGGCCAGCTAGGTCTTTGGGTCCTGGCTCCTTCGCTTTGGGAGCAGTCGCTGGAAGTTTGGCATGTTGGCCGGAGAGTGCTTCTCGGGCCGCCAACTGCAACCTGGCAGGTACCTCCCAGGTTCCCGGCCCAACGAAAGCCCCCAGACCCAAATTGAGAGGGGCTGCTTGGGGGCCCCCTGGGGACCCTTCAGGCCAGCTATGTATTTGGGTCCTGTCTCCTTCGCTTTGGGAGCAGTCGCTGGACATTTGGCATGTTGGCCGGAGAGTGCTTCTCGGGCCGCCAACTGCAACCTTGCAGGTACCTCCCAGGTTCCCGGCCCAACGAAAGCCCCCAGACCCAAATTGAGAGGGGCTGCTTGGGGGCCCCCTGGGGCCCCTTCAGGCCAGCTAGGTCTTTGGGTCCTGGCTCCTTCGCTTTGGGAGCAGTCGCTGGACGTTTGGCATGTTGGCCGGAGAGTGCTTCTCGGGCCGCCAACTGCAACCTGGCAGGTACCTCCCAGGTTCCCGGCCCAACGAAAGCCCCCAGACCCAAATTGAGAGGGGCTGCTTGGGGGCCCCCTGGGGCCCCTTCTGGCCAGCTAGGTCTTTGGGTCCTGTCTCCTTCGCTTTGGGAGCAGTCGCTGGACGTTTGGCATGTTGGCCGGAGAGTGCTTCTCGGGCCGCCAACTGCAACCTGGCAGGTACCTCCCAGGTTCCCGGCCCAACGAAAGCCCCCAGACCCAAATTGAGAGGGGCTGCTTGGGGGCCCCCTGGGGCCCCTTCAGGCCAGCTAGGTCTTTGGGTCCTGGCTCCTTCGGTTTGGGAGCAGTCGCTGGACGTTTGGCATGTTGGCCGGAGAGTGCTTCTAAGGCCGCCAATTGCAACCTGGCAGGTACCTCCCAGGTTCCCGGCCCAACGAAAGCCCCCAGACCCAAATTGAGAGGGGCTGCTTGGGGGTCCCCTGGGGCCCCTTCAGGCCAGCTAGGTCTTTGGGTCCTGGCTCCTTCACTTTGGGAGCAGTCGCTGGACGTTTGGCATGTTGGCCGGAGAGTGCTTCTCGGGCCGCCAACTGCAACCTGGCAGGTACCTCCCAGGTTCCCGGCCCAACGAAAGCCCCCAGACCCAAATTGAGAGGGGCTGCTTGGGGGCCCCCTGGGGCCCCTTCAGTCCAGCTATGTATTTGGGTCCTGTCTCCTTCGCTTTGGGAGCAGTCGCTGGACGTTTGGCATGTTGGCAGGAGAGTGCTTCTCGGGCCGCCAACTGCAACCTTGCAGGTACCTCCCAGGTTCCCGGCCCAACGAAAGCCCCCAGACCCAAATTGAGAGGGGCTGCTTGGGGGCCCCCTGGGGCCCCTTCAGGCCAGCTAGGTCTTTGGGTCCTGGCTCCTTCGCTTTGGGAGCAGTCGCTGGACGTTTGGCATGTTGGCCGGAGAGTGCTTCTCGTTCCGCCAACTGCATCCTGGCAGGTACCTCCCAGGTTCCCGGCCCAACGAAAGCCCCCAGACCCAAATTGAGAGGGGCTGCTTGAGGGCCCCCTGGGGCCCCTTCAGGCCAGATAGGTCTTTGGGTCCTGGCTCCTTCGCTTTGGGAGCAGTCGCTGGACGTTTGGCATGTTGGCCGGAGAGTGTTTCTCGGGCCGCCAACTGCAACCTGGCAGGTACCTCCCAGGTTCCCGGCCCAACGAAAGCCCCCAGACCCAAATTGAGAGGGGCTGCTTGGGGGCCCCCTGGGGCCCCTTCAGGCCAGCTAGGTCTTTGGGTCCTGGCTCCTTCGCTTTGGGAGCAGTCGCTGGACGTTTGGCATGTTGGCCGGAGAGTGCTTCTCGAGCCGCCAACTGCAACCTGGCAGGTACCTCCCAGGTTCCCGGCCCAACGAAAGCCCCCAGACCAAAATAGAGAGGGGCTGCTTGGGGGCCCCCGGGGCCCCTTCAGGCCAGATAGGTCTTTGGGTCCTGGCTCCTTCGCTTTGGGAGCAGTCGCTGGACGTTTGGCATGTTGGCCGGAGAGTGCTTCTCGGGCCGCCAACTGCAACCTGGCAGGTACCTCCCAGGTTCCCGGCCCAACGAAAGCCCCCAGACCCAAATTGAGAGGGGCTGCTTGGGGGCCCCCTGGGGCCCCTTCAGGCCAGCTAGGTCTTTGGGTCCTGGCTCCTTCGCTTTGGGAGCAGTCGCTGGAAGTTTGGCATGTTGGCCGGAGAGTGCTTCTCGGGCCGCCAACTGCAACCTGGCAGGTACCTCCCAGGTTCCCGGCCCAACGAAAGCCCCCAGACCCAAATTGAGAGGGGCTGCTTGGGGGCCCCCTGGGGCCCCTTCAGGCCAGCTAGGTCTTTGGGTCCTGGCTCCTTCGCTTTGGGAGCAGTCGCTGGACGTTTGGCATGTTGGCCGGAGAGTGCTTCTCGGGCCGCCAACTGCAACCTGGCAGGTACCTCCCAGGTTCCCGGCCCAACGAAAGCCCCCAGACCCAAATTGAGAGGGGCTGCTTGGGGGCCCCCTGGGGCCCCTTCAGGCCAGCTAGGTCTTTGGGTCCTGGCTCCTTCGCTTTGGGAGCAGTCGCTGGACGTTTGGCATGTTGGCCGGAGAGTGCTTCTCGGGCCGCGACCTGCAACCTGGCAGGTACCTCCCAGGTTCCCGGCCCAACGAAAGCCCCCAGACCCAAATTGAGAGGGGCTGCTTGGGGGCCCCCTGGGGCCCCTTCAGGCCAGCTATGTATTTGGGTCCTGGCTCCTTCGCTTTGGGAGCAGTCGCTGGACGTTTGGCATGTTGGCCGGAGAGTGCTTTTCGGCCCGCGAACGGCAACCTTGCAGGTACCTCCCAGGTTCCCGGCCCAACGAAAGCCCCCAGACCCAAATTGAGAGGGGCTGCTTGGGGGCCCCCTGGGGCCCCTTCAGGCCAGATAGGTCTTTGGGTCCTGGCTCCTTCGCTTTGGGAGCAGTCGCTGGAAGTTTGGCATGTTGGCCGGAGAGTGCTTCTCGGGCCGCCAACTTCAACCTGGCAGGTACCTCCCAGGTTCCCGGCCCAACGAAAGCCCCCAGACCCAAATAGAGAGGGGCTGCTTGGGGGCCCCCTGGGGCCCTTTCAGGCCAGCTAGGTCTTTGGGTCCTGGCTCCTTCGCTTTGGGAGCAGTCGCTGGAAGTTTGGCATGTTGGCCGGAGAGTGCTTCTCGGGCCGCAAACTGCAACCTGGCAGGTACCTCCCAGGTTCCCGGCCCAACGAAAGCCCCCAGACCCAAATTGAGAGGGGCTGCTTGGGGGCCCCCTGGGGCCCCTTCAGGCCAGCTAGGTCTTTGGGTCCTGGCTCCTTCGCTTTGGGAGCAGTCGCTGGACGTTTGGCATGTTGGCCGGAGAGTGCTTCTCGGGCCGCCAACTGCAACCTGGCAGGTACCTCCCAGGTTCCCGGCCCAACGAAAGCCCCCAGACCCAAATTGAGAGGGGCTGCTTGGGGGCCCCCTGGGGCCCCTTCAGGCCAGCTAGGTCTTTGGGTCCTGGCTCCTTCGCTTTGGGAGCAGTCGCTGGAAGTTTGGCATGTTGGCCGGAGAGTGCTTCTCGGGCCGCCAACTGCAACCTGGCAGGTACCTCCCAGGTTCCCGGCCCAACGAAAGCCCCCAGACCCAAATTGAGAGGGGCTGCTTGGGGGCCCCCTGGGGCCCCTTCAGGCCAGCTAGGTCTTTGGGTCCTGCCTCCTTCGCTTTGGGAGCAGTCGCTGGACGTTTGAAATGTTGGCCGGAGAGTGCTTCTCGGGCCGCCAACTGCAACCTGGCAGGTACCTCCCAGGTTCCCGGCCCAACGAAAGCCCCCAGACCCAAATTGAGAGGGGCTGCTTGGGGGCCCCCTGGGGCCCCTTCAGGCCAGCTAGGTCTTTGGGTCCTGGCTCCTTCGCTTTGGGAGCAGTCGCTGGACTTTTTCTCATGTTGGCCGGAGAGTGCTTCTCGGGCCGCCAACTGCAACCTGGCAGGTACCTCCCAGGTTCCCGGCCCAACGAAAGCCCCCAGACCCAAATTGAGAGGGGCTGCTTGGGGGCCCCCTGGGGCCCCTTCAGGCCAGCTAGGTCTTTGGGTCCTGGCTCCTTCGGTTTGGGAGCAGTCGCTGGAAGTTTGGCATGTTGGCCGGAGAGTGCTTCTCGGGCCGCGACCTGCAACCTGGCAGGTACCTCCCAGGTTCCCGGCCCAACGAAAGCCCCCAGACCCAAATTGAGAGGGGCTGCTTGGGGGCCCCCTGGGGCCCCTTCAGGCCAGCTAGGTCTTTGGGTCCTGGCTCCTTCGCTTTGGGAGCAGTCGCTGGACGTTTGGCATGTTGGCCGGAGAGTGCTTCTCGGGCCGCAAACTGCAACCTGGCAGGTACCTCCCAGGTTCCCGGCCCAATGAAAGCCCCCAGACCCAAATTGAGAGGGGCTGCTTGGGGGCCCCCTGGGGCCCCTTCAGGCCAGCTAGGTCTTTGGGTCCTGG